>NC_053039.3:501561228-502161228 GCF_002575655.3 Aegilops tauschii subsp. strangulata
CCCAGGGCCCAAAGCCGGTTTAAGGTATGTAGACACAAACCGGCATTGAGATGCAAACTTGTGTTGTAAGATATGCGTAGCAGAGACCGAGCCGGACACGATTATGAGCCGGCCTCGGAGTCTGTAAACTGACGGGCGTCAACCCATGTATATAAGGGGACTACCCGGCGGGGGTTTAGGACAACAGACAACAACTCGAGACTCAGGCAAAGCGTATTCGCTCCCTGGTCATCGAAACCCCATCAATTCCATCACAACTAGATGTAGGCTTTTACCTTCATCGAAGGGACCGAACTAGTATAAAACTCTCTTGCGTCCCTTGTCCGCTTTAGCCCCTACAAGCTAACCCGTAGCGATGGCTCCACGACTAAGTCCTTTCTCTAGGACATCTGCCATGACAAAACCACGACAGGCTCCGACCCTGACGATAGTGATGACAATTATGAAGACGAAGTTGGAGCGGACATCATGGAGTCTTCCACCGATCAAAATTTCTAGTAGACCACCATATGACTAGTAGTATTTTCCCCCATGTAAATAGTACAGTCCGAGCACTTTAACAATAGTTCTAGACCGTTTGTATGCCCTTGCTTGATTGATTGAGTGATATGATTGTGTTTGTCTCATGTGCATATGGGTAGTGCTTTCTCACTAGACCTCTTTTCTATTCTAATCTCTCCCCTCTAAACCCATCAGATGCCTCCGAGACGTGACACCGGATTTATCTTCCCACCGGAGATCACCCAGTTGATCCAGCAGCAGAATGCCTTGATGCAGATATTAGTCCAGAACGAAGGCAACAATAACAACAACAACAACAACAACAACCCTCCCCCAGTTGACAACTTAGCCCGTTTTCTGAGGTTACAGCCGCCGGTGTTTTCCAGTAGCACCGAGCCCATGGTTGCGGATGACTGGCTACGCAGGATTGGAAGGGAGTTGACCACCGCAGGTTGCACAGATGCAGAGAACGCACATCAGTTGGACGGACCAGCAGCCTCATGGTTGGAGAATTACACAGCCACTTTTCCCATAGCAAATGTCACTTGGGATCAGTTTCAGCAAGCATTCCGCATAGCCCATGTCTCAACTGGAGCTCTGAGCATGAAGAAGCGTGAGTTTCGCAACTTACGCTAGGGAAATCGTACTGTGGCTCGGTACGTAGATGAGTTTAGCAAGCTATCTCGTTATGCCCCTGATGATGTGGCCACAGATGCCGCGAAGCAGGAGAAGTTTATGGAAGGGCTAAATGATGAGATGAGCATGCAGTTGATGGTGGCAACATTCAACAACTACCAGGAGTTGGTAGACAAGGCCCTTATGATTGAAGGGAAGCAGCAGCAGATTGAGAGCCGCAAGAGGAAGTATGGACAAGGAAAGTACAATTCTGGAGCTCAGCAGAAGCCTCGTTTCACTCCGAACTCGGGAGGGCTTGTCCATAACCATGGAGGCCACACCCACAATGGGGGGAGTTCTCACAACCACAGTGGCCCCAAGAATGGAAATGGGAATGGAGCAGGCAACAATCAGAACCGCTCTAACCCATCCACACTCGCCAAGAAGGATCAAAGTCACATTACTTGTTTCAAGTGCGGGAAGACTAGACACTACGCCAACGATTGTCCGGAATTGAAGAACGGCAATGGCAATGGAAGCGCTGGGAAGAAGCCCAACCCTTTCAATAGGGGGCAAGTGAACCACGTGAACGTGGAGGAGGTTGAGGAGCAGCCTGATGCAGTTGTCGGTAAGTTTTTGGTGAAGTCTTTTACTGCAATTGTTCTTTTCGATACTGGTGCGTCGCATTCATACATCAAGGGGATTCGTGGATAAGTATAAGTTGCCCACTAAGGTACTTAGGACACCTATGTTAGTAAGTTCTTTAGGAGCGGAGTATATGACAAGACAAGGATGTTTTCAGATGCCATTGACCATTATAGGCCATGTTTCCCCCTCTGACCTGATAATTTTGGAGTCATGAGGATTGGATGTGATACTAGGAATGGATTGGCTATCGATGTATGAAGGAAACATCGATTACGCGAGTAAGTCAATTTTACTCACCACCCCTGATGGAAAAAGGATCAAGTATGTATCTAGGCATGTGCCTAGGAGGAGCCAAGTAAATTCTCTCACGGGAGTTGTTCAGGAGGAAGTGCCTGTAGTGAAGGATTACCCAGATGTTTTTCCAGAGGAGTTACCAGGCATGCCGCCGGATCGAGACATCGAGTTTCTGATAGAGCTATTGCCAGGCACCGGGCCAATATCAAGGAGACCATACCGGATGCCCGCAAATGATCTAGAAGAGATCAAGAAGCAGATTAAGGAGTTGTTGGAGAAAGGTTACATCCGAAGAAGTTCATCACCATGGGGAGCCCCAGTGCTCTTGGTTGAGAAGAAGGATGGATCGTGAAGAATGGTTGTTGATTATCGTGCGTTGAATGAAGTGACGATCAGGAACAAGTACCCACTGCCAATGATCAATGATTTATTTGACCAGTTGACAGGAGCTAAAGTGTTTTCGAAGATCGATCTGCGATCAGGATATCACCAACTGAAGATCTGGGAGAAGGATATACCTAAAACAGCTTTCACCACAAGGTACGGGCTGTATGAGTATACGGTTATGTCATTTGGATTGACTAACGCCCCTGCCTATTTCATGAGTATGATGAACAAAGTGTTCATGGAGTTCTTGGATAAGTTTGTCGTGGTGTTTATAGATGATATCTTGGTATACTCAAAGAATGAAGAGGAGCACAAGGAACAATTGCGTTTGGTTCTCGAGAAGCTCAGGGAACACCACTTGTATGCCAAGTTTAGCAAATGTGAGTTTTGGTTGAAGGAAGTTGGATTTCTTGGATATGTTATATCAGGAGAAGGTATAACAGTGGATCCCACCAAGGTTCAGTCAGTCACTGAGTGGTTGGCACCCACCTCAATTGGAGAGATCCGCAGTTTTCTTGGACTCGCGGGATATTATCGGAGATTCATTGAGAATTTCTCTAAGATTGCAAAGCCAATGACGGCATTGTTGAAGAAGGACAGTAAGTTCAATTGGACTGATGAATGTGAAGCAAGTTTCCAGGAGTTGAAGAAACATTTGACTACAGCCCCAGTGCTAATTCTGCCGGATATACGCAAGGATTTCCAAGTGTATTGCGACGCCTCTCGCTTAGGACTTGGAGGAGTACTGATGCAAGACGGAAGAGTTGTTTCGTATGCCTCACGACAACTTAAACCGCACGAATTGAATTATGCCACGCATGATTTGGAGTTATTAGCTGTGGTGCATGCGCTCAAGACCTGGAGACACTTTCTCATTGGAAATCGTTGTGATGTATACACGGATCACAAGAGTTTGAAGTACATTTTTACTCAGAAGGAGCTGAACCTCAGGCAGAGGAGATGGTTGGAGCTTATAAAGGATAATGACATGAAGCTGCATTATCACCCAGGAAAGGCCAATGTCGTAGCAGACGCTTTGTGCTGGAAGAGTTACGTTAACACCCTCGTAAGTGGAGGGATGCCAAAGGAGTTAGCCGAGGATCTCAGGGAGCTACGTTTGGAGATTGTTCCTAGAGGTTATGTTGCAGCAATGGAAGTTCAGTCTACATTGTTGGGAAAAATTCGAGAAGCTCAGAAGGATGACAAGGAGATTGCCGAGATAAAGGAGAAGATGAGTGAAGGGAAAGCCAAAGGTTTTCGTGAGGATGAACACGACACCTTGTGGTTTGAGGACCGTATATATGTGCCCAATAATGCAGAGCTCAGAAAGTTGATACTACATGAAGCTCATGACTCACCATACTCGATACACCCTGGAAACACCAAGATGTATTTGGATTTGAAGGAGCGTTTCTGGTGGACTGGAATGAAGAAGGATATTGCCGAGTATGTAGCCATATGTGATGTATGTCAGAGAGTGAAGGCACAAAATCAGATGCCAGCAGGATTGCTACAGCCTATGCCGATACCCGAATGGAAGTGGGATAAGCTTGGCATGGATTTTATCACCGGATTGCCCAGGACCCGATCAGGATATGATTCTATCTGGGTAGTAGTGGATCGCTTGACCAAAGTAGCCCACTTTATCCCAGTGAAAACCACTTATACCAGTGCGAAGTTGGCCAAGATATATATGACCAGGATCTTATGGTTGCATGGTGTTCCGAGGACCATCGTATCAGATAGAGGAACACAGTTTACTTCAACATTTTGGCACCAGCTGCACCAGACCTTGGGTACCAGACTAGAGTTCAGTACAGCTTTTCACCCGCAGACAGATGGACAGACTGAGAGAGTCAATCAGATTCTGGAGGACATGTTGAGAGCTTGTGCGCTAGATTACGGATCTAGTTGGGATGACAACTTGCCCTACGCGGAGTTCTCATACAACAACAGTTACCAGGCCAATTTGAAGATGGCACCTTTCGAAGCCCTGTATGGAAGAAGATGCCGAACACCGTTGATGTGGGATGAAGTTGGAGACCGTCAGTTGTTTGGACCAGATTTGATTAAGGAGTCCGAAGAGAAGGTTAAGCTGATTCGAGATAGACTAAAGGTAGCTCAGTCCATACAGAAAAGTTATGCAGATTCAAAACGCAAGGAGGTAGTCTATGAAATCGGAGACAGAGCGTATCTGCGAGTATCACCTCTTCGAGGAGTTAAGCGTTTTGGAGTTAGAGGAAAGTTAGCCCCGAGATTTGTGGGACCCTACCGTGTTTTGGAACGCATGGGAGAGGTTGCCTACAAGTTGGAGTTACCCGAAGGACTGTCGGGAGTACATGATGTGTTTCACGTTTCCCAGTTGAAGAAGTGCCACGCAGAGATGGCCGATATACCTCTGAGGGATACAGTGCCACTGGAAGCGATTCAGTTGGACAGTGATTTGACATATGAGGAGAAGCCTGTCAAGATTCTAGAGTTTGCCAGTCGGGTTACTCGCAGCAAGGTTATCAAGTTTTGCAAAGTTCAGTGGAGCCACCATACCGAGGATGAAGCCACCTGGGAACGAGAGGATGATCTACGCGTTTATTGCTATTTTATTTGCATAGGAAAAAATACGCATTTTACAAAATTGCATTTTAGGCCCAAATAAATGTTCACCTTGTCCGGCATATTTTTAGAGGACGGGGACAATTTATTTCGGGATTTTTGGAGCCCCATAGTATTTCTTTTCTTTCGTTTTCTGCACGTCAGAATTATTTTAAAAAAATAAAAAAATTAACCGACTCCGGGCCGTACCCGGCCAGGACACCTCGGGCCGGCTCTTATAAGCTGAGCCGCCACCGCCCCGCAGCCCACCCAGCGCTGCGCCTCCTCAAACCCTAGCCGCCGCCGCGCCGAGCCTCGCCTCCGAGCCGCCCGCCGCCGGATCCGCCCCGCCGCCGCCGCGTTTTGCCGCCGGAGCCACCACCCCGCCGATCCAGCCGGAGGTAGCCGCCGCCGCCTCGCCGTTCGTCGGTTTTCCCAGAAAAACCGATCGTTCTTTTTATAAACGCTAGTTTTCGTTTTTTTATTAGATCGGGTTTTGTTTCGGTTTATTTTCGGTTCGGTTATATAGCGGACGTTCGTCTGTACGTTCATTTTAACGAACGGTTTTCGTCCGTTAGTCACAGACAGCGAACGTTCGTTCGTTAGCCTGTTCGTCAGTTTTCTTTTTCTCGGTTTTTTCATGATTATTTTCGATCGTGATTTCTGATCCGATTTTCGTTCTAGCGTAACTTTTCGCTCGTTTATCGGAATCAGGCGATTCAAGGACCTAGATCTTCATCTTGAAGCCCTCTTTCTGTTTAACAAACTTGAACAAGATTATGGTACTGTAAAATTTGACTTTAGTCCAGATTAGTAATCGGATCTTGTTTCGTTTGCAGTTTGAGTTTCGTTGCTCCGTTTGATTTGATTCTTTTTGCAAACCGGAGTTCTTAAGTTGAAATTTCTGGTTAGATCCTCTTATTTGAGTTTTTACCCGTGCATATTTGCTTGATTGCTTATGTGTGTTATTGTTTGTTTGCGATAGAATTCCCGAAGTGCGAAGCGTGCTACTACGAGTCACTAGGTTTTTCGGATCGTCAGCAAGGCAAGTAACACATTGATCATACTTTTTCATACCCAGTTTTTATGCATTAGTTACAACCCTCAAACAGTGCATGATTAGGATGTGATTAACTTGTGGGTTTGGGAAGTAGTTGATGAGGTAGAACCTATTACCAGTTTTATTATCAAACCCTTGGGAGTTACTTCTACGTTATGCTTATATTGCCATGCTATGCTCGTAGACGTGGATTGGGTTTGAGTGTATCCATGACAGATGTGAGTTGTTAATTAATGGTTCAACTTAAGGTGGCAACTTTAATACACATCTGGGTGGATTGCTTGTTTGGGCTCCTGGGGAATCCAGTGTTGTCCTAGGATATCCCGGGGTTATACCGTGTGATCATCCTACGGTCCGCCACCTAGGCTCAAAGGGATCATAAGATTATTCATGCTAGAAACTTCTGTGTGCGGCCACAAGCCATTATGGGCTCTGGCATAGTTGAGTATGTTGTGTGACCTCTTTCAGTGGTGGGCTAGCAGATGTAGAGGGAAAGTAGGTGTAACTGTCCACCCGGAGTAAAGAGTTAATGCTTCTGAAAGACTGTGTCTCGGTCATCCATTTCTCAAACACCATGTAGTGCGAGAAATCCAACGGAGGAGATCGAGTCTTGTGGGGAAAAGTGCGCAAACCTCTGCAGAGTGTACAAACTAATCATGGTTAGCCGTGTCCCCGGTTATGGACATCTTGAGTATCTAGTACTTGGATTATCCTATTGCATCTCATCACTCTAATTTAATTTGTTGGGTTAATGATTACTTTAATTGGGGTTGAGTTGGAAGAACCTTCTCAATGATGTTTCAACTACCATGATAGTTAAATAAAATTTGTTCCTTTGTTGTAGGGAAAAATTGGCTTTTCGCAAAAATCATATAACCATAGAGCCTCCACCAGCCATATATGCATGTAGTGATAGCATTTATCTGTTCATTGCTCTACTGTGTTACATTGCCAGCATATTCCATGTGCTGACCCGTTTTCGGGCTGCAACGTATTATGTTGCAGACTTTTCAGACGACGAGTAAAGGTGCGATAGGTCGTTGTCATGCACTCAGCTATGCCGTTGGAGTTGATGGACTCACTTTATCTTCCAAGTCTTCCGCTGTTATCGTATTAGATGGCCTTAAGCCATATTTATTGTAATAAGTTCTCTTTTGAGACATTCGATGTAATAAGTGTGTGATTGCTACTCTGTTATAAATCCTTCGAGTACTGTGTGTGTCAGCATTACCGATCCAGGGATGACACTGAAGCACAGAGACTTGACCGTTTGAGGTCGGGTCGCTACACGGGCACACACACATATCCGTTCGGCCACAAGCCATGGGCATAGCCGGCCACTAGAGCATGCCACATACATGCATATACGAGATCAGGTGCCCATGGCACTGATCTCAGATACAACTCCAGGAGCACTTTGTACTGCCAGATGTACACTCCACATATATATCCAGACATGCAGGAGTACGGGTATTATCTCTCCGGAGAGCCCGGAACCTGGGTAAACTACCGCGTGATACTCGCATACCCGTCCCTGGATATTCCAGTGGCAGTCTTGCCCTCACCTCAAGCCACAATGTGGCATCTGTCGTCTCGGCAACCCCCCCCCCCCGTGAGAATACCACGACACAAGCGCTCATACATACATGCATACACTCACCCGTATGAATGCACACACACACACCCTACCTCTATGAACATTTTCGAGAGACTGAGCCGGCATATCATCTTGAGATTTACGAAGTCACCGTAGGCGCCTCGTCGTCGACGGGAACGTCCCCTCCAACTGAAAACGCATCGCCGAAAATCCTGAAATAAATCCAGGAATAATGCGAGCACCAGGACTTGAACCCTGGTGGACTGGGGATGCCACTGTCCCTCTAACCATCCAACCACAGGTTGGTTCGCAATGAGAGACTTTTTAATATGTAAAGTTAATGATGAAAAAATATCCAATGCAAGATGGACATTTTTGTAAACTACACGGTAAAAATAATTATCGGGTGAAGTTTTTGAAAAATACATGATTACCATTTCAAATACACGGTGAACAAATTTAAAATGGGCACCACTACGTGTCCGCAGGCGGATGTGTTAGCATCCGCCGCCCGGAGATGATTAGACACCTGACAGCCGTCGAATGCAACCATCGCCCGCAACTGACCAGGTCATTACTTCCTGCAACAGTCGTTCTGTTTTAGAAACAGAATCCCCTGTCTGTCGTCCAGGCACAGCTCCACCCATTACTTCCTGCAAAAGTTGTTTTGTTTTAGAAACAGAATCACGTGTCCGCCGTCCAGGCACAGCTCCGCCCAGCGCGGCGGCAATCGCCGCCACCGCAAAAATTGCTGCCGCCGGCGAGCGGGGGCACCTAGTCCTTCAGCGCAAAAATCCTGCAACAACATGGCGCACCATATCGCGCGGCAGATGCTGGGATCCGACGCAGATCGAGCTCACCGGGGGCCACCGCTTCGAGAACAGTCGAGGCCATCGTTCTCAGCTCCGACCGCCACCGTGGGGCTTCCTCTGCGAGCTGGAGTATCATCCTGGTTCACAAACCCTCAGATTGTGTTTCCTGAAACTACTTCTACTAGATCAAATCAGGGTAGTTGGGTGAGTTTCCTGACTCTGAAAAAAACATGAACACTTGTGTGTCTCTGAAACTCATGGAAACCTATGTATCAGAAACATAGCTAGAATTTCCTATTTGTTCCATGTGTGTGGAATCTAGAAATTCAGTTTTGTTTCATGTGTGTGAGTTGAACCAAGGCAAATCCCCACACACCTGTCTGCTTGTTCTATCTCTGCAAAACATGATCCCCTCGGTTACTGGTTATTTATCAACCTATGATACAATTTTGAATGTGTGTGCTTATGTGAGAAAAGGCCATTGAGTGGAAATTTGTGTGCAAATGAAGCTGAAAAACCGTCGATAGATGTATATGTGTACCTGAATTTCTGAAACAACAATAGAACTGTTGATACCATGTAGAGGAAAAAATACTGTCACACAACACCTCTCTATTTACATAAAAAACATGTGCCTTATTTCAGGGAGCTGGTGCTGAAGGGGAAGAGAGCTATGACCAAGGGAACTTTTCTGTCGATAATCATGAAGATTCAGAGGGGTTGTTGCATGATGATGATGCGATGCAAGATGATTCAGATGATTGAGATGTTTCATCGCAGCCACTATCGCCCTATGTTGGCATGGTGTTTGACACAATTGAGGATGCCCAGAAATTCTACAATGACTATGCCTTCAAGTTGGGGTTCGACACACATATATCTTCTACAAAGTACAGCCAAAAGAGAGGCCAGAAGCAAGGGGATGCAATAATGATCAAGAGGGTCTTTGGGTGTGTGCACGCTAGAAAGCCCGATAAACCGGAAACAAGTAGCACCTCAGAGAGCATTGCAACAGAAACAAGCAACTCCAGCAGGCGGCCTGGTGCTGAAATGGATGTGACAAGAACACGTCAGAAGAACATGATTCTCCATCATGATTGTAAGGCACACGTGATTGTTGGGCTTAGGGAGGGGAGATTGACAGTCACTTGCTTTGTTGCGGAGCATACACATCCACTGATGTAACAACCAGAGCGTGTTAGATACTACCGCTCGCACCGCAAAATATCCGCTGAGGATTACGAAATCTTGTTAATGTTGCATGATATTAACCTATCCAATTCAGATTGCATGAGTTTCCTTGGTAGGATACATGGAGGTGACCCCAGGATACTGCCGTATGTGAAGAGGGATGTTGTGAATGAACGTGCTAGCTCCGGGAAGCGATAACACAGCAAGACATGGATATGACAGTCAGGTACTTTGAGAGGAGGAAGGCCGAGAATCCAGAGTTTTTCTTTGCGAAGCAAAAAGATCCTGCCACGAACTATGTGACTGCATTGTTTTGGGTTGATGGGAGGACAAGGGCGTTGTACCCGAAATATAAAGATTGCGTGTTCTTTGACACAACTTTCTGCACCAACAGATACAACATGCCCTTTGGTCATATAGTTGGTATCAACAACCACCTCCAAACCATTTCACTTGGATGTGCCTTGTTGCCGGATGAGACTATTTAAACATTTAAGTGGGTCTTTGAGCAATGGATGGTTGCAATGGACAATGAGGATCCAAGAACATAATGACTGACCAGGACCAAGCAATGGCAACAGCTATAGAGCAGGTCCTCCCAAATACTTGCCATAGGTGTTGCAAGTTTCATGTGTTTAGCAACACGCGTTCTAAGTTGGGGAGGCTGCTGAGCAGAGATGAGGCGTTTGCAGATGTGTTTTACACTTGTATCAATAAATCAGAAACGGTTGAAGAATTTGAGGAAACATGGCAGCACATGTTGCATTGTTTCGAAGTTGCTGAAAACAAACACTTGAAGAACATGTGGCGAACAAGACATATGTGGGCTCCAGCGTACTTCAAGAACAATTTCTTCCCGTTCACAAGCACGATAGGCAGGTCCGAGGGGATCAACATATATTTCAAGACAATGATTCGTCCAACTGATTCTGTATGGAGGTTTGTGCAACAGTATGAACTGTGCCAGGAAATTGTGCTTGATCGTGAGGACAATGCTGGCTTCACTGGTGAAACGACTGCTCCACCACTATACTCTCGGTAGGCCAGCTTCACTATACCAAAGCAAAAAATCCAAAAAAATGTTTTGTCATGATTTGTTTGTGAACTTTGCTTCCTTTTGTGATGTTGCAGATACAACATTGAGCGCCAAGCTGCTGGTTACTACACACGCAACGTATTTAGCAAGTTCCAGAAACAAGTGACTGCGTCTACCGGCTACATTATCAACCAAGACACTGAGTACCAAGGGCAAGGCCTCCTGTTCAATCTAACATCAAGCTTATATGAGAACCCAAAGCTCTTTTCTATGCGTGTTATGATGGATGAAGGGGTATTTCAATGTAGTTGCCACTACTTTGAGATGAATGGTCTGGTTTGTGCCCACATAATAAGGGTGATGGTGCACCTCAATGTGCAAGTTATTCCACAACAATACTTGTTGGAAAGGTGGTATGAAGCAGCAACAACAAGCATGGCCAGAACTGGGCGATTGCTGGAATTTGGGCACCCCTCGACAAACACGCTCAAACACAACTCCTTGTGCCGAAGGTTGACATGGCTCACCTCTGATGCATGTTGCAATGATGATGCATACAAGATATTAGATGAAGCAATAAAAGTTCTTGAGCCTGCCATAGCAGTGGCGAAAAGAGGAGGACTACTAGAACAACAAGCAACGTAGCGCAGTGAACCCCCAACGCAACATGCTGCTGCAACGGCAGTGTTGAATGATGACCTACCACAGCCTCAAAGCTCAGAAATGCTACAAAACACATCTCGTGTCCCTAAGAAAGGCCGGCCAACTGAAAGAGAAAAGAGGAAGAAGACTCTGGTGGAGCAGCGAGATGAGAAGTAGAAGAAGAAGTCGAAACAAGAAGAGAAGAAGCCAATGGCAGCAGTGAAGCCAAAATCTGAAAAAAGGAGTATCCGCTGCAAGTTCTGCAAAGAAGAAGGTCACAACGTGCAGACGTGTGGACCCCTAAAAGCTGCGACAGACGCGGCGAAGCACCACAGAGGGAGTCCTGGATTAGGGGGTCCTCGGGTGTCCGGTCTATTCGATATGGGCCGGACTGATGGGCCATGAAGATAAAGCAGAAGACTATCCCCCGTGTCCGGGTAGGACTCCTATATGCATGGACGGAAAGTTTGGTGTCCGGATGTACTATTTCCTTCCCTTGTAAACCGACTCTGTACAACCCTAGGCCCCTCCGGTGTATATATAAACCGGAGGGTTTAGTCCGTAGAGGCTATCAGAATAATCATAGGCTAGACATCTAGGGTTTAGCCATTACGATCTTGAGGTAGATCAACTCTTCTAACCCCTATACTCATCGAATACAATCAAGCATGACGTAGGGTTTTACCTCCTTTAAGAGGGCCCGAACCTGGGTAAACATCGTGTCCCCATCGTCCCTTGTTACCATTGATCCTCAGACACATAGCTTGGGACCCCCTACCCGAGATCTGTCGGTTTTGACATCGACATTGGTGCTTTCATTGAGTTCCGTTGTGCTGTTGACAGAAGAATCGATGGCTCGCCTCGTCATCAACGACGGCGCTGTTTCCGGGGAGACGTTTCTTCCTGGTCAACTCTTTGTGTTCGGCAGCTTCGTGCTATGTGCTAACTCGACCGGTCAACTTGAGCAGGTCGACAGCTACGCCCCTGGTCACCAGATCAGGTTTGGAAGTTTGAATTACATCGCTGATGTTCGAGGAGACCTGATCTTCGAGGGGTTCACGGCTTCGGCCGCTGCTCCCCAACCATACGAAGGAGGTCCTTCGGATCCACTATCAGATCCCGTCCAGGGGTCGACGCTCGTATCCGCCTCGGCCTTAGATCCGGGGCGGACCACATCGTCCGATGACGGGAGGATGAACCCCGCCGGACTCTCTCCTATCACGGAGCTTCCAGCAGGAGACCCAGATGCGACCACGCCGTCGGCGGACCCAGAGTCAAACAGGACTCTCCCCGTCATCGGGAAGCCGGACTCACCTCTGGGCGTCAACTCTGAACTTTCGAGGTCTGCGCCCATCGGGCTCGATCAAGTGGTTACCACCGAGCCTAGCTCCACAGATTCGGAGACTCCTGTCCAGCTTTCGCTCTTAAACGAAACGCTGGACTTAATACAATCTCTCGCCATCACGGAAGTGTCACCTCTGAACTACGCCCAGCTTGGACTGGGGGTTGAGAGCAGGGAATTTTACATCCCACCCACCACCCACTTAATAGCCACTTTCGAGGATTTAACCGACATGCTAGACTACGCCTCCGAAGACATTGATGGCATGGACGACGATGTCGAAGCCAAACCAGGTCAACACCCGCCTATCACTGGGCGTTGGACGGCCACTTGTACCTAAGATGTATACCTGGTGGATACACCTGAGAAGAAGGACAACGATGGCATTGAAGATCTAGATGAGAATAAGCCCGTCGACGAACCATCAAAACGCCTGCGTCAGAGGCACCGCTCACGATCGCGTCGGGCAAGGGAAAGCAATACCGGCATCGGAGATAATGACACTCCGGACAACGCTGAAGACCCTGACCACCCCGCCGAGCCCGCGTTCGAGCAGGATGAAAGGGAAGAGGGTCAATACAGCCCTGAACACACCGATCTCGAGGATTCGGAAGATAGTAACTACCTACCTATCTCCGAAGAGGATGTTAGCCTCGGTAACAAAGATTTTACATCCCAGAGGAACCCCTCGAACAAGAACGCTTCAAGCGATGGCTCATCACCACTGCACTGAGCCTAAAAAAGAAATAGCAGCAGCTTCAAGCCGAACATGATACGCTCAATGACAGATGTACCAAGGTCCTAGCCGTCGAAGAAGGATATGGCTTTAAGCACCAAACAAAAAGTTATCCCAAACACGGGCTGCTGCCACAATTCGACGACGAGGCCTTTGAGCCTATACCGTCAAAATACAATCATGCTGATCAACCGGACCGACCACCACGTGGACGGGACAAAATGGCTCATCATGTCGAACATCAGCCTGCGTCCCCTCGCCATAGAGGCAAGGAGACAACGGCTCTAGGCTACACGTATGACTTACGTTAGGACCTGACCAATAGAGCCGGCCAGATTAGATCAATCTATGGAATATGGATCAAGAGGACGTGCCCCAGCATGAGATGACGGCCATCAAGCCTGGCACGACAAACATAACCAAGTCCGGGATCAGCACCGAACACAGACGTCTTCCAAACTCCGTCGCAATGTCGCCCAGTACAGAGGTGTCACACAACCTATGTGCTTTACCGATGAGGTAATGCAGCACCAATTTTCGGAAGGGTTTAAACCCGTGAACATCGAGCAATACGATGGAACGACGGATCCAGCCGTATGGATCGAAGATTTTCTTCTCCACATTCACATGGCTCGTGGAGATGATCTCCATGCCATTTTATACCTCCCTCTAAAGTTGAAAGGACTAGCACCACACTGGTTGAACAGCCTCCCAGAAAACTCCATTGGAAGTTGGGAAGACTTAGAGGATGCTTTTCGGGCCAACTTTCAGGGCACTTATGTCCCGCCACCGGATACTGATGACCTGAGTCACATAATTCAGCAGCCCGGAGAGTCAGCTCGCAAGCTTTGGAATTGGTTCTTAATTAAAAAGAACCAAATCATGGACTGTCCGGACGGCGAGGCCTTAGCGGCATTTAAGCACAACGTCCATGACGAATGGCTCGCCCGACACCTCGGTCAGGAAAAGCCGAAGACCGTAGCAGCTCTTACTGCACTTATGACCCGCTTCTGTGCGGGTGAAGATAGCTGGTTGGCTCGTAGAAGCAACAGTTCCAGCGACCCCAGCACTTCTGGGGCCAGGGATGGCACTGACAGGCCACGACGCAGCAAAAACGAGCGTTAGAACAACAACGAAGAAACAAAGGATACGACACTAAATGCCGGATTCAGTGGCTCTAAACCCGGTCAGCGGAAGAAGCCATTCAAAGGTAACAGGGACGACCCATCCAACCTGGACAAAATACTAGAGAGACCTTGCCAGATTCATGGCACCCCTGACAAGCCTGCCAACCACACCAACTGAAACTGCTGGGTTTTCAAACAGGCCTGTAAATTAAATGCCGAACATAAGGGGAAAGGACCTCAAAGTGAGAATGATGATGAGCCTCGCCCGCCGAACACAGGGGGACAGAAACAGTCCCCCCCCCCGAGGTGAAAACGGTGAACATGATCTATGTCACCCACATCCCCAAGAGGGAGCGCAAACGTGTATTAAGGGACGTCTACGCCGTAGAGTCTGTCGCCCCAAAATTCAACCCATGGTCGGCTTGTCCGATCACCTTTGATCGCAGGGACCACCCAACCAGTATCCGTCACGAAGCTTTGGCGGCCCTGGTACTCGATCCTGTCATCGACGGATACCATCTCACTAGTCCTTATGGACAGCGGCAGCAGCCTCAACTTGATCTATCAAGATACTATCCGTAAGATGGGTATCGACCGTCAAGAATCAAGCCTAGTAACACTACCTTTAAAGGAGTGATACCCGGCGTGGAGGCCCGCTGCACGGGCTCCTTAACACTAGAAGTAGTATTCGGCTCCCCAGACAACTTCCGAAGCGAAGAATTGATCTTCAACATCGTCCCTTTTCACAGTGGTTATCATGCACTGTTTGGATGAACTGCTTTCACCCGCTTTAATGCAGTCCCGCAATATGCTTATTTGAAGCTCAAAATGCCTGGACCGCGTGGCTTCATCATAGTAAATGGAAATATGGAGTGCTCCCTCCGTACTGAGGAGCACACCGCGGCCCTAGCAGCCGAAGTACAGGGCAGCCTCATCAAGCCGAATAGCTCATCGGTCATCAAGACCCATGACATTGCTAAGCGAGTCCGATCCGCATTACAGTGCGGTAGCTCGGTAGATCCGGAGCTTGCATAGCAGTTTAGCCTCCGCCGACCGCCCCATAAGGTTGCGGCATACATACCGCGCATACATAACTACGCATTTGAAATACCTTGGGCAACGTCGGAGACACACTGCGGAAAAGGTCCAACGGCTTGACCCTATTCGGACCTTAAATATTTTTCCCACTGCTCCTTTTTAGGTCCCTCTTTCTTGCAGACGACCATCGACTCCTCCTCTCAAAGGATTCCCTACCAAGGAGAAACGGCGCAGACGTGCAGCGGGGCACCATTGGGATCTTCAAACCACTACTTTTAGGCCCTGTGTAAACCTTTCCCTTGTGTAAACTTTTGGCATGTAACATGGCCTCGATATTCATGGCATTATCTGTAACAACACCTCTCGACGTATTAATCGGGGTATGAAGGAAGCAGTTGATCACCACTTTTATTTGGCACTCATTCATTTTATATTATCATCTATATTCCAGCCCTACTTCAGACTGCCACACGTGCTTTAGTCCGGCCTTAACACCGGGGGTCGTATTCGGCCCTGCACATTTGAAGTCCGAACACCTATAGGGAACTCTTCGGCGTCCCGGATATTGCATTATATGCATCGGCTCCGAATCATGTCTTTGGTCCATAGTTGGGTGGCCCGGCTCCTGTGCTTACCACCTTACGTTCCGCTCGTTCGGCTAAGGTAGTAAAGGGAGAACTACTGCGATTGTATTTCTGGTTCGTCCGGTGAAGTACCTCAGTAGACAAAGCCAAAAACTGGCTGTCATGATAAGCGAGAGTTGGTCGGCGATCCGGCGACTTAGTATTATACTACAAATTGTTAGCGATTCACCCCATGTTATACGAGGGGCTGGTCTTCGTCCTGCCTCGTGGAAAAGGCACCGCAGTCCGGATAGCCGCACACGCACCAGGGGCTAGTACTTAGCTCCACATTTAAAACTCTTATGGCTAAGTGAAGGTAATAAAGCCGCATAGTCCGGTTGCCTGGTTCACCTTGCGGACACCTCCTTTACGGACCAAGACGTTGGATAAAGTGTGGTCACGCATTATGTAGAACACCCCTGTAGCATCTACATGGGGGCGGAAGCCGACGACTGGCAACTTTCAGAAATATAAAAATAAACGGCCGCACAGGAGGAAAAATCACTTGAAACAAAACGCGCAAGCATAGATATCTCACAGCATGGGTTCATAACATAGTTTGTACAACCCGAACACATTCAATAAAATATCACGTCCTTATAACATTGGCCCTCCACTACTCGGGCTCCTTCTAGGACGTCGTCGAAGTACCTCTCCGGCTTCCGATGATATTTGCCTCCGGGCGGACCTTCGGTCGCCACTTCGGTGGCCTTCATCTTCGCCCATTGCATCTTCACATGGGCGAAGGCCATCCGGGCACCCTCTATGCAGATCGAGCACTTCACAGCATCAATCCACGGCCGCGCATCGACCAGCCGCTTCACCAAACCGAAGTAGCTGCTAGGAATCGGCTCGGCCGGCCAGAGTTGGACTATTAGGTCCTTCATGGCCAGGCCTGCCACCCTATGCAGCTTCGTCAGCTGCTTCAGCTGGTCGTTCAGAAGCGT
The DNA here is from genome assembly GCF_002575655.3 of Aegilops tauschii subsp. strangulata. Classification (NCBI taxonomy): domain Eukaryota; kingdom Viridiplantae; phylum Streptophyta; class Magnoliopsida; order Poales; family Poaceae; genus Aegilops; species Aegilops tauschii. The sequence goes on from NC_053039.3 coordinate 501,578,414, forward strand.
CAGGTGTTCCGGCGCGAGATATTGCGACCAGAACAGCTTCTCGGTCGAATTCCCCTCCTAGGCTAGGAAGAACTATGCGGCATCAGCGACACTCTTCGGAAGATCCGCAAACGCGCCTGAAGAACTCCACACTCGTGTGAGCAAAGCGTACCTCTGACCTCCAAAAATACTTTGCAAAAGAAAGGCCTTACCAGCCTCTATCTGCCTCGCCTGGTGGATCTCTTCGCGAGCGCTCTGGGACTCGCTCCGCGCCTCTTTGGCATCACAGAGAGCCTTGGCAAGCTCGGAGGACTGGGCCGAAGTCTTCTGCACCAATGTTTCGCATTTGCTAATGGCATCCTTCAGCTCCTGCTCAACTTCTGCCACCCGAGCTTCATGTTGGCGGCGGGCAATTTTTTCGGCCTCTAGTTCAGCAGCCGCTTTATCAGCGGCTGCCTTATTTGCCTCTGCCTCCTTCTTGGATTGGGCAAGGGCACCTTTGAGGGTCTCAACCTCGGCTGCGCCACCTATGATCACAATCAAAGAATTCTATGAGTTAACCTCTCAATATACATATTGCTTCTGATATGAAAATAAATTCCTTGTTAACATTGTACGCATACCTTGCGTTTCATCGAACCGCTTGTTGATGCAGTCGAGCTCCTCATCGGCCACTTGAAGCTTCCGATTGAGTTTGGAAACTTCTGCGGCATTGGCGGTAGCCACCAACATGGAGGCCTGTTACAATGGCAGCACAGTATGTTACTATCCCGATTACTATGTGGATCCTCTGTCCGGTTCTTTCTGAACCGGACAGAGCCTCAGGGGCTACTGTCTATATACAGGTTTATTCTTTTATATGAAAAGTTTTTAGAACATTACGTCGCATACCTCAAAGCCTGTTAGTAGGCTGCAGAAGGCTTTGTTCAGTCCATTTTTAGCAGACAGAACCTTCTCCATAACCACACCCATTAGGGTGCGGTGCTCCTCCACGACGGAAGCACTTTGCAGTGCTTGGTCCAGAGCACGAGGCGCCTCCGGATTAATGGAGGCTGCTGATGGAGCTGCGGCTCCTCCCCCCTCTTTCGAAGGGGGATGCTTATCTGATCCCGGAGCCATGTTGGTCTCCGGAATGGTGTTCGGCGGGGCCCGGGTTGTTGGGGCTCCCCACCGTCGGTTGTCATGGGGGTCGCCTCCCCCAGGTTTTCAGCGACCGAGGTGTTGACCTCAGGCGCTTTATCGATGGCCTCGTTCTCGCCCCTCGGCTAGGAGTGATCCTTCGGGACGACACTTCGGTGTCCTCCATGGCGATAGGCGAGAGGGCTCGCGGCGGCGTGTCGCTCTATGCCATCTCGGGCGGCAGAGAGTTCCCCTCCGATAATGGAGTTTGCGGGAGCTCGCGGGGAGGGCTGAAAGGCAAATAACACAACAACTTATATAATGGAAGAAGGAAGACCGAAGATGAACAATAAGTTTCTGAATACATACGATTCGGCCCGGGGCTTCTCCCTGGGAGGTCTCTTGGGGACTAGTTCGGACTCTGAGTCCGAACTGTTCAGGAGGGCCAGCTTCCCTCTTTTTGGCGCCTCCCCCTCCGGGTCTTCGAAGGTCGTCCTCTTCTTCTTCTTCTTCCCCTTATGGGGAGTCGCTTTCCACCACCTCCTCCTCTTCTTCCTCGTCTCCCTCGTGGGAAGAGAGGGCATCAGTCTGTCCGGACACTATGTCCGAAGGACCATTGTGGCGGGGGCTGCCCGTAGCCTCCTTGCCTTTCTTCTTCTTGGCCTTCCTCTCCGGCACCTGATAGGGCGCCGGGACCAGCATCTTCGTTAGCTGGGGTGTGGCCGGTTTCTCAGGCAGTGGTGCCAGATAGTTGATCCGCTCTGCTTTTGCCCTCCAGCCATATACGAAAGGCAGGCGATATAATCTTTATTATATTTGAAGAATTGACCGGATAGGTCTTCGGAAAGATTATGCTTACCACCAAGGCCGGGTTCTCGATGTCGAGTCTGATGTCCTCGGTCTTCATCGGCCAACTTTTCTGGGCCTTGAAGAGCTGCTTCCATATATCTTCGTGCGTCGTGCCGAAGAAGCGGTTCAAGGTCCGTGGCTCCTCCGGATTGAACTCCCACATGGGGGAGGCCCAGAGTTGGCAGGGAAGGATACGGCGGAAGAGCATCACTTGAATCACGTTTGTGAGACCGGTGTTCGCACCCAGCATGTTGGAGATGCGTTTCTGTACCATCTTCACCTCCAGTTGGGACCCCCAATCAAGGCCTTTGGTGGTCCATGAGGTGAGTCTCGTGGGGGGTCCGGATCTGAAGTCAGGCGTGGCCGCCCATTTGGCGTCCCGGGGTTCGGTAATGTAGAACCACTCCTGCTGCCACACCTTTACAGTCTCAACGAATGCCCCTTTGGGCCAGATGGTGTTGGGGAGCTAGCTTACCATGGCCCCACCACAGTCCGCGTGCTGTCCGTCGACCACCTTCGGCTTCAGATTGAAAACCTTGAGCCATAGGGCGAAGTGTGGCGGGATGCGGAGAAGAGCCTCACACACGGCGTTGAACGCCAATATGTTGAGGAAGGGATTTGCGGCTAGATCGTGGAAATCTAACCCGTAGTAGAACATGAGACCTCGGACGAAGGGGTGGAGGGGAAATCCTAGCCCTCGGAGGAAATGGGGGATGAACACGACCCTCTCACCAGGCCCCGGAGTAGGGATAACCTGATCTTTGTCAGGGAGCCGATGCGCGATATCCGCGGACACATAGCCCGCGCTTCGGAGATCCTTGACGTCCTTTTTGGTGACGGAGGAGGCCTCCCATTTTCCCTTGGAGCAGGACCCGACCATTGCTGGGGAAGGTGGTGGCGGTGGGAAAGATCAGAGTTTTGGGGCGCTAGAGCTTGGAGGTTGGAAGACAGAAGCTAGAGGAAGGCGTGGGGAAAAAGGAGGGATCTTTATCCTCTTATAGACGGTGAAAATAGCAAACGTCCCCCTCTCAAGCCATAAACCTCGCCTGTTCCCAACGAGATCATGCGTAAGGCGCGGTCGGGTTACCTAAACCATATTGATGAGAATCCCGTAATGGGCGGGCATGATTTCTGTTTTGACAAGATGTGCCAATGGAGGCTAAGCCTCGAAACGCGAACCGAGAGGCGTGAAAACGGTTCAAAATGTCAAAGGGTCAAGTGTGACACTTCGCCAAAAAAATTGTCAGTAAAATACATTGTTCCTATTTTAACGTCTTGCCTTCGTGGCTAAGGGTTGTATTGATTATGCAGAGCCAGACACAGTTCCTTTATGCGGGAAATTAACTTAAAATATTCAGGACAAGGAACCCGCCTTGCAATGCCGAAGATAATCCGCGTGCCAAACACATCGTCATCGAAGACTGGTTCGGGGGCTACTGAGGGAGTCCTGGATTAGGGGGTCCTCGGGTGTCCGGTCTATTTGATATGGGCCGGACTGATGGGCCGTGAAGATAAAGTAGAAGACTATCCCCCGTGTCCGGGTAGGACTCCTATATGCGTGGACGGCAAGTTTGGTGTCCGGGTGTACTATTTCCTTCCCATGTGAACTGACTCTGTACAACCCTAGGCCCCTCCGGTGTATATTTAAACTGGAGGGTTTAGTCCGTAGAGGCTAGCAGAATAACCATAGGCTAGACAGCTAGGGTTTAGCCACTACGATCTTGAGGTAGATCAACTCTTGTAACCCTTATACTCATCGAATACAATCAAGCAGGACGAAGGGTTTTACGTCCTTTCAGAGGGTCCAAACCTGGGTAAACATCGTGTCCCCATCGTCCCTTGTTACCATTGATCCTCAGACACACAGCTTGGGACCCCTACCCGAGAACTGCCGGTTTCGACACCGACAATCACCTACATGTCAATTCTGCTCTGAGGTGGGACATGTTGTGCCAACTTGTTCATAGTGGAGAGCCATGATGGAAAATGATCCAATAAATGCCCAAGCAACGCAACTCAACCTCTAGGAAGAAAAAAATTGAGAGAAAAACATGGGAAAGTTCTTGGTCCTGTTGAAGGATGTTTTGCATTTTCTTTTCAGCCTCACTTCATGTGCTTGAGCAAAAACATTCAAAAATTCTCTTTTTCGCAACCTTGATGATGTATTCAGGTTCTATTTCAATTTGAGACACACAAGATATCTCACATTTGTGTTACAAGATATGTTATGTGTGTCCTGGATTAGAGACATACAAGATATCTCACATTTTGTGCCGTAGTTTTGAGGTCTTTGCCATATGTCCAGTACTGCTTTGTTTCATGATTCATGTTGTACATTTTGTCCTCCCTTTGCATATACATGAATGTACTATTTGTTTCATGTTGCGACATCATGTTTCCGGTGCTTGCAAAAAGCTATTGTATACATGGATGCTGGTACACGATGATTTCAATGTGCATCCTTGCTACAACAAGTTTTCCCGGAGCACATACAAAAAAAATATACCAGTAAGTGTCACTGTTTCAGCGATATGTACCAGTAAAATACACATGGCATGGGTTGTTATGGGTAGGACTCACTATTTCAGAAAACCAGTAAGCGAAGAAAACAAACTGCAAAAAAACCTAGTCATTTTCATTGCCATCTCTGCATCCGTCTCTAGTTCACATTGACAGCATCTTAACTTCACATTGACACCACACCATGGATGATGCTCCAGTATTTCAAAAGAAAAAAGAGGAAAAAAGGGACATGCCCTAGCATGATACATGCTCCAGCTTGGGTTCCACAAAAGACAAGTAGATGGTTAACAGCAACTTGCTATTTCCAGTTACACAAAAGGATGTAGCGCATACATGGGCCCATAAAAAAATAGCCAACAAACTATCTAGGAAAGACTTTGCTCTGATTGACATCTTCTACGAGCTACTCAACAGTTTCTGGAACTCTTCGGCTGAGTTGAGTGTGTTTTGAGGGTGCTTCAGAAGCTTCGCTGCGACAAATGATCGGAATCTGAGCAACGACCTCGTGTCCTGGGCATACAACAAGGGAGCTTCATAAGTTATTTAGGAGAAAAATACGAAAACCATGATTAGAAAACTAGCAGTAATAAAAAGAGTGTTGCAGAGAAATAAGTTTACTTCTATTGTAGTGAAAACTAGTGTTCCGAAAACAACAAGTTATTTACCTAGTAGTGTTGCATAGCAAAATGGGTATACCGTGCTGAATGGCCTCATCCCCCTGTCAGTTAGATTCTCCATGTATAGAATACCAAAGAACCCACAATCAAACCTGCCAAAAATAAAAAATATAGTCACAAATACATATAAATTTGCTCACTGGAAAACAAAACATAGAAAGTTGTGGATGGACACATGAAAAAAGGAAAATGGAAAGAGAACAATACGTTGTTGACTGTTGCGGGTACCCATTCGGGCTGAAACGATCAAACTTGTCAAAGTCAAGGTTCCATGGGTTTTGTTCTCTGACAAAAGTCTTGAAGTTGGCTATCTACAAAATTTGATATTGCAAAAAGATGGATTACACAGTTGTATCTTCTTTGATTGGTACCGCAACATCAATTTTGATATAAAGAAAAAATGAAAAAAGAGAAAGGAAAGAGGTGTAGCGTCCATACCAGATTGCGACATGGCTGCTCAAGGATGCTGTCATAGTCAGGGTCATCACTCCTCGAGTCAAAAACGTTGAATTGTTTGTGCATCAAGTTTGCAACCACAACTGCCCAATGTCCGTCCTTGACAATGGTGAAGAACAGCTGCAAAATTAAGAAACAAAAATTAACTTCAGAAAAATAGAGCATGTTGCGCTAGGATAGCTTTGATGCAAGAAAAGTTTTTACTTGATAAGATTTCATGATGTTGTTACTTTCACAGGCCCTCTCGAGATCTTTGCTGCAAGGACGGGTCTGAAATGAACTTGGGTCCACGACAAGCTTAGACTGATGCAAGAACAAAGTATTGGTTAGAAAGAAATGGATGTTGCGGGCAGAAACTCTATTGTGAAAAAAATAAAAAATGGGTAGTTGACTCACGACTATATGCGGTGAGAACGCAAACTTCCTAGGTTTGCTTTTGCTATACGTATGCTTGATGTTGAAGCTTTCAACATAAAGCGACATGACCTCATTGTTCAAATGTGCTCGCTTTTTTAGCCCGTTGCGAAAATGCTTGAAAGAAACATCAAACCCACCTATCCTAATGAATGGAGGTCTGCATGTTGCAAAAACAGTGGCTCAATTAGTGGTAAACAAGATGGATGGGATGAACAATTTCTCAGCAGAAAAAAGTGCTAAAACACACTTACAAGGGCTCGCCTTCGGGAGGGTCCTTTATGTGGTAATTTGTGCAACAATACTGCTTGTATATGGTGTCGTCGGAAGCATTAACTTTGACCCTCTTCATCCTCTTCAGCTTGGGTGCAGTTTCTGGTGATTTTGCAGCTCTCTTGAGTGTGGGCTTCTTCACATCACGTTTGCCCCCGCTGCTCACTTCAATCATCACCTCCTCTCTTGTCTCAACTACTCCTGCTTCTGCCCCACAAATGAAAAAGAAAAAGAAAACAGAAACAAGATGAGAAAAAATGGTTTGGAGCATGGAAGTGCTAAGTTTCTGTAAACAAACAAAACATGGGTTGGAGCACAAGTAGTTGGGGAGATGAGTGGTATAACCTGCAGGGCCTGTGGAAATTGGAGGACGTGTTGCGATGGGAGTCACATCAAAAACTGACCCAGCTGAGGTAGTTGGAGATTCACCAAAAAAAGGGCTCCTCACACGAATCGACAAGAAGGAGTCCAAATCTGAAACATATGTTTTTGCAGGGGATGTACGAACTTGAGGAAATTCCTGAAATAGTAGATCATCGTCACTCCGGGTTCGAACAATCCAAAAGAAGGTCCTTCTTCAAGCGTGCCTGGCCTCCTCGTCAGATTCACATGTGCGAAGCTTGGGCTGCGAGGGGACTTAAGTTCAATGCCGTTTACCTTGCTGCATGAATCTTCTCCCCTGCCATTGCTTCGATCATTGTCGTTGATTTGATCATTTTCAGTGTTGTCATCGCTCGTCCTGGGTGGGCATCATTGTTTTGACCTACTTCCGCTGCTGCATCACTATTCATTGCACCACCTAGTTGCTTGGGCTGTTGCGGAGACGGTACAGTGGCAGTGGCATCATCCATGCATGCAGTCCCGTGTGTGCCAGGATGAATGTTGGGTTGCTCCGGATGCTTGGGCTATTGCGGAAAAGGTTCAGTTGTAGTCCCATCAGACATGCCTGTAGCAGAAGTCCCCCCGGTATAATAAAAGTGATGCCTTCACCTTCAGCCCTCTGTTCATGAATGTTGCACTCAGCTTTGTGTGCCTCAGACAACATTAGGCCCATCCGCTTGCAGTACATGCCCTGCAAGACCCTCCCAAATGAGCTGAACGCAACATTAAGTTCTCTGGCATGGAGCTCTTTGTGCTTGTTATATATGACTTGCATGTGTGGGGGCAACTGCATGCACAAAAACAATGGCATTAGATTGTTAGGGACAGTTTTTTATAACATGCCAGTGAAACGAAGATGCAAAATATGAAAAAGCAAAGACGAAAAAATGAGTTGCGAGAAAAAAAAACCCACCTCTAACTCCTTGATTGTTGGCAATGCATGGAGCCACTCCTCCAAAGAGCCGCACACATCGTCACCACTCTCCGTGTTAGCTGGAGGCGGCTCATGCACATGCTCTGCGCTGCCATTGGTACCCCCTGTACCGGCATGAGGTGGGCTTTAAGAACCCGTATCTGCTCCCACATGTACATTTGTTTGCATGTGGGAGCTCTCTGGCACAGCTGAAGTGTGTGTTGTGCCCCCAACATCACCCCCTTGGTCGCTGATTTCCGGCAACTCCTCTGTGACATGGTCACTGACGGTTCCTTGGTGATGTTGATCTATAACTCAACTACTCCGTATGGTGTACTGGTCCTGAACTGCATTACAAAAATGAGAAAAATAATTAAGAATTGCAACAGACAAATGTCTTCTATATAAAAACAAAAAAAGCAAAGCCTTTCAGTTTCAATCACTTACTGCACGCTTCCCAAACCCATCATCCAGGGTGTCCACTGCGACAACAGCATAAAAGTGCATTTCATGAACAAAACAAGCTCTAGAAAGCGAGTAGTTGATGGTGTGATCAACTAAGCATCCTCTTAGCACATCAAGATGGTATATGTAAATTATCTGCAAAATGAAAAAGACACAAAAAATAAAAGAAAACACCAGCGCCTCAAGAAAAGGTTTGTTGTTCCAAAAAAAGGAGTGGTATGTTACAGGAATGAAGGGGGTGTATCGGAAGCATTGGTAGACATCCACCAATTAGAAATTTCACTTTACCCTCATTCCTCTTATCTTGGTATTTTTTTAACTTCTCTCATCACATCACACGGGATATGCTCATCCCACTCGAACTCATGGACCACACTCATATCTCGTAGGGTGTAGTGGTAATCTAGGGGGACCATGTTTCCTGTCCCAGGAGCTGGGACCAAAGCCAGGCACAATAATACCCATGGCCTCTCGATGGTGTCCTCCTCCTCATCATCTGCTTTTGATAAAACGGTAACTGTGGTGGCTATCGGAGCCCTATCCCCGCCCAGATAAACATCACGGAAATCAGCTTTGCCCCTCTTCCCGAACTCTATCAGTCTGCTACCAGATGGGACATTGAATATTTTCTTAGCCATGTCTCTTGAAAAGTGGATCTCCTTGTGGTCATTAATCCAGCAATTCACAAAAAAATACGCAGATGTTGCGAGAATAAAGAAAACAAAAGGTGTTATGCAACATAAAGAAGTAAAAAAAGCAGAGATTACATACTTCAGCACACGATTCTTAGGGTCAATGTTCATAACAATAAAATCAAGAAGCTCTTCAGGAGGAGGGACCAAAGGAGATATAAACAGCAAATCCCCGAAGTTGGACTTGCTTATTACATCTCTCTTTTTCCCTTTGATGGCATTGGCTATTTCACGCAGCCGCTTTGCCGACCAACGAGTTTGGAAGACAGTCTTGCTGCGAAACAAGAGCAAAAATGAAAACATGGAAACTATCAGCAATGCATATCTACTGATCAGAGAATGAAAAGTATTGAAGCAAAGTTGAAGGTTGCATATATAATTGCAGATAAAATGCAGGTTTGAAAGAACATTGGCTAATGCAACTAATTTTAGATAAATATGAGCTAAAATTTCAGAGAAAAGTATTGAAAAACAGTAGCTAAATTTCAGAGAAACATATATGTAGTTTTCAGAAGCAAAAACTGAGTTTCATGTGCTATAAGCTAGCAGTACAAACATTCTTGTAGTTTCGGAAACATAACCTACTAACTAGTTTCAGAAAGGTAAGTTTCTCTGAAATATAGCTACTGTTTCTCTGAAATTACATATATGTTTCTCTGAAACTACAAACTAGATAACTGCATGAGCTACAGAAGCTTTGGACTAAAAAGAAAAATCAGAAAAACACATCAAATCCTGCATCGCTAGTTTCCTGCAGCACATCAAGTCTGTACCACTAATTCCCTGCAAACACATCAAAATCCTGCATCACTAACTTCCAGGTAAAAAATGCTACAGAAGTTTTGAGCAACAAACATTCAGAAAAGGATAGCATCAGCCACAACACATCAAGGGGATAGCATGAGCTCCAGCAGCGCATCTGAAAGTCAAATCAACAATTCTACAACACTAGATCTGCAACATCCAAATCCCTACTACACATCTACGCATCTACACCACATATATCATCTACATCATCCACCTCGGCGCCAACGACGAGAGCATCTCCCTATGTCGGAGCATCGCTACGATGAGCTGCAAAAATTCAGAAACTAACACAAAAAATGGGATCCTGCAACTTTAAGTTCTCTCTGCATCACAACATAAACTATGAGCTTCAGAAAAAATAAAACAAAGGGGATCCTACAGAAACTGCGCGCTCCGTAAATTTAGAAACACACAAATGGGATCCAGTTTTCCGTAGAAGGGGATCCAGTGCACAAATTTGTATCACAACATAAACTATGAGCTTCAGAAAAATGAAATAAGGGGATCCTACAGAAACTGCGCGCTCCAGAAATTTAGAAACACACCTATGAGTTTTCAAAACTATGCGCTCCAGTGCACAAATTTTCAGCAGCATAAAAGCTGGAAAAAAATCTTGAAACTCGTTGTCGTGCCGTCGAACTAACTACAACGCCACCAAACTACCTACAACCGCTCTGCTCCTTGTCGCGCCATCGTCTCCATCATGGTGAAATGCCATTTAATTTTTTTTGAGGAAAATGAACTATGAAGGTAGGTAAAACTAACTAAACGGGACTTATGGATGTCACTTATTTGCCATTTACATCCCCACCGGCCGACCTCCTCCCAGTGAATCGTTCACCAACTAAGGGGGTCCTGTTTCGGTTATGTTTTGTTTCTTTTAAGAGTTCCCTAGTAAAAAATCAAACAATCTGCATCCAAATTTCCAAGATCTAGAGTTGATTCTAAGAAAAACCTCCAAATTAGGTGAGAGCACGTCCGCTAATTTGAAGCAGCAAATAACTGAACTACCATTTCAGCAACCTAACACACATATCCAATGCAACAAATGAACAAGTTCGCTCATATCTAATGCAACAATTGAACAAGTTTGCTCGTTTATGCTTCCATCTCAGCCAGCAAAACCAGACGAACAAGATGCTCTAAATCAACAGTCCAGTTCATCAGGACGCCAAAAGAATGCCTTCCAGTAGAAGAGCAGCCGCAACAGAATCACATCAACAGTTGAGGAACACAATCCATCCGCACAAGGAAACCTGCAATTCTGACGCCGTTTCGTTCCTTCGGGCAAATGCATGCCCAAGAAATCGAACAGGGAAATAAAAACAATCAGTGCAGGAAAAATCCGCGCTAATTTCCGGCTGCCGCCCGTCTTCCGGAGCATCTTGTTGTGGGGGGAGGGGGGTGGGGGTTGTCCGATCCATACCTGTCGGCCATCGCCGAACCCGTCATCGTCGTCGCCACCACGGAGGATATGCGCCGCCGCCCAACGCCCTGCGCCGCCACCCCCCCCCCCCCCCGCCCAATGCCCTGCGCCGCCCTCCCGAATCCAGCCGCGTATCCCTAGCCCTCTTAGAGACAAGAGTCGATAGAGCTGGTCGGTTGCAAGAATAATTGTAATGAAACAATTGCTCTGTTTCAGAAACGCACGCGCGTCACGCGGAAGCGGGGAGGCTATCGTCCGTCCGATCAACAAACGATCCGACAGACGCGGAGCCGGCGGATGCGGCGCGAGTGATCGGTCGGGTGAAGGATTGCTTTTCCCATTTAAGATACATGATTAAAAACCTAAAAATACTTGCTGACATTTATTTAATTTTATTTATCTACCTACCACTATCAGATTAATCCTTACAATTAACGAGTACAAGTGGATTGACAACCCTCTTGCCCATGTTGGGCGCAAGTATTTGTTGTGTGTGTGTGTGCAGGTACTGGCTCACAGGCTTTGTGTGGTGCCTACTACTGGTTCGATAAACCTTGATTCTTAACTGAGGGAACTACTATATGCTACTATACTACATCACTCTTCCTCTTCAAGGAAATCCCAACGCCTATCACAAGTAGCACCCTGACCAAGGTACCGGACCAGAAGGCTTTCCATCACACTTTTTTCAACGTCTTTGGGACGTGTGTGGGGAAGAAGTGATGAAGGCGGTACTAAATACTCTAGATGGAGTTGAAAAAATAGGAGTGGTAAATCAGACTTTGTTTTTTTTATCCCAAAAGTTCAAGGTGCATCTTCCCTCTCTCAATTTAGACCGATTCGCTTATATCATGTTGCGCTAGAAATTGTGTCGAATGTGTAAGCAAACAGATTGAAGGAGGTGTTACCAGAAATCATTTTAGAGGAGAAATCGGCTTTTATTCCTTGCAAATTGATTACAGATAACATTCAACCTGCCTATGAGTGCTTACATTTTATGAAGAAGAAGAAGAAGAGGGGAGAAATTCACAATACTGTGCTCTGAAATTCGACATGATGAAGGCCAACCATAGAGTCAAGTGGTATTATCTTTGAGCAATCATGTTGAAGTTGGGCTTTAGAGAGAGATGGGTGATGTCTATCATGAGAACTGTCACATCGGTTTCTTTCTCAGTGCTTTTTAGTGGGGAACACATAGAGGTCATCAAACCCACCATGGAGATCCGTCAGCGAGACCCCATTTCCTAGTATTTGTTTTTCTAGTAGCTGAGGGTCTGTCTTCCCATTGAGGAGTAGGAAAATTTGGAATATGTATTACGCATCATAGTGGTGCGCACACCGCCCCCAGTCAATCTTTTACTTGTAGACAACAGCTTGTTATTTGCAAGAGCGAGTACAGAAGGAGCATCAGAGATTTAAGAGGTAATCTTTATTGTGAGGGATATCCAGCGAGTAAATCTAGCCAAAGGTTCAATCTATTTTAGCAAGGGTTGCTGGATCAGTACAAGAAAGCCTATGAAGCTAGTACTTAGGATTCCAACAGAATCCCTGAATGATCTCTACCTTGGCCTGCCCTCGGATGTGGGAAAGAGTAAAAATGGAACACTAAAGGCGGTACCAACTTATTCGACGGAAGTTTTCAAACAATCGGGTGTTTGTGAGAGAAGATTAGCTCACTAATTAGAAACTTCTGGTGGGGGGAAAGCATGGTAAGCGAAAGCCTCATTGGGTGTCATGGGATACCCAAACGATGCCAAAGTGCATGGGGGTAGGATCATAAACATTGAACCTTTTGACATCGTTAGCACACTATGTGTGGAGAATTTTGCAAGTGACGGAATCTCTAAGCCCTAGAATCCTTAAATCTGTTTATTTCCAACACACCGACATCATGCAGGTGATTTTGGGCTCATCCCCCTGTCAGTGGAGGGCAGAGTGATAGCCTCCAAGTGCACAAGGTCTAGTTATAGCCTTTTCAAAGCAAGAGTACCGATCCCACAGGGAGCACATGAAATGGACTTCATCTCTTGTAGGGGTTTATATTTTTTGCCTGCGGGCTAGTTACGATCCAAAGCAAAGCGAAAACAAGTTTGAAATATTGCAACGCGATTGTGAACAAGGTAATAAAATGCAATTATAAAATTGAAAGCACAAAACGTGAAATGACGGTTGTTGGAATCAATATAGGGCAAATGTGATTGTGAACAAGATAATAAAATGCAAGAATAAAATAAAGAGCACAAAATGTGAAATGACGGTTGTTGGAATCAATATAGGGCTAACGATTTCTTAGGGAATTTGATGTTCGGATTCCTAAGCCACTTTGTATGTTTCTATAAGTGGGCGGAGCCAAGTATAGATACGTGAATACATGCCACAACTTCATATCACATACACCAAAGTATATGGCAAAAAACATGTTAATATATTGAATATCAAATAGACATAGTTTGAAAATATATATTGTCATGAATCTAATCAATATAATTTGATGTTTCGTATGTTAATATATATTTTATCTATAAATGTGACCAAACTTAAAGAAGTTTGACCTAGGATAAAACTAAAACTTTAAGCAACTTGAAATGGACAGAATAGGCACGCAATCCTTTTTTGAGGCATGTGAGTAACACACAATTAACTGTGTGCCTTGATTGTTAAAGACTTACTAGTTTTTCTTTTCTAAGAAAAACTTACTCGCTAGTGACAGTTGAGAATGCTCGCTCGCACGAAGTGGCCAGTTGCAAGTTCAAAGCCCCAATATGTTTGCATGCTTTTCCCAAAAAAATATTGTCAAAACACAAAACAACTCAAATTTAAGTGCACATAAAACGATGTGTTTTATCCAAAACAAAACAGCCAGTTAGATTTAGAGTATTTGCTTGCTCATTCCTCCTTTTTGCTCTAAAAAACACAAAACAAATCAAACCTAAATGCAGGTTCGATGGTAGAAAATTGGCTGAGTTTTGTAAAAAAAATCTTGACTTTTAGCAATCCGCTTGCTTATTCCTCTTGGCCAAGTTGTCCATCAATAATAAATACTAAAAGCAAAATTTCAAAACTCTCAATCTTCCGAAGAAACAAAGTTTTTTTAGTGAAAACTTCGCATCTCTATCTCTATACTACTTAAAAAAAGAGTAGTGTTCCTTTTCTATCGACAAACGCTTGCCTAACCGGTTCTGATTTTTTTTCTTCCAGCCAATTTTTTGCCCTACCACGCCCTTTGTCTGCACCTTCCACGTATGCTAAGCAGTCACCTTAATTTACTTACCTTCTGAACCAATTTCACCTAAATTTACTTATAAAACTTCTCATGAAACTATAAGGTAAATCACAGGCAGGATGTGATAAATATTTATTTACATAATCGTATACTACGGGCAGTTAAATACGAGCTAACATACGTGAATATTCATATCCTGTTGCAACACTATGTGTTCAACTAATGCTTAGCTAGAAGAGACTATTTTCTACCTTTCTTTGATCATGGTGTTTTTTTTCAGCTAAGCAGATGGTGCTTTTTACTACACCATGTGTTCAACTAGTTTGTTGTTTTCCAATAGGGAAGGGCGATTCACTATAGCATAAAGGGGGATGCAAGCTATTTTCATGGAACATGTATCAGATCGGTACTAGGTATGTGGCCTCTAGCCACAACAACATACAATATGTAATGCAACATGTGTCAGATTTGTACTAGGTATGGGGCCTCTAGGCACAACAATCGTACAATGTGTATGATATTCATCTACCTAAATATCTACTTTCAAGTTTCAACTACCTATTGTGCTTAGATGATTTATTGTTCCTTGGCAGTGAACGGATTTATGTGCTTATTATGGAATACATCAAGTGTTTGATTCAGGCATATGAACTCTAGACCAAGCAACTTACATAATGTATTTTCTAAATATCAATGAAATAACAACCCTGTGTTTTTCTTCCGAAGGAGTACTATTGTGGCATCAATTGTTTTATTGTGGTTAAAATATTTGTCAATTAAGTTCATCCAGAACTTCATAGAGGTTGCTTTCCCTGCTCTATGCCATCAGACAGATATACTTTCTGATTTTTTGTTGCTCATGTTCGAGAAGAAATGAAATATTGGGATGTCCTATGCAACTGGTTCATCGGACACGACATGTGTTTTCGTCCCCGACTGTGCTGGCAACACTGATGTGGTGGGACACATCTTTGTGGCCAGCGGTTGATCCACGCCCTGTCAATGTATTTTGAGCTCTTGGGAGATATCTCGACTTGGAGGATCTAGTCAGGCAAACCATCCACGCATTTTCTATTGAGAATGTAAAACATGTTTCCATGATGCCACTCAATCCTAAGTAGTGCTTGCACGCACCACATTTGCATCAATCAAGTGATTTATGTTTGCAGGCGCCCACCATACAAAAGAACCTAGAAGGTGCAGGGTTAGACTCACATTGTGTGTGCGTGTGTACATGTGTGTCAACCAAGTTCTAGGCAGGGAACTTCAAAGATCTTACTTCTTTATACTCCCTCCGTTCCATAATGTAGTGCCTATAGATTTTTTGAAAAGTCAAACCTCATAAACTTTGACCAAGTTTGTGGAGAAAAATATTTACATCTAGAGTGTGAAACATATATCACTAGATTCATCATAAGATGTAGTTTCACATTATATATTTTTGTTATTACAGATATAAATATTTTTCTCTACAAACTTGATCAAAGTTTGTAAAGTTTGACTTCTCAGAAAATCTATAGGCACTACATTATGAAACGGAGGGAGTACTACTAGTGGTCCGGGACCCTAGGTAATAAGCTTGCACATGGATGAGTCACTTTCAAGTACCTCCCTCCATGGCTTTAAGTACGATGCAATTATGAACCATGATACTAGGTGACAAGTACAAGAATCCGTCTATTACTTTATTAATTATCTTGAGTGGATTCTACTATCTTCATGCTCAAGGTCGGGACTGAGCTATTTCTATCTTGAGTGAAATATGATTCTACATCACTGACTATCTACATTACTATTTTTCATGAGTGGAACCTACCATCTTCGTGTTTAAGGTTGATGTCGCTTGAACTTCGTCGGTATTTCCCCAAAGAGGAAGGGATGATGCAGCACAACTACAGAAGGTATTTTCCTCAGTTATGAAACCAACGTTATCGAACCAGTAGAAGAACTAAGCAACACTATGTAAACGGTACCTAGACACAAAGAACAAATACTTGCAACCCGACGTGTAAAAGTGGTTGTCAATCCCTCTCGGGTAATGGTGCCAAAAATTGTCAAGTTGACGGGATAAAAGTTGTGGTAGATTAATAGATGAAAATAACGGCAAATAAAATTCAGCGAGGTATTTTTGGGTTTTTGATAATATAGATCTGAAAATAACATATGCAAATAAAGAAAAAGACAAATAACAATATAGATCTGAAAATATATGATGGGAAAATAGACCGGGGGGCCATAGATTTCACTAGTGGCTTCTCTCGAGAGAATAGCACACGGTTGGTAAACAAATTACTGTTGGGCAATTGATAGAAGATCGAACAATTATGACGATATCCAGGCAATGGTCATTGTATAGGCATCACGTCCAAGATTAGTAGACCGACTCCTGCCTGCATCTACTACTATTACTCCACACATTAACCGCTATCCAGCATGCATCTAGTGTATTAAGTTCATGGAGAAACGGAGTAATGCAATAAGAACGATGACATGATGTAGACGAGATCTATTCATGTAGGAATAGCCCCCATCTTGTTATCCTTAATAGCAATGATACATGCGTGTCTTGCTGCCCCTTCTGTCACTGGGAAAGGACACCGCACGATCGAACCCATCACAAAGCACCTCTTCCCATGGCAAAAAAAAATCAATCTAGTTGGCCTAATTAAACCAAAGATTCGAACAAGAAATATGAGGCTATAAGTAATCATGCATATAAGAGATCAAAGAAGACTCAAATAACTATCATGGATATAGATCTGATCATAAACTCAAAGTTCATCGGATCCCAACAAACACACCGCAAAAAGAGTTACATCAAATAGATCTCCAAGAGACCATTGTATTGAGAATCAAAAAGAGAGAAGAAGCCATCTAGGTACTGACTACGAACCCGTAGGTCTTTGATGAACTACTCACGCATCATCGGAGAGGCGCCAATGAGGATGATGCACCCCTCCGTGATGGTGTCTAGATTGCATCTCATGGTTCTGGCACTTGTGGCGACTAGTCGACTCCCCTAGGGTTTCTCGAATATTAGGGTATTTATAGTGCGAAGAGGCGGTGCGGGAGGCCACCGAGGTGGGCACAACCCATCCGGGCGCGCCTGGAGGCCTGTACATAATGGAAGGATGGTTATCCCACGCTTTGAATCATTCGATGCACACGACTCATTTTAGTCACGCAAATCTCAAGCTGTCAAGTTCAAAAAGAACATGCAAATAGAAACTAGCTAGCACCCCTAAATCCCACCACCAATTAAATGACAACATGCTAACTTGCAATCTATTACTCCCTCCGTCCCAAAATAAGCGTCTCAACTTTGTACTAATTTTAGTACGAAGTTATACTAAAATTGAGGCACTTATTTGAGACACTTATTTTGGGACGAATGGAGTACTTAATTTAAACTATCAAAAAGAAGCAACACATTTAGTATATACATTGGGCATCGAGAGAATACATTCAACAGGGTAGAAACACAAGTACACCAACATTTATTGAACCAGTTAGTGAAGGCAATACACATGATTTTGCCACCCAGCTCAGCTCACTACATTTTGCCTGATCCAACAAGTGAAGGCAAGATTTCACCAGAGGCATAATAATATCCAGGACAAGCCTTCGGATAGGAAATGACACGTGACCTGTCATTGTTAGATCCAACCAGAGTCAGAACGAGGCTTTGCCTCAGAGCTAAGACGTCTATCATCTGTGGACCCAACCAACAAACAAAAATTGATATGTCATTATATGGCAAAGACATGGTAATCGAAGTTGCTCCCTACCGCTTGTACCGGATTGGAAAGAGTAGTTGTGCATTACAGGCTAGCTAGTGTCCAACACATAGCGTCAAACCACCTATATAGCACATCACTCTCAAAACTCCTCTAGGGCCGCCACGCCACCTGCATCTGTGAACTCATCCTAAAATGAGCCTCCAAGATCATTTGGTGGATCCATAGAGTGTGGATAGATGAAGACTACATTAAGGTACACCATGAAAGGACGCATCCACAACCACCATGTAGGGCGATCAACACTATCTAGATTTCTCTGGAGCAATGTACTTTCTTTTTTAGTCTAGCATGGATGAATACTAGGGGGGTGCGAGCACATGTACCTCCATGACCAGTTCGACATCAAATCCAATGCTGCAAAACACAACGAAAACCATTTCATTATGGGGAAACCCGTTATAGATAACATGGAGAATTTGCATTGGTAAAATAAAGGGATAGTTGTTTTTATACCCTTAGTTGTGTCCCCCTCGTGAGAATTGCCCCTAATTTCTGAAAACACATGGTCTTACCCAACCCACTTTGGTGTCTTGTGCTTTTGCCCTTTGACCATCACTTTGAAAACTTCTTAACTAATTCATACTAAATCAGAAAAATGCAAATAAGATACCAAAATGTTCGAAAAAAACATCACATGTATGTCAAGGCCACTTGCATTCATGAAAAAAGTGTTGGTTAGTGCCCATTCGAGTTTTAGCACTTATCATACCACCATGAACAGCAAAATCTAAAAAAAAAAAATCAAAACATTAAAGAAAAAGTTTGTGGCAAAGAATGGCAAATGTTTTAAGTGCTTGCCAAGTTTCATCCGGGAATGACATTCATGGAAGTCATGGCAAAAAGCAATCTATTTCCGGGTGTTCATTGTTTTCTTTTGCCACGACTTCCACGAATGTCATTCCCTGATGAAACTTGGCAAGCACTTAAAACATTTTTCAATCTTTGCCACCCACTTTTTGTTTTGATTTTTTTTAATATTTTGCTGTTCATGGTGGTATGATAACTGCTAAAACTCGGATGGGCACTAACCAACACTTTTGTCATGAATGCAACTGACATTGACATACAGGTGATGTTTTTCCAAACATTTTGGTATCTTATTTGCATTTTTCTGATTTAGTATGAATTAGTTATGAAGTTCTCAAAGTGACGGTCAAACGGTCAAAGGGCAAAAGCACAAGACGCCAAAGTTGGTTGGGCAAGACCACATGTTTTCCGAAACTAGGGGCAATCCTAACGAGGGGGCACAACTAAGGGTATAAAACCGATTATCCCTAAAATAAAGAGGCCACATAAGAAGAGCTAAAACGAAAGAAAGTAAACCTCGGAGCTCAAGTTAATACTGCCCAAGGGTAAAAACGCGCGAGAGAGGAGGAAGGTCTAAATAGAATAGTTCACAATCCAAGGAGAGGAGTAAAGTTGGGGAGTGAAGCCGTACAAATTTGTTGTCAACCCTGACCAAGCTATGGCTCATATTTCCTGGCTCATTTCGAATAATTTATAAACTGAATAAGGTGCGTCCATTGTCAATCTGAGTAGCATGGATTTAGTGTTCCAGCATGGCTTGTGTCTTGTAGTATCATCCAACAAATTACTAATGTACACTATAATCAAAGAGCCTAATGAGCACGTAGCCATACTACTGAACAATTACAAGGGTCGGTTGTATATGAAATGAGTACTAGTTTTTCGCAAAAAAAATAGTACTTAGTTACAATGGCAGTGGCCAAATCAACTCTACTAACACAACAATAGCTGCATTGCAATGAGAATATCTGCAAAAGTACCAGTGTTCATTATCACCTAACTTAGCATAGACTACGGTTTTAAGGCCATGTGGATCACATCTCGTTTCACGAGGAACCAACTGGACGAGTGACCTAGGAATAAACCTATGATTGGTTTCACATACTACCCATTCCAAAGCCATGCTTGCACACTCCGCATTCACATTGAGTGAGTGATTTTTCTTTGAACTGCTCAACCAAAAATCTAGAAAATTATGTCAATATTTGGATTATCAAATATAATAGTATGAAAATATACATTTTGATTCTAATTTAATTTGATGTTTTGGATGTTAATATATTTTTTCATAAATTTGGTTGAACTTAAAGAAGTTTGACCTAGAATTAAACTAAAACTTTAGGCAATTTGCAACGGAGAGAATAGCGCACAGCTCTTTTTGAGGCATGCGAGTAGCACACAAATAACCGTGTGCCTTGATGTTAAAGGATGTGGGGCTTACTCACCAAAGTGACAGTTGGCGGGTTTACAACCACCACGATTGAGAATGCTCACATGAAGTGGGTTGCAGATTCAAGGCCCAATGGGTTTGCATGATTTTCTCATTATTTTTATCAAAACACAAAACAACTCAAATCTAAGTGCATATAAATGGGATGTGTTTTATCCGAAACAAAACAACTACCCGTGTTTTAGTGGATTTCGGTTGCTCATTCCTCCTTTTTTGCCCTCAAAATCAGGAAACAACTCCAGGTCAAAAAAAAAAATCAGGAAACAACTCAAATAAATGCAGATTCAAAACTCTTGAGTTTAAGCAAACCAGCTTGCTCATTCCTCCTGGCCAAGTTGTCCATCAACAATAAATACAAAAAGGGAAATTTTAGAACTCCTAGTCTTCCAAAAAAAAAACAGAGTTGTGTACGTGTGATTGACATGTTTTTGTAATGTTTGTCACACCATTGGCGAGATTGGTTGTGGCCATGTTGTCTCTACTAGGCCCTACGACGAGAGTGGGTGAGGCCATGTTGTGCCGTTGTTCGAGTGGGCTTGGTACCGTTTGAATTGGTCTTTTGTATGGTTTTCTGTAATTAACTAGACAACCATTTTCTTGATTAGTGAAAAGAACAAAAAATTGCCTCACGTTCTTGGAAAATAATTAAAAATTAACGAAGGACAGCGTCAAAACGGTGGGCTTGCGTATATTGTCAAGCAGCTACGATACGATCGACTAGTTATTTGCAAGCAGAGACGTCCCCTTACCATGAAATTCTATGGTGCTACTAGCAGATTCTACCAGAAGTCAATCCCAGAATGGAACTGTGTTCTGAAGATATATACAATATCGTCAGCCAGAAACGATGGTACGAATAATCAAGACGGTTGAGCAGATCGAAGCTGCAGCGCCGGCCAGCTCCCCCTTCTTACCTAAACACAGAAAATTGTAGCCATCGCCATGGAAAGCACTTCCCCTTTTGAACTGACAACGCACGCACAAACATTCTCAATCTAGCCAGCAACCAGCCTAATCACGCCCTCGCTTTTATCAGTATAAATTGCGAGGCATTGACACATGTTCCTACATCGCAGCAGAGCAGAACAGGCATCTTGCAATCACCTCCCACATACGAGAAAAAAACTCTCTGTCTACCTAGCTAGCCGTAGCCATGGCTTCCAACGCGAGCATGTTGGCCATGATCATGGCGTGCGCGCTCCTCCTCGCCGGCAGCACGTGCCATGCCGCCCGCAACCTGGCCGACACGACGCTGGCAGCTGCCGCTCCGGCTGCTAGCGCCGTCCCTGGACTGCCGGCCGTGCCGACCTTACCCGCCGTGCCCGCGGACACGGTCACCCTGATGCCACCCATGCCGTCGGTCACCCTCCCCACCGTGCCGCAGGTGACCCTGCCGCCCATGCCAGCCATCGTCGTGCCCAAGACTGTGCTGCCGCCGATGCCCAAGGTCACCCTCCCCACAGTGACGATGGCACCGATTCCCGCGATTGTCGTGCCCAAGGTGACGCTGCCGCCGTTGCCCTTCGTCCCGAATGTGAACGTGCCTATGCCGTTTGCGGCGCCACCCCCATCGGCGTAGGCGTGCCCACGCGGGGCGGCGATCTGGCCCTGTCCATGATGTATTGATGGGGCGCGCCTTCCATGTGAGAGTGGCGCCAGGTCACTCCGTGGTCACGACGCATATGTTCTTACATGCAAGCTCTGCGTTTTAAGCGTGATGTAGCAGTAGATCCTACAGTTTGTTTACGTCTCAGTGTATGTACTCTTAGTCTGTTGCTGCTAGTGTTTGACTGTTGAGGGGCCGTCCCATGTCTATATGTAATTGTTTACCAATGACAAAAGTTTCATATTTTCTGTGATGATTTTGTCAGCCTTTTCACTTAACTGAATAGTTGAACATGCACACTCCTTTCGATAGATTCGAAATGAGTAACCAAAGCTTCTTCTGGTCTCCTCACCTAAGCTTTTGTTCGGCACCACTTAATGTTGCCGGAACCCTACCATTGTTTTCTTCTGCTTCAATGCCGTGATACACTCAGGATGTTTACGATACCTACCCATTAATTGCTCTAACTTCTCGTAGTTCATCCCTAGCTATGCCCGCTTCTAAGAAATTCCAAATTATGCTTGCAAGCTCATCGGAGCTAGGCAACTCTTTATCAGTGATTTCATGCCTACCAAGCAAGTACACTCTAATGTATACATCCTTTAAGAAAAGAAATCCTTCTCGTCAATAACCTTGTTTCTTTTTCAAAACTTTCGCCATTTGTACTGTTGTTAGTGTCACTGACTGATGTTGAGATCTTGATGTAGGCACAACACAAGCGTATAAAGGCCGCTTCTTTTATTTACGATTAAACATTTGAACATGAGCCACACAAAAGAAGTTTTGAACACAAGACACTAGTGTCAATCAGGGCATCTCCAACGTTATCCCCTAATTTGCCCTCATGTCCAAACTTGACGGTCCGGGCACTTTTATACCTTCAACGATATCCCTTGTTTGCTCGTGGACTTAACGGGGCATCTGAAATCCCCTAGTATATCCCCAAATTGGGGGGTTGTATAGGCGTGTCCGGATGTGTTCCCAAACACCGCCAATTTAGCATATATAAGACGACTCCAATGTCATCACAAACTCATTTTTTACTCTCTTCCCCTCCTCTTTCCGCTTTTCATTGGACAAAGGGGTAAGTAATTGAGGGATATGTTGGATGGCTGAGCAGGAAGGACATCATGGCGGTGTGTTTCTCCTTGCCTGTGTAGCCCAACTGCCCAAGCATGTTTCTGCCAGGGCCACCCACCAAATACTCAGATGTTGGCCACCAATTTCCTCCCTTTGTTCCCACTCAAATAGTTGAGGTTGTCACGGGAGCTTACACCATCGTAAATGCACTTTGCGAAAATTTAAGTTCACAATACAACTGACTTAAGTAGTTGAACGGATGAACATGCAGGAATAAGAACGAAAACAACATTGAAATGTCCTGAAATCGTAATCTCTACATCAAAACGCCCAAGTCGGCATAAAAGACTACGCAAACAACCCACTCTAAAAGGCACGTGCTGGAAAAAATCAAAGGCACATGTCGATTTACCGAGCATCAAGTAATTATAACACGAATGCCACTGAAATTTGTTAACAATGTTCACCAAATATTTGTAGTCAATCACGGATTGACTATTCAAAATTGTTGAGTATCGTGATTATTAGGAAAGCTAGGATAGCGTAGAATATTATTCTACCTTGCCTTATACTTTAAGATGATCATGTACTCCTATATATATGCCCATGAGGCTTAAGTAATTAGAACTGTTACGGTGATTGGCGATTTTATGAGCCGTCCATCCACCCCGATCTGACGGTGGGAAAATAGGAGTTACGAGGAGTTACAAAACTAAAATTACGGAAAATTATATGTAACGATGGGATCATTACAATATTTTGGTGGGATCAGTTGTTTTTTGCAAGGGTAAATCCGTCACACCATAACCCGCGGTGCCCACATCGAACTCACGTATCTGCCTAGCCAGCCACGCCGCCGCGGGGATAATGGATCGCCGACGCATGGCTCAGCCATGGCCACTTCGCCGCCGTCCACCTCCGCCATGGCCGGCCTAGCGCCGCCGTCCATGTGCGCCATGACCGGCCCAGCGCCTCTGTCCACCTCCTCCATGGCTGCAATGGCGTCGCTGTCCACCTCCCCCATGTCTGCCTCAGCGCCGCCGCCTGCTTCCACCGTGCTCACTCACCCCACTGCCGTTGTTTACCTCGACCATGGCCCCCAGCAGCTCTTCCCATCACCAATCCATCCCCCTATCTCACCATTCCCATCGCCGGCAAGGTCCGCCAGAAGAGGCGGACATGAATCCCCAAGATCAAGATCCAAGAGGACTAGGATGATTGCAGCGTCAGAGAAGAATTTGTAACAATCTACAATAAGGTAAACCCCCTCTTCCAATTAGCATAAAAGCTCCAAGTTCTCCCCTTTGTTCTTCAATTAGCATATTCTCTGGATGGTCTGCAGGTTCGAGTAGAAACACATCAATGAGGTCTTGTTTCATTAGGATATCAGAACACATAATCTGTAGAAGTAGGATGCAGTATTTTCATTTGCTGAGTTGATGAATAAGCTTTAGTTCATCTTATACCAGAATGGCATGAATCATGATACTGGTGTGCTTCCATGGCAAAAATAATTCTACAACACTAGAAACTCCACATATGTGTACTACATAACAGGAGTAGCCAGATAACAGGAGATACAAGAGGAATATTACAAGTGTTGATAATTATCAGTAACTAGTAGGCTATTAGTTACTGTTAATTTTTGTAGAAAGTTTATATCACTAAATTCACAATTGCAGATCTAGCATAAAGATGGTTAGTATAAGAAGCAGAGTTCTGT
Source organism: Aegilops tauschii subsp. strangulata (assembly GCF_002575655.3). Lineage (NCBI taxonomy): Eukaryota > Viridiplantae > Streptophyta > Magnoliopsida > Poales > Poaceae > Aegilops > Aegilops tauschii. The sequence continues at coordinate 501,603,077 of NC_053039.3, forward strand.
TCATGTACTCAAAATGTAAAAGACATTTCGAAATCGGGAAACTGCAATAGGAGCAGGTGCTATTAGAGAATAATTAGCAGAAAAAAATTCCGAAAGGGTTTCTATTTAATGATGAAATTAAAATGGATAAACAGAAAAGGCTTTTTGGATTTTTTTTAAAAATTCTAGAATGAAATGAAAAATAATCTAAATCAAAAGGAAATGGTTGAGACTCCCAAGGAAATAAGTGGTTAAAAGACTAGGAAATCATGTAAGTAGTAATCCTGTAGCCTGTTTGCCTATCGTGGATTGCAACCAACCTGAACTCTCTGCATTGCAGTGTCATGCCCAACTAAATTCCACAACAAGCTAGCTTGAACTATCTGGATAGCTTGAATTGCAGAAGCAGTAGCGGTCAGTACTAAAGTTGATCTATTAGGATTATTTTATTATTATGTCTTCAAATTTCTGGTGCCTGTCGCTTCATAAGAAAAGATTAAATCTTTCAGATATTACATTTTTATTTGGAAGCAACAAAATCATAGATTACAAAACTGAAGTGTAATCAACCTTTTCTTCTGAGCTAGTAGTTGGATGTAGCAGTATGGGAGTTAGTAATTGAATTCTGTAGTTCACCTACCAGCAAGCACTCTTACATTTAGTTCGCTCACATTCTTTTGAATACTGCTAATTGAATGATACTGGACCATAGTATAGACAGAAGGTATGTTCTTTTATTTACTTATTTTATCATTATGTCATCGACATACAAACCAAAACCATTTTATAACCGCAGCAGGATGAGCAGGCACAATACCATTATCAAGAAATTTGACTTGTACATTGTGAAAAATTATCCATTATCGGATGATAGTGGCGATGCCATGAATGAACATGTTGGTTATAATGCCAAGTTACTACATATTATATAAAACAAATGGCTACATCATTTCTATGTTGATCTAACTACCATTCTATGCTTTTGGACAGGGTATGTACGAACAAAACAGAAATTCATGTGAGTTCAGGGATAGGGGCGAGGGGGGCTCGGACGAAGATGGGTCATCGCCAAGAACGAAGAAATGAGCATTTAACAATCCCAGGAAGGCATTGACTTTTGGCAGCAATGGCGATCTTCTTTAGTAGCCTTTTACTTTTTGTTCATGTTTATTAAGCTTGAGAGCTGATCTGTTGCTCCAAACCGGGTTTATAATTTATCTCCAACCAAAAAACACTTCATTCAAGACATAATTGTGAGACTATTTTTACAAGTATATGCTTTCAACTTCAAAGTTTTGTTCATTTTCAGATGATGGTTCGTTTGATGCCCACACACTAAATAGTGGCTTGTACTAATTTTGAGCATTTCAACATTTTCAACATAAGGAATTCTACGGGCATGTGTTTTTCTCACTTATATCTACCACCTTCTCATTGGAATATCTTCCATGGTTTGATTTTTATTTTTATAACATTGGAAGTAAAAGAAATATCATAGCCAAAATTCCTTAATTTTATACTAGACATTATGATAAAAATTTAGCTCATTTGGCGGCCCCCTTCTCCCTTGCGGGGCGCTAGGAAGCTTCGAGCCCGAGCTAGAGTGCCTTTGAGTTTTTGCGCTGAAGGCGCCTAGCGTTGGACTCCTCCGTGGTCAGTGAATGCCGCATGACCTCGCGGAGGAGTGCCTTCTCCGGGTCGACAAGGCCCGAGCGTGCACATTGGCGGGAACAGTGGGGCTCCACCGTGGCCGCGGCCCGTTGCCGTGCACGCTGGGCTGCCTTCACCTCCGAATATGGCATGTGCATCCCCACGGGAGCCAAGAGCACGAGCACCCAGCGCTGCCCGGGCGGTGCTGGCAACGAAGGGGAAGGGGAGATGGCCGCCCTGCTCCAGGATCTGGAGCGGCGCAGAGCGAGACGGGCGAACACGGCCTGCAATGCATCAGTGTGTCCCGGAGGAGCCGGCGGCGAACGAGACGGAGCTCGAGCTCCCGCCGGTCTCCAACCGCGAACGCTAGATGGCATTGCAGAGCAGGAGCTTCTCGCCGTCGGACACGTCACTGGCAGAACCGGCATCCTCCTTCACGAGGTCGTCCAAGTCCATGGGATCGGTCTCGCTGCCGGAGTCGTGGCTAGACCTGGCCATGGCGAAGGAGGCGGAGAGGAGAGGAAGTGGAGAGGACATGAGGGGAGCGGAGAGGGCGAGAGGACCGAGAGTGACTATGGTTCGTCCGAGCGGGTGGGGTTTTTGTGGTGATGGCAGTGGGAGCAGGGTGGGCCAGAGTGGGCCGATTCGACATGGCGATGGTGAGCGGGCGTGTCTAGGCCGGATATGGAGACTGCCGATCAGTCTGGGCATTTGGGCCGGTTTTAAGCAGCGTAGTTGGATTCGGTTTTTGCGACCAAGCAGTGACCTGGCAGCCCACCTAGACATCCCCCAGGACATTTTATCAAACATCCCCCAGGGCATAAACCATACATCTTCATCATGTCGCAGGGGAGAGCTTAATTGTGAGCACAACCCAATACATGAGTATTCTTTTTTTCGTGGGAAAAGACATGAGTATGCTAATCACCAGTTCACCACAGTAAGCATGAACATAATATGTTCAGATTTGTGAACAGGCAAAAAAACAGAGTTGTACTACTAGAGCGTATCGGCAAGTGTATTCCTCTGAACTAACAGCTGGTTGGGCGTTGTTGAGTGGCAATCACACCATGGGACAGCCGCCGCGCAAACATGAGGATCAGAAGAGCTAGTACAACACGTATGCAAGTTACCTGTAGTGGGAGGGAAGGTCGCCGGCGGCGCTGACTCAGGCAGTAGGGTATCCGACGTACGGTGGAGAGAGATCCTGGCAGGTTGGGGGCGGTGGGGCAGCCGACTAGCCGAGGCTTCGGCGCGCCGCGATGTACGACCTGCAGTACTGCCGGCCGGCCGGAACATTGACGGCAGGAGCGACACCAAGATACCGGATTGCTGCTTCTCGCTTGGATCGGGTCCGCCGCGCGGGGATGATCCGAACGGCGCACCGCCTAGCCATCTACGAGCGGGATGTGCGGCGGCGGCTATCCGAGGAGAATTGGAACGGAAACGGACGAGAGATTCGGTTACTATTATACCCTTTTAGAGAAAAAATAATTCTTTAAATGATTTTTCGAGATCCAATGGCCAGAAAAATTCAGAGTTGGAGTTACATGAAATTACAAATCGTAACTCTACAATCACCGTAAAAGAGCTCGTAAGTAATACATCAAACTATTCCACAAATTCTCTCTCTCCCTTCTAACATGGTATTAGCCTAACGAGTTAATTGCACAGAAGTATCATAATTGGGGCAGTTAATTGCACAGAAGTACCACAATTGGGGCATCACATGCAGATTGGTACCATGATTCTTAATTTTTACGTGTCAGTACCAACATTGTTCCAGGCGATTGCAAATAAGGCTAAAACTCTGTTTTATACGTATTGACAGTGTATCTGACCGGCGGGGCCCGCCCGTCGGGTGCCGACGTGGCATGTCTTTTACAGAAAACCCCCTTACGTTGTATGTAATCACAAAAATGCCCAAATTTTTTGCGGGAAAAAGGCTCCATGAGAGGCTTTCTTTTTTGTTCGCAATTTTCTACCACCGAATCTGGACTGGTTAGAAATTTTCCGCCACTTGAACAAATAAATAAAAGGAAAGAAAAATCAGGCACCGGCGGGAATCGATCCTGCGACCTGCAGTCCACAGGCGCCACACGCTAACCACAACGCCACAGCGCTAGGGATGGCAATGGGTAGGGTATGGGCGGGTACAAGCTCCTTCTGCCCAAACCCATACCCATGGAAAATTTACATACCCACCCACTTCAATACCCGTGAGCATAAATTGGCACCCATGCCCATACCCATCGGGTATCCTATACCCAATGGGTATCTAGTGGGTACAATATATAACATTTAATTTTTTTAAAGGTGGAGAAATGAGTTAAATTCAAGTGACAATGGGCGAGCAGTATAGCACTGACGTGGCCTCCTCTGATTGGTGGCCTCTTGGAGGCATCAAGGGAGTATAATCAGCCGTTGGTGGAATCCCAATATAGTGGAAGACGATGGTGGGAATGGGGGATCTCTAGGTCGAGCGTTGGACAGCAGTTCGGTAGCGAAGGGTCAAGATTTCATCTTTTTCAAGGAGTCGCATAAGACTTAGGATGAGTGGCAAGCAGGTGATAATGGGCCTATGAGCTATGGCCGGTTGAAGGAATACGAGATTTAGGATGGGCCACAAGATTTGGATGTTGACCTCACCGGACATAAGAGTTATTTTCATTTATTAATGTTTTATGGGTATCCATTGGGTTACCCATGGGCATAATTTCATACCCATGCCCTACCCATATATTTTGCGGGTATGGATGCCCATTACCCGTGGGTACAAAATCTCTCCAAGTCTTGCCCATGCCCGTTGTTTTCGGGTAGGGTACCCGCGGGTACCCATACCCATAGGCAAAACCGCTATCCCTACACAGCGCAACTCACGTTCAAGTCCACGCGCTAACCACAACGCGCCGGCGCCTTATTTTCCTTTCCTTTTATTTAATTGTTCAAGTGGCAGAAAATTTCAAACCAGTCCAGATTCGGTGGTGGAAATTGCGAACAAAAAAAAAGCCTCTCATGGAACCTTTTTCCCGCAAAAAAATTGGGCATTTTTGTGATTACATACAATGTAAGGGGGTTTTCTGAAAAAAACATGCCATGTCGTCACCTGACGGGCGGGTCCCGTCGGTCAGATACACCATCAATACGTATAAAACAGAGTTTTAGCCTTATTTGCAACAGCCTGGAACAACGTTGGTACTGACACGCAAAAATTAAAAATCGTGGTACCAATCTGCATGTGATGCCCCAATTATGGTACTTCTGTGCAATTAACTCCAGCCTACCGATCCAACCCTAGTCGTCGCCCGTTGCTTCTGCCCCACGTGCACTCCTCCGGGGCGGTCGCCCTCCATGACCGCCGCCGGGGGCCGCGCCGTCCGTACCTAGGGTTCGTCCGCCGACCGTGTTGATCGGCTGCCCTAGAGAGTCTTTTTCCCGATCCTTGATTCGGGTTTTCTCTCTCACGCCGGTCGTCTTGATCAACGCTTCTTTTTGGGTTCTCCGATCTATATATCGGCTTGCGTCGCCTTCACCGTTTGTCATCTACAATTTATGTCTACTTCAACATCTTCATCAACCCCGACAGGATATGGATCGGCGCCCGACTCCCGCATGCTGCGCGTCAGGCCGCTGGTTCAGCGGTCGCTCGCTGGCCTGCCATCTTCGCCATGGCCTGCGATCTCTCGCACGGGACACGAAGTGTGGCCGGCTACTCACGCGTCCGAGCTGCTCCTTCTATTCACAAGGTGGCCTCGTTACATGCATGTTCCTGTTAGTTAATTTCGTGCATGCTGCGTCCCGTGTGATTAAAGGTTGCTCACGCGTGTACGCTTCCGGATCAGCCTTCTTTCTCCTGCGTCCAGCGAACATCGTTTGGTCTCATCAACCGCCGGATTATGTGAAGTTTGTCATCAATTACTCATCATCAACACCGATCGAGCAACGGGTTACAGCTGACCGCAACGTCACCGCCCCATGGTTCTTTCTGCGGCTACATTGACCTGCGCGCTACTGCTGCGTCGCCCTTTGGGCCATGGTGCTGCGGCCCGCGGTCCATTGCCACCCTGACGCCGTCCGCTGCAGGCCGTCTTCGTGGCACCGACCTTCGCGCCACCACTGTGTCGCCTCATCGGGCCGTAGCGAGCGTGGCACGCGGTCCCTGCCGCCGCCCCGTGGTTCTTTTCGTGGCTACACCGACCCGCGCGCTGCCCTTCGGGCCGTAGTGCCACGGCCCGCGGTCCACCGCCGCCCTGAGGCCGTCCGCTCCAGGACGTCCCCGTGGTTGCACGGACCATCACGCTGCCGCTGCGTCGCCTCATCGGGCCGTAGCGAGCGTGGCACGCGGTCTCTGCCGCCGCCCTGAGGTCTTCCTGCCGTCGCCCCGACCCGCGCACTGCCGCCGCGTCGCCTCTTCAGGCCGTAGCGTCGCAGCGCGCGGTCCACTCCGCCGTCCCCGCACGTCGACTTCTACGTGGTATGCGTCGCGCCGCCTCCCTAGGCGCAAGAACGCCACCGTCCGCGCCGGTCTTCGTCACGCTGTCGGGTTCTTCCTCGCCTACTTCGAGCACCGTCGCCGCGCTTCTGACCTAGCCGCCGCCGCCGCCTCCTCAGGCTGCCGCCGCCACTCTTCTTCCGGGTCCACGGTGACTTCCTCGACACCGGCTACCCCGACTCGACATCGACCACGGCGTTCTTCGCACGGCTACCTCGACCACGGCTACACCAACCTACGCTCTCGGCTCCATTGGCATCGGCACAAAGGGCTACCGCCTTCCTTGAGTAACCTCGTCGGTTTTCACTCCAGCCACGACTTCCGCGATGCATCGACCGTTACGACTGTGGGGGATGTCCATCGGCTTGGCCTTCGAATTCTTCTCCAGTCTCACCGTCTGCGTCGCTACCGTTGTGACTGCGGGGATATTGAGTATCGTGATTATTAGGAAAGCTAGGATAACGTAGGATGTTATTCTACCTTACCTTATACTCCAAAATAATCGTGTACTTTTATATATATGCGCATGAGGCTCAAGCAATACATAACTATTCCACAGTTCTCTCTCTCCCTTCTAACAAAAATCAATTAGGCTGTAGCCACTCCCTTTCTTATTCGATTTCACATTGGGTGGGGCAAGGCACGAGGGGCTCGGCAGTCGGCACACATCCCTGTGTTGTGTTTGAAATACTTGTTTATCGGAAGAAAGAGTGACGAGGAGAGGTACCCCTGCAGCGTCAGCTCCTCACCTAAGCACAGAAATCTGAGGCGGCATTCATGCATGCATCGCATCCCAATCGATCGACCGCTGCAACTAATTTCCTGCTCGATCATATAAACATGTTGTCACTTCTGACTAACGTAACACGTTATGGTTACCAACTATGGTTCCGGAGAAAGTTGTGTTGCCTACCATGGCGAGTCTGGCCAACAACCAATCTAATCAGGCCATCCATCACCTGGGCTATAAGTTCCAGGCGTCGACCCCTGTCCTTGCATCCCAACAGATCAGAGACATCTCGCAGTCGCTTCGCAGCAAACCATCTGAGAGAAAAATCTAGGAGCTAGCCATGGCCTCCACCACGAGATTCTTGGCCATGATCATGGCGTGCACGCTCCTCGCCAGCACGACGTGCCATGCCGCTCGCCACTTGGCCGACACCACCCCGGCGGCTGCCCCACCCGCTGCGGCTGCCGTCCCTGGCCTCCCGGCTGTGCCAACCATGCCGACGCTGCCACCGATGCCGGCTGTGCCGACGGTGCCGGCCTTGACTGTGCCACCTATGCCGACTGTGCCCACCATGCCGCAGGTGACACTGCCGCCCATGCCCGCTGTTCCTGCAGTGCCCAAGGTGACGGTGCCCCCAATGCCGGCCATCGTCATGCCTAAGGTGACCATGGCACCGATGCCCGCCGTCGTTGTGCCTAAGGTGACGATGCCGCCGATGCCCGCCATTCCTTCCATGCCCAAGATGACGCTGCCGCCGATGCCTTCTATCCCGACCGTCAACGTGCCTATGCCGTTCTTGGCGCCGCCTCCATCAACTTAGGAGTGCCACATGCATGGTGACGCGTGCACCAAGTCGATGGTCACACGCTCTCATGTTCCAGTGGCTACATCACTTGTTGCTCATGTGAAGTATTTGTTTTCGAGTTGTATGCTTTACATTTCAATTCAGTTGTTAGTTATTGTGTGTTCATATTAAAGGGGTGTTCTTGTCCTAGTATATATATGCGGCATTTTAATTTACTAGCATATATGCCCATGCTTTGCACCGGGAAAAATTGATGTTTTGTGCAAGCATAATGTCTCACAGTATCCTTCTACAAAATGAACATAAAAAGATACGATGCAATTTAGCCGTGTTATATTTTCTTGGCCGGACATAATCTCCCACTGATTTCATTTAAGTATAATCCTTTCTTTAGTTACCATAACATCCTCACCCGTTTTAGTCGGGAATCAAATCCTTCATTTTCTAATTTAGTAGCTCCAACACATTAAAGCCTACAAATGTTTTCTTTTAATTATCATACCTTTTTACCTCAAGTCATTTCTTTAATTAGCCTCATCTATTTGAATATAATTAAGACCACAATCTTTCTTTTAATTATTCCACCGGTTTACCCATAATACTTTTTTAATTAGCCAGCTCCGTTTAAATATTTTATTTAAGCTCATAATCCTTCCTTTCATTAGGTCATTCGCTTAATTAGCTCGCCCTAAACACAAGGACTGTCACTCGTATATTTAGAGCGAGTTGGGATTAGTAAATGTGAATGACGCATAGGTCGTTGGTTGTTACATCGAAGATCTAGATAGGAGGTCATGTGATCAATTCCCACAATGTTGATATGTTTTGACCCAATTATTTTTAGCGGTCTCTATGAAAGCCCATAAAAGGCCGATCAACATACAAGTACCTGGCTCAGATCGCTTAGCGTGCACTCCAACCAAACAAAAAGAACTAAACCAAACCAAGAATACCTATTTCTTTTAATAGTAGGTATAAATATAGATTTACATGTTATATATACCTCTATATCTATATCTAATAATAAAGGGATATTGCTTCTTGCGGCATGTCACGGAAATTGCCTCTAGAGATGCAAAATATTACTCACCAATGCTACCTATAAGTGACAAAAAAATGTTTCACGCAGAGTATCCTTCGCCTGGGCCTGCCGATGCAGTAGGTACCTCCTATACTATGCTCTATTCACGCTGTGAGAAGATGTAGCACGCTTGTTTGGGCCAGCCCATGTCCGGGTGACCTGTTTTTAATTTTTCTTTTTTTTTCTGTTTTTGTTTTTTCCTACTTTAAATAATTTGGGACTTAAAAAAGTTTAAATAAAAAAAATTTGAAATAATATATTTAATAAATCATAAAATGTTCGTGGATTCAAAAAGTGCTCATGATTTTATAAATAATGTTTTGCTTATTTAAAAAAATTCAAAATTTTGAAAACAAATGTCCGGCAAATCAAAACTGTTCATGATTTTTTTTGAAAAGTTTGTGTATTAAAAGCTGTTAACGAAATTGAAAAAAATTCACCATTTCAAAAATTCTCATGAATGGAAAATATCCTAAAATTTCAAAAATAACTGTTTGTGACTTACAAAATAGTTTATTCATTCATAAAATGTTCTCTAATTCAAAAGGTGATCATGCATTTAGAAAATCGTGAAGTCAAACAAATGTTCGTGAATTTCAAAAATTGTTCCATCAATTTCCAAGAAAATGTCCGTCGATTCTAGAAATTTTTGCCGATTTTAGAAATGCTTGGGAGCAGTCCAGACTCCCGCGAAGCCCCCCACATTTGTCTCCGGTTTGTGCGAGAAATCACGTCGCAAACCGATACAGTCCCAGTTTGGATGGCTTCTGTGGTCCGCACAACGTGATCTAGGCGCATGCCGTGTCTGCTTTGAAGATGCCCTGAAGTAGCTAATTTTTTTAATAATACATTTTTATTAATTTTCAGAAATATTACACCGAATTTATTTTTTTCAAAAATAATATATAGTCAGTCATCTGGTGGCCGACTAGATCCAGTCGGCCAAGAGTAGGCCGATTAGTACCCTGTCGGCTAACAGCAGGCCGATTGGGCTTGTGCCCACTCCTGTCCGCTAATTGTTGACCGACTGGAACTAATTGGTTTACAATAGGCCGACTGGAACTAATTGTCTTACAGTAGGACAATTAGTTCTAATTTGCTTCCTCTAATCTGATAGGTGCATGCCCCATTTTGTCAGGCCTAAGTTTAACTAAGTTGGGCAATCATTGTAATGTAGTCTTGTATTCTCGCCAAGATATGTCCAAATTCGGATATCCTTTTAAGTTGTATGTTTCCTTTATCGAGAGTACAAGACTACGAGAGGAAACGTACAACTTAAAAGGACTAGAAGAACGCACATGCGTTGCAACGGGGCCACATTAACTTTAAAAGTTCAATATCAATTATGTTAATATTACATTTAATATTCTCTACATATTAAGTGACATTGACGACCTTTTTTACCATTAAATTCTCACACACACACCCTCTCCCTCCCTCTTCCTCACTCTCTCTCCCCCTCTCCCTCACTCGGGAGGTGGGACGAAAATAAACCCGGAACGGGGACTACCAACTGAGACATTAGGAGTAGAGATCATTTAGTTGATAAGAATAAATAGAAAACGGTGTTAAAAAGGAGAAACAAATTAAAATACATTGAAAAATCAAAAGGACGATGTAAAAGGGGATTCACCCTGCCCCCGGGCCTTGCCGCCGAACCGGCTCAGCAGTCCAGTCCCCGCGCGGTCGTCTTCTCCTGTTCCCCGAGCCGCGTCGCTACAGAGTCGGGCTCCCGCCCGACCACCTCGCTAGCATCGAAGGGGAATGGATAAGGGTGACGCCCTGCCTTCCCTGCCCCCATGGCCTCACTCTTCCTCGACGCCCCCTCCCAAATCCACTTTTCCTCCTCGCTCGCTCGATCCCGTCGATCTGGACGAAGTCAGACGCCACGGCCACCATGACCAACCCCCTCCACACGGCCACTGCCCTCCCTGCGGGCTAGGAGCTTGTCGAGGAGCTCCCAACGCCTTCGCTACTTCGTCTGCGCCAACGAGATCAAGTCCAGCACCCCCGCATCGACGTCGCTGCCGTCTTCCTCAACCTTGGACCACCGCGACATTGCCGTTCGATTCGCGCCGCCCCGAGCTCCCATGTCTTCCCCTAGGGCGCCATTGACACCGCCATGATCTCCTCTTGCCTTTCCCCTGTTTCCCCTCTCGTTTGCTCTCATTAGGTATTTCGCCGTGGCCGAGAACCGCCGTCCGCCATGGCCATTGCAGGGGTAGCCACCGAGCTTCTCGGATTGACCCCGTGGCACATGCGCTCCTATGCACGCCCATGCCCGAGCCTGCCGCTCTTCTTCCGCGCCCGCGGGTCCACTCCCTCTCCATGCCCACGCCCGTGCTAGACCGCATTGGTCGCGCCCGCCGCTGTCGTCGCGCTCGCCGCAGCCACCGCACCACTGTGCCCCGCGCGACACACTCCCTGGCCGCGCGCCACACTCTCGCTGGCTGCGCTCGCCCCGTCTGCTGCTGCCTATCCCCTCGCTCGCCCCGTTGTCGCGCCCCTGCCTCGCGCCGCCTCCAGTCGTGGCCATCTTCTGCCGCCCGCCCCCTCAGCCACGCCGGCCGCATCTTTACCCTCCACCGTCGGCCGCTCGCCTCGCCTGCTGCGTGTTGCTTCCTGCTGCTATGCGCTGCTCTACCGCTGGTACGCTGCTGCGCCATGCCCTTGACACCGCCGTGGACAAATGTGGCGGAGGGATTGTTAATGGAGTACGAGAAGGAGGTGGCGGAGAAGGTGTGGAGAGGCAGGAGGTCTGGGGCGGTGTCACCTGGCTGTGGTGGAGGTGTTTATGCAAGAAGGAGCCGGAGTGGAAGGAGAGGTCACAATTGGAAAGAATCGCAAAAAAAATCATAACCCGGAGATCTCAGTTCAAAAAAATGCTAATATCGATGGAGGGGTGACTTCCTTCAATAGGTGGAAAACATAGGAAATATTGGTTGTTATCAAGGAAAGGTAAAAATTTAGGAAATTTAGGATTTTTGAACTGATTTCTATGCAAATGGGGTTTTATTGTTTGGTAACGTGATATCAGTACCTGCTCGTTTGTGACGTGTCTGATTAGGAAAATTTGCAAATGTTAAGAAACTATTTATTGGGAGGAAAGTTGTGATGTGTCTGTTATTTGTTTCCTAAAAATATGTTATTTGTTTCCTAAGACAAATTGAACCAATAAAAGGAATCGATTGATTTGCATAATTTAAGGAAGTTAGATCCGTGATTTGTTATACGTTAGGAAAGTTCTGGTTGTAATAAAGAGTGGAGAGAAAAATAAACCGATAGACCAGGGTGGGAGGGGGTGGTGGGAGGAGAGACGGAAAAAAACCAACGAAATTAAACCGCGGAGACTATTCACCAACTCGTCCATTAAGAGTAGAGATATCCATATTATGAGAGGAAACATACAACTTAAAAGGATATCCAGATTTGGACATATCTTGGCGAGAGTACGAGACTAGACTACAATGCTTACCCACCTTACTGCCCAGAAACAAGAAATTTAGGTCTGGGAAAATGGGGCATGCACCTATAAGCTCACAGGAAGCCAATTAGTTCCAGTTGGCCTACTGTAAGCCAATTAGTTTGAGTGGGCAAGAGCCCAATCGGCCTGCTGTTAGCTGATAAGGTACTAATCGGCCTACTCTTGGCCGACTGGATCCAGTCGGGCACCAGATGGCTAACTATGTATTATTTTTGAAAATAATAATTTCGGTGTGATATTTCCGAAAATTAATTAAAAATGTATTATTTTTAAAAAAATAGCCTTAAGTAACCGTTGTATACATTTTATATAGTTGGGTTGAATTGCACCGGGACATAGGCTGTAGTACAAGTTTGGTAAATCTTTTGGCTTTACTAGTTTCTTTCGTACTAGTGTACTCACTGTGCTGTTGGAGATTCCATCATTTGTACTGTGCCTCCGTGCCTTGTAGTACTGGTTTGTCTTCCCCAAGCAGGCTAGCAACTTCTTTACGCTTACACCGTCACCTCAAAAAAGCCTCTTTGCACGGTCCATCGTGAGCTGCTCGGCCGCCCGGTTGCTCCCCATGTCTGATACATATCCCGGTTGCTCCGCATGTCTGATACATATCCCTGTGCATCCCACGCTCGCTGGCAGACTGAAAAGATTGTAAACATGCATGCCTCCGTCATGTCAACTCTTTAGCTCCTAGCTCCATTTTGGTAGTACAACAAGTGGTTTTCTTTAAGATATGCTCGATAAAGGTTAGGAAATCTTCAGGGCCTGTTCGGTTGACAGGGAAAATGGAGGGGTTTGGCAGGGATTGGCAAGGATTACACCCTCTACAAGTCAAAACCTCCTCCAATCCATCCCAATCCCCCTGTGAGGAGGTGTAATCGAACAAAGCCTCAGCGGGAATCATGCGTCCAACCCCGACCCTCGAATCTCCCGCAACCCGCGCTGCCCGGACCGAGAAAGTCATCCAACACGGTCCTGCATCGGTCTGCGGCACGGTCCGGACGTGTTTTCTCTCGCAAACCAGAGACAAATGTGGGGATTTGTGGGAGTCCGGACCGCTGTCATGTCCGCTTCTGACCGCACTGACCACCCAAACACCATCTTCCTCGCTCGCGCGCGTCCTCACTCGGCGCCAGCTGCCCGCATTCATGCTGTTATAGAGCGCGCCGCTTCACATTGAAGGCGGCTTAGGGCGGACGCGACCTCGCACTGTCTCCGGCATTGAAGCGGCCCGGCTGAACGCACCTCCTCGTCGCTTTCAAACGCCTCCATTAAACATGCGTGAAAGCCGAGGAACCTACAGGCATTAAACGCAACGCCGGGCAAGCTCCTCCCGTTCGCCCTCTATTTTAACGAGGCAGACACCGGGCAAGAATTGCAACATCAAGTTCACCGCTCAACATCTCCTCCTTCCACCATTTTCTCTACTCTTTCGATGACGTCCGACGGGCAGAAAGAGCAGTTCTCCGGCATAAAAGCCGCCTGGGTGGCTCGCTAAGCCGGCCGGATATGAGCAAGGAAGCTCGCTACTCCACCTCCCTCGCCTAGCCCGATGGAGCCAGTTGCCGCCCCAAGCCGGTGAGTGGTTCAGCAACTCGTCGCTCGAGGCCAGCTTGAGGAGGAGTGGTGAGTTGCTCCACGTTGGCACGGGCCTCGTCGCTGCCGTCGACGACGCCACGTCGTCCTGCACCTCCCGTGTATGCGACCGCGCCTCTCGTGCCCGCGACCACACCATGCAGGCAGATACAGAAGCCGGGTGCGCGGAGGTCGATGAGTCGGTGGCCAGCGTGTCTGAGTCTGCCATCATCATCTAGGAGAAGTAGAACACAGAAGGACCTTGCCGCTTGGGTCCCAGGAAGGCCACCGCCCGGGCACCCGCCGGTGTACACAACCGATGTCTTGCCCTCTCGCCGGCCACCGTCGTCGCCTTACTCAAGAACCAATTTTGGTCCGTGCAGCGTAGGGACCCTTCCCCTCCGGCTGAAGTATCAGGTGGCGGTTCCACTCCGATGAGCGGTGGGGACGCGAGTCGTCCATTGCGATGAAGCATATACCTCTGGGGCTCACCGATGTCGGTCATGGGGACGACGTTGTAGACCCGCCGCGCCAGCCGTAGAGTAGTCTGGTGCCCTTCATTTTTTAGTTGAAAATATCTCCAAAATGTAACCGCTTTCGTCCGACCTGTATGAAATCCGTCATGTTTATATGAAATCCGGCATTCTTTGCAAGAATTTCTTCCGGTTTGTTTAAAACGAGTTTACAGTTTATGTGGCTAGCGTTAGATCGCGGACTCCCGCATCCGTGTCTGCAGACTAGTCACCCCCTGTCCGCGGACGGATGCAGGAGGAAAATTGCGGGTTGCCGTTGGAGAAGCCCTCATCAAATGCACATCAACAAATGTCCACGGGGCGCTGGTCATCCAACCATGGATACCTCACACCTAATGACTAGCTCATTTGAAATGGTTTGAATTAATAACCGGATCAAGCATTAAAGAATGTTGGGAAGGGCGGTTCCTGCTTCACACAGTGTTCAATTTGGATGTCGCGGTTATGCGGGGGGGGGGGGGGGGGGGGGGACGCGAGACCGAACCGTGGTCGATCAACGACCACTGGAGTGTAGTCTCAGGGTCTGTTTGGTTGGGGACTAGTGTGGCCAAGCCAAAGTGTGGCTAGCCACACAAGTGTGGCTGAGAAATTGGATGCCAAACTTTGGCAAAAGTTGGCAAAAAATTGTCTCTATGACAAGTGGGCCATGGGGGCAATAAAGTGTGGCAAGCCAAAGTGTGGCAAAAACCAAACACATGCCAACTAAACTGTGGCTGCCAAATTTTGGCTTGGCAAACGGTGGCTGGGAACCAAACAGCCCCTCAATCTACTGCACGAACTCGTCATCCATCACAACACAGGTGGCTTCTGCTCCTCCTTGTCACCAAGGAAATTGACACCAATTTGACGAAGGATGGAAGTGTGGACAACGAGGGGCCCAGAGAACGTGGGCGGCGGTGCTAACTGAACCTAGAGCCACGTGCCGACCACCAGTTGGTGGCGTCAGTCTTTTGCCCATCTCGGCGACCAGTGGTGGAGGCGTGCGATGGATTTGGGAGAGGAAAGTAGGAGGATAGGGCTTGTGTTTGTGTTCGGCCGACTTTAGGGCCAGTTCTTCTGGCAACTTAAAGAAATAAGCCGCCTCTTTCCTAGCTTTTTCTATAAGTCGCCTCTTATTCATTGGGGCTTCGAAATTAGTTACAAGTTACTAATTTAGAAGTTTCAACAAATCTAGGAGGAGGCTTTATTTTAAAGCTGGTGGAGAGGCAACTTATTTTCTAAGCTGCCCAAATGGACTGGTCCTTAATAGCTGGGGTAGGTATACCGATGAAGCTTAAATGCGGGTAGCATCGTAGTAGGTTTCTCGGTAACTGCGTTGTGAATTCGGGTTGACGGATGACCAGTCAAGCTGGAGTGCATATACGATGCGAATGATTCTGAAACGGGCACGGTGGGAAAGAGGTTTTTGGATGCGCCCGGGTTGTCGAAGTCCGATGTGGCGGACGTGTAGACCACCACGCCCCAGCCAACCCCCCTCCCCCGGTTTTATGTTGGTTTGTGGGATTTCAGATGTCCGAATTGATTTGGTCATTTCTGGTGAGCTGCATTGGATGGCTAAAGGTGACCAAACCATAATGTCCAAACATTTGTGGTCAATTAGGTGACCCGCATTGGAGATGCCCTTACTTCAATTGGCTAGTGTTGTTGAAATCGCTTCATTCTCCATTCTTTTAGGTCCTGTTTGGCTCATAAGATTTTCAAAGGAATTTTGTAGGATTATATTTCATAGAATCTTTTTCCTCGTAGAGTTCATTTGGTTCAAAGGAGTGGACCCACCGAAATTCCTCTGGAATGCTTTCTACGCTAAAAATTACATAGGATTCCTAGCAAGAGGTTAAACCTCTTGGAAAAAAATCTCTTTGAGTCTATGATAACTATGGCACCCACTCTATTTTCATAGAAAATTCCTGTGTTTTTCTGTAATGCAACCAAACAACGTCTATTGCCGATTCTTGTATTTTAAATTCCTGTATAGGATTCTAAAGTGCCATGGTAGTCTATTGTGTTCTTCTATTCATGTGTTTTTTAAATCCTTCAAACCAAAGAAATCCTTAGAGTCTCTTTGATTCGTAAAACATGGGAATAGAAAAAACATAAGATTAGAATGTCATGCTTATTTCAATCTTATAGGGTTTTGGTTTGTTAGATTGCATCATCGGATAAACAAAGTATTCTTTCAAGTATGTTTGAGTGGATGCTAGAAATCCTATAGGAACTAGCACAAAGAAATCCTTAGTAAAAATTCCTATTGGATTCAACTATATGATGAATGAAACAATCAACATAGAAAAAATTCCTAAGAATTCTAATCCTTCAAAATTCATATGAAAATCCTTTGAATCAAATGCGCCCTTAGAGGAACTCCAACGCGCCGACCCATTTTTTCTGCGCGTGTCCGTTAGGGCCGCCGCGGACAGAAAAGTCCGCCCAACGCGCCGACCCAAACGGACACGTGTCCGCTTTTCATAAGCCTGCCGTCCCATTCCCGGTCCAAATTTCAGCATCATTTGTGTCGTCGCAGACACGAAGCGGACGCACGCGACGCCCACCAACTCCTCCTGGCCCACCAATCAGTGGCACATAGGTCATTCTCTTCCACCTTCATCGACAGCAAGCCCTATCCTCGCCCCACCCTGTCGCCGTCGGCACCCAGTTTTGGCGCCCCCTGCCAGCAGTCCGCGCCCACACACCTCCCCCGCACACCGCCACCTCCCAAGTCGCCGCCACCACTGCCTCGCCGCCGGGCCACAGCAGCTTCCCCCTACCCCGACGTCGCCGCGAGCACGAAGTCTTCCCCCGCCCTGGCCAGCTCCTTCGTCTGACGCCGCCAGACAAGCTACCTGGTCCAGGGAAGGCGCGCGTTATTTCGCCGGCCAGCTTCTTCGACGACGACCGCAAGCTGTTCGACAGTTTGCCCCCAAGATAAAGTTGTTATTTATATTTCCTTATATCATGATAAATGTTTATGATTCATGCTATAATTGTATTAACCGAAAACTTAGTACATGTGTGAATACATAGACAAACAGAGTGTCACTAGTATGCCTCTACTTGACTAGCTCGTTGAATCAAAGATGGTTAAGTTTCCTAGCCATAGACATGAGTTGTCATTTGATTAACGGGACCGCATCATTAGAGAATGATGTGATTGACTTGACCCATTCCGTTAGCTTAGCACTTGATCGTTTAGTTTGTTGCTATTGCTTTCTTCATGACTTATACATGTTCCTATGACTATGAGATTATGCAACTCCCGAATACCGGAGGAACACTTAGTGTGCTATCAAACGTCACAATGTAACTGGGTGATTATAAAGATGCTCTACAGGTGTCTCCGATGGTGTTTGTTGGGTTGCCATAGATCGAGATTAGGATTTGTCACTCCGTGTTTCGGAGAGGTATCTCTGGGCCCTCTCGGTAATGCACATCACTATAAGCCTTGCAAGCAATGTGACTAATGAGTTAGTCACGGGATGATGCATTACGAAACGAGTAAAGAGACTTGCCGGTAATGAGATTGAACTAGGTATTGAGATACCGACGATTGAATCTTGGGCAAGTAACATACCGATGACAAATGGAACAACGTATGTTGTTATGCGGTTTGACCGATAAAGATCTTTGTAGAATATGTAGGAACCAATAAGAGCATCCAGGTTGCGCTATTGGTTATTGAACGGAGATGAGTCTCGGTCATGTCTACATAGTTCTCGAACCCGTAGGGTCCGCACGCTTAACGTTCGGTGACGATCGGTATTATGAGTTTATGTGTTTTGATGTACCGAAGGTTGTTCGGAGTCCCGGATGTGATCACGGACATGACGAGGAGTCTTGAAATGGTCGAGACATAAAGACTGATATATTGGACGACTATGTTTGGACTTCGGAATGGTTCCGGGTGAGTTCGGGCAATTACCGGAGTACCGGGGTGTTACCGGAACCCCCGGGTAGTCTAATGGGCCATATGGGCCTCAGTGGAGAGAGAGAGGGGCGGCCAGGGCAGGCCCCGCGCCCCCTCCCCCTTGCGTCCAGATTGGACTAGGGAAGGGGGGGCGCCCCCCTTTCCTTCTCCCTCTCTCCTCCTTCCTTCCTCTCCTATTCCAACTAGGGAAGGAGGGGAATCCCTACTCCCGGTGGGAGTAGGACTCCCCATGGGGCGCGCCATGAGAGGGCCGGCCCTCCCCCTCCTCCACTCCTTTATATACGGGGGAGGGGGGCACCCCATAGACACACAAGTTGACAGTTGTCTTAGCCGCGTGCGGTGCCCCCCTCCACAGATTTCCACCTTGGTCATATCGTTGTAGTGCTTAGCCGAAGCCCTGTGTCGGTAACTTCATCATCACCGTCATCACACCATCGTGTTGACGAAGCTCTCCCTCGACACTCAGTTGGATCTAGTCGTGGGACGTCACCGAGCTGAGCGTGTGCAGATCATGGAGGTGCCGTACTTTCGGTACTAGTGTCGGTCGAATCGTGAAGACGTACAACTACATCAACCGCGTTGTCATAACGCTTACGCTTTCAGTCTACGAGGGTACGTGGACAACACTCTCCCCTCTCGTTGCTATGCATCACCAAGATGGATCTTGCGTGTGCATAGGAATTTTTTTGAAATTATTGCGTTCCCCAACAGTGGCATTCAAGCCAAGTCTATGCGTAGATGTTATATGCACGAGTAGAACACAAAGAGTTGTGGGCGATAATAGTCATACTGCTTACCAGCATGTCATACTTTGATTTGACGGTATTGTTGGATGAAGCGGCCCAGACCGACATTATGCGTACGCTTACGCGAGACTGGTTCTACCGACGTGCTTTGCACACAGGTGGCTGGCGGGTGTCAGTTTCTCCAACTTTAGTTGAATCGAGTGTGACTACGCCCGATCCTTGTTGAAGGTTAAAACATCACACTTGACGAAAAATCGTTGTGGTTTTGATGCGTAGGTAAGAACGGTTTTTGCTCAGCCCGTAGCAGCCACGTAAAACTTGCAACAACAAAGTAGAGGACGTCTAACTTGTTTTTGCAGGGCATGTTGTGATGTGATATGGTCAAGACATGATGCTAAATTTTATTGTATAAGATGATCATGTTTTGTAACACAGTTATTGGCAACTGGCAGGAGCCATATGGTTGTCGCTTTATTGTATGAAATGCAATCGCCATGTAATTGCTTTACTTTATCACTAAGCGGTAGCGATAGTCGTGATAGCAATAGTTGGCGAGACGACAACGATGCTTCGATGGAGATCAAGGTGTCAAGCCGGTGACGATGGTGATCATGACGGTGCTTTGGAGATGGGGATTAAAGGCACAAGATGATGATGGCCATATCATATCACTTATATTGATTGCATGTGATGTTTATCCTTTATGCATCTTATTTTGCTTAGTTCGGCGGTAGCATTATAAGATGATCTCTCACTAAATTTCAAGGTACAAGTGTTCTCCCCGAGTATGCACCATTGTGAAAGTTCGTCGTGCCGAGACACCACGTGATGATCGGGTGTGATAAGCTCTATGTTCATATACAACGGGTGCAAGCCAGTTTTGCACACGCAGAATACTCGGGTTAAACTTGACGAGCCTAGCATATGCAGATATGGCCTCGGAACACTAAGACCGAAAGGTCGAGCGTGAATCATATAGTAGATATGATCAACATAGTGATGTTCACCATTGAAAACTACTCCATCTCACGTGATGATCGGACATGGTTTAGTTGATTTGGATCACGTGATCACTTAGATGATTAGAGGGATGTCTATCTAAGTGGGAGTTCTTAAGTAATATGATTAATTGAACTTAATTTATTATAATCACTTGACTCAGCTGGGAGTTAATCTTCCGGTTGATAGTGTCATTGACAGAGTTCTTCAATCACTGCCACCAAGCTACAAAAGCTTCGTGATGAACTATAACATGCAAGGGATGGATAAGAAGATTCCCAAGCTCTTCACAATGCTAAAGGCTGCAGAGGTAGAAATCAAGAAGGAGCATCAAGTGTTGATGGTCAACAAGACCACCAGTTTCAAGAAAAAGGGTAAAGGGAAGAAGGGGAACTTCAAGAAGAACGACAAGCAAGTTGCTGCTCAATTGAAGAAGCCCAAGTCTGGACCTAAGCCTGAGACTGAGTGCTTCTACTGCAAAGGGACTGGTCACTGGAAGCGGAACTGCCCCAAGTATTTGATGGATAGGGATGGCAAGGTGAACAAAGGTATATGCGATATACATGTTATTGATGTGTACCTTACTAATACTCGCAGTAGTACCTGGGTATTTGATACTGGTTCTGTTGCTAATATTTGCAACTCGAAACAGGGACTACGGATTAAACGAAGATTGGCTAAGGACGAGGTGACGATGCGCGTGGGAAATGGTTCCAAAGTCGATGTGATCGCTGTCGGCACGCTACCTCTACATCTACCTTCGGGATTAGTTTTAGACCTGAATAATTGTTATTTGGTGCCAGCATTAAGCATGAACATTATATCTGGATCTTGTTTGATGCGAGACGGTTATTCATTTAAATCCGAGAATAATGGTTGTTCTATTTATATGAGTAATATCTTTTATGGTCATGCACCCTTGAAGAGTGGTATATTTTTGTTGAATCTCGATAGTAGTGACATACATATTCATAATATTGAAGCCAAAAGATGCAAAGTTGATAATGATAGTGCAACTTATTTGTGGCACTGCCGTTTGGGTCATATTGGTGTAAAGCGCATGAAGAAACTCCATTCTGATGGACTTTTGGAATCACTTGATTATGAATCACTTAGTACTTGCGAACCATGCCTCATGGGCAAGATGACTAAAACTCCGTTCTCTGGAACAATGGAGCGAGCAACAGATTTGTTGGAAATCATACATACTGATGTATGTGGTCCGATGAATATTGAGGCTCGCGGCGGGTATCGTTATTTTCTGACCTTCACAGATGATTTGAGCAGATATGGCTATATCTATTTGTTGAAACATAAGTCTGAAACATTTGAAAAGTTCGAAGAATTTCAGAGTGGAGTGGAAAATCATCGTAACAAGAAAATAAAGTTTCTGCGATCTAATCGTGGAGGATAATATTTGAGTTACGAGTTTGGTCTTCATTTGAAACAATGCGGAATAGTTTCGCAACTCACGCCACCTAGAACACCACAACGTAATGGTGTATCTGAACGTCGTAACCGCACTTTATTAGATATGGTGCGATCTATGATGTCTCTTGCTGATTTACCGCTATCATTTTGGGTTGTGCTTTAGAGACGGCTGCATTCACGTTAAATAGGGCACCATCTAAATCCGTTGAGACGACACCTTATGAACTGTGTTTTGGCAAGAAACCCAAATTTTCGTTTCTTAATGTTTGGGGCTGCGATGCTTATGTGAAAAAGCTTCGACCTGATAAGCTCGAACCCAAATCGGAGAAATGTGTCTTCATAGGATACCCAAAGGAGACTGTTGGGTACACCTTCTATCACAGATCCGAAGGCAAGACATTCGTTGCTAAGAATGGATCCTTTCTAGAGAAGGAGTTTCTCTCGAAAGAAGTGAGTGGGAGGAAAGTAGAACTTGATGAGGTAACTGTTGGGGAACGTAGTAATTTCAAAATTTTCCTACGCACACGCAAGATCATGGTGATGCATAGCAACGGGAGGGGAGAGTGTTGTCCACGTACCCTCCTAGACCGACAGCGGAAGCGTTATCACAACGCGGTTGATGTAGTCGTACGTCTTCACGATCCGACCAATCAAGTACCGAAAGTACGGCACCTCCGAGTTCTACACACGTTCAGCTCGATGACGTCCCTCGAACTCCGATCTAGCCGAGTGTTGAGGGAGAGTTTCGTCAGCACGACGGCGTGGTGACGATGATGATGTTCCACCGACGCAGGGCTTCGCCTAAGCTCCGCAATGGTATTATCGAGGTGTAATATGGTGGAGGGGGGCACTGCACACGGCTAAGAGATCTCAAGGATCAATTGTTGTGTCTCTGGGGTGCCCCCCTGCCCCCGTATATAAAGGAGCAAGGGGAAGGCAGCCGGCCAAGGGGAGAGGCGCGCCATAGGGGGGAGTCCTACTCGGGGGAAGGAGAAAGAAGGAAGGGTGCGCCCCCCTTCACTAGTCCAATTCGGACCAGATCATGGGGAGGGGTGCGGCCACCTTTTGAGGCCTTTCTCTCCTTTCCCGTATGGCCCATTAAGGCCCAATACGAATTCCCGTAACTCTCCGGTACTCCGAAAAATACCCAAATCACTCGGAACCTTTCCGAAGTCCGAATATAGTCGTCCAATATATCGATCTTTACGTCTCAACCATTTCGAGACTCCTCGTCATATCCCCGATCTCATCCGGGACTCCGAACTCCTTCGGTACATCAAAACTCAATAAAACTGTCATCGTAACGTTAAGCGTGCGGACCCTACGGGTTCGAGAACTATGTAGACATGACCGAGACACGTCTCCGGTCAATAAGCAATAGCGGGACCTGGATGCCCATATTGGCTCCCACATATTCTACGAAGATCTTTATCGGTCAGACCGCATAACAACATACGTTGTTCCCTTTGTCACCGGTATGTTACTTGCCCGAGATTTGATCGTCGGTATCTCGATACCTAGTTCAATCTCGTTACCAGCAAGTCTCTTTACTCGTTCCGTAATACATCATCCCGCAAGTAACTCATTAGTCACAGTGCTTGCAAGGCTTATAGTGATGTGCATTACCGAGTGGGCCCAGAGATACCTCTCCGATAATTGGAGTGACAAATCCTAATCTCGAAATACGCCAACCCAACAAGTACCTTTGGAGACACCTGTAGAGCACCTTTATAATCACCCATTTACGTTGTGACGTTTGGTAGCACACAAAGTGTTCCTCCGGTAAACGGGAGTTGCATAATCTCATAGTCATAGGAACATGTATAAGTCATGAAGAAAGCAATAGCAACATACTAAACGATCGGGTGCTAAGCTAACGGAATGGGTCAAGTCAATCACGTCATTCTCCTAATGAGGTGATCTCGTTAATCAAATGACAACTCATGTCTATGGCTAGGAAACATAACCATCTTTGATTAACGAGCTAGTCAAGTAGAGGCATACTAGTGACACTCTGTTTGTCTATGTATTCACACATGTATTATGTTTCCGGTTAATACAATTCTAGCATGAATAATAAACATTTATCATGATATAAGGAAATATATAATACTTTATTATTGCCTCTAGGGCATATTTCCTTCAGTCTCCCACTTGCACTAGAGTCAATAATCTAGTTCACATCGCCATGTGATTTAACATCAATAATTCACATCACCATGTGATTAACACCCATAGTTCACATCTCTATGTGACCAACACTCAAAGGGTTTACTAGAGTCAATAATCTAGTTCACATCTCTATGTGATTAACACCCAAAGAGTACTAAGGTGTGATCATGTTTTGATTGTGAGATAATTTTAGTCAACGGGTCTGTCACATTCAGATCCGTAAGTATTTTGCAAATTTCTATGTCTACAATGCTCTGCACGGAGCTACTCTAGCTAATTACTCCCACTTTCAATATGTATCTAGACTGAGACTTAGAGTCATCTAGATTTAGTGTCAAAACTTGCATCGACGTAACCCTTTACGACGAACCTTTTGTCACTTCCATAATCGAGAAACATATCCTTATCCCACTAAGGATAATTTTGACCGCTGTCCAGTGATCTACTCCTAGATCACTATTGTACTCCCTTGCCAAAATCAGTGTAGGGTATACAATAGATCTGGTACACAGCATGGCATACTTTATAAAACCTATGGCCAAGGCATAGGGAATGACTTTCATTCTCTTTCTATCTTCTGCCGTGGTCGGGCTTTGAGTCTTACTCAATTTCACACCTTGTAACACAGGCAAGAACTCTTTCTTTGACTGTTCTATTTTGAACTACTTCAAAATCTTGTTAAGGTATGTACTCATTGAAAAAACTTATCAAGCGTCTTCATCTATCTCTATAGATCTTGATGCTCAATATGTAAGCAGCTTCACCGAGGTCTTTCTTTGAAAAACTCCTTTCAAACACTCCTTTATGCTTTGCAGAATAATTCTACATTATTTCCGATCAACAATATGTCATTCACATATACTTATCAGAAATGCTGTAGTGCTCCCACTCACTTTCTTGTAAATACAGGCTTCACCGCAAGTCTGTATAAAACTATATTCTTTGATCAACATATCAAAGCGTATATTCCTACTCCGAGATGCTTGCATCAGTCCATAGATGGATCGCTGGAGCTTGCATATTTTTTTAGCACCTTTAGGATTGACAAAACCTTCTGGTTGCATCATATACGACTCTTCTTTAATAAATCCATTAAGGAATGCAGTTTTGTTTATCCATTTGCCATATTTCATAAAATGCGGCAATTGCTAACATGATTCAGACAGATTTAAGCATAGATACGAGTGAGAAACTCTCATCGTAGTCAACACCTTGAACTTGTCGAAAACCTTTTTGCGACAATTCTAGCTTTGTAGATAGTAACACTACTATCAGCGTCCGTCTTCCTCTTGAAGATCCATTTTAATCACAATGGCTCGCCAATCATTGGGCAAGTCAATCAAAGTCCATACTTTGTTCTCATACATGGATCTCATCTCAGATTTCATGGCCTCAAGCCATTTTGCGGAATCTGGGCTCACCATCGCTTCTTCATAGTTCGTAGGTTCGTCATGGTCTAGTAACATAACCTCCAGAATAGGATTACCGTACCACTCTGGTGCGGATCTTACTCTGGTTTACCTACGAGGTTTGGTAGTAACTTGATCTGAAGTCATCATTAACTTCCTCACTAATTGGTGTAGGAGTCACAGGAACAGATTTCTGTGATGAACTACTTTCCAATAAGGGAGCAGGTACAGTTACCTCATCAAGTTCTACTTTCCTCCCACTCACTTCTTTCGAGAGAAACTCCTTCTCTAGAAAGGATCCATTCCTAGCAACGAATGTCTTGCCTTCGGATCTGTGATAGAAGGTGTACCCAACTATCTCCTTTGGGTATCCTATGAAGACACATTTCTCCGATTTGGGTTTGAGCTTATCAGGATGAAACTTTTTCACATGAGCATCGCAGCCCCAAACTTTAAGAAACGACAACTTTGGTTTCTTGCCAAACCACAGTTCATAAGGCGTCGTCTCAACGGATTTTGATGGTGCCCTATTTAACGTGAATGTAGCTGTCTCTAATGCATAACCCCAAAACGATAGTGGTAAATTGGTAAGAGACATCATAGATTGCACTATATCCAATAAAGTACGGTTATGACGTCCAGACACACCATTATGCTGTGGTGTTCCAGGTGGCGTGAGTAGTGAAACTATTTCACATTGTTTTAACTGAAGGCCAAACTCGTAACTAAAATACTCTTCTGCACGATCAAATCGTAGAAACTTTATTTTCTTGTTACGATGATTTTCGCTTCACTCTGAAATTATATGAACTTTTCAAATGTTTCAGACTTCTATTTCATTAAGTAGATATACCCAGATCTGCTCAAATCATCTGTGAAGGTCAGAAAATAATGAAACCTGCTACGAGCCTCAATATTCATCGGACCACATACATCTGTATGTATGATTTCCAACAAATCTGTTGCTCTCTCCATAGTTCCGGAGAACGGCGTTTTAGTCATCTTGCCCATGAGGCACGGTTCGCAAGCATCAAGTGATTCATAATCAAGTGATTCCAAAATCCCATCAGTAGGGAGTTTCTTCATGCGCTTTACACCAATATGACCTAAACGGCAGTGCCACAAATAAGTTGCACTATCATTATTAACTTTGCATCTTTTGGCTTCATTATTATGAATATGTGTATCACTACGATCGAGATCCAACAAACCATTTTCGTTGGTGTGTATGACCATAGAAGGTTTTTATTCATGTTAAACAGAACAACAATTGTTCTCTAACTTAAATGAATAACCGTATTGCAATAAACATGATCAAATCATATTCATGCTCAACGCAAACACCAAATAACACTTATTTAGTTTCAACACTAATCCCGAAAGTATAGGGAGTGTGCGATGATGATCATATCAATCTTGGAACTACTTCCTGTTGGGAATCATAGCATAATTTTAAAATTTTCCTACGATCACCAAGATGCATCTATGGAGTATACTAGCAACGAGGGGAAGGGAGTGCATCTACATACCCTTGTAGATCGCGAGCGAAAGCGTTCCAATGAACGTGGATGACGGAGTCGTACTCGCCGTGATCCAAATCACCGATGACCGAGTGCCGAACGTACAACACCTCCGCGTTCAACACACGTACGGTGCAGCGACGTCTCCTCCTTTCTTGATCCAGCAAGGGGGGGGGAGAGGTTGATGGAGATCCAACAGCACGACGGCGTGGTGGTGGATGTAGCGGCTCTCCGGCAGGGCTTCGCTGAGCTTCTGCGAGAGAGAGAGAGGTGTTGCAGGGGAGGAGGGAGGCGCCAAAGGCTGTAGTGTGCTGCCCTCCCTCCCCCCCTTTATATAGGCCCCATGGGGGCTGCGCAGCCCTAGGAGATGGGATCTCCAAGGGGGGGGGGCGGCGGCCAAGGGGGGAAGGGGTTGCCTTGCCCCCCAAGGCAAGGGGGAACTCCCCCCCCTTAGGGTTCCCAACCCTAGGCGCATGGGGGGAGGCCCAAGGAGGCGCCCCAGCCCACTAGGGGCTGGTTCCCCTCCACTTTCAGCCCACGGGGCCCTCCGGGACAGGTGGCCCCACCCGGTGGACCCCCGGGACCCTTCCGGTGGTCCCGGTACAATACCGATAACCCCCGAAACTTTCCCGGTGGCCGAAACTGGACTTCCTATATATAATTCTTCACCTCCGGACCATTCCGGAACCTCTCGTGACGTCCGGGATCTCATCCGGGACTCCGAACAACTTTCGGGTTTCCGCATACATATATCTCTACAACCCTAGCGTCACCGGACCTTAAGTGTGTAGACCCTACGGGTTCGGGAGACATGTAGACATGACCGAGACGCCTCTCCGGTCAATAACCAACAGCGGGATCTGGATACCCATGTTGGCTCCCACATGTTCCACGATGATATCATCGGGTGAACCACGGTGTCGAGGATTCAATCAATCCGTATGCAATTCCCTTTGTCAATCGGTATGTTACTTGCCCGAGATTCGATCGTCGGTATCCCAATACCTAGTCCAATCTCGTTACCGGCAAGTCTCTTTACTCGTACCGCAATGCATGATCCCGTGACTAACGCCTTAGTCACATTGAGCTCATTATGATGATGCATTACCGAGTGCCAGAGATACCTCTCCATCACACGGAGTGACAAATCCCAGTCTCGATCCGTGCCAACCCAACAGACACTTTCGGAGATACCCGTAATGCACCTTTATAGTCACCCAGTTACGTTGTGACGTTTGGCACACCCAAAGCACTCCTACGGTATCCGGGAGTTGCACGATCTCATGGTCTAAGGAAAAG
Organism: Aegilops tauschii subsp. strangulata; assembly: GCF_002575655.3. Lineage (NCBI taxonomy): Eukaryota > Viridiplantae > Streptophyta > Magnoliopsida > Poales > Poaceae > Aegilops > Aegilops tauschii. Next base: position 501,630,901 of record NC_053039.3, read on the forward strand.
ATACTTGACATTGGAAAAGCTCTAGCAAACGAAACTACACGATCTTTTATGCTATGCTTAAGTTGGGTCTTGTCCATCACATCATTCTCCTAATGATGTGATCCCGTTATCAATGACATCCTATGTCCATAGTCAGGAAACCATGACTATCTGTTGATCAACGAGCTAGTCAACTAGAGGCTTACTAGGGACAGGTTGTGGTCTATGTATTCACACATGTATTACGATTTGCGGACAATACAATTATAGCATGAATAATAGACTATTATCATGAACACAGAAATATAATAATAACCATTTATTATTGCCTCTAGGGCATATTTCCAACAGTCTCCCACTTGCACTAGAGTCAATAATCTAGTTACATTGTGATGAATCGAACACCCATTGCGTCCTGGTGTTGATCATGTTTTGCCCTAGGGAGAGGTTTAGTCAACGGATCTGCTACATTCAGGTCCGTGTGTACTTTACAAATATCTATGTCTCCATTTTGAACACTTTCACGAATGGAGTTGAAGCGACGCTTGATATGCCTGGTCTTCCTGTGAAACCTAGGCTCCTTCGCAAGGGCAATAGCTCCAGTGTTGTCACAGAAGAGAGTCATTGGGCCCGACGCATTGGGAATCACCCCTAGGTCGGTAATGAACTCCTTCATCCAGACTGCTTCCTGTGCTGCCTCCGAGGCTGCCATGTATTCCGCTTCACATGTAGATCCCGCCACGACGCTTTGCTTGCAACTGCACCAGCTTACTGCTCCTCTATTCAAAATATACACGTATCCGGTCTGTGACTTTGAGTCATCCGGATCTGTGTCGAAACTAGCGTCGACGTAACCCTTTACGACGAGCTCTTCGTCACCTCCATAAACGAGAAACATATCCTTAGTCCTCTTCAGGTACTTCAGGATATTCTTGACCGTTGTCCAGTGTTCCTTGCCGGGATTACTTTGGTACCTTCGTACCAAACTTACGGCAAGGTTTACATCAGGTCTGGTACACAGCATGGCATACATAATAGACCCTATGGCCGAGGCATAGGGGATGACACTCATCTCTTCTATATCTTCTGCCGTGGTCGGGCATTGAGCCGTGCTCAATTGCACACCTTGCAATACAGGCAAGAACCCCTTCTTGGACTGATCCATACTGAACTTCTTCAATATCTTGTCAAGGTATGTACTCTGTGAAAGACCAATGAGGCGTCTTGATCTATCTCTATAGATCTTGATGCCCAATATGTAAGCAGCTTCTCCAAGGTCCTTCATTGAAAAACACTTATTCAAATAGGCCTTTATACTTTCCAAGAATTCTATATCATTTCCCATCAATAATATGTCATCCACATATAATATGAGAAATGCTATAGAGCTCCCACTCACTTTCTTGTAAACACAGGCTTCTCCATAAGTCTGTGTGAACCCAAACGCTTTGATCATCTCATCAAAGCGAATGTTCCAACTCCGAGATGCTTGCACCAGCCCATAGATTGAGCGTTGGAGCTTGCATACTTGGTTAGCATTCTTAGGATCGACAAAACCTTCCGGCTGCATCATATACAACTCTTCCTTAAGGCAGCCGTTAAGGAATGCCGTTTTGACGTCCATCTGCCATATCTCATAATCATAGTATGCGACAATTGCTAACATGATTCGGACGGACTTCAGCTTCGCTACGGGTGAGAAAGTCTCATCGTAGTCAACCCCTTGAACTTGTCGATAACCCTTAGCGACAAGTCGAGCTTTGTAGATGGTCACATTACCATCTGCGTCCGTCTTCTTCTTAAAGATCCATTTGTTTTCTATGGCTCACCGCTCATCGGGCAAGTCAGTCAAAGTCCATACTTTGTTTTCATACATGGATTCTATCTCGGATTTCATGGCTTCTAGCCATTTGTCAGAATCCGGGCCCGCCATCGCTTCTTCATAGTTCGAAGGTTCACCGTTGTCTAACAACATGATTTCCAGGACAGGGTTGTCGTACCACTCTGGTGCGGAACGTGTCCTTGTGGACCTACGAAGTTCAGTGGCAACTTGATCCGAAGCTTCATGATCATCATCATTAACTTCCTCCCCCGTCGGTGTAGGCACCATAGGAACATTTTCCCGCGCTGCGCTACTTTCCGGTTCGGAAGGGGTGACTATCACCTCATCAAGTTCCACTTTCCTCCCACTCAATTCTTTCGAGAGAAACTCCTTCTCTAGAAAGGACCCATTCTTGGCAACGAAGATCTTGCCTTCGGATCTGAGGTAGAAGGTATACCCAATAGTTTCCTTAGGGTATCCTATGAAGACGCATTTTTCCGATTTGGGTTCGAGCTTTTCAGGTTGAAGTTTCTTGACATAAGCATCGCATCCCCAAACTTTTAGAAACGACAGCTTAGGTTTCTTTCCAAACCATAATTCATACGGTGTTGTCTCAACGGATTTAGACGGTGCCCTATTTAAAGTGAATGCGGCAGTCTCTAAAGCATAACCCCAAAATGAGAGCGGTAAATCGGTAAGAGACATCATAGATCGCACCATATCCAATAGAGTGCGATTACGACGTTCGGACACACCATTTCTCTGAGGTGTTCCAGGCGGCGTGAGTTGTGAAACTATTCCACATTTCCTTAAGTGTGTACCAAATTCGTGACTTAAATATTCTCCACCACGATCCGATCGTAAGAATTTTATTTTCCTGTCACGTTGATTCTCAACCTCACTCTGAAATTCCTTGAACTTTTCAAAGGTTTCAGACTTGTGTTTCATTAGGTAGACATACCCATATCTACTTAAATCATCAGTGAGAGTGAGAACATAACGATATCCTCCGCGAGCCTCAACACTCATTGGACCGCACACATCGGTATGTATGATTTCCAATAGGTTGGTTGCTCGCTCCATTGTTCCGGAGAACGGAGTCTTGGTCATCTTACCCATGAGGCATGGTTCGCACGTGTCAAATGATTCGTAATCAAGAGACTCCAAAAGTCCATCTGCATGGAGCTTCTTCATGCGCTTGACACCAATGTGACCAAGGCGGCAGTGCCACAAGTATGTGGGACTATCGTTATCAACTTTACATCTTTTGGTATTCACACTATGAACATGTGTAACATCACGTTCGAGATTCATCAAAAATAAACCATTGACCAGCGGGGCATGACCATAAAACATATCTCTCAAATAAATAGAACAACCATTATTCTCAGATTTAAATGAGTAGCCATCTCGAATTAAACGAGATCCAGATACAATGTTCATGCTCAAAGCTGGCACTAAATAACAATTATTGAGGTTTAAAACTAATCCCGTGGGTAGATGCAGAGGTAGCGTGCCGACGGCGATCACATCGACCTTGGAACCATTCCCGACGCGCATCGTCACCTCGTCCTTTGCCAGTCTCCGTTTATTCCGTAGTTCCTGTTTTGAGTTACATATATGAGCAACCGCACCGGTATCAAATACCCAGGAGCTACTACGAGTACTGGTAAGGTACACATCAATTACTTGTATATCACATATACCTTGGGTGTTGCCGGCCTTCTTCTTGTCCGCTAAGTATTTGGGGCAGTTCCGCTTCCAGTGACCACTTCCCTTGCAATAAAAGCACTTAGTCTCGGGCTTGGGTCCATTCTTTGACTTCTTCCCGGTAACTGGTTTACCGGGCGCGGCAACTCCCTTGCCGTCCTTCTTGAAGTTCTTCTTACCCTTGCCCTTCTTGAACTTAGTGGTTTTATTCACCATCAACACTTGATGTTCTTTTCTGATCTCCCCTTCCGCTGATTTCAGCATTGAATATACCTCGGGAATGGTCTTTTCCATCCCCTGCATATTGTAGTTCATCACAAAGCTCTTGTAGCTTGGTGGAAGCGACTGGAGGATTCTGTCAATGACCGCGTCATCCGGGAGATTAACTCCCAGCTGAGACAAGCGGTTGTGCAACCCAGACATTCTGAGTATGTGCTCACTAACAGAACTGTTCTCCTCCATTTTACAGCTGAAGAACTTGTCGGAGACATCATATCTCTCGACCCGGGCATGAGCTTGAAAAACCAGTTTCAGCTCCTCGAACATCTCATATGCTCCATGTTTCTCAAAACGCTTTTGGAGACCCGGTTCTAAGCTGTAAAGCATGCCGCACTGAACGAGGGAGTAATCATCAGCACGCTGCTGCCAAGCGTTCATAACGTCTTGGTTCTCAGGGATTGGTGCTTCACCTAGCGGTGCTTCTAAGACATAATCTTTCTTGGCTACTATGAGGATGATCCTCAGGTTCCGGACCCAGTCCGTATAGTTGCTGCCATCATCTTTCAGCTTGGTTTTCTCTAGGAACGCGTTGAAATTGAGGACAACGTTGGCCATTTGATCTACAATACATAGTGTAAAGATTTAGACTAAGTTCATGATAATTAAGTTCATATAATCAAATTATTTAATGAACTCCCACTCAGATAGACATCCCTCTAGTCATCTAAGTGAAACATGATCCGAGTTCAACTAGGCCGTGTCCGATCATCACGTGAGACGGACTAGTCGAGATCGGTGAACATCTCCATGTTGATCGTATCTTCTATACGACTCATGCTCGACCTTTCGGTCCTCCGTGTTCCGAGGCCATGTCTGTACATGCTAGGCTCGTCAAGTCAACCTAAGTGTATTGCGTGTGTTCCGAGGCCATGTCTGTACATGCTAGGCTCGTCAACACCCGTTGTATTCGAACGTTAGGATCTATCACACCCGATCATCACGTGGTGCTTCGAAACAACGAACCTTCGCAACGGTGCACAGTTAGGGTGAACACTTTCTTGAAATTATTATAAGGGATCATCCTACTTGCTACCGTCGTTCTAAGCAAATAAGATGCAAAAACATGATAAACATCACATGCAATCAAATAGTGACATGATATGGCCAATATCATCATGCTCCTTTGATCTCCATCTTCGGGGCACCATGATCATCTTTGTCACCGGCATGACACCATGATCTCCATCATCATGATCTCCATCATTGTGTCTTCATGAAGTCGTCACGCCAACGATTACTTCTACTTCTATGGCTAACGCTTTTAGCAATAAAGTAAAGTAATTTACATGGCGTTTATTTAATGACACGCAGGTCATACAAAATAATAAAGACAACTCCTATGGCTCCTGCCGGTTGTCATACTCATCGACATGCAAGTCGTGATTCCTATTACAAGAATATGATCAATCTCATACATCACATATATCATTCATCACATCTTCTGGCCACATCACATCACATAGCACTTGCTGCAAAAACAAGTTAGACGTCCTCTAATTGTTGTTGCAAGTTTTTACGTGGTTTGTAGGTTTCTAGCAAGAACGTTTCTTACCTACGTATGACCACAACGTGATTTGCCAATTTCTATTTACCCTTCATAAGGACCCTTTTCATCGAATCCGTTCCGACTAAAGTAGGAGAGACAGACACCCGCTAGCCACCTTATGCAACTTGTGCATGTCAGTCGGTGGAACCTGTCTCACGTAAGCGTACGTGTAAGGTCGGTCCGGGCCGCTTCATCCTACAATGCCGCCGAAACAAGAAACGACTAGTAGCGGCAAGAAGAATTGGCAAACTCAACGCCCACAATTGCTTTGTGTTCTACTCGTGCATAGTAACTACGCATAGGCCTGGCTCATGATGCCACTGTTGGGAATCATAGCATAATTTTAAAATTTTCCTACGATCACCAAGATGCATCTATGGAGTATACTAGCAACGAGGGGAAGGGAGTGCATCTACATACCCTTGTAGATCGCGAGCGGAAGCGTTCCAATGAACGTGGATGACGGAGTCGTACTCGCCGTGATCCAAATCACCGATGACCGAGTGCCGAACGTACAGCACCTCCGCGTTCAACACACGTACGGTGCAGCGACGTCTCCTCCTTTCTTGATCCAGCAAGGGGGGGGAGAGGTTGATGGAGATCCAACAGCACGACGGCGTGGTGGTGGATGTAGCGGCTCTCCGGCAGGGCTTCGCTGAGCTTTTGCGAGAGAGAGAGGTGTTGCAGGGGAGGAGGGAGGCGCCAAAGGCTGTAGTGTGCTGCCCTCCCTCCCCCCCTTTATATAGGCCCCCTGGGGGGGTGCGCAGCCCTAGGAGATGGGATCTCCAAGGGGGGGGGCGGTGGCCAAGGGGGGAAGGGGTTGCCTTGCCCCCCAAGGCAAGGGGGAACTCCCCCCCTTAGGGTTCCCAACCCTAGGCGCATGGGGGGGAGGCCCAAGGAGGCGCCCCAGCCCACTAGGGGCTGGTTCCCCTCCACTTTCAGCCCACGGGGCCCTCCGGGACAGGTGGCCCCACCCGGTGGACCCCCGGGACCCTTCCGGTGGTCCCGGTACAATACCGATAACCCCCGAAACTTTCCCGGTGGCCGAAACTGGACTTCCTATATATAATTCTTCACCTCGGACCATTCCGGAACCTCTCGTGACGTCCGGGATCTCATCCGGGACTCCGAACAACTTTCGGGTTTCCGCATACATATATCTCTACAACCCTAGCGTCACCGGACCTTAAGTGTGTAGACCCTACGGGTTCGGGAGACATGTAGACATGACCGAGACGCCTCTCCGGTCAATAACCAACAGCGAGATCTGGATACCCATGTTGGCTCCCACATGTTCCACGATGAAATCATCGGGTGAACCACGGTGTCGAGGATTCAATCAATCCGTATGCAATTCCCTTTGTCAATCGGTATGTTACTTGCCCGAGATTCGATCGTCGGTATCCCAATACCTAGTCCAATCTCGTTACCGGCAAGTCTCTTTACTCGTACCGCAATGCATGATCCCGTGACTAACGCCTTAGTCACATTGAGCTCATTATGATGATGCATTACCGAGTGGGCCCAGAGATACCTCTCCGTCACACGGAGTGACAAATCCCAGTCTCGATCCGTGCCAACCCAACAGACACTTTCGGAGATACCCGTAATGCACCTTTATAGTCACCCAGTTACGTTGTGACGTTTGGCACACCCAAAGCACTCCTACGGTATCCGGGAGTTGCACGATCTCATGGTCTAAGGAAAAGATACTTGACATTGGAAAAGCTCTAGCAAACGAAACTACACGATCTTTTATGCTATGCTTAAGTTGGGTCTTGTCCATCACATCATTCTCCTAATGATGTGATCCCGTTATCAATGACATCCTATGTCCATAGTCAGGAAACCATGACTATCTGTTGATCAACGAGCTAGTCAACTAGAGGCTTACTAGGGACAGGTTGTGGTCTATGTATTCACACATGTATTACGATTTGCGGACAATACAATTATAGCATGAATAATAGACTATTATCATGAACACAGAAATATAATAATAACCATTTATTATTGCCTCTAGGGCATATTTCCAACACTTCCAACACACATCGTCACCTCTCCTTTTACTAGTCTCTGTTTATTCTGCAACTCCCGTTTCGAGTTACTACTCTTGGCAACTGAACCAGTATCAAAATACCGAAGGGTTGCTATAAACACTAGTAAAGTACACATCAATAACATGTATATCCAATATACCTTTGTTCACTTTGCCATCCTTCTTATCCACCAAATAATTGGGGTAGTTCCGCTTCCAGTGACCAGTCCCTTTGCAGTAGAAGCACTTAGTCTCAGGCTTAGGACCAGACTTAGGCTTCTTCACTTGAGCAGCAACTTGCTTGCCGTTCTTCTTGAAGTTCCCCTTCTTCCCTTTGCCCTTTTCTTGAAAGTAGTGGTCTCGTCAACCATCAACACTTGAAGTGGTCTCGTCAACCATCAACACTTGATGTTTTTCTTGATTTCTACCTTCGTCGATTTCAGCATCACGAAGAGCTCGGGAATTACTTTCGTCATCCCTTGCATACTATAGTTCATCACGAAGTTCTACTAACTTGGTGATGGTGACTAGAGAATTCTGTCAATCACTATTTTATCTGGAAGATAAACTCCCACTTGATTCAAGCGATTGTAGTACCCAGACAATCTGAGCACATGCTCACTAGTTGAGAGATTCTCCTCCATCTTTTAGCTATAGAACTTGTTGGAGACTTCATATCTCTCAACTCGGGCATTTGCTTGAAATATTAACTTCAACTCCTGGAACATCTTATATGGTCCATGACGTTCAAAACGTCTTTGAAGTCCCGATTCTAAGCCGTTAAGCATGGTGCACTAAACTATCAAGTAGTCATCATATTGAGCTAGCTAAACGTTCATAACGTCTGCATCTGCTCCTGCAATAGGTCTGTCACCTAGCGGTGCATCAAGGACATAATTTTTCTGCGCAGCAATGAGGATAATCCTCAGATCACGGATTCAATCCGCATCTTTGGTACTAACATCTTTCAACATAATTTTTTTCTCTAGGAACATATCAAAAATAAACACAGGGAAGCAACAACGCGAGCAATTGATCTACAACATAATTTGCAAAATACTATCAGGACTAAGTTCATGATAAATTTAAGTTCAATTAATCATATTACTTAAGAACTCCCACTTAGATAGACATCCCTCTAATCCTCTAAGTGATCACGTGATCCATATCAACTAAACCATGTCCGATCATCACGTGAGATGGAGTAGTTTCAATGCTGAACATCACTATGTTGATCATATCTACTATATGATTCACGCTCGACCTTTCGGTCTCCGTGTTCCGAGGCCATATCTGTTATATGCTAGACTCGTCAAGTTTAACTTGAGTATTCCGCGTGTGCAACTATTTTGCACCCGTTGTATTTGAACGTAGAGCCTATCACACCCGATCATCACGTGGTGTCTCAGCACGAAGAACTTTCGCAACGGTGCATACTCAGGGAGAACACTTATACTTTGATAATTTAGTGAAGGATCATCTTATAATGCTACCGTCAAACAAAGCAAGATAAGATGCATAAAGGATTAACATCACATGCAATCAATATAAGTGATATGATATGGCCATCATCATCTTGTGCTTGTGATCTCCATCTCCGAAGCACCGTGCTTGTGATCTCCATCTCCGAAGCACCGTCATGATCACCATCGTCATCGGCGCGACACCTTGATCTCCATCGTAGCATCGTTGTCGTCTCGCCAACTTATTGCTTTTACGACTATCGCTACCGCTTAGTGATAAAGTAAAACTATTACATGGCGATTGCATCTCATACAATAAAGCGACAACCATATGGCTCCTGCCAATTGCCGATAACTCGGTTACAAAACATGATCATCTCATACAACACATTATATCACATCATGTCTTGACCATATCACATCACAACATGCCCTGCAAAAACAAGTTAGACGTCCTCTACTTTGTTGTTGCATGTTTTACGTGGCTGCTACGGGCTTAGCCAGAACCGTTCTTAACTACGCATCAAAACCACAACGATAGTTTGTCAAGCTGGTGCTGTTTTAACCTTCGCAAGGACCGGGCGTAGCCACACTCGGTTCAACTAAAGTGAGAGAGACAGACACCCGCCAGTCACCTTTAAGCAACGAATGCTCCGAACGGTGAAACCAGTCTCGCGTAAGCGTACGCGTAATGTCGGTCCGGGCTGCTTCATCTCACAATACCGCTGAACCAAAGTATGACATGCTAGTAAGCAGTATGACTTATATCGCCCACAACTCACTTGTGTTCTACTCGTGCATAGCATCAACGCATAAAACCAGGCTCTGACACCACTGTTGGGGAACGTAGTAATTTCAAAATTTTCCTACGCACACGCAAGATCATGGTGATGCATAGCAACGAGAGGGGAGAGTGTTGTCCACTTACCCTCGTAGACCGACAGCGGAAGCGTTATCACAACGCGGTTGATGTAGTCGTACGTCTTCACGATCCGACCGATCAAGTACCGAACATACGGCACCTCCGAGTTCTACACACGTTCAGCTCGATGACGTCCCTCGAACTCCGATCCAGCCAAGTGTTGAGGGAGAGTTTCGTCGGCACGACGGCGTGGTGACGATGATGATGTTCCACCGACGCAGGGCTTCGCCTAAGCTCCGCAACGGTATTATCGAGGTGTAATATGGTGGAGGGGGGCACCGCACACGGCTAAGAGATCTCAAGGATCAATTGTTGTGTCTCTGGGGTGCCCCCCTGCCCCCGTATATAAAGGAGCAAGGGGGAGGCAGCCGGCCAAGGGGAGAGGCGCGCCATAGGGGGGAGTCCTACTCCCACCGGGAGTAGGACTCCTCCTTTCCTTGTGGGAGTAGGAGAAGGGAAGGGGGAAGGAGAAAGAAGGAAGGGTGCGCCCCCTTCCCTAGTCCAATTCGGACCAGATCATGGGGAGGGGTGCGGCCACCTTTTGAGGCCTTTCTCTCCTTTCCCGTATGGCCCATTAAGGCCCAATACGAATTCCCGTAACTCTCCGGTACTCCGAAAAATACCCGAATCACTCGGAACCTTTCTGAAGTCCGAATATAGTCGTCCAATATATCGATCTTTACGTCTCGACCATTTCGAGACTCCTCGTCATATCCCCGATCTCATCCGGGACTCCGAACTCCTTCGGTACATCAAAACTCAATAAAACAGTCATCGTAACGTTAAGCATGCGGACCCTACGGGTTCGAGAACTATGTAGACATGACCGAGACACGTCTCCGGTCAATAAGCAATAGCGGGACCTGGATGCCCATATTGGCTCCCACATATTCTATGAAGATCTTTATCGGTCAGACCGCATAACAACATACGTTGTTCCCTTTGTCATCGGTATGTTACTTGCCCGAGATTTGATCGTCGGTATCTCGATACCTAGTTCAATCTCGTTACCGGCAAGTCTCTTTACTCGTTCCGTAATACATCATCCCGCAACTAACTCATTAGTCACAGTGCTTGCAAGGCTTATAGTGATGTGCATTACCGAGTGGGCCCAGAGATACCTCTCCGACAATTGGAGTGACAAATCCTAATCTCGAAATACGCCAACCCAACAAGTACCTTTGGAGACACCTGTAGAGCACCTTTATAATCACCCATTTACGTTGTGACGTTTGGTAGCACACAAAGTGTTCCTCCGGTAAACGGGAGTTGCATAATCTCATAGTCATAGGAACATGTATAAGTCATGAAGAAAGCAATAGCAACATACTAAACGATCGGGTGCTAAGCTAACGGAATGGGTCAAGTCAATCACGTCATTCTCCTAATGAGGTGATCTCGTTAATCAAATGACAACTCATGTCTATGGCTAGGAAACATAACCATCTTTGATTAACGAGCTAGTCAAGTAGAGGCATACTAGTGACACTCTGTTTGTCTATGTATTAACACATGTATTATGTTTCCGGTTAATACAATTCTAGCATGAATAATAAACATTTATCATGATATAAGGAAATATATAATACTTTATTATTGCCTCTAGGGCATATTTCCTTCAGTAACTGTACCTGCTCCCTTATTGGAAAGTAGTTCATCACAGAAATCAGTTCCTGTGACTACTACACCAATTAGTGAGGAAGCTAATGATGATGATCATGTAACTTCTGATCAAGTTACTACTGAACCTCGTAGGTCAACCAGAGTAAGATCCGCACCAGAGTGGTACGGTAATCCGGTTCTAGAGGTCATGTTACTTGACCATGACGAACCTATGAACTATGAGGAAGCGATGATGAGCCCAGATTCCGCGAAATGGCTTGAGGCCATGAAATCTGAGATGGGATCCATGTATGAGAACAAAGTGTGGACTTTTGTTGACTTGCCCGATGATCGGCAACCCATAGAGAATAAATGGATCTTCAAGAAGAAGACTGACGCTGACGGTAATGTTACTGTCTACAAAGCTCGACTTTTTGCGAAAGGTTTTCGACAAGTTCAAGGAGTTGACTACGATGAGACCTTCTCACTCGTAGCGATGCTTAAGTCCGTCTGAATCATGTTAGCAATTCCTGAATTTTATGATTATGAAATTTGGCAAATGGATGTAAAGACTGCATTCCTGAATGGATTTCTGGAAGAAGAGTTGTATATGATGCAACCCGAAGGTTTTATAAATCCAAAGGATGCTAACAAAGTGTGTAAGCTCCAGCGATCCATTTATGGACTGGTGCAAGCATCTCGGAGTTGGAATAAACGTTTTGATAGTATGATCAAAGAATATGGTTTTATACAGACTTTTGGAGAAGCCTGTATTTACAAGAAAGTGAGTGGGAGCTCTGTAGCATTTCTAATATTATATGTGGATGACATATTGTTGATTGGAAATGATATAGAATTTCTGGATAGCATAAAAGGATACTTGAATAAGAGTTTTTCAATGAAAGACCTCGGTGAAGCTGCTTATATATTGGGCATCAAGATCTATAGAGATAGATACAAACAACGACAACAACAATAACAACAACAAAGCCTTTAGTCCCAAACAAGTTGGGGTAGGCTAGAGGTGAAACCCATAAGGTCTCGCAACCAACTCATGGCTCTGGCACATGGACAGCAAGCTTCCACACACCCCTGTCCATAGCTAGCTCTTTGGTGATACTCGAATCCTTCAGGTCCCTCTTAACAGACTCCTCCCATGTCAAAGTCGGTCTACCCTGCCCTCTCTTGACATTCTCCGCACGCTTTAGCCGTCCGCTATGCACTGGAGCTTCTGGAGGCCTACGCAGAATATGCCCAAATCATCTCAGACGATGTTGGAGAAGCTTCTCTTCAATTGGTGCTACCCCAACTCTATCTTGTATATCATCATTCCGGACTCGATCCTTCCTCGTGTGGCCACACATCCATCTCAACATACGCATCTCCACCACACCTAACTGTTGAACATGTCGCCTTTTCGTCGGCCAACACTCAGCGCCATACAACATTATGGGTCGAACCGCCGTCCTGTAGAACTTGCCTTTTAGCTTTTGTGGCACTCTCTTGTCACAGAGAATGCCATAAGCTTGGCGCCACTTCATCCATCCGGCTTTGATTCGATGGTTCACATCTTCATCAATACCCCCATCCCACTGCAGCATTGACCCCAAATACCGAAAGGTGTCCTTCTGGGAAACCACCTGGCCATCAAGGATAACCTCCTCCTCCTCACACATAGGCTAACTCCGCCTATGTTGTCTCAACATAGCCGGTCCCAAGCCCAGGTAAAGGAGAAGGGTTGTGATAGGCTTGGCGAGCCAACGTAAAAACTCAGCCACTTTTATGGAGATGAAACCTAAAAGATCTATAGAGATAGATCAAGACGCTTAATTGGACTTTCACAAAGCACATACCTTGATAAAGTTTTGAAGAAGTTAAAAATGGATCAAGCAAAGAAAGGGTTCTTGCCTATGTTACAAGGTGTGAAATTGAGTCAGACTCAATGCCCCACCATTGCAGAAGATAGAGAGAAAATGGAAGTCATTCCCTATGCTTCAGCCATAGGTTCTATCATGTATGCAATGCTGTGTACCAGACCTGATGTGTGCCTTGCTATTAGTTTAGCAGGGAGGTACCAAAGTAATATAGGAGTGGATCACTGGACAGCGGTCAAGAACATCCTGAAATACCTGAAAAGGACTAAGGATATGTTTCTCATTTATGGAGGTGACAAAGAGCTCATCGTAAATGGTTACGTCGATGCAAGCTTTGACACTGATCCGGATGACTCTAAGTCACAAACCGGATACATATTTATATTGAACGGTGGAGCTGTCAGTTGGTGCAGTTCTAAGCAAAGCGTTGTGGCGGGATCTACGTGTGAAGCGGAGTACATATCTGCTTCGGAAGCAGCAAATGAAGGAGTCTAGATGAAGGAGTTCATATCCGATCTAGGTGTCATACCTAGTGCATCGGGTCCAATGAAAATCTTTTGTGACAATACTGGTGCAATTGCCTTGGCAAAGGAATCCAGATTTCACAAGAGAACCAAGCACATCAAGAGACGCTTCAATTCCATCCGCGATCAAGTCAAGGAGGGAGACATAGAGATTTGCAAGATACATACGGATCTGAATGTTGCAGACCCGTTGAGTAAGCCTCTCTCTCACGAGCAAAACATGATCAGCACCAAGACTCCATGGGTGTTAGAATCAGTACTGTGTAATCTAGATTATTGACTCTAGTGCAAGTGGGAGACTGAAGGAAATATGCCCTAGAGGCAATAATAAAGTTGTTATTTATATTTCCTTATATCATGATAAATGTTTATGATTCATGCTAGAATTGTATTAACCGGAAACTTAGTACATGTGTGAATACATAGACAAACAGAGTGTCACTAGTATGCCTCTACTTGACTAGCTCGTTGAATCAAAGATGGTTAAGTTTCCTAGCTATAGACATGAGTTGTCATTTGATTAACGGGGTCACATCATTAGAGAATGATGTGATTGACTTGACCCATTCCATTAGCTTAGCACTTGATAGTTTAGTTTGTTTCTATTGCTTTCTTCACGACTTATACATGTTCCTATGACTATGAGATTATGCAACTCCCGAATACCGGAGGAACACTTAGTGTGCTGATAATCCCCAAGTGCATGGAATCATCGTAGCAATTCCCATAGGTGGAAGTGATAAGTATGGAGTGTCGAACCCGCAAGGAGCTAAAGGTAAGATCAATATTCTCTCAAGTCCTATCTGCCACTGATACGACTCTAATTACACAGAACGTTTGCTTCCAACTAGAAACGAGAAATAAAACTATGTTGTGGGTATGAAGAGGATAACTTTGCATGATATCGGAGAGCTAAAACATAAAAGTAGGTGCTGTTATCATAAAGTTAGAATATATTACTAAATATTATAAATAGCGAGTGTGGAATAATGATGGATCGGTGTGCGGAATTTTCCTAGGCAATTGTTAACAAGACCGGTAGTCGTCATTGCAATTTCATATGAGGAAGAGGCATAAGCTAACATACTTTCTCTTCTTGGATCATATGCACTTATGATTGGAACTCTAGCAAGCATCCGCAACTACTAAAGATCATTAAGGTAAAACCCAACCATAGCATTAAAGCATCAAGTCCCCTTTATCCCATACGCAACAACCCCCTTACTCGGGTTTATGCTTCTGTCACTCAAGCAACCCACTATAAGCGAATCATAAACATATTACAACACCCTACAGGGGGAATCCCTCACGCTTGCACGACACGGAGGGCACAATAGGACAGCACCAAAATAAAACATACAACTCATACCAATCTATATCATCAATCAACCCAAAGACAAAGGATATCTACTCAAAACATCATAGGATGGCAACACATCATTGGATCATAATATGTGTCATAAAGCACCATGTTCAAGTAGGGATTACAGCGGGGTGTGGGAGAGTGGACCGCGTAAAAGAGATGAGGATGGTGATGATGGTGGTGATGTTGATGAAGACGATCACCGTGGCGATGATTCCCCTCCCGATGGCACTCCGGCGCCACCGAGAGAGAGGAGGAGAGGTTCTCCCCTTGTGCTTCCTCCTCCATGGCCTCCCCCCTAGATGGGGAGAGGTTCTCCCTCTGGTCCTTGGCCTTCATGGCGATGATGGCCCCTTCGGGATCCTCCTCCATGGCCTCCGGTGATGATGGCCCCCTCCGGCAGGGTGCCAGAGAGGGCCTAGATTGATTTCTCGTGGCTACAGAGGCTTGCGGCGGTGGAACTTCTGATCTAGGTTATTTTCTGGAGGTTTCTGTATTTATAGGAATTTTTGGCGTCGGTTTCGCGTCAGGGGGGTCTCTGAGCCGTCCACGAGATAGGGGCCCACGCCCAGGGGGTGGGCGCACCCCCCCACCCTCGTGGATGGCTCGGGACTCTTCTAGCCCAACTCCTTTTCTCCAGGGGCTTCTTTTGGTCCATAAAAAATCATCAAAAATTGGCACGTCAATTGGACTCTGTTTAGTATTCCTTTTCTGTAAAACTCAAAAACAAGGGAAAAACAGAAACAGGCACTGGGCTCTAGGTTAATAGGTTAGTCCCAAAAATCATATAAAATAGCACATAAATGCATATAAAACATCCTAGATGGATAATATAATAGCAAGAATACTTCATAAATTATATATACGTTGGAGACATATCATGTGCTATCAAACGTCACAACATAACTGGGTGATTATAAAGATTCTTTACAGGTGTCTCCGATGGTGTTTGTTGGGTTGGCATAGATCGAGATTAGGATTTGTCACTCCGTGTTTCGGAGAGGTATCTCTGGGCCCTCTCGGTAATGCACATTGATACGTCTCCGTCGTGTCTACTTTTCCAAACACTTTTGTCCTTGTTTTGGACTCTAACTTGCATGATTTGAATGGAACTAACCCGGACTCACGTTGTTTTCAGCAGAATTGCCATGGTGTTATTTATGTGCAGAAACAAAAGTTCTCGGAATGACCTGAAACTCCATGGAACTTATTTTTGGAAAATATTAAAAATATAGGCGAAAGAATCAAGGCCAGGGGGCCCACCACCTGTTCACGTGGGTGGGGGCGCGCCCCCTGCCTCGTGGGCCCCCTGGAGCTCCACCGACCTCAACTCCAACTCCATATATTCGTGTTCGGGGAGAAAAAAATCAGAGAGAAGGGATTCATCGCGTTTTACGATACGGAGCCGCCGCCAAGCCCTAAAACCTCTCGGGAGGGCTGATTTGGAGTCCGTTCGGGGCTCCGGAGGGGGGAATCTGTCGCCGTCGTCATCATCAACCATTCTCCATCACCAATTTCATGATGCTCATCGCAGTGCGTGAGTAATTCCATCGTAGGCTTGCTGGACGGTGATGGGTTGGATGAGATTTATCATGTAATCGAGTTAGTTTGTTAGGGTTTGATCCCTAGTATCCACTATGTTCTGAGATTGATGTTGCTATGACTTTGCTATGCTTAATGCTTGTCACTAGGGCCCGAGTGCCATGATTTCAGATCTGAACCTATTATGTTTTCATGAATATATGTGAGTTCTTGATCCTATCTTGCAAGTCTATAGTCACCTACTATGTGTTATGATCCGGCAACCCCTAAGTGACAATAATCGGAACCACTCCCGGTGATGACGGTAGTTTGAGGAGTTCATGTCTTCACTATGTGTTAATGCTTTGGTCCGGTACTCTATTAAAAGGAGGCCTTAATATCCCTTAGTTTCCGTTAGGACCCGCTGCCACGGGAGGGTAGGACAAAAGATGTCATGCAAGTTCTTTTCCATAAGCACGTATGACTATATTCGGAATACATGCCTACATTACATTGATGAATTGGAGCTAGTTCTGTGTCACCCTATGTTATGATTGTTACATGATGAACCGCATCCAGCATAATTCTCCATCGCCGATCCAATGCCTACGAGCTTTTCACATATTGTTCTGCGCTTATTTACTTTACCGTTGCTACTGTTACAATCACTACAAAACCCAAAAATATTACTTTTGCTACCGTTACCGTTACTTCCATACTACTTTGCTACTAAATACTTTGCTGCAGATATTAAGTTATCCAGGTGTGGTTGAATTGACAACTCAACTGCTAATACTTGAGAACATTCTTTGGCTCCCCTTGTGTTGAGTCAATAAACATGGGTTGAATACTCTACCCTCGAAAACTGTTGCGATCCCCTATACTTGTGGGTTATCAAGACTATTTTCTGGCGCCATTGCCGGGGAGCAGTGCTCTATTCTTTGAGTCACTTGGGATTTATATCTGCTGGTCACTATGAAGAACTTGAAAGACGAGAAAACAAAAATTTATCCCTCAACTACGAGGGGAGGTAAGGAACTGCCATCTAGCTCTGCACTTGATTCACCTTCTGTTTTGAGTAAGCTTGCGACACCTAAACCTGCTTCTGCTATTAATTCTGATATGTCGCATGTTATTGATGATGCCACTTCTCCTATGCATGATACATCTAATGAAACTACTTATATGCTTGATACTACTGTGCCACTTGGTGAATTTCTTGATGAATAACTTGCTAGGGCTAGAGAGAATGAAATTATTGAAACTGATAATTTTGATGATAGTGATGATGAAGACTCTCCCCCTAATAAATATGAATTGCCTGTTGTGCCTGAGGGCTATGTTATGGATGAAGAAACTAAAAGAGACTTTCTTGCTTGCAATGATAGAAGTGATCTTAAGAAATTATTAGCTAAGCTAAAACAAAAAACTCTGAATGCTAGAATGAAATATGATCCTGCTTCTGCTACTTCACCTATCTTTGTTACTGATAAGGATTATGAATTCTCTGTTGATCCTGATATAATTACTTTGGTTGAATCGATCCTTTCTATGGTTATGAATCTGAAACTGTTGTGGCACATCTTACTAAATTAAATGATATAGCCACCCTGTTCACTAATGATGAGAGAAGTCCCTACTTTTATATCCTTAAAATATTTCCATTCTCATTAAAGGGTGATGCTAAGATATGGTTTAATTCTCTTGATCTTGGTTGTGTGTGTAGTCCCCAGGATGTGATTTATTACTTCTCTGCTAAATATTTCCCTGCTCATAAGAAACAAGCTGCTTTAAGGGATATATATAATTTTGTGCAAATTGAAGAAGAGAGTCTCCCACAAGCTTGGGGGAGGCTTATCCAATTATTTAATGCTTTGCCTGATCATCCTCTTAAGAAACATGAAATACTTGATATCATTTACAATGGACGAAGCGATGCTTCCAGAGACCACCTGGATAGTTGTGTTGGTTCTGTTTTCAGGGAAAGAACACTGGATGAAGCTAAAATTCTATTGAATAATATGTTGACCAATGAAAATAATTGGACACTTCCTGAGCCAGCTCCTGAACCTATTCCTAAACCAACTCCGAAGAAAAGAGGTGTTCTATTTCTCAGTCCTGAAGATATGCAAGAGGCAAAGAAATCTATGAAAGGAAAGGGTATTAAAGCTGAAGATGTTAAGAATTTACCTCCTATTGAAGAAATACATGGTATTAATTTACCGCTTGTTGAAGAAATATCTGATCTTAATCCATTACCTATTGAAGAAACTCATGGTCTTGATAACCCGACATAGGTAGTAAAGGTAAATTCTCTCTATAGATATGATAAAGCTGAAATCCCTCCTACTAAGTTTGCTAGCCAATGTTTGGATGAGTTTGATAACTTTATGGTTAAGCAAGAAGATTTTAATGCTTATTTTGGTAGACAATTAAAACAAAATGCTTATTTGATTGAACACTTGGGTGATTATATGTCTAGAGTTAAAGGTGAACTTAAACTCATTAGTAAACATGCTTCTATGGTTACCACTCAAGTAGAACAAGTACTTAAAGCTCAGAATGATTTGCTCAATGAATTGAATAGTAAAAATAATGACTATGCTGTTAGAGTGGCTACTAGAACTGGTAAAATGACTTAGGAACCTTTGTATTCTGAAGGCCATCCTAAGAGAATTGAGTAGGATTCTCAGAGAACTAATATAGATGCACCTAGTCCTTCTAAAAAGAAGAAAAAGAAAAATGATAGGACTTTGCATGCTTCTAGTGAACCTATTGCTGAAACACCTGAGAATCCTAATGATATTTCTATTTCTGATGCTGAAACACAATCTGGTAATGAGCATGAACCTAGTGATAATGTTAATGATGATGCTCAACCTAGCAATGACAATGATGTAGAAATTGAACCTGCTGTTGATAACCCACAATCAAAGAATCAACCTTATGATAAAAGAGACTTTATTGCTAGGAAACATGGTAAAGAAAGAGAACCATGGTTTCAAAAACCCATGCCTTTTCCTCCCAAACCATCTAAGAAAAAGGATATGAGGATTTTGAGCGCTTTGCTGAAATGATTAGACCTATCTTCTTGCGTATGCGATTAACTGATATGCTCAAAATGAATCCTTATGCTAAGTATATGAAAGAAATTGTTACTAATAAAAGAAAGATACCGGAAGCTGAAATTTCCACCATGCTTGCTAAGTATACTTTTAAGGGTGGAATACCTAAGAAACTTGGAGATCCAGGGGTACCAACTATACCGTGCTCCATTAAAAGAAACTATGTTAAAACTGCTTTGTGTGATCTTGGAGCCGGTGTTAGTGTTATGCCTCTCTCTTTATATCGTAGACTTGATTTGAATAAGTTGACACCTACTGAAATATCTTTGCAAATGGATGATAAATCAACTGCTATACCTGTCGGTATTTGTGAGGATGTGCCTGTTGTGGTTGCAAACGTTACTATTTTAACGGACTTTGTTATTCTTGATATTCCCGAGGATGATAGTATGTCTATTATTCTTGGAAGACCCTTCTTGAATACTGCAGGGGCTGTTATTGATTGCAACAAAGGCAATGTCACTTTTCATGTTAATGGTAATGAGCATACGGTACACTTTCCGAGGAAACAACCTCAAGTTCACAGTATCAATTCTATTGGAAAAATTCCATCGATTATTTTTGGAGGTTTTGAATTTCCTCTTCCTACTGTCAAGAAGAAATATGATATTCTTATCATTGGGGATGTGCACATCCCCGTTGAGGTAACATAGTGTTATTCGAAATTTCTCCGGTTTCATGTTACTCGAAATGAGTTTGTTAACAAGACTTGATCAACCTTGTTAGTGGATTCCTTTTGATGAGCATGAGATGGATGAAGTTAGAAAGCACAACCTTCTGTACCCTCCTTTTACTTTCTGTTATTTAGTTGAAATAAAGTAAAAATAGTATTTTCCTGTCAGTTTTCTGAATTATCCGTGCAATATAAAAATACCCCGAAAATAAAAGTTCTCCAAATGCCCTACTAATTTAATATGATTTTTTCTGAAATATTTGAGAATATCTGACACTGAGAACACAGCAGGGGGAGCAAGCACCTGGCCACGAGGGTCCAGGCCGCGCCCCCTACCTCGTGGGCCCATGGTGGCTCCCCTCCACTTATTCCTGCACACACACACTTCTTCTTCTTCCCAAAAAATCACCATCCAGCTCAAGCACGAGTTCTAGCTCATTTTGCTGCGATTTTCGATCTCCTTGCTCAAAGCACCTCTCACAAAACTGCTTGAGGGGATTGTTCCTTGGTATGTGACTCCTCCATTGGTCCAATTAGTTTTTGTTCTAGTGCTTTATTCATTGCAAAATTGTGCTGCCTAGGTGACCAAGTTCTTGAGCTTGCATGTCAAATTTATATGGTTCCAAGTAGTTCTAATGCATGATATAGGCTCTAGGCACTTGTAGGAGTAGTTGCTATCAATTTTGTTGAGCTTGGTTCACTTTTATTTGAAGTTACTAAAAATTTCAGAATTTTTCAGAAAATAATGAAGAGATTTTTGAGGGTCTCATCAAGCTGAAGCTCGAAGGAAAAGCAAAGTGAGGAAGCAGAGAGGCCCAAATATAATCTGCCTCGCACCGCGGAGGCCTCACTGACTTCCTCCGCGACCAACGCGAGCAATATCTCTTACTCACCAATACTTTTGGGCAAAACTTCTACCATTATCCTAAGGAATCACATACTTCAGTAGAGTTTCATTTATATGATGTGGTTAAGAAGATGTCACAAGATGAATTTTGCAAGGTTTGCAAAATACCTTTCGAAGGTAGCTTACAGGAACCACATCATAAAGATGTGGACGGGTTTATTGATACTATTACTGTAGGGGAAACTAGGAAGGTTTCCGATGCAAGAATCACTAGCATACATTTTCCTGTTTTACGCTACTTTGCAATATTTGCTAGTCGTTGCTTAATTGGTCGCGGAAACTGTGGAAACCTTAGTGTTCCTGATATTATTATTTTGTTCCATGGTTTATTCCGCGATGACTCTGTTAGTATGGGCGATATTATTGCCAGACGGTTAAGTCTGAACCGTACAAAGGGCCCCATCTTTGGAGGTGTTTATGCTTCACGCCTTGCTGCATATTATAACATACCTATTAGGCACTATGAAAAAGAAGAAAAATTGCTGCCTACTGTTTATTTAGATTATAAGAGCATGGTAGCGCATGATTTTGTTGTAAAAATAGGGAAAGGGAGCTTAAATACAAATTGTTCTTTGATAAACATCACCCTGAAATTATTACCTTCCCTGCTCCTTCCTTGTTTGATTTATCTGTAGGCCAGTATCTTGTCCGCTGGCGGCCATTCACGCCTACCGGAACCCTACATCAGCCACAGAGCCAAAGTCGGAACCACAATTTGATCTTCCACGACAGTCTAATTACCAGTGGGATCCAGAGATGATTGCCAACCAGTGGCAATCAGAGTCTTCTTCATCTCAGTACGATCCCAACTACAACTTTGGATATCCGCCAGGCCATCCGTGGCAATAAACCAACTTAGGCCAAAAGCCTAAGCTTGGGGGAGTACGTATTTCCCACCGACATTACATTTATGTTTACACACTCATTGCTAGATGTCAGTGCTCCTACTCTTTCATTGTATTATCCATGCTAGTTTATTTTCCTCTTTATGCTTTCTTCTTGTGTGTCTAATAAACCTTAAGAAAAACAAAAAAAATAGTTGTAGCTTTTAGCTAGTTTATTTTCTTGCTGTAGTAGTTATAATTAAAAAGAAAACCCAAAAATATTTCCCGTTCTTCTTTTGCTTGTTGGGAGCTTTCCCGTGTAAATAGTTTTACTTCTTTTCTTTGGGGGTCGATAGGAGAAGACCATAATGAAATTGTTGAAATGGCTCTTATATGCATTATTGTCGATTTAACCAAGGGCCCATATTGCCTTGTCTTCTCCTGTTTATTGAATGCTCGCATCCAGCTTAGTCCAATGCACGTGCACTATTGTTATTATTCACATCATTCGGTCGTGCAAGTGAAAGGCAATTATGACGATATATGATGGACTGATTGAGATGAGAGAAGCTGGTATGAACTCCACCTCTCTTGTTTTTGTAAATATGATTAGTTCATCGTTTCTGATTCAGCCTATTATGAATAAACATGTTTGCAATGACAATTAGAGATTATAATTGCTTATGCCATGCTTAATTAGCTAGGAGCTTATAATGGTTTATCTTGCGTGCCAACATGCTATTAAAATGGTTGTGATGTGGTATGATGGGGTGGTATCCTCTTTTGAATGATTCAAGTGACTTGACTTGGCACATGTTCACACATGTAGTTGAAACAAATCAACATAGCCTTCACGATATTTATGTTCATGGTGGATTATATCCTACTCATGCTTCTACTCAATGTTTATTAATTTTAATGCATGTTCATGACTGTTGTCGCTCTCTAGTTGGTCGCTTCCCAGTCTTTTGCTAGCCTTCACTTGTACTAAGCGAGAATACTGCTTGTGCATCCAATCCCTTAAACCCCAAAGTTATGCCATATGAGTCCACTATACCTTCCTATATGCGGTATCTACCTGCCATTCCAAGTAAATTTGTATGTGCCAAACTCTAAACCTTCAAATGAAATTCTGTTTTGTATGCTCGAATAGCTCATGTATCAACTAGGGCTGTCCGTATCTTCCATGTTAGGCGGGTTATTCTCAAGAGGAGTGGACTCCGCTCCTCATTCACGAGAAAATGGCTGGTCACCAGGATGCCCAGTCCCATGCTTTATGCAAATCAAATCAAAATAATTGCAAACAAAACTCCCCCTGGGACTGTTGTTAGTTGGAGGCACTCGTTGTTTCGAGCAAGCCATGGATTGATGCTTGTTGGTGGAGGGGGAGTATAAACTTTACCATTCTGTTTGGGAACCGCCTATAATGTGTGTAGCATGGAAGATATCGCCATCTCTTGGTTGTTATGTTGACAATGAAAGTATGCCGCTCAAAATATTATTTATCTCTGCCTTAAAATCGAGCTCTCGCACCTCTACAAATCCCTGCTTCCCTCTGCGAAGGGACTATCTATTTACTTTTGTGTTGAGTCATCACCCTCTTATCATAAGCACTAGTTGGAGAGCACTGCTGTCATTTTCATCCATTACTATTAATTTATATTGGGTATGACTATGACTGGATCTCTTTTACCATGAATTACAATGTTTAGTCAGTCCTTGATCTTTAAAGGTGCTCTGCATTTATGTTTTGCGGTCTCAGAAAGGGCTAGCGAGATACCATCTTGTTATATCATATTATGATTGTTTCGAGAAAGTGTTGTCATCCGAGATTTATTATTATTGCTCGCTAGTTAATTATGCATTGACATGAGTAAACATGATACCTAAATGTTATTGTGAATATGGTTAGTTATAATCTTTGCTGAAAACATGAATGCTGGCTTTACATATTTACAACAACAAGAGCAAACAGAGTTTGTAAAAGTTTTTCTTTATCACTTTCAGTTTATCAACTGAATTGCTTGAGGACAAGCAAAGGTTTAAGCTTGGGGGAGTTGATACGTCTCCGTCGTATCTACTTTTCCAAACACTTTTGCCCTTGTTTTGGACTCTAACTTGCATGATTTGAATGGAACTAACCCGGACTGATGCTGTTTTCAGCAGAATTGCGATGGTGTTATTTATTTGCAGAAACAAAAGTTCTCGGAATGACCTAAAACTCCACAGAACTTATTTTTGGAAAATATTAAAAATATTGGCGAAATAATCAAGGCCAGGGGGCCCACCACCTGTCCACGAGGGTGGGGGCGCGCCCCCCTGCCTTGTGGGCCCCCTAGAGCTCCACCGACCTCAACTCCAACTCCATATATTCGTGTTCGGGGAGAAAAAAATCAGAGAGAAGGATTCATTACGTTTTACGATACGGAGCCTCCGCCAAGCCCTAAAACCTCTCGGGAGGGCTGATCTTGAGTCCGTTCGGGTCTCCAGAGAGGGGAATCCGTCGCCGTCGTCATCATCAACCATTCTCCATCACCAATTTCATGATGCTCACCGCCGTGCGGGAGTAATTCCATCGTAGGCTTGTTGGACGGTGATGAGTTGGATGAGATTTATCATGTAATCGAGTTAGTTTGTTAGGGTTTGATCCTTAGTATCCACTATGTTCTGAGATTGATGTTGCTATGACTTTGCTATGCTTAATGCTTGTCACTAGGGCCCGAGTGCCATGATTTCAGATCTGAACCTATTATGTTTTCATGAATATATGTGAGTTCTTTATCCTATCTTGCAAGTCTATAGTCACCTACTATGTGTTATGATCCAGCAACCCCGAAGTGACAATAATCGGGACCACTCCCAGTGATGACCGTACTTTGAGGAGTTCATGTATTCACTATGTGTTAATGCTTTGGTCCGGTACTCTATTAAAAGGAGGCCTTAATATCCCTTAGTTTCCGTTAGGACCCCGCTGCCACGGGAGGGTAGGACAAAAGATGTCATGCAAGTTCTTTTCCATAAGCACGTATGACTATATTCGGAATACATGCCTACATTACGTTGATGAATTGGAGCTAGTTCTGTGTCACCCTATGTTATGATTGTTACATGATGAACCGCATCCGGCATAATTCTCCATCATCGATCCAATGCCTACGAGCTTTTCACATATTGTTCTCCGCTTATTTACTTTACCGTTGCTACTGTTACAATCACTACAAAACCCAAAAATGTTACTTTTGCTACCGTTACCGTTACTTCCATACTACTTTGCTACTAAATACTTTGCTGCAGATATTAAGTTATCCAGATGTGGTTGAATTGACAACTCAACTGCTAATACTTGAGAATATTTGGCTCCCCTTGTGTTGAATCAATAAACTTGGGTTGAATACTCTACCCTCGAAAACTGTTGCGATCCCCTATACTTGTGGGTTATCAAGACTATTTTCTGGCGCCGTTGCCGGGGTGCATAGCTCTATTCTTTGAGTCACTTGGGATTTATATCTGCTGGTCACTATGAAGAACTTGAAAGACGAGAAAACAAAAATTTATCCCTCAACTACGAGGGGACGTAAGGAACGACCATCTAGCTCTCCACTTGATTCACCTTCTGTTTTGAGTAAGCTTGCGACACCTAAACCTGCTTCTGCTATTAATTCTGATATGTCGCATGTTATTGATGATGCCACTTCTGCTATGCATGATACTTCTGATGAAACTACTTCTATGCTTGATACTACTGTGCCACTTGGTGAATTTCTTGATGAACAACTTGCTAGGGCTAGAGAGAATGAAATTATTGAAACTGATAATTTTGATGATAGTGATGATGAAGACTCTCCCCCTAAGAAATATGAATTGCCTGTTGTGCCTGAGGGCTATGTTATGGATGAAGAAACTAAAAGAGACTTTCTTGCTTGCAATGATAGAAGTGATCTTAAGAAATTATTAGCTAAGCTGAAACAAAAAACTCTGAATGCTAGAATGAAATATGATCCTGCTTATGCTACTTCACCTATCTTTGTTACTGATAAGAATTATGAATTCTGTGTTGATCCTGATATAATTACTTTGGTTGAATCGATCCTTTCTATGGTTATGAATCTGAAACTGTTGTGGCACATCTTACTAAATTAAATGATATAGCCACCCTGTTCACTAATGATGAGAGAAGTCGCTACTTTTATATCCTTAAAATATTTCTGTTCTCATTAAAGGGTGATGCTAAGATATGGTTTAATTCTCTTGATCTTGGTTGTGTGTGTAGTCCCCAGGATATGATTTATTACTTCCCTGCTAAATATTTCCCTGCTCATAAGAAACAAGCTGCTTTAAGGGATATATATAATTTTGTGCAAATTGAAGAAGAGAGTCTCCCACATGCTTGGGGGAGGCTTATCCAATTACTTAATGCTTTGCCTGATCATCCTCTTAAGAAACATGAAATACTTGATATCTTTTATAATGGACTAAGCGATGCTTCCAGAGACCACCTGGATAGTTGTGCTGGTTCTGTTTTCAGGGAAAGAACACTGGATGAAGCTGAAATTCTATTGAATAATATGTTGACCAATGAAAATAATTGGACACTTCCTGAGCCAGCTCCTGAACCTATTCCTAAATCAACTCCGAAGAAAAGAGGTGTTCTATTTCTCAGTCCTGAAGATATGCAAGAGGCAAAGAAATCTATGAAAGAAAAGGGTATTAAAGCTGAAGATGTTAAGAATTTACCTCCTATTGAAGAAATACATGGTCTTAATTTACCGCTTGTTGAAGAAATATCTGATCTTAATCCATTACCTATTGAAGAAACTCATGGTCTTGATAACCCGACACAGGTAGTAAAGGTAAATTCTCTCTATAGATATGATAAAGCTGAAATCCCTCCTACTAAGTTTGCTAGCCAATGTTTGGATGAGTTTGATAACTTTATGGTTAAGCAAGAAGATTTTAATGCTTATTTTGGTAGACAATTAAAACAAAATGCTTATTTGATTGAACACTTGGGTGATTATATGTCTAGAGTTAAAGGTGAACTTAAACTCATTAGTAAACATGCTTCTATGGTTACCACTCAAGTAGAACAAGTACTTAAAGCTCAGAATGATTTTCTCAATGAATTGAATAGTAAAAATAATGACTATGCTGTTAGAGTGGCTACTAGAACTAGTACAATGACTCAGGAACCTTTGTATCCTGAAGGCCATCCTAAGAGAATTGAGCAGGATTCTCAGAGAACTAATATAGATGCACCTAGTTCTTCTAAAAAGAAGAAAAATAAAAATGATAGGACTTTGCATGCTTCTAGTGAACCTATTGCTGAAACACCTGAGAATCCTAATGATATTTCTATTTCTGATGCTGAAACACAATCTGGTAATGAGCATGAACCTAGTGATAATGTTAATGATGATGTTCATGATGATGCTCAACCTAGCAATGACAATGATGTAGAAATTGAACCTGCTGTTGATAACCCACAATCAAAGAATCAACCTTATGATAAAATAGACTTTATTCCTAGGAAACATGGTAAAGAAAGAGAACCATGGTTTCAAAAACCCATGCCTTTTCCTCCCAAACCATCCAAGAAAAAGGATATGAGGATTTTGAGCGCTTTGCTGAAATGATTAGACCTATCTTCTTGCGTATGCGATTAACTGATATGCTCAAAATGAATCCTTATGCTAAGTATATGAAAGAAATTGTTACTAATAAAAGAAAGATACCGGAAGCTGAAATTTCCACCATGCTTGCTAAGTATACTTTTAAGGGTGGAATACCTAAGAAACTTGGAGATCCAGGGGTACCAACTATACCGTGCTCCATTAAAAGAAACTATGTTAAAACTGCTTTGTGTGATCTTGGAGCCGGTGTTAGTGTTATGCCTCTCTCTTTATATCGTAGACTTGATTTGAATAAGTTGACACCTACTGAAATATCTTTGCAAATGGATGATAAATCAACTGCTATACCTGTCGGTATTTGTGAGGATGTGCCTGTTGTGGTTGCAAACGTTACTATTTTAACGGACTTTGTTATTCTTGATATTCCCGAGGATGATAGTATGTCTATTATTCTTGGAAGACCCTTCTTGAATACTGCAGGGGCTGTTATTGATTGCAACAAAGGCAATGTCACTTTTCATGTTAATGGTAATGAGCATACGGTACACTTTCCGAGGAAACAACCTCAAGTTCACAGTATCAATTCTATTGGAAAAATTCCATCGATTATTTTTGGAGGTTTTGAATTTCCTCTTCCTACTGTCAAGAAGAAATATGATATTCTTATTATTGGGGATTTGCACATCCCCGTTGAGGTAACATAGTGTTATTCAAAATTTCTCCGGTTTCATGTCACTCGAAATGAGTTTGTTAACAAGACTTGATCAACCTTGTTAATGGATTCCTTTTGATGAGCATGAGATGGATGAAGTTAGAAAGCACAACCTTCTGTACCCTCCTTTTACTTTCTGTTATTTAGTTGAAATAAAGTAAAAATAGTATTTTCCTGTCTGTTTTCTGAATTATCCGTGCAATATAAAAATACCCCGAAAATAAAAGTTCTCCAAATGCCCTGCCAATTTAATATGATTTTTCTGAAATATTTGAGAATATCTGGCACTGAGAACACAACAGGGGGAGCAAGCACCTGGCCACGAGGGTCCAGGGCGCGCCCACATCAGGCACAGAGCCAAAGTCGGAACCACAATTTGATCCTCCACGACAGTCTAATTACCAGTGGGATCCGGAGATGATTGCCAACCAGTGGCAATCAGAGTCTTCTTCATCTCAGTACGATCCCAACTACAACTTTGGATATCCGCCAGGCCATCCGTGGCAATAAACCAACTTAGGCCAAACGCCTAAGCTTGGGGGAGTACGTATTTCCCACCGACATTACATTTATGTTTACACACTCATTGCTAGATGTCGGTGCTCATACTCTTTCATTGTATTATCCATGCTAGTTTATTTTCCTTTTTATGCTTTCTTCTTGTGTGTCTAATAAACCTTAAGAAAAACAAAAAAAATAGTTGTAGATTTTAGCTAGTTTATTTTCTTGCTGTAGTAGTTATAATTAAAAAGAAAACCCAAAAAGACTTCCCGTTCTTCTTTTGCTTGTTGGGAGCTTTCCCGTGTAAATAGTTTTACTTCTTTTCTTTTCTTTGGGGGTCGATAGGAGAAGACCATAATGAAATTGTTGAAATGGCTCTTATATGCATTATTGTCGATTTAACCAAGAGCCCATATTGGCTTGTCTTCTCCTGTTTATTGAATGCTCGCAGATTCCAGCTTAGTCCAATGCACGTGCACTATTATTATTATTCACATCATTCGGTCGTGCAAGTGAAAGGCAATTATGACGATATATGATGGACTGATTGAGATGAGAGAAGCTGGTATGAACTCGACCTCTCTTGTTTTAGTAAATATGATTAGTTCATCGTTCCTGAGTCCGCCTATTATGAATAAACATGTTTGCAATGACAATTAAAGATTATAGTTGCTTATGCCATGCTTAATTAGCTAGGATCTTATAATGGTTTATCTTGCGTGCCAACATGCTATTAAAATGGTTGTGATGTGGTATGATGGGGTGGTATCCTCCTTTGAATGATTCAAGTGACTTGACTTGGCACATGTTCACACATGTAGTTGAAACAAATCAACATAGCCTTCACGATATTTATGTTCATGGTGGATTATATCCTACTCATGCTTCTACTCAATGTTTATTAATTTTTATGCATGTTCATGACTGTTGGCCGCTTTCCAGTCTTTTGCTAGCCTTCACTTGTACTAAGCGGGAATACTGCTTGTGCATCCAATCCCTTAAACCCCAAAGTTATGCCATATGAGTCCACTATGCCTTCCTATATGTGGTATCTACCTACCGTTCCAAGTAAATTTGTATGTGCCAAACTCTAAACCTTCAAATGAAATTCTGTTTTGTATGCTCGAATAGCTCATGTATCAACTAGGGCTGTCCGTATCTTCCATGTTAGGCGGGTTATTCTCAAGAGGAGTGGACTCCGCTCCTCATTCACGAGAAAATGGCTGGTCACCGGGATGCCCAGTCCCATGCTTTATGCAAATCAAATCAAAATAATTGCAAACAAAACTCCCCCTGGGACTGTTGTTAGTTGGAGGCACTCGTTGTTTCGAGGAAGCCATGGATTGATGCTTGTTGGTGGAGGGGGAGTATAAACTTTACCATTCTGTTTGGGAACCACCTATAATGTGTGTAGCATGGAAGATATCACCATCTTTTGGTTGTTATGTTGACAATGAAAGTATGATGCTCAAAATATTATTTATCTCTGCTTTAAAATCGAGCTCTCGCACCTCTACAAATCCCTGCTTCCCTCTGCGAAGGGCCTATCTATTTACTTTTATGTTGAGTCATCACCCTCTTATCATAAGCACCAGCTGGAGAGCACTGCTGTCATTTGCATCCATTACTATTAATTTATATTGGGTATGACTATGACTGGATCTCTTTTACCATGAATTACAATGTTTAGTTAGTCCTTGATCTTTAAAGGTGCTCTGCATTTATGTTTTGCGGTCTCAGAAAGGGCTAGCGAGATACCATCTTGTTATACCATATTATGATTGTTTTGAGAAAGTGTTGTCATCCGTGATTTAATATTATTGCTCGCTAGTTAATTATGCCATTGACATGAGTAAACATGAGACCTAAATGTTATTGTGAATATGGTTAGTTATAATCTTTGCTGAAAACTTGAATGTTGGCTTTACATATTTACAACAACAAGAGCAAACAGAGTTTGTAAAAGTTTTTCTTTATCACTTTCAGTTTATCAACTGAATTGCTTGAGGACAAGCAAAGGTTTAAGCTTGGGGGAGTTGATACGTCTCCGTCGTATCTACTTTTCCAAACACTTTTGCCCTTGTTTTGGACTCTAACTTGCATGATTTGAATGGAACTAACCCGGACTGACGCTGTTTTCAGCAGAATTGCGATGGTGTTATTTATGAGAAGAAACAAAAGTTCTCGGAATGACCTAAAACTCCACAGAACTTATTTTTGGAAAATATTAAAAATATTGGCGAAATAATCAAAGCCAGGGGGCCCACCACCTGTCCACGAGGGTGGGGGGCGCGCCCCTGCCTCGTGGGCCCCCTGGAGCTCCACCGACCTCAACTCCATATATTCGTGTTCGGGGAGAAAAAAATCAAAGAGAAGGATTCATCGCGTTTTACGATATGGAGCCGCCGCCAAGCCTTAAAACCTCTCGGGAGGGCTGATCAGGAGTCCGTTCGAGGCTCCGGAGAGGGGAATCCGTCACCGTCATCATCATCAACCATTCTCCATCACCAATTTCATGATGCTCACCGCCGTGCGTGAGTAATTCCATCGTAGACTTGCTGGACGGTGATGGATTGGATGAGATTTATCATGTAATCGAGTTAGTTTGTTTGGGTTTGATCCCTAGTATCCACTATGTTCTGAGATTGATGTTGCTATGACTTTGCTATGCTTAATGCTTGTCACTAGGGCCCGAGTGCCATGATTTCAGATCTGAACCTATTATGTTTTCATGAATATACGTGAGTTCTTGATCCTATCTTGCAAGTCTATATTCACCTACTATGTGTTACGATCCGGCAACCCCGAAGTGAAAATAATCGGGACCACTCCCAGTGATGACCGTAGTTTGAGGAGTTCATGCATTCACTATGTGTTCATGCTTTGGTTTGGTACTCTATTAAAAGGAGGCCTTAATATCCCTTAGTTTCCGTTAGGACCCCGCTACCACGGGAGGGTAGGACAAAAGATGTCATGCAAGTTCTTTTCCATAAGCACGTATGACTATATTCGGAATACATGACTACATTACATTGATGAATTGGAGCTAGTTCTGTGTCACCCTATGTTATGATTGTTACATGATGAACCGCATCCGGCATAATTCTCCATCACCGATCCAATGCCTACGAGCTTTTCACATATTGTTCTCCGCTTATTTACTTTACCGTTGCTACTGTTACAATCACTACAAAACCCAAAAATATTACTTTTGCTACCGTTACTTCCATACTACTTTGCTACTAAATACTTTGCTGCAGATATTAAGTTATCCAGGTGTGGTTGAATTGACAACTCAACTACTAATACTTGAGAATATTCTTTGGCTCCCCTTGTGTCGAATCAATAAATTTGGGTCGAATACTCTACCCTCGAAAACTATTGCGATCCCCTATACCTGTGGGTTATCACACATCACTATAAGCCTTGCAAGCAATGTGACTAATGAGTTAGTCACGGGATGATGCATTACGGAACGAGTAAAGAGACTTTCCGGTAACGAGATTGAACTAGGTATTGAGATACCGACGATCGAATCTCGGTCAAGTAACATAATGATGACAAAGGGAACAACGTATGTTGTTATGCGGTTTGACCGATAAAGATCTTCGTAGAATATGTAGGAACCAATATGAGCATCTAGGTTCCGCTATTGTTTATTAACCGGAGATGAGTCTCGGTAATGTCTACATAGTTCTTGAACCCGTAGGGTCCGCACGCTTAACGTTCTGTGACGATCGGTATTATGAGTTTATGTGTTTTGATGTACCGAAGGTTGTTCGGAGTCCTGGATGTGATCACGGACATGACGAAGAGTCTCGAAATGATCGAGACATAAAGATTGATATATTGGAAAACTATGTTTGGACTTCGGAATGGTTCCGGGTGAGTTCGGACAATTACCGGAGTACCGGGGGACCGGACCCCCCCGGGGAATCTAATGGGACATATGGGCCTTAGTGGAGAGAGAGGGGCGGCCAGGGCAAGCTGCGCGGCCCTCCCCCTTGGGTCCGAATTGGACTAGGGAAGGGGAGCGGCGCCCCCCTTTCCTTCTCCCTCTCTCCTCCTTCCTTCCCCTCCTACACCAACTAGGGAAGGGGGGGAATCCTACTCCCAGTGGGAGTAGGACTCCCCTTGGGGCACGCCATGAGAGGGCCGGCCCTCCCCCTCCTCCACTCCTTTATATATGGGGGAGGGGGCACCCCATAGACACACAAGTTGATAGTTGTCTTAGCCGTGTGCGGTGCCCCCTCCACAGATTTCCACCTCGGTCATATCGTTGTAGTTCTTAGGAGAAGCCCTGCGTCGGTAACTTCATCATCACCGTCATCACGCCGTCGTGCTGACGAAGCTCTCCCTCGACACTCAGCTGGATCTAGAGTTCGTGGGACGTCATCGAGCTGAACGTGTGCAGATCGCGGAGGTGCCGTACTTTCGGTACTAGGATCGGTCGGATCGTCAAGACGTACGACTACATCAACCGCATTTTTTATAACGCTTCCGCTTTCAGTCTACGAGGGTACGTGCACAACACTCTCCCCTCTCGTTGCTATGCATCACTTAGATGGATCTTGGATGTGCGTAGGATTTTTTTTGAAATTACTGCGTTCTTGTTCCACAATTTCCTCCGCGACCCCGATGATGAGGAGATGGTGACTGCCGTGTTGGTCGTCCATGACCACCTTACCAGGCAGCGGCCGTTGTTCCAGGGCTCGATCCCGGGGCACACTCCATCATTGAATCGCAACCGAGAGAGAGATCATTTCTTCCTTTGGAAGGACTACTTTGTGAAACTCAACCCGCTCTTCAAACATCACCAATCCGGCATCGTTTTCGTATGGCTAGGCATGTTTTCAACCGTATTGGAGAGGGGTGATCGGATATGATAACTATTTCAAATAAAAGGAGGATGCCCTTGGAAAGATTGACTTCTTCTTATCAGAAATGCACTATAGCTATCCGGATGCTTGCATACGGAGTGTACAGTAATCTCATTGATTAGAACGTCCGTATGAGCGAGTCTACGTGCCTAGACTCCATGTACAGGTTCTCCCAATTTCATCATCTAATGTGTGATTGGAAAACTCACGTTCAGCTGCAAGATGGTTTGGTTGAGCATATGTGGGCCCATGCTGGCAACCAATAGATCTATCTTTTTGAAAATGTATTTGAGACAATTTAATTTTTATTCGGCTTGTAAACTATAATGTATTTATTTTGGCTGTGAAACTATGCTATATTTGTTTGCTTGTGAAACTATGCAAAATGTGTGTATATTGGTTGCAAAATTACGGCAAGCTGGCCGCGCGGACAAATAGGGGTCAGCGCGTTGGGCGCACTGCCAACCCAAACTAAAAACAGGGTGAACGCCGAGCGGGCGGCCGATCTAAACGGACAAAAAAGGGACAAATCGTATGCTCATTTCGGTCGGCGCGCATTGGAGTTGCTCTTAGAGCAACTCCAACGGGGCGACCCATTTCGTCCGCCGCCGTCCGTTTGGGTCGGCGCGGACACAAATGGCGGCCCAACGCGCCGACCCAAACGGACGCGCGTTCGCTTGGCGTCCGCATGGCGACCCATTCCCGGCCCAATTTTGAGCCGGATTCGCGTCGGTGCGGACATGAGACGGACGCGCGCACGCGCGCGCCTACTCCTCTCCCCGGGCCCGCCGGTCGGTGGCAGTGATACGTCTCCAACGTATCTATAATTTTTTATTGTTCCATGCTATATTATATTCTGTTTTGTACATTAATGGGCTTTATTATGCACTTTTATATTATTTTTGGGACTAACCTAGTAACCGGAGGACGAGCCCAGAATTGCTGTTTTTGCCTATTTCAGAGTTTCGTAGAAAAAGAATATCAAACGGAGTCCAAACGGAATGAAACCTTCGGGAACGTGATTTTCGGAACGAACGTGATCCAGAGGACTTGGACCCTACGTCAAGACATCAACCAGGAAGGCATGAGGTAGGAGGGCGCGCCTACCTCCCCTGGGCGCGCCCTCCACCTCGTGGGCCCCATGTTGCTCCACCGACGTACTTCTTCCTCCTATATATACCTACGTACCCCCAAACTACCAGATACGGAGCCAAAAACCAAATTCCACCACCGCAACCTTCTGTACCCGTGAGATCCCATCTTGGGGCCTTTTCCGGAGCTCCGCCAGAGGGGGCATCGATCACGGAGGGCTTCTACATCAACACCATAGCCTCTCCGATGATGTGTGAGTAGTTTACCTCAGACCTTCGGGTCCATAGTTATTAGCTAGATGGCTTCTTCCCTCTCTTTGGATCTCAATACAAAGCTCTCCACGATTCTCGTCGAGATCTATTCGATGTAATCTTCTTTTGTGGTGTGTTTGTTGAGACCGATGAATTGTGGGTTTATGATCAAGTTTATCTATGAACAATATTTGAATCTTCTCTGAATTCTTTTAGGTATGATTGATTATCTTTGCAAGTCTCTTCGAATTATCAGTTTGGTTTGGCCTACTAGATTGATCTTTCTTGCAATGGGAGAAGTGCTTAGCTTTGGGTTCAATCTTGCGGTGTCCTTTCCCAGTGACAGTAGGGGCAGCAAGGCACGTATTGTATTGTTCCCATCGAGGATAACAAGATGGGGTTTATATCATATTGCATGAGTTTATCCCTCTACATCATGTCATTTTACTTAAAGCGTTACTCTGTTCTTATGAACTTAATACTCTAGATGCATGCTGGATAGCAGTCGATATGTGGAGTAATAGTAGTAGATGCAGGCAGGAGTCGGTCTACTTGTCGCGGACGTGATGCCTATATACACGATCATACCTAGATATTCTCATAACTATGCTCAATTCTGTCAATTTCTCAACAATAATTTGTTTACCCACCGTAATACTTATGCTCTCGAGAGAAGCCACTAGTGAAATCTATGGCCCCCGGGTCTACTTTCCATCATATTTAATCTCCCGACAACAAGATATTTCTGACGCCGTTTTATTTTGCTTTCTTTACTTTGCATCTTTAGCATAAAAATACCAAAAATATTATCTTATCATATCTATCAGATCTCACTCTCGTAAGTGACCGTGAAGGGATTGACAACCCCTTTATTGAGTTGGTTGCGAGGATTTATTTGTTTGTGTAGGTGCGAGGGACTCGTGCGTGGCCTCCTACTGGATTGATACCTTGGTTCTCAAAAACTGAGGGAAATACTTACGCTGCTTTACTGCATCACCCTTTCCTCAAGGGAAAACCAACGCAGTACTCAAGAGGTAGCAACAAGGATTTCTGGCGCTGTTGCCGGGGAGGTGTGCACCAAGTCAAGTCAAGATTTGATTTCCCGTCAACGAGCCATTTCTGGCGCCGTTGTCGGGGAGTCTACGCAAAAGTCAACATACCAAGTGCCCATCACAAATCCTTATCTCCCGCATTACATTATTTGCCATTTGCCTCTCGTTTTCCTCTCCCCCACTTCACCCTTGCCGTTTTATTCGCCCTCTCTTTTCCGCTCGCCTTCCTTTCGCCATGTTGGAATCAAAAAGGGGTGGGATTTCTCTCTCGAGTTTTAGTGCTTTGGACAATCCTGCTATCCTATCTAAACTCATAAATAAAGATACTATAGAAAAATCTGCCGAAGTTATCAATAAGAGTCTTAGTAATTTTGATGAAGATGATTCCGGAATTTTTCATTACTTACTTGATGAATCTTTGAAAGATGCTTGGGATAGGCTGTTAAGGATCCGGGCTAGCTATGTACCCCAATATCAAATTGAGGTTTACCTAAAAAGCTTTTATGTTGCCCTACCTTCTTCGTTCAAACATGTCTTAGATTCTATTTTGAAGAACGTTTTCTTGAAGGGGATGCCGTAGATACCCATGAAAAGATGAAAACCATATTTGGGCACCCCATGAATGATAAGGTCGAAACCATATTTGGGCACCCCATGAATGATAAGGTCGAATCCATGAATATTTGGGCACCTCTGTTTTGCTTTCATATCAAAACGAAACTATCAAAGAAATGAAGGCTAGTTTAGATGCAAATTTCCGTAACATGCTTAATCTTTCATCTACCATTAATAGCCACGTGCTTTATCAAAATAGAAAGATTAAATCCATAGATAATAAGTTTGCTCTTTTCTTCCCGAAAACCAAAGATGGCAATACCTAGATCTATCCTTGCTTTTATGCCTAGCTAGGGGCGTTAAACGATAGCGCTTGTTGGGAGGCAACCCAATTTTATTTTTAGTTTTTTGCTTTTTGCTTCTGTTGAGGAATAAATATTTGATATAGCCTCTGGTTAGATGTGTTTTTATGTTTTAATTAGTGTTTGTGCCAAGTTAAACCTATAGGATCTTCTTGGATGATAGTTATTTGATCTTGCTGAAAATTCCAGAAACTTTCTGTTCATGAAAATAATTGTTAAAAATCACCAGAACATGATAAAATATTGATTCCAGTTGCTTCTGATCAACAAACAAATTATCTAGGTCTTCCTTGTTTTGCTGAATTTTTCGAGTTCCCGAAGTTTGCGTTAGTTACAGATTACTACAGGCTGTTCTGTTTTTGACAGATTCTGTTTTTCGTGTGTTGTTTGCTTATTTTGATGAATCTATGGCTAGTAAAATATTTTATAAACCATAGAGAAGTTGGAATACAGTAGGTTTAACACCAATATAAATAAAGAATGAGTTTATTACAGTACCTTGAAGTGGTGTTTTGTTTTCTTTCGCTAACGGAGCTCACGAGATTTTCTGTTAAGTTTTGTGTTGTGAAGTTTTCAAGTTTTGGGTAAAAGATTTGATGGATTATGGAACAAGGAGTGGCAAGAGCCTAAGCTTGGGGATGCCCATGGCACCCCAAGATAATCTAAGGACACCAAAAAGCCAAAGCTTGGGGATGCCTCGGAAGGCATCCCCTCTTTCGTCTACTTCCATCGGTAACTTTACTTGGAGCTATATTTTTATTCACCACATGATATGTGTTTTGCTTGGAGCGTCTTGTATTATTTGAGTCTTTGCTTTCTAGTTTACCACAATCATCTTTGCTGTACACACCTTTTGAGAGAGACACACATGATTCGGAATTTATTAGAATACTCTATGCGCTTCACTTATATCTTTTGAGCTATATAGTTTTTGCTCTAGTGCTTCACTTATATCTTTTAGAGCATGGCGGTGGTTTTGTTTTATAGAAACTATTATCCTCTCATTCTTCACTTATATTATTTTGAGAGTCTTAAACAGCATGGTAATTTTCTTAAATTGGGAAATTGATCCTAATATGTTAGGTATTCAAGACTAGTAAAAAACTTTCTTATGAGTGTGCTGAATGCTAAGAGAAGTTTGATGCTTGATGATTGTTTTGAGATATGGAGGTAGTGATATTAAAGTTGTGCTAGTTGAGTAGTTGTGAATTTGAGAAATACTTGTGTTGAAGTTTGCAAGTCCCATAGCATGCACGTATGGTAAACGTTATGTAACAAATTTGAAACATGAGGTGTTCTTTGATTGTCCTCCTTATGAGTGGCGGTCGGGGACGAGCGATGGTCTTTTCCTACCAATCTATCCCCCTAGGAGCATGCGCGTAGTGCTTGGTTTTTGATGACTTGTAGATTTTTGCAATAAGTATGTGAGTTCTTTATGACTAATGTTGAGTCCATGGATTATACGCACTCTTACCCTTCCATCATTGCTAGCCTCTTCGGTACCGTGCATTGCCCTTTCTCACATTGAGAGTTGGTGCAAACTTCGCCGGTGCATCCAAACCCCGTGATATGATACGCTCTTTCACACATAAACCTCCTTATATCCTCCTCAAAACAGCCACCATACCTATCTATTATGGCATTTCCATAGCCATTACGAGATATAATGCCATGCAACTTTCCACCGTTCCGTTTATCATGACACGTTCATCATTGTCATATTGCTTTGCATGATCATGTAGTTGACATCGTACTTGTGGCAAAGCCACCGTTCATAATTTTTTCATACATGTCACTCTTGATTCATTGCTATCCCGGTATACCGCCGGAGGCATTCATATAGAGTTATACTTTGTTCTAGTATCGAGTTGTAATCATTGAGTTGTAAATAAATAGAAGTGTGATGATCATCATTCATAGAGCATTGTCCCAAATAAAAAAAGAGAGAGAAAGGCCAAATAAAAAAAGAAGGCCCAAAAAAAGGGACAATGCTACTATCCTTTTTTTCACACTTGTGCTTCAAAGTAGCACCATGATCTTCATGATAGAGAGTCTCTTGTTTTGTCACTTTCATATACTAGTGGGAATTTTTCATTATAGAACTTGGCTTGTATATTCCAACAATAGGCTTCCTCAAATGCCCTAGGTCTTCATGAGCAAGCAAGTTGGATGCACACCCACTTAGTTTCTTTTGAGCTTTCATGCATTTATAGCTCTAGTGCATCCGTTGCATGGTAATCCCTACTCCTTGCATTAACATCAATCGATGGGCATCTCCATAGCTCATTGATTAGCCGCGTTGATGTGAGACTTTCTCCTTTTTTGTCTTCTCCACATAACCCCATCATTATATTCTATTCCACCCATAGTGCTATATCCATGGCTCATGCTCATGTATTGCGTGAAGGTTGAAATTTTTTGAGATTACTAAAGTATGAAACAATTGCTTGGGTTGTCATCGGGGTTGTGCCGAATGAGAGCATTCTTGTGTGACGAAAATGGAGCATGACTAAACTATATGATTTTGTAGGGATGAACTTTCTTTGGCCATGTTATTTTGAGAGGACATAATTGCTTAGTTAGTATGCTTGAAGTATTATTATTTTTATGTCAATATTAAAATTTTATCTTGAATCTTTCGGATCTGAATATTCATACCACAATTAAGAGAATTACATTGAGATTATGCCAAGTAGCATTCCACATCAAAAATTCTGTTTTTATCATTTACCTACTCGAGGACGAGCAGGAATTAAGCTTGGGGATGCTTGATACGTCTCCAACATATCTATAATTTTTTATTGTTCCATGCTATATTATATTCTGTTTGGACATTAATGGGCTTTATTAAGCAATTTTATATTATTTTTGGGACTAACCTAGTAACTGGAGGCCTAGCCTAGAATTGCTGTTTTTGCCTATTTCAGAGTTTCGCAGAAAAAGAATATCAAACGGAGTCCAAACGGAATGAAACCTTCGGGAACGTGATTTTCGGAACGAACGTGATCCAGAGGACATGGACCCTACGTCAAGACATCAACCAGGAAG
This sequence comes from Aegilops tauschii subsp. strangulata, assembly GCF_002575655.3. NCBI lineage: Eukaryota > Viridiplantae > Streptophyta > Magnoliopsida > Poales > Poaceae > Aegilops > Aegilops tauschii. The sequence continues at coordinate 501,671,156 of NC_053039.3, forward strand.
GAACGAGGTAGGGGGGCGCGTCTACCCCCTGGGCGCGCCCTCCACCCTCGTGGGCCCCATGTTGCTCCACCGACGTACTTCTTCCTCCTATATATATCTACGTACCCCCAAACTACCAGATACGGAGCCAAAAACCTAATTCCACCGCCGCAACCTTCTGTACCCGTGAGATCCCATCTTGGGGCCTTTTCCAGAGCTCCGCCGGAGGGGGCATCGATCACGGAGGGCTTCTACATCAACACCATAGCCTCTCCGATGATGTGTGAGTAGTTTACCTCAGACCTTCGGGTCCATAGTTATTAGCTACATGGCTTCTTCTCTCTCTTTGGATCTCAATACTAAGTTCTCCATGATTCTCGTGGAGAACTATTCGATGTAATCTTCTTTTGCGGTGTGTTTGATGAGACCGATGAATTGTGGGTTTATGATCAAGTTTATCTATGAACAATATTTGAATCTTCTCTGAATTCTTTTATGTATGATTCATTATCTTTGCAAGTCTCTTCGAATTATCAGTTTGGTTTGGCCTACTAGATTGATCTTTCTTGCAATGGGAGAAGTGCTTAGATTTGGGTTCAATCTTGCGGTGTCCTTTCCCAGTGACAGTAGGGGCAGCAAGGCACGTATTGTATTGTTGCCATCGAGGATAACAAGATGGGGTTTATGTCATATTGCATGAGTTTATCCCTCTACATCATGTCATTTTACTTAAAGCGTTACTCTGTTCTTATGAACTTAATACTCTAGATGCATGATGGATAGCGGTTGATGTGTGGAGTAATAGTAGTAGATGCAAGCAGGAGTCGGTCTACTTGTCGCGGACGTGATGCCTATATACATGATCATACCTAGATATTCTCATAACTATGCTCAATTCTGTCAATTGCTCAACAGTAATTTGTTTACCCACCGTAATACTTATGCTCTTGAGAGAAGCCACTAGTGAAATCTATGGCCCCTGGGTCTACTTTCCATCATATTTAATCTCCTGACAACAAGCTATTTCTGACGCCGTTTTATTTTGCTTTCTTTACTTTGCATCTTTATCATAAAAATACCAAAAATATTATCTTATCATATCTATCAGATCTCACTCTCGTAAGTGACCGTGAAGGGATTGACAATCCCTTTATTGCGTTGGTTGCGAGGATTTATTTGTTTGTGTAGGTGCAAGGGACTCGTGCATGGCCTCCTACTGGATTGATACCTTGGTTCTCAGAAACTGAGGGAAATACTTACGCTGCTTTACTGCATCACCCTTTCCTCTTCAAGGGAAAACCAATGCAGTACTCAAGAGGTAGCAGGCAGCCACCACCATTTCCCCCATTTCCCCCAAAACCCTCCTGCCCGCGCGCTCCCGTCCCACACCCGCCATGGACGACGCCGCCGGCCTCACCTCCCTCGCCTCGTCCGGCGCCGCCGCCCCCTCCGGGAAAGGCAAGCCTCGTGCCCCGCGCAAGACCGCCGTCGCGATCAAGCCAAAGAAGCCGCTGACGCCCGAACAGCGGGCAAGGGAGTCGACCAAGAGGAAGGTCCGGAGGCATGCCGCGGACGCGAGGGATGAGGCCGCCGCGCAGGCCTCCATCGTCGCCGCCGTGCAGCAGGAGGTCACGAACGCCCGCGTCGCGGCGGCAACGAGGGAGGCGCTCTACATGCTAGGGTTAAACCCTGGCCAGCACGACCTCATCCAAGCCGCCGTCGCCGCGGCCAGCACCGGCTCGTCGGCGTTTCCTCGGATGGTGCTGCCCGACTCGCCCCGCGCGTCGGCTTGCAACCCGGTGCCCGGCTTCCACATCTACCCGCAGGACTCCCGCCTCTCCGGGGAGTACTCGCCCGACGTGAGCGTGGTCGCGCCTTCCACGCCCGCGCCCGCACCCATCGACCTCAACGCCACCCCGGTGGCAGGTGGCTCGTCATTCGGTGGCGCGAGGAAACGCGCGCGGCAGACGCCGGCCAGCGTGCTCCTGGACGCCCGCAACCTGTTCGACGGAATGCCGTCTGCCGTCGACGAGGACTACATTGAGAACCTCATCTTCGAGGGCAATGCGCCGGTCGCTGGCTACGATCCCGACGAGACACAAAGCCAGGACGGCCGCGTGGCGTTCACGCCGGCCGCTGGCTATGATCCCGATCAGGCGGCCTTCATGCGTGATCAGGTCGGCATCGACCTGGACGGCTTCCCACTCGACCACGAGTTCCCGAACGACTATGGGCTAGAGGAAGAGGACGAGTGCGACTTCGAAGCGGAGCCTTTGTTCGAGGACGAGCTCGCCGACCAAGCCGCTGGTCCTAAGCCGAAGCGCAAGAGCAAGCGCACGAAGGCATACACGGCGGCCGAGGAGAAGCTTCTTTGCGAGTGTTGGCGAGACATTGGACAAGACCCCAAGACGGGCGCCGAGCAAAAGCATTCAACCTTTGGGAATCGTGTCCACCGAGAGTTTCATGAGCGTAAGAAGTTTCCGCCTTACCAATTTGTGAGCACGCGCGGGTGGGTGTCCATTTCCAAGCGATGGAGGGTGATCCAACTAGAGTGCAACAAGTTTTGCGCCACTCTTGAGAGCGTCAAGGCCCGCCCTGTGAGCGGCATCGGCATGCAAGACATGGTATGCTAGCAAGCCGCCCTCCTTTGTGTCATCAAGTTCATGCTTGCGTGTTCATTTGCATATCAATTGCCCATATGCTTGCATGGAAACATTTTGTAGGCATTTCAAGCTTTGGAGGCATTCAAGGTTCAACACAATGGCAAGTGCTTCAACCTCTCCCATTGCTTTTGGGTCATCAAGGATGAGGAGAAGTTCAAGGCGCAATATGCCGCACTCAAGTCGCATGGGGGGAAGCAAGCCGTGGAGGATGTTGGGGACGGCGAGCCGGCACGGCCGCGGGGGAAGACCAACTCCAAGAAGGAGGACAAGCGGGATGCGGAATCCAACGCCTTGATCGCAAGCGTGGAGGGCATGATGAACAAGAAGGACTCAAGGGAGCAGGAGCGCCGGCGTTTCAAGGCGGAGCAAATGGACGCTTTCATGGATATCCAAAGGAGGAGGCTTGAGATGGACGCAGAGAAGCAAGCCAAGATGTTCGAGCTGGAGGCGGAGAAGCAAGCCAAGATGCTAGAGATCGAGGCCGCCAACGCCAAGACCAAGGCGAAACAAGTGGCTCTCACGAGCATGATGACCAGGGTGGAGATCATGAAGGTGGATCTCAACACCGTGTCGCCAAGGAAGAGGTTGTGGTTCGAGAAGATGCAGGCCGACATGCTCAAGTTCGACGATGAGTGATCTATGGCGGCGAGCGCAATCTTTTTTGTATGCCGGCAGGTGTGCTGGCATGACCACGGGAGCCGCGATGGCGTGGTCGAACTCAAGTCTCACCCTTTTTTGTGTGCTGGCATGTGTGCCGGTCGGCTGGCGAGTGCGCCAGCTTGAACTGTGGTGATATTTTCTGAAGCCAACATTGTATGCCGACGCTGGCATGGTGCCGTCATGAGACATGGTCGCTGGCATGATCGGCTGCAGACCTTTTTTTCAAAAAGTTGAGTGCGGACATGAAATGGGTCGGCGCGTTGGGCGCACTGCTGACCCAAATGGAAAGCTGGGCAGACGTCGGGCGGGCGGCCGACCCAAACGGACAAAAAGTGGACAAATATGCCGTCCGTTTGGGTCGGCCTGTTGGAGTTGCTCTTACTGTGTTTTGCCATGGGAATCCTGGTTTTCTTCCTGGGGTTGAATTATTTTTCTGCTCCCTTAGTTCGGTTCATATTCATTCTCTACATGTAAAAATAATACATTTTGTGCGGTCTCCTTGTCCTTGTTGCCCTACAAAGCAGACCAGACCGCCCCAACCCCAGTCCCAGCCTTGCTTCACACTACCACCCTCCACTCTTGTCTCTCTTCCTCGTCTTCTCTACCGCTAGCTTCAATGGGGCCGGAGCTGGTTCTTGGTGCACCTCCCACGCCGCCGCTGAGCGGGGCTAGTGGCGAACTTCCTGACGGCCAAGTATGTATATATAGAGTTAATTGCACAGAAGTACCACAATTGGGGGCATCACATGCAGATTGGTACCACGATTGCTAATTTTTGCGTGTCAGTACCAACATTGGTCCAGGTTTTTGCAAAAAAGGCTAAAAGTGTGTTTTATACGTATTGACGCTGTATCCGACAGCTCGGGCCCACCCGTCAGGTGCCATGCTGGCCAATCGGCGCGTGCCCGCGCGCTGACTAGGACGAGCCGCACTCCAACCCGGTCCGGTCGCACCGGTTCGCCCCCACCGCACCATTCCCCTCCCCTCCTCCTCGACTCGAACCCTAGTCCATGGCGTCGGCGACTCCGGCAGGCGGCGGCGAGGGCGTCATCGGCGGCGGTGACCTACCGTTTTGGCCGCCTAGCGGCCTAGCTGGCGTCGACGACGATGGAGGCGACGACTCCAGCTCCGCATACTCGAGCGACGAGGAGGAGGAGTTGCTGTTACTCTCAATGGAGCAGCGGCTGCGGTTGGCGCAACTGTGGGTGGCGAACCCTAGCAGCAGCCATGAGTTGACGCATGGACTCGGCGGCGTGCTGTACGTATCCTTCTTCTCCTCCTCTGATTTATCCAATTGGGGATTTTTAGGGTTTGTTCATCTCCAGTTGGGGATTAGGGTTTGTTCATCTTCTGTGAGCACTGTAGGACAATTACAGTAACCTAGTAACCTAGTGTAGTGCACTATCAAAGTAGTTCAATTACATTAACAATTTGGGATTAGGGTTCGAGTAATTACAGTAGTTCAATTACAGTAACAATTCATGTTCTGTCTTCTGTAATAGTAATAGTAAATTTGAGACTTATAGGAAAGTTAATACAAATTTTTCCTGTATTGTACTGTTGCTCTCCAAATTTAGAGTTATGGTAATGAATACATGAAATTGAATTTTTTCTGTAGTTTGGATGAAGACATTTGGCAAGTAAGGATCCATTTTGATGCGAGAGAACCATTGGAGATGAAGCTTTGTAGTTCAGATATTACTTATCTAAATTTGGTTGAAGTGATGGAAACCCAAGGATTTAATGCATATGATTGTTTGTATCACATTGAAAATCCATCTTTAGGAGAGAAAGGGCTGGATTTGGTAGACAGTCATGCAGAATTACAGATGATAAAGAGGAAGCTCCAGGACAAATTGGAGATTAATTTGCTAGTTAGGGCTTGTGCACCCCTTGATAGAGATTTTGAGTTGCAGCAATGTGAAAGGCCAGATTTGTCCACTATTGTGTACCAAGAGCCTGTTGTTTATGATCTGAGTGAGCCTCATGTCTTAGCTGTTGATCAGCAAGGAGTAGTTTTTGAGAGTCAATGTAGCAGCTCTAGCACACCCCATCCTCCTGGTGTTTGCACACAAGAAAGCAAGAATGCAAATGCCAAGTTGAAAGCTGTTTTGGAAGAAGAAGAAGAGGGATATCAAGGATATGAGGTATATGAGGACAATGATGCTTCTGCCTCTGATGAGGATGGTCAAATTGGAAGTAATCCTAATTATATGTGTGATGATGAAAATGTAGAGGTGGAAGAGGGGAAGAGACAGAGAGAGTTAGAAGTACAAGAGGAAGAATCAGATGATGAGCTATCAGAGGAGGAACCAGTGCTGCATTATGAGGGTGACACTGAAGTTGAGGACCCATTTGTGGTAAGAGGAAGATAGGACTTTTGAAGAAGAAGAAGAAGAAGAAAATATAGTTGTACCTATAAAGAAGCAGAAGCTGCCAGTTAGAAGAGGACCAACTACTAGGTCACATTGCAGTAAGCTACCAGAGGTTGAACCTGATTTCAGGCCATCATCAGATGAAGAAGAGAAGGGGTTGTTGAGGGAGAGTGATGATGATGGTTTTCAACCACTCTCATTTGTCCTACCAAAGAAAAGGAAGAGTAGGGCAAAGAAAAGGCCTGCTAAGAAGTGGTACAATGAGAAAATGGAGCAACCACATGAAAAACTATGTCTAAAGTTGTGTTTTAGGGATCAGCATCAATTCAGAGATGCTTTGTTGAATTTGCACATCACTCAGGCCAGGAATTTCAAGTATCACAGGAATTCAGATCAGAGGATAATTGTTGAGTGTACAGATAAACAATGCCAGTTCTTTATGGTGGCAGCAGTTATAGAAGGGGAGAAAACCTTTGTAATTAAGAAGATGAGACTAGAGCACACTTGCCCTAGTACTACTGAGACCACAAGGGTTAGTGCTAAGTGGCTAGCACAGAAATATGAGCATCTCTTCAGATCTGATATAACTACTGGTATTCAGACTATAATTGAAGCATGCATGGAAAAATATGGTGTAGATGTGCCCAAGTGCATGGCATATAGGGAAAAGAACATAGCTATTGAAGCTGTGTTAGGAGATCACAAGAAGCAATATCCTAGGCTTAAAGACTATGCTCAGACTGTCATGGACACAAACCCTGGGAACAGAGTAATAGTCACTACTGTTACTCCAGTACCAACTGCAAAAATACCCCACCCAGGCCCAAGATTCCATGCCATGTTCTTTTGCATGAATGGAGCAAGGGAGGGGTTTCTCAATGGGTGTAGGCCATTCATTGGTTAGTTCCTGAACCTTGTGCACCATTTACATATTGTATAGTACTACATATTGTTTCTCACTTGAATGTATTTAATGTTTGGAAATGTTGATTATGCAGGTGTTGATGGATGCTTCATTAAGCTCACTACAGGTGCTCAACTCCTTGCTGCCACTGGTAGAGATGGCAACAACAACATATATCCACTGGCATTTGGCATAGTTGGACAAGAGGACACACCTAGTTGGTGTTGGTTTCTACACCAACTGCAAATTTGCCTAGGGGGAGAAGTGGGCAAGTTTGGACCTTATACTATAATGTCAGATAGACAAAAGGTATGTGTTTTGCACAAGTGTTTACAGTAGCTTAGAGTTTCATTCTGTTTTGCACAAGTGTTTACAGTAGCTTAGAGTTTCATTGGTGCATATTTCTTTAGCTTGTAGCTTAGACTTGTTAAATTGTTTGTGTCAAGGGTTACTGAATGCAGTGAATGCTGTGTTTCCGAATTCCAACCAAAGATTTTGCCTTAGACATTTATATGCAAATTTTCAAAATGCTGGGTTTAGGGGTGAAGATCTTAAGAAGTGCATGGATAATGCTAGCTATGCCTACAATGAACACAAATTTAATATTGCAATGAATAATCTTAGAGCTGAAAGTGAGGAAGCTTGGGAGTGGCTTACTGCAACACCAAAAAAACATGGGCAAGGCATGCATTTGACACAAACTGCAAGACTGACTTGGTAGTGAACAACTTGTCTGAGGTGTTCAACAAGTACATTCTAGATGTTAGGAGAAAACCTATATGGACAATGTGTGATGGGATAAAAGATAAGCAGATGGTGAGGTGGCACAGGAACAGAGAGAGTGGAAAGGCAGCAAGATGGGAGATAACACCTCATTACAGTGAGAAGCTAGAGGTTGAGAAGGAGAGGGCCAGATACTGCAAGCCAATACAGGCAGGGGTCAACTTATGGCAAGTTACAAGTGGGCCGCAAACACATGTTGTCAACCTGGACCTTGAGACTTGTGGATGCAGGAAGTGGGACCTTAGTGGCATACCCTTGCAACCATGCCATCTCTGCAATAAACAAGGCTAAAAGAAAACTAGAGGATTATGTCAGCAAATTCTTCAAGAAAGATTTTTATGTTGCAGCTTATGAACCAATGACCTTTCCTGTGCCTGGTGAGCATGATTGGATAAGGACCCCTGGTCCAGACATAGAACCACCTGCATTCAAAATCAAGCGAGGAAGAAGGAAAGAAAAGAGGATCAAGGGCAAATTTGAAGTACCAAAGCCAAAAGACACTTCAAGAATGGGGACCATAACATGTGGCAATTGTGGTCTCCAAGGGCATAGGTACACAAACTGTCTTAAACAGTTGAAGCCTGAGCTAGCTTTGAGGAAGAATAAACATGTGGTAATAATTTTTCACCTTGAAATATACTAATTTTTCCTTTCTTGTACATTTCTTTCTAGTATTATTAACTGTTTTTCCTTTTCTTTGCAAGGCTACTCCAAGTAACTCACAGCCAAGAGCTGCTGGTCCTTCTACTACAACAACAGCAAGACAAGCAAGAGCTACTGCTTCTGCTCCTACACCACCATCATCTAGAAGAAGAGGAGCTGGCAGAGGAAGAGCTCCTGCAACTACTACACCACCACCATCTGGAAGAGGAGCTGGCAGAGGAAGAGTTGGCACTGGAGCTGGAAGAGGTGCTCCAAGGCCATTCACTGCCCCCAGGCAATATGCTGCCCCAACTTTTGCTGACATTCCTACTGATGGTACACACACTAGATGGATGTCCTACTTCACTGCTAGCAGAGGTATAGGAAGAGGAGCCATGTAATTTGAAATGATGTGGTGTTATCTTGGTTGAACTTGATGCTGATGTAGATGTGTTGTTGCCACTTGATGAATATTTTGGCACAATCCAGTACTGGTTATTGTAATGTTAAACTTGAGGTGTTGCTGTTGATGTTGCTACTGGAGTCTTGATGTTTCTACTGGAGTCTTGCTGTTGAGAGTACTCTGCTGTTGAATATGTACACACACTGTCTTTATGTATGTGTTGCCAGTGCTAGTGCCTGAATTATGGTTGTCTGTTGGCACAATCCAGTACCAATATTTGCAAAGGAGTACCACATTTGGTGGTACTTGTTGCAAGTCAGTACCAATACTGGTGCTAGATGTTGCATGTCAGTACCAGTACTGGGGCATCACATAACATGCAGTACCACATTTGGGGATTCTGACAGGTGGGACCGATACCTCTCCTACTATTAATGTGTGACAGCACAAGCTTGTGTCGAGCGGCGAGTGGGGAACGAAACTAGGGTTCGTCCACGCGGTCTCCATTTGGAGCGCAGCGAAGGAGAGATCTGAGCGTGGAGGCGCTGACTGGGGCACCTGCGGCGGAGAGAGAGATGTCGTGGTCGTCCAGTGCCGGGTCTGCTCCCGGATTCCGTCGAGCTGCAGGAAGGAAAGGGGAGGAGTCGCGCTCGCCGGTGCGCTACCGCGAGAACCCAATGGCGTACGAGCCTCAAGTGATGTGCCATTGCTCAACTGCGAGGAAGGCGCCAAGATGGATCTCCTGGAGCAGGCTGAACCCTGGTAGAAGGTACTACAGCTGCGTGGATGCTCTGGTGAGTGTGGTTTTTTGCCTAATTTTCCTCCTTTTTCTTCTGTGCAATAGTATGTGAAATGATATATATTTGGAAATTTTTTTGTGCATCTTAATAGCACGGTGGCTATGGATTTGTGCAATGGCATGATGATCCATTGCCCAAACTTTGGAGTGAGCTCATTGGGGATCTGCGTGATGAAGTCTGGAGGCTTAAAGGTGCAACTGTTGCTCGATCTGAAGATCAATTTCCAATGCTAACTCCCAGTGAAGATGATGGCACAAGGGAGGCCATGGTTCTGTCTCTGCAAGCTCAAGTCAGAGAGAAGAATGCAGAGATTGCTGGGATTAGGGCCAAATTTCACAATGTGCTGTTTCTTTTCACTATATTTGTGCTTGGCTTAGTTGCAGGCAAGATCTTAAGTTAGTTAGTTGGTTTAGTTGGTTTAGAGCAACCAAATGCAATGTACTGTCCTCAAGTTGAAGCCAAGTTGCTCTTGTTTAGTTAGTTGGTTGGTTTAGTTAGTTGGTTTAGTTGGTTTAGGTGCTCTAGTTTAAGCCAAGTTGTCTTTTGTACTGTTGCTTTAGTTGCTCTAAATGCAATGCACTGTTGGTTTAGTTGCTCTTGCTTAATATGTAATGGATTAGTGAAGTTATCTTCTGATGCAATGAGATTGAGTCAGTCTTGATCCTCTTTTATTTTGTATGACATGAGTGGTTTGCTGCAACATTGTCATAATGTATCATCATCAACATATCCATCTACATAATTAGCATATCCATCTAGCAATCATATAATTTTTTTGCAGACATGGCACTACAAAATAAGAAACTGATCCATGTCTACCAATCATAGCACACATTAGTTACTGGAGTTCAACTCATTATAGCCATACATAACCATTGTTCACAATACATAGAGGAGTTCAACTTCAAATGCATAGTTCATCCTTTTCTCACAAAAGGATGAATAACATAACTACTACATACATACACAGCCATAGTTCACAATTAGTACAAGCATACAGTACACAACCTTTGTTCCTAGATCCTAGGTCATTACACAACCATCATTCCCAAAAGGTCAGCAATGCCACTAATCTCATTTTCATCTTCTTCACTTCTCCAAGATGGCCTGAATCCCCTTGAACTTCTCCTTCAGCTTTTCATTTCCCATCATGAGCTCAACATTTTGAAACTCTAACTGCCACTTCTCTTGAATATGCTTTTACTTGTCCTTAAGCAGATCAACAACCTGAAGCTTCAACTCTAGCTTCTCTTGGGTGAGCTTCTCCTGACACTTTGTTAGCTCTGCATTCTTCAGCTCCAAATTCATCCTAGCTTCAGTAAGCACTTGCTTCTCTTTCATTTTGTTCAACTTCAAGTTCTGAATGACTGTTGCTTGAGCTCTTGTCAAGTTGACCAGCAGTTCATACTTCCGAGAAAGTTTCTGGGTCTCTTCATCTTTCTTTGCCATCTCAGTTGCCATCTTTGCATTCATATCATCAATCAGTTCTTTTCTTGCCTCCTGCTGATATGTAATGTTAGACTGCAGATATCTGAAATCAATCACCCTTTCCTCCTGGAAATTCATAAGCTCATGCACATCATGGACTAGCTTGTCATAGTTGGCCTCTAGCTTGTTCTTCTCTTCTGTCAGATGGTGGATAGTGAAAGAACTTTCAAGATTGTCATTCACCCTAGCACTTTTGGCATCTTCAACCATTGCCCATAGCTTCAACAATGCATTCTGCATTGTTGGGGGCCACTTGTGATCAACCCATTCAACAAAACCACAATTGCTACCTTCCTAAAAAAACAACAACAACACCAACAGAGTTCATACAGCAAGTAGTTACACAAGATCACTGCAATTTCCAACAAGAATATCTAAATTTAGCATCAGAACACTACATTTAACAAGAGGAGCAGCCACTTGAGTAGCTGCCTGACTAGGTTAGTTACTCTAGTGGTACTTACTCTAGCTGACTGACTAAATTTTCAGTATTTTCAGCAACTAGTACTCTGAAAAGCTAATTAATCTGAACTCTGCAACTGGTACTCCAAGCAGGGGGTGTTCATATCAAGGAGTGTTCAACCATTTTTAAACATATGGTCAATTCAAAAATGTTCACAGCAAGCAGAGTACTCCAGCAAGCAAAATATACTCATGCTTGACCAAAATAAGCTACTCTAGTACCACTATGAACCAAAATGACTATGCCATTGTACTCCAGTTCAATATGCCACTGACAAACTAAGAAAAAAAAATAACTATGCCTACAATCCATATCGGCTGTGCACATGCTAAAAACCTCCTGCCTGTGTCTGTTCCTTCAAAGGCAACAAGCCTCTCAGATGCCATGCCGTGCTTCTCACATGGGGACATCAAATCCAGCTCAAGCCCCTTGTAATCTGGATCTTCAAGGCTGAAAGGGACCTGCAAAAGCTCACATAAGGACATTGGCCAAATCAAAACCTACCTAAATCAACCAAATCAAGAACCCCCAAATCTGAAACCCTAACCCTAAACTCACTGTACTGACCTGGTTGAGCCCGTCGGTGGAGGAGGAAGAGTGCATGTACGGGAGGCTAGACTGGTCGTCGCTGCTTTCGTCCTCCAAACCATGGCGTCGGCGGGGCGGGGCGGCGGTCGGCAGTCGGGACGCGGGCGGCGACGACAAAGGGAACGAGTCGAGGAGGAGGGGAGGGGAATGGTGCGGTGGGGGACGAACCGGTGCGACCGGACCGGGTTGGAGAGCGGCTCGTCCTAGTCAGCGCGTGGGCACGCGCCGATTGGCCAGCGTGGCACCGGATGGGTGGGCCCGAGCTGTCGGATACAGCGTCAATACGTATAAAACACACTTTTAGCCTTTTTTGCAAAACCTGAACCAATGTTGGTACTGACACGCAAAAATTAGCAATCGTGATACTAATCTGCATGTGATGCCCCAATTGTGGTACTTCTGTGCAATTAACTCGTATATATAACCTCTGCCAATTTATTTCTCTCCTTTCTTGTGAGGGATATGTACATACATAGCATCAACAATCTCTTGCCCCTCATGTTTCTGCTTGTTCTTCCACCTGCGGCGCTCAGGCACAGGCAGATGCGGTGTCATCCAACGGCCAGGCTCGGGTCATACACATGCACAACTTGCTGGTAATTTTTCATTTCGATAGATCTCTTGCCCCTACTGTTTCTTGTTCGGATCTCCGAAGTCTGAACATTTCCCCTTGCGCTGATGAACGTGCGCGCAGCACGGCAATGGCGGAGGCGCCTCAGTTAACATTTGAGAAAGCATAGGCTTTCCTACACCCCCTTATCTTGCCATTCATTTTTACATCGCGATTCGTACGAGTAATTTTTGTCTTTTTTGTTTCTCCTAAATAGAACAACATATGAACTTGAAACTTTGTAGGACAACAAAACATTCTAACTAGAATTTGGGAAAAAACTTTCAGATTTTTTCATGGATCATATATACAAAAAAATAATGTTTTTTACTAAAAAAATCTCATTTTGTATATTTATGTCCGACAAAAAAATCTGAATTTTTTTCTCATATTTTAGTAAGAATGTTTTGTTGTCCTGCAAAGTTTAAGGTTCATATGTCGTTTTGTTTTGAAGGAACAAAAAAAAGAAAAATTTGTGTTGGAAGTTAATTGTGTCGTACGGATCTCAAAGCGGTATTGAAAGGTATGGATAAGAGATGTCCAGAAACCTGTGCTTTATAAATCCGCGTTCATTTTGGGGTTGCTCTGTAACAAGTACTAGTCGCTTGAACTCGTGTTTGGTTCAGCTTCGGCAGCGTGCGGTGGTGAACGCTTCTTGGTGTGTGTTTGTTGGTCCAGAAATCCCAAGACTGCCTGTGGATTAGTGTTTCCTTTTGTCTCGCTAGGCATAGTCAATGTTGTTGTCCATGTTTTATCAGCTCAAGTTTACTAGACTTTCGTGTCAAATTTTAGATATTTTATTTTCGGGTTTCTTCTCTCTCTCTCTCTCTAGACGCCTCTCTCTCTTATACGCGAGAAAAGATCGTCGAATAACACTCGTCACGCTTATCTCTACACTGTTTTTCTTCTTCGAAAAGCCTGAGGCGGATGTCATTTCCCTTCCGTGTCCCATCCACTCCATGGTAGAGTACTCTCAACACATGGCGTCAGACGAGAAAGGCTGCAGCTAGTGCCAACTCCTCACCCGAACGCTGCAACGCATCCCCATTGTTTTTTTTCCTTTCTTTCCTCTTAGAGGGTAAGACCAGTGCCAGTACTTCAATTTTTTCTTAGAAAATGTTATTATGTTTGTGTGTGTAAGTAAGGATACACACAAGTACTGTACACCATGTATTTAAATTTATAGTAGAGTGCAACAATTGCACTATTATATTCTTATTTTTTGCATATTAGAAAAGTGCAATTCCAGTGCAAACTTGTGTGCAAGCCCCATTTTACTACTGTATTCTCATTCTTGCATACTATAAAAAGTGCAATTTATTTTTAAATTGTATGCCAATTTTACCATTATTTTATTATTTCCCTCCTTTCTTCCTAGCGGGTAAGACAAATGCTAGTACTCCATATTTTCTTGGAAAATATTATTATTATCATTATGCGTGTAACAAAGTATACATGCAAGTACCATGCAACATTTGTTTAAATTACATTAGAGTGCGAAAATTGCACTATTATATGCTTACTTTTTGCATATTAAAAAAAGTGTAATTTCAGTCCAAACTTGTGTGCGTTTTTTTTCTTTTTATCTTTTTAAAGGGTTCCAATCTTCCCTATAACACTTTATTATTTTTATTTTATTTTAATTGTTTTGTTTATTTTTTCTTAAATGGTATCATTCTTTCCTAGAAAACTTTATTTTTTTGTTTTAGTTTACTTTTAGTTATATCTTATTTTATTCATTTCTTTAAGGGACCATAATACTAATATTATTTCACTATTATATGTTTATTCTTGCATATTATAAAAAGCACAACTTATGTGTACATTGTGTGCAACTTTTGTCTTTTTAAAACTTTTTTTTAAAGGGTCATACCAATGCCACTAACTCATTATTGTGCACATTGACTAGCCGCTCTAACAGTTGGGAAAACATGATGCCACTGTAGAACGACAACAATGGCCCATGTGCAACGGTCATTCTAACCCATTGAACACGAACACCGAAATCACTAATTGAGGAGTACTCAATGCAAAGATCACTCACACCTTCCAAGTTGCAATAAGTGGTGCGCTGCATGTGCGTCAATTGTCGCAACCTGGGAGTTATCCCTTTCTTTTGTAGATCCGTTTATTTACAACGTTTTATCTCTTAAACCATGCGTCCAAATCTCGAACCGTTTCACCGTTGGATTCCTCGCGTCGAGATCTTCAAAACTAGATCCCATATTGATAGGTTTTGACAAACTTTTTCAAGAAAAAACCGGACGAAAAAACCGAACCGGGTGCACGGGTTTTTTCCCTTTTCGAAAGAGGCACGCCCGTGCCTCTCGCGAAATCACAACCGTACGTAGAAGCAAAACCGTGCCTCTCGCGAAAGGAAAAAAAACGCATTTTTTTCGTTTCCGAGGAGGCACGGCCGTGCCTCTCGCGGAAACAAAACTGTTCCTCTCGCGAAAAAACCCAGAAAACGCGTTACTTTTCCGTTTCCGAGAGGCACGGTCGTGCCTCTCGCAGAAGCACAACCGTGCCTCTCGCGGAAGCAAAACCGTGCCTCTCTCGGAAGGGATAAAAACAGAAAACACTTTTTTTTCGTTTCTGAGAGAGGCACCGTTGTGCCTCCTACGAAAGCACAATCGTGCCTCTCGCGGAAGCAAAACCGTGGCTTTCGCGGAAGCGAAAAAACAGAAAACTCTTTTATTTTTCTGTTTCCGAGAGGCACGGCCGTGCCTCTCGCGGAAGCACAACCATGCCTCTCGCGGAAACAAAACCGTTCCTCTCGCGAAAAAAATCAAGAAAACGCGTTATTTTTCCGTTTCCAAGAGGCGCGGCCGTGCCTCTCGCGAAAGCACAACCGTGCCTCTCGCAGAAGTAAAACCGTGCCTCTCTCGGAAGGGATAAAAATAGAAAACGCGTTTTTTTCGTTTCTAGGAGAGGCACAAAAGCACAACCGTGCCTCTCGCGGAAGCAAAACCGTGCCTCTCGCGGAAGGAAAAAACAGAAAACTCTTATTTTTTTGTTTCCGAGAGGCAAGGCCGTGACTCTCGTGAAAGCACAACCGTGCCTCTCGCGGAAGCAAAACCGTGCCTCTCATGAAAGAAAAAAAACAAAAAACACGTTTTTTTTCATTCCAAGAGGCACGGCCGTGCCTCTGGCGGAAGCAAAACCGTGCTTCTCGCGAACAAAAAGAAAACAGGTTTTTCTGCGCACAATTTTTTATTGATTTTTTTGGTTCAAAAGTTAAGGAAGACCGGTGGAAAGCCGAAATGTAAAAAAACCGAAAAAGCCGTTTAAGAAGCTGAAAACACGTGCGAAAAATAAAAAAACAAATCTGAAGGGAGCGCGCCCAGAGCGCGTCACGTGGCGGGCGGCTGAGAGCGCGCCAAATGACGCTGATCGTTGTGAGGCTCCCGAAGGAGCGCTCGTTAACTAGCTGCTCCCCACAAACACCAAGGGTGCTTCTTCTCGTTCATGGGCCACAGTCCGGGATGATCGCGTCAGTTTTTTTTTTGGCATGGTAGTGCGTGTCTCATTTACTCAAAGTACAAGCCACCTAAACAAGACTAATCAAAACATAGCCTTCAAATATAAAAAATCATGTAGAAAATTCAGCCGCGTAAATGCATGGGTCACCGCTTGTTTTTATTTTATATAAGCAAACTGGTTGTTTCTGAGGTGACCCAATCGGCCAATCCTGATGAATGGACCGGCTCACTTTGATGTTTGGATCACCACTTGTAACGGGGACAGAGGGTGTGACGCTGAGACAAGCACAAAGAAGTACGACACACGGCGGCGGAGCTCCGGGCGAAATCAGAAGATAAGCTTGTAGAGCCGTTGACGCGCAGGAACCGCCGGGTGTAAAGGAGCAGAAAATTGGAGCCATGCACCACCAGCTCCACACCAATACGGAGAAAATTCGAGCCATGCAGGTGCATCCACTTTCCGGTCTTCCTCGGCTGATCGAACAAACATTTCCCTTCTGTTGTTGAAACACGGCACTTCGATTACCAACCGTAGCTAGACTACTAGAGAAACACGTGTTGGCCACTACAATGTGAGTCTGGCCAACAACCGATCTAAATTCCTTGGTTAAGGGCTATATATTGCCTGGTATTGACCCATGTTCATGCATCCCAACTCGCAACAGAGCAAGAGCAGCCTTGCAATCAACGCACTACGCTAAACAATCTCAAAGAAACTAGTACTAGCTAGCACTGAGCAATGGCTTCCAATGCGAGCTTGTTGGCGGTGATCATGGCGTGCACACTCCTCGGAGGCCACACGTGCCACGGCGCACGCCACTTGGCCGACACCACCCCGGCGGCTGCCCCACCCGCTGCGGCTGCTGTCCCTGGCCTCCCGGCCCTGCCTACCATGCCGACCCTGCCACCGATGCCGGCTGTGCCAACGGTTCCGGCCGTGACAGTGCCAGCAATGCCGCCGGTGCCCACGGTGATCGTGCCGCAGGTGACACTGCCTCCTATGCCTGCTGTTCCTTCCGTGCCCAAGGTGACCATGCCTCCGATGCCATCCATCATCATGCCCAAGGTGACCATGGCGCCGATGCCTGCTGTCGTTGTGCCCAAGGTGACGGTGCCAACGATGCCCGCCATTCCTTCCATGCCCAAGCTGACACTGCCGCCGATGCCTTCTATCCCAACCGTCAACGTGCCTATGCCGTTCCTGGCGCCGCCTCCATCAGCATAGGTGTGCCATGTGCATGGCGTTGCATTGACGGTGTTGCGCTCAGCGCTCTTCGTGTTTGATCCAGTGCTAGATCACTAGCCTGCTCCTGTGTGAAATATTTGTGTTCGCGTTGTATGTTTTGCATTTCAAGTATCAAATGTCAGTTAGTGACTTTTAGGGTTGTCCCAGTACATATGCAGTATTTCTATGTATTTAATGTTGTATTTATATTCTATCACTGTTATATTGGAGGGATAAAAAACTTCAAGATTCGTGGAACGTGTATTTCACATCAATAACCTGCAACAAAAACATCTTCACACTCTTATGTAATTTTGACGGTGGCGCGCTCTTCATGTTTGATCCAGTCGCTAGATCACTCAGTTGCTTTTATGTGAAGTATTTGTGTTCACGTTGTATATTTTGCATTTCAAGTGTCATGTGCCATTTAGCGTGTCTCGATATTCAAGGGTTGTCCCAGTAGGTATGCGGTATTTCTATGTATTTACATGATATATTTACATTGTATCATCGTTAAATTTTAGAGATAAGAAACTTCATGATTCACAGAAGGTGTATTACATATCAGCACACTGCAATTAAACTATCTTCACACTCCTATAATATCCAAAGTGTACTAGCACACATTGTTTCCCTCTCTTTATCGTCTCACCCACCACAAGTTTCTCTTCTCCAAAATGCTTCTCCCCCAAGTCCATAGGCAACAACTCACTCTACCCGGTCACCACCGCCCCCTCCCTTCACAAACATGGTGAGCCACAGCCATCTCTCTTTCCACTGGCGACAACCCTACTCTCTCACTCTCTCTCAACCACATGGCGGTGCCACATTAGATCCTCGCCTTGTGCCTTGTCTCCGCATTAGCCTTGCCCCCATATGGAAGTTGCAAGAATCCCTCAAATCACGATAGCTCTACAACTAACGACCATTTTTTTTGCAATAATATAAATTAGAGAAAAGTATGTTTTTGGTCCCTCAAGTTCCCTAAAAGTGTAGACTTAGTCCCTCAAGATTTTTTGGTACATAATTGGTGCTTCAAGTCTCAAAACCGGGTAAGTTTAGTCCAAAACCAGATTTTGACCACTTTGATAGTTTTGGCCGCCCAGATTTTGACCGGCTGAACAGTAAATTCGAATAAATTCAGCAAACTTTGATTTTTTTTGCCATCCAATATGCTTACATGCACAAGGTGCATGTGAATTTTCGCGGTCTTTCCACACTCGAGGAGCTCGTGGCAAAAAACAAAATCTACTCTGGGTGAACAGTAAATTCGAATCAAATAGGAAAAAAATAAAAATATATGATTTTTTTGGCACCCAAGATACTTGGGTGGGCTACATGCGTACAAAGTTTCGTTGTGAAATGACATCCGACGAGCTCTACCCAAAAAATACAATTTTTTTGCTATTTTTTGTGGGCAATTTTATTTGGCCACAAGCTCCTCGAATGTCCAAAGATGAAGAAAAATTGCATGCGCCTTGCGCACCGGGGCATATTGAACCCCAAAATATTTCAGAATTTTTTTATTTCTTGCTTTTTTTTTGAATTTTCTGTTCACCTAGAGTCGATTTTTTTCATGGGCTCCTCGAGTGTCAAAAGACCACCAAAATTAGCATGCACCTTGCACATCTAAGCATGTTGGATGGTAAGATTTTTTTAATTTACTGTCCATCCGATCAAACCCGGTTAACATCCGTACGGTCAAACCCGGTCAAAGTGGTCAAATTTTGGTTTTGGACTAAACTTACTTGGTTTTGTGACTTGAAGGACCAAATGTGTACCAAAAATTCTTAAGGGACCGAGTCTATAAATTTGGGGAACTTGAGGAACCAAAAAACATACTTTTCTCTAGAAATTAAATAAGCAGACTGCGCAAATATTGGATAAAATCAAATGTGAGCAATGTGAGAACTCTTGGAAAATAGTGATCCATTTAAGAGGAATCGATTGTTCATAATCTACAAAAAAAATCCCTACTAGTTGAGGAAACCTTTTTGATGTAGTTGCGGACAATGATTAGTCTAGCATTGTTCAAGATTTTATCATATGACGTGGTGAGTCTTACACGAAGATTTGTGCCCCCTCATGTCATGTACCTTTCCTTTTCCTATTCCTAGGTTTTTAGAATCATTAGTTTCCTAAAATAAATCTTAAGTTCCTACTATACAAAATTTGTTCCCGTGAGACTTGTTTTTTTAATAATGTTCAAGTGAGACCTTACCACCCAACAGAAGGCCTCGGATGGTCAAATTTTGCATCAACTCAAAACGCATTCAAAACCACCACATGGAGGTATTCGCGTGGTAGGTTGTTACAGAGTTAGTTTCGCTCTATCTGGAGTAGGTATGAAAACCATCGCCCGGGCAGGGTGCCACAAACACCATATATTTTCCTTATAATCCTAAAATCAAAACAATTATGAAATTTAGTTGCTGGAATTAGCTATTTGTAAGAAAAACTGGCTTGAGTAAAAAAAAATATGTATAGAGACAAGATATGTCAAGAGTGACTGAGAGAGAATGCTTTAACAAATTTAGGAGGAGCATTCAACAATGGTTGCGATATTCTATTCTTATCGATTCAATTTTATTTTTGTGTGTGCCACACGTTGTGGATCCACTGGCATATTATCCAGCAAACAACTTCCATTCGAGGGCAAATGTTGTCTTATATTTCATTATAATTTAAAGTACGTGTATTCTTGCGAGGACTAACGGTTAATTTTTTTATTGAACACTATTCCTAAAATAAAATAAAAATATATATTAAAATTCTAGCCAGATAGATATGTGGGCCACAGTCTCTCTCCATAATTCCTATGACGTGGTGAGTTTTACCAATGTAGTTGCAGACAAGCATAACAGGATGGTAATTGAGACAAGGATCAGGCGAAAGAAGTGGCTCTGCGGAGGGATAGAGGTTTCGGACACAGACCAACAGGAGAAACACTGGAAGAAATTATGGAGTGTCCAGGTTCCCGCCAAGCTATGCATCTTTGCAAGGAGACTAGCGCGCGTCCTTGCCGACGGGCCAAGTGCGTCAACGGCGACACATGACGGAGGATGCAGTCTGTCCGATATGCCATGCAGCAAATGACACATGGAGACACGCCCTCCTTGATTGCAACATGTCGAAGAGCGTGTGGTCTCTCTGAGACGACGATGATGACTCACTGTTGCCGGTCTATGGCGACGAGACGCCTGATCCGAAGCTATGGCTGCATGGACTTTGCAATACGTTGAGCAGAGACAAGTTCATCTCTCTTCTCACAACTCTCTGGGCGATCTGATGGGCACGTTGAAAAGCGATCCATGAGAATGAACACTAGTAGAAACAGAGGCTTCCATACGTCCCCATTAGTCCCTAAAATAATCGAACCGCGACAAAAGGGGTCTTTAGTCGCGGTTCGGGAGGAGACCCGCGACCAACTATCTGGGCCCAGCGCGCTCGGTCGACAGCTGGCGGACGGGAGGGGCTTTAGTCCCGGTTGGCCTGGCCAACCGGGACTAAAGGTCCTCAGGCTGGCCCGAAGGCCTTTAGTCGCGGTTGGCCAGGCCAACCGGGACTAAAGGCCCATCCCTATATATAGGACTCAGCTCACTTCACTTAGCCACAATTCAGAAGGGGGTGGTGGGTTTGCTTTTGGTTCCTCCTATGCACACAAGGTGTTCAATAAAATGCCCGAGAGCATGAAACAAACATGATATGAAGTGTTCGAGCCACACTTGAGCTTTCTCATTTATTTTTCCTCCGCGATCGCGGTTAGCAACTTGAACCTTTTATGTGTCATTGATAAAATATGCATGTGTGTAGTTCATTGTTTAATTTGTATTATTTCTAGCTAGTTAGTTTAACAAATGCATGATGGTTAATTATATACTTTATATAATAATAATGCAGATGAATCGGCAATGGATGTACGGTCCCCGACTCCCCGGCGAGTTCACTACGGGTTTGAAAGATTTCCTCGTAGTGGCAAATGCGAACAAGCAGCGAGGTTTTATTATCTGTCCATGTGCTGTCTGTAAGAATCAGAAGGGTTACTCCTCCTCAAGAGACGTTCACATGCACCTGCTTCGGCACGGTTTCATGCGAAGCTATAATTGTTGGACCAAGCATGGAGAAAGAGGGGTTAGAATGGAAGAAGATGAAGAAGGGGATGATATCGATGACAACTATCATGATCATTTCGGTGATACTTTCATGGAGGATGATGCTGAAGGTGGGGAAGGGTTAGGTGAAGGTGAAGAAGAGGCACATGATGAGCCCGCTGATGATCTTGGTCGGACCATTGCTGATGCACGGAGACGCTGCGAAACTAACAAGGAGAGGGAGAATTTGGATCGCATGTTAGAGGATCACAAAAAGTCGTTGTATCCAGGATGCGATAATAGTCTGAAAAAGCTGGGCTGCACACTGGATTTGCTAAAATGGAAGGCACAGGAAGGTGTAGCTGACTCATCATTTGAAAATTTGCTGAAAATGTTGAAGAATATGTTTCCGAAGAATAACGAGTTGCCCGCCAGTACGTACGAAGCAAAGAAGGTTGTCTGCCCTCTAGGTTTAGAGGTTCTGAAGATACATGCATGCATTAATGACTGCATCCTCTACCGCGGTGAATACGAGAATTTGAATGAATGCCCTGTATGCACTGCATTGCGTTATAAAATCAGAGGCGATGACCCTGGTGACGATGTTGAGGGCGAGAAACCCAGGAAGAGGGTTCCCGCCAAGGTGATGTGGTATGCTCCTATAATACCACGGTTGAAACGTCTGTTCAGGAACAAAAAGCATGCCAAGTCATTGCGATGGCACAAAGAGGACCGTAAGTCCGACGGGGAGTTGAGACACACCGCTGATGGAACGCAATGGAGAAAGATCGACAGAGTGTTCAAAGATTTTGCAGCTGACGCAAGGAACATAAGATTTGGTCTAAGTACTGATGGCATGTATCCTTTTGGCGAGCAGAGCTCCAGCCATAGCACCTGGCCCGTGACTCTATGCATCTACAACCTTCCTCCTTGGTTGTGCATGAAGCGGAAGTTCATTATGATGCCAGTGCTCATCCAAGCTCCAAACCAACCCGGGAACGACATCGATGTGTACCTAAGGCCATTAGTTGATGAACTTTTACAGTTGTGGAGCAGACCTGGTGTACGTGTCTGGGATGAGCACAAAGAAGAGGAATTTGACCTACGAGCGTTGCTTTTTGTAACCATCAACGATTGGCCTGCTCTCAGTAACCTTTCGGGACAGACAAATAAGGGATACAATGCATGCACGCACTGCTTACATGAGACTGAAAGTGTACGTTTGGGTAATTGTAAGAAGAACGTGTACCTGGGTCATCGTCGATTTCTTTCCCGAAATCATAACGTAAGAAAGAAAGGCAAGCATTTCAACGGCAAGGCAGATCACCGGCAAGGCAGATCACCGGCCGAAGCCTGCGGAACGTGTGCTGAGATATTTGATATGGTCAAGGATTTGAAAGTCATCTTTGGAAAGGGTCCTGGCGGACAATCAGTTCCGCGGGGAGTTGACGGGCATGCACCCATGTGGAAGAAGAAATCTATATTTTGGGAGCTAGAATATTGGAAAGTCCTAGATGTCCGCTCTGCAATCGACGTGATGCATGTTACGAAGAATATTTGCGTGAACCTGCTAAGCTTCTTGGGCGTGTATGGGAAGACAAATGATACAAAGGAAGCACGGCAGGACCAGCAACTTTTGAAAGACCCAGATGACCGGCATCCGGAATGGTTTCAAGGTCGTGCCAGCTATGCTCTTACCAAAGAAGAGAAGGTCATTTTTTTTGAATGCCTGAGCAGTATGAAGGTCCCGTCTGGCTTCTCGTCGAATATAAAGGGAATAATAAACATGGCGGAGAAAAAGTTCCAAAACCTGAAGTCTCACGACTGCCACGTGATTATGACGCAATTGCTTCCGATTGCTTTGAGGGGGCTCCTACCGGAAAATGTTCGAGTAGCCATTGTGAAGCTATGTGCATTCCTCAATGCAATCTCTCAGAAGGTAATCAATCCAGAAGATCTACCACGGTTACAGAACGATGCGGTCCAATGCCTTGTCAGTTTCGAGTTGGTGTTCCCACCATCCTTCTTCGATATTATGACGCACCTCCTGCTCCACCTAGTCGAAGAGATTTCCATTCTCGGTCCTGTATTTCTACACAATATGTTCCCCTTTGAGAGGTTCATGGGAGTATTAAAGAAATATGTTCGTACTCGTGCTAGGCCAGAAGGAAGAATCGTCAAGGGCTATGGAAATGAGGAGGTAATTGAGTTCTGTATTGACTATGTTCCTGACCTTAAGCCGATTGGTATTCCTCAATCGCGGCACGAGGGGAGACTAAGTGGAAAAGGCACGATCGGAAGGAAATCAACGATATGTATGGACGGTCATTCTATGACTGAAGCACACCACATAGTTCTGCAAAATTCCAGCTTGGTGGCTCCGTACTTTGAGCAACACAAGAATATTTTACGCTCGGACAACCCGGGGAAGCCTGAATCCTGGATTAGAAAGGCCCACATGGAGACTTTCGGCAGTTGGTTGCGAAAACATTTAATGAATGACAATGATGTTGGAGATCAGCTGTACATGTTGGCCAAGACACCATCTTCGACTATAACGACTTTCCAAGGGTACGAGATAAATGGGAATACATTTTACACCATCGCCCAAGATAAAAGAGCACCAACCAAAACAGTGGTGTCCGCTGTGATGCAGCAAGCGAGAATGGGCAAAAGGTCACATATTATGGTTACATAGAGGAGATATGGGAACTTGACTATGGACCCTCCTTTAAGGTCCCTTTATTCCGGTGCAAATGGTTCAAGCTAACAGGAGGTGGGGTAAAGGTGGACGAGCAATACGGAATGACAATGGTGGATTTCAACAATCTTGGTTACCTTGACGAACCATTCGTCCTTGCCAAAGATGTCGCTCAGGTTTTTTATTTGAAGGACATGAGTAGCAAACCGAGGAAACGGAAAGATAAGAAAACGATCAGTACATCATGCGATGATCCAAAGCGCCACATTGTTTTTTCAGGGAAAAGAAACATCGTGGGAGTGGAGGACAAGACAGACATGTCAGAAGATTATAATATGTTTGGTGAAATTCCGCCCTTCAAAGTGAACACTGACCCAAGCATTAAGTTAAATGATGAGGATGCTCCATGGATACGGCATAATCCTAAGCAAGCAGGGACACAAGGGAAGAATTGATGTGTAATAATTTGTTGTACCAAACTTTGTTGAATGGATCATGTGAATTAAAACGTACGATGGCGAATCCGGATGATTTGTATTTGATATATTATTTGTATTTTTAAGATTTTAAAATGAATTAGTTTTATTTTATTGAATTTATTGATATATTATTTCTATTTTTAAGATTTTAAAATGAATTAGTTTTATTTTTCTGAATTTTTTGATATATTATTTCTATTTTTAAGATTTCAAAATGAATTAGTTTTATTTTTCTGAATTTTTTGATATATTATTTCTATTTTTAAGATTTTAAAATGGATTAGTTTTATTTTTCTGAATTTTTTGATATATTATTTCTATTTTTAAGATTTTAAAATGAATTAGTTTTATTTTTCTGAATTTTTTGATATATTATTTCAATTTTTAAGATTTTAAAATGAATTAGTTTTATTTTTCTGGATTTTTTGATATATTATTTCTATTTTTAAGATTTTAAAATGAATTAGTTTTATTTTTCTGAATTTTTTGATATATTATTTGTATTTTCTGAAAAGTATATGAAAAAGGACCTTTAGTCGCGGTTCGTGACACGAACCGCGACTAAAGGCTCTTTCCGCGCGGGAACGAAAGCGGCGCGAAAGAACCTTTAGTCCCGGTTGGGGAGACCAACCGCGACTAAAGGTACCCTTTAGTCGCGGTTGGTGTCCCCAACCGGGACTAAAGGGTACCTTTAGTCGCGGTTGGTGTCCCCAACCGGGACTAATGCTCTGTCTATATATACAGCACTTAGTAAATTTTCCCCCACCTCCCATTCTCCTCTCGATGCCGACGCCCTTCCCCGACGCCGATCGACGCCGACGCCGCCAGGCTGCTGCCCCGACGCCGATCGACGCCGACGCCCTGCCCCGACGCCGGCGCCCTGCCCCCACTGAGCTCCGCCGCCCCCCACTTCCCCTGCCCTACGCCGCCGCCCTTGCCCTGCGCGCCGCCGCCGCCCCTGCCTTGCCCCTGCGCGCCGCCGCCGCCCCTGCCCTTCCCCGTGCGAGCCGCCGCCGCCCCTGCCCCTGCGCGCCGCTGCCGCTGCCCCGACGCCGGCGCCCTGCCCCCAGTGAGCTCCGCCGCCCCCCACTTCCCCTGCCATACGCCGCCGCCCTTGCCCTGCGCGCCGCCGCCACCCCTGCCCTGCCCCTGCGCGCCGCCGCCGCCCCTGCCCTTCCCCGTGCGAGCCGCCGCCGCCCCTGCCCTGCCCCTGCGCGCCGCCGCCGCCCCTGCCGCCGCCTGCCGTCCTCCTCAAACAAAGAAAAGGAAGAAGAAAAGGAAGAAGAAAAGGAAAAAGAAAAGGAAGAAGAAAAGGAAAAACAAAATAAGAAAAGGAAAAAGAAAAGGAAGAAGAAAAGGAAAAAGAAAATAAGAAAAGGAAAAAGAAAAGGAAAAACAAAATAAGAAAAGGAAAAAGAAAAGGAAGAAGAAAAGGAAAAAGAAAATAAGAAAAGGAAAAAGAAAAGGAAGAAGAAAAGGAAAAACAAAATAAGAAAAGGAAAAAGAAAAGGAAGAAGAAAAGGAAAAATAAAATAAGAAAAGGAAAAAGAAAAGGAAGAAGAAAAGGAAAAACAAAATAAGAAAAGGAAAAAGAAAAGGAAGAAGAAAAGGAAAAAGAAAATAAGAAAAGGAAGAAGAAAAGGAAAAAGAAAAGGAAGAAGAAAAGGAAAAACAAAATAAGAAAAGGAAGAAGAAAAGGAAGAAGAAAAGGAAAAAGAAAAGGAAGAAGAAAAGGAAAAAGAAAAGGAAGAAGAAAAGGAAAAAGAAAAGGAAGAAGAAAAGGAAAAACAAAATAAGAAAAGGAAGAAGAAAAGGAAGAAGAAAAGGAAAAACAAAATAAGAAAAGGAAAAAGAAAAGGAAAAACAAAGTACTTGGCAATGCTCAAACAAAAACTTCTATGCAAATTACTGCTCAATAATCTTATTTTTTAATTCCTCCTCCTCTATGTCCCCTTAATCTTATTTTTTTTAATCCTTTATACTTAATTAATTTTTACTACATGCAGGAGTGACATATGGCGGACGATAGAGCCGAGCCGCTTAGGGATCCGGAGGCTGACCGTTATTTAATGGGCATCATAAACAACGAGATTCCTTATGTGCCGGGCTCACAATATGAGCAAGAAGAGGATGTAGTCTCTTCTTTTCTGAACCTTGACGGTGGAACAGACATTGTCGATGATCAAGAAGGTGAAGGAACGGACATTGTCGACGGAGGTCAACCGTCAACAAACGACGATCTCGAATTGCAAGTAGCAACCACCTCCGGCGAGGTATATATATACATTGAGCCTCTCGTGATACAAACTTACTGAAATGTGAATACATATGTATTAACGCGCGCGACTCTCTTTCTTTTTTTAGCCCTCGGATGGATCGAGTACGACAAAGCGTGGCAAATCCAAGGCGATGAAAACAGGAGAAACATATGCCATTGATTTTGTCAGTGAAACCGGCAAGCCCCTACAGCACACCTCAAAGTTTATCAACCAATGCGGAGTCGTTGTTAGAGACAACGTCCCGATCACCGTCCAGGAATGGAAGGAGCCAAAGAAGGCACGTCTTGGTTTCAGTTTTGTCGACAAGAGAATGAAAAAGGATTGCTGGAGAAAGCTTATGGAACATTTCATTCTACCTCCGGAATACAACAAAGTCGATGAATTCGGTAACGAGGTTCCGGGTGGACGTGAGAGGAGGAGGCTAGTTAAAGAGTTCGCTCTTCAGAAGATGGGCGAAGCATTCCGGAACTTCAAGAAAAATTTAACCCGTGACTATGTCAACAAGGGCAAGACTCCGGATTTCAATGGACAACATGAGAAACTGAAAGATGATTGGCCAGAATTTGTGAGGCAATAGAAATCGGAGCATTTCAAGGAAATATCGAAAAAAAGGATAATGCGAGTAAGAAAAAGTTCCATCATATTATGGGGCCAGGAGGATACCGCCTTTCGGAGCCTAAGTGGCAGAAGATGGAGGAGGACCTGAGGGTGCGAGGAATCCCTCTAGGTACAGAGGGATGGGACCCAAGGGCCAAAAGCTGGTGGTACGGGCATGGGGGATCGCTAGACCCGGAGACAGGGGTGTGTGTTCACCGGAAGAAAAAGTTTGCTCCCACCGAAGCCCTTATTGACGCAATGACCCAAGCTCAAGAGGGCTTGATCAAGTTCAACAGAGAGAAAGACGCACTGACAACAGCCCTCGGGAATGATGAACACGAAGGACGTGTATGAGGCAAAGGCAGAGTTCCGTGGAAAGTAGAGTTTTCCCAGGACAATGACCCGTACTATTACAGAAGCCGTAAGAGAAAGACGGACCGGGATGCAGATCTTCTGGCGAAGTTTGCATCGGAACTCCATGAGTTGAAGCAGACCGTGCATGAACTAGTAAAAGAAAAATCGGCTGCAGGGCCGCATGAAGATCATGAAGCGGATCGCGGAAGCCAGCAGCGGAGAAGCAGCGTGGCTTCCACGGATGCCCCGCCTGGTGCTAATGCACCGATGATCGAGATTCGTGCACCAGAGCCTCACTACCCCGTGGATGATGTAAAGGAGATGAAAGAATGTGATCTGCATTATCCCGTGGGGAACGTTTCCACGAAGGTAGCTACCGGCAGTGCTTTACCCTGTACACCTGGAGCACTCCACCACAACAACCCCATTGCATATGGCTATGCTCGTGTCACGGTGGAAGACATAGTCCAAGGGTTTGAGGACCTGGAGATTGACAAAGCTACACCCGAAGGGGAGAGAAGACTTGGAGATGTCAAGCGCCAGATCATTCTATGGAAAAAGAAGTACATAGTGTTTCCAGGCGAGGCGCCAAGGCTAACAAGTCCACCCCCTCCGATGGTGGTGGTGGTGGTGGTGGTGGTGGCGGTGGTGGTGGTCGTGGTGGTTCACCTACACCTCCTTCACGCCATTCGACGCCGTCCCCCGATCCACAACCTCCGGCGGGTACGACGCCCCCCAATCCTCCTCCGGCGGGTACGACGCCCCCCAATCCACCTCCGGCGAAGAAGCAGAAGCAGGCGGACAGCAAGGAAACCCGCTCCTGGACTATTAACCCGGACCCTTATGTACCTAAGACCACAAGGGTACCGGAGCCATCACTGAAGCCTCTCCTCCCAAGGCCTTGGGAACTTAGTGAAGCTGAAACCAAATTGGCCGCGTCTGCTCATTATGAGAAATGGAAGGCGAATACGAAGGCGAAAAAAGAGCCTGAGCCCAAGCAAGTATTCACTGAGAAGCAAAAGAAGTGGGCTAAGGATATTCCCAAGCCGAGCTGAATATGCCTGACGACTATGGACATGAACTTCGTAGGCAAGCAAAAATATTGAAGGAGGAGAAAGAAGAAAGTAAAAAAAGCGGGAAACAAGTTGACCAGCTCGGGATGCAGAATAAACAATCGATCCCCCCGCTCATAGTGAAAGCCGGTCCGGAAGAGGACCCCGAGATCATAGCAGCTGCGGCAGCACTTGGATTGACTGTAGCGAGTGCCATGAAACAAGCGTCCGAGATGGGTTTGACTCTTCGTGCCTTCTTAGGCCTTGAGGATGCGCCAGTATGTGAGATAGCATTACAATATGTGCGGAATGGGCCTCTCGTCGAGCCTGCGCGGGAAAAGAGTCTACCACCACAAATGCGAAATCTGCTACGTTGGTACAAGCAATTCATAACATGGGCCGACAAAGAATATGTTTATGCGGATGTTACAGAGGAGCATCACACCAAACGGTACTCTGTACAAGTTCATATGAGTGAATTGTTCCAGCTGTTCAATCTGCGCGACCTCGACAAATCTATGCTGAGTTGCTACGTTCTGTAAGTGGTTTATTTCTACCTCATCTCGTTCTTCATTGCCTGCACTATATATATATATATATATATATATATATATATATATAATGGACATGTGTTACAAAATCACCCCGAAGACGTGCAGAAAGACTTGTACAAGTTTCTTAGAAAGCATCAACTCAAAAGTCATATTCTATTTCTTTACCATTTTGGGTGAGTGTTTCTCTCTTGTGCCCATTCTCTTTTGTTTACTCCATGCATGGTATGTCTAATCGATGAGTTATGCATGACTGTGCATGTAACGTGTCCGCAGGTTCCACTGGATTCTGCTAAATATTGAACTTCACACCTCCAGAGTTCTAATCATGGACTCTATGGATTCGGATCCAAAGCGTTGGGCCGACATGAGAAAAATGCTGCAAAAGTAATTATTTTCAATCATTTGAGCTCTATATCGATCGGTCTCTTTCGTTCATTTCCTAATATCAAGTAACTAATAACTCCCTTGTTCATTTAATTTTCTTTGCCCTGTAGGGTTTGGAGACGGTTCTCAAAAGAAATTGTCGATGAATTCAAACATGAGCTAGATTTTAGAAGGTTAGTTAATGTGGATAAGCAGCCACCGGGGACCAATCTATGTGGATACTATGTTTGTGAGAACATCCGGAGACACACCTCTGAGCGGAAGGCATCGGATAGCGTGCGGAAGGCGACGGATAACTTGCGGAGGAGGCTTAGTCCAGAAGCTCGCTTCCGACCAATTCAAGATGAATTAGCAGGATTTTTCATGAGGGAAGTCATCAATCCTAAAGGAGAACACTATACCGAGGACGAAGAAATTTATATGCATACCCGAGATTGAAACTTGTTCGAAGTTGTATATGGTCATCCATCCTAATTGTGTATGGAAACTTGTTCGAAGTTGTATATGGTCACCCGAGATTGAATATATATTATATATTCCTCTTGAATTCTTCTTGTTTGAAATTTCATATGCATGTATATAGTAGCGTAGAATATGTGTACTGAAACTTCATCAAAATTAAAATAAAACACAAAATAAAATATAAAAGAAATAAAACACTACAAATTAAAAAGAACCAGGTTTAGGGGGGCTAAAACCCTAAACCTGCGGAGGAGGCCTTTAGTCCCGGTTAGCCACGAGAACCGGGACTAAAGGTCCTCCGCCCCGACGGACTCCTGGCGCCCACGTGGACGGGCCTTTAGTCGCGGTTCGTAAGAGGCGCGACTAGGGGGGGGGGGCTTTAGTCGCGCATATTTAGTCCCAGTTGCACAACCGGGATTAATGGCCTTTGCGAACCGGGACTAAAGGCCCATTTTCTACCAGTGGAATATCAAAGTACGCTGTCCACATACATGTTCATCCAGCGCTACTTGCAAGAGCTTCAACAAATCCCACCGAAGTAACATAAAATCATGAAGTCTGGGACAGCTACAAGTAGTACGGTGCCAAGGTGGATACCACCTGGTTCTGGGGAGACCAAACTGAATGTAGATGCGGCTGTAGCAAAATCATCAAGTACTGGCGCTGTTGGAATTGTTTGTCGCAGTGCAGATGGTCAGTTTCTGGGCTCTTCAGCACTTGTTTTCCGGGGAGTCATTGAGCCAGCGATACTAGAAGCGTATGCATGCAGAGAGGCTCTAACTCTAGCGGAAGACTTGGTCGTCGATAGGCTGCGTATAGCATCTGACTGTCTGAGAGTCATCAACGACCTACAGAACCAAGTGCACCGATGCGAGTACGGTATGATTTTACGGGATATTTATAGGAGTAAGTCGAAGTTTCTTAGTTGTGATTTTGTTCACGAACAACGCAAAAGCAACGGTGAAGCACACAATTTAGCTAGGATGGCTACTACCTTAGATTTTGGCCGTCATGTGTGGCTTAATGGTCCTCCGGAGAATCTTTGTATTCCCCAAAACATTCTGATATGAAATAAAGCGCGTTGTTTCTCAAAAAAAAAGCAGACGTAGAGTCATCAGGGAACTAGTCTCGTAGAAAACTAGGTTTAATAGTTGTGATTTCATGGACGACAACATTTTACAGCAATGCATGGGCAAAATATATTTGTCTTTCGAAATGGCAGCATTCCTGCACGGGCAAAATATGGACGCTGAAACAGAAGGGTGGCAAGGAGCAGGACACCAGAGCAGCGCCACCAGCTCCACACCAAAACGCAGGAAATTCAGGCCATGCAGATGCATCCACTTTCCGGTCTTCCTCAGCTGATCGATTGAACAAACATTTTCCTTTTGGTCAACACGCTGGCACTTCCGTTACCAACCGTAACTAGAGAAAGCTGTGTTGGCCACTATATTGTGAGTCTGGTTCAACAAACCTATCTAATCACTTGGTTAAGGCTATATATTGCCTTGCATCCCAACTCGCTGCAATCACTACCCAGGCACGACGCTAAACCAGCTCAGAGA
Source organism: Aegilops tauschii subsp. strangulata (assembly GCF_002575655.3). NCBI lineage: Eukaryota > Viridiplantae > Streptophyta > Magnoliopsida > Poales > Poaceae > Aegilops > Aegilops tauschii. Next base: position 501,702,739 of record NC_053039.3, read on the forward strand.
AACTACTAGCTAGCACTGAGCAATGGCTTCCAAAGCGAGCTTGTTGGCCGTGATCATGGCGTGCACGCTCCTCGGCGGCCACACGTGCCACGGCGCACGCCACTTGGCCGAAACCACCCCGGCGGCTGCCCCACCCACTGCGGCTGCTGTCCCTGGCCTCCCGGCCGTGCCTACCATGCCAACGCTGCCACCGATGCCGGCTGTGCCAACGGTTCCGGCTGTGACAGTGCCAGCTATGCCGATGGTGCCCACGGTGACCGTGCCACAGGTGACACTGCCACTGCCTCCTATGCCTGCTGTTCCTTTAGTGCCCAAGGTGACCATGCCTCCGATGCCCACCATCGTCGTGCCCAAGGTGACCATGGCGCCGATGCCCACCGTCGTTGTGCCTAAGGTGACGGTGCCACCGATGCCCGCCATTCCTTCCATGCCCAAGGTGACACTGCCGCCGATGCCTTCTATCCCAACCGTCAACGTGCCGATGCCGTTCCTGGCGCCACCTCCATCAGCATAGGTGTGCCATGTGCATGGCGTTGCATTGACGGTGTCGCGTTCTTCATGTTCGATCCAGTGCTAGACCACTCGACTGCTCTTGTGTGAAATATTTGTGTTCGCCATGTATGCTTTGCATTTCAAGTATCAGATGTCAGTTAGTGTGGGTTGATTTTTTTTGGGTCGTCCCAATACATATGCAGTATTTCTATGTATTTAATGGTGTATTTCTATTCTATCATTCTTATATTGGAGGAGGGTTCAAAAACTTCAAGATCACATCAATAACCTGCAATGAAAACATGTTCACATTCTTATACTCACTCCGGCCGGAAATACATGTCAGAGAAATGGATAAAAAATAAATGTATCTAGAACTAAAATATGACTAAAGATATCCATTTCTTCAACATGTATTTTCAGACGGCGGGAGTAACATCCAAAGTGTATTAGCAAATATTGTCTCTCTCCTTATCACGTCTCACCTAGCACATGAACTCTCTTCTCCAAATCCTTCTCCCTCACTGGTCCATCGGCAACAACTCTAGGATTTGTTAGAGAGGAGGTTGCTAGCTTTCCCCTTGACCCGTTGGCGCCACTGCGGGACCCTTGGCCTCCACTGGCCGCTGCGATGGCGGAGGATGGGACAACCCCGGATCTAAATGTCCTTGTTCGTGTTCCGTAGGATTTTTGAGTTCTTCATTGCCGATGAAGTTGGGGCAAAGACGTGATGGAATATTGGTTCCTTGGTTTCCCCATGTCAATATCCTTCCTTCGAGCCTCCTCGATGACTCTGAGGATGCTGTCGATCGTTGGGCATTCGGTCTGGCGTGATTACTGTGTGTTCACCGTGGCGGCCGCGGCCCGCAGAGGGGATGGTGTTGCGGTGTTTTTGTTATTTAGTTGAGTGTATATAATTTCATATCCATGGAATGAAGCTCAACTATATAGTAAAGATGTAAGTTGCAATCCGGATCATTGATCTATATCAGAAGTCATATTTTTTAAAAAATGGGTGGGGGCACCGAAGATAACCCCATAAAGCCTAATTGGGATAGAGAAGCAACATGGTAGTTTGAGTTAAATTTGAATCGCATAACATAGTGGACGAAGAGCTGATAAAGACAACTATAACATTGGACAAGGAGATAAGAGAGGTACATACCACCGCCATCTATTGCCTTCTTTATAGCAGCGAAAAAACTCCAAGGGATTAGGAAACTTCAAAATATGTGTGATGTATATTTTACGGACATATATGCAATGACATGCAATGGGCAAGTTTTACCATCTGAATGAGGATCAACGGGGAGATCCATGCGAACAACAATTGGGCTACAATATTCGACTGAACAGGAACCCTGCACAATATACCTCTACAGTACTTTGTTACAGTACCTAATCTGTGCAATCCAATTTTGATCCAACCGCCATGTTACACCGTGACATGCCATTGGATCCCTGTCAGTGCCATATTTTACACCTATAACTATCAATATCCATAGTATTTTAGCATTCATTCTAAAATAATTGAAGATGTAGGATTGTTCTAAGTCAAACATTTTTAAGTTTGAGCAATCTTCAAAAAATATTGCGAAGATATACAATAACAAATATGTATAATATGAAAAAATATTTCATAATGTCCTAATAATGAAAAAAAATGGTATTGTAGATGTCGGCATGGTCTATATATAAGACTTGGTCATACTTAATAATGTTCGACTTTGGACAAATCTAAAACTTCAGTTATGATCTAACCACACAAATACATGAATAATCCTTTTTAATTCTAGCTAACTATATGAGGCGATCAAATCCTAATGGATGGACCGCAATTTGGATCTTCAGTTGAAATGGAAAACAGAGGGTGACGTAGAGAAGCACAACAGCAGGGGCATGATACAGAGACGACGGAGCCATGCTGAAACTGAATATCGCCACTAAGCAGCAAATTAGCAAACGCACGGGCCACGAGCTGACGGGCAAAAAAATATGCGAGCAGGACAGGACAGAAGAGCAGCACCACCGGCTCTACACCAAAACACAGAAAATTCGAGCCATGCAGACGCATCCACTTTCCTTTTGGCTTAACACGCTGGCATCTCGATTACCAACCCAACCGTAGCTATGTTGGACACGATAATGTGAGTCTGGTCCAACAACCGATCTGATTCTGATCACTTCGCTAAGGCTATATATTGCCTTTTACTGAGCCATGTTTTTGCATCCCACAACAAAGCAAGAGCAGCTAGCCTTGCAATCACTACCCAGTCTCAAAGAAACTTGTACTAGCTAGCACTGAGAAATGGCTTCGAACACGAGCTTGCTGGCCGTGATCATGGCGTGCACGCTCCTACTCACCGGGCACACGTGCCAGGGCGCACGCCACTTGGCCGACACGACTCCGGCGGCTGCCCCTACCGCTGCTGTACCTAGCCTGCCGGCCGTGCCGACCCTGCCTGCCGTGCCCACGGACACGGTCACCCTGCTGCCACCAATGCCGGCGGTCACCCTGCCCACCGTGCCACAAGTGACGCTGCCGCCCATGCCTTCCGTCGTCGTGCCTAAGGCGGTGCTGCCGCCCATGCCCAAGGTGACGATGGCGCCGATGCCCGCTATTGTCGTACCAAAGGTGACACTGCCGCCAATGCCGTTTGTCCCGAATGTGAACGTGCCCATGCCGTTCCTGGCGCCACCTCCGTCTGTGTAGGCGACTCAGTGCGGCGGCCTTGATGCGGGAGTGGCCACGACTACATGTTCTTTACGCCTCCATATTTTCTTACATGTAACTCTTTACTTTTTTTTTTGAATTGTTTGGATTGCTACCACATATGTCACGTGGTAGAACTCTTTACATTTGTATGTGATGTGTACCAGTTGTTCATATACCAATTTATTTAAGCCACCATATTTTTATTGTTGGTGTTTCTTGAATTTTGACGGTTGTTCCATTGCACATAATCGTGTTTTTGTATGCGATCTTTGCCTTTTAAGGCCAAAAATGACAGATGTTTGTTTTGTTCAAAAGGAATGTCAAAAACTTTTGACCTCTACCTACTCGAATGCATATAACCATAAATTTATTAAAATAGAAACAAGACAACATGGCTATATCATCTACTTGCAAGCAGAGTACATGGAGAAGACAACAATGGCAGAATCACAACAAAGACGAGATAAAAAAAAACACATACAATTAAGTCGGCATTCTTCTAGCAAAGCCTTCAAGGAGATATGCCCTCGTGCCGATGTCAGGAGGTCTAGCCTATGAAAGCCATGATGGGAATTTTCATTATAGATGCAGGATCCAACTATTAGGCTAGAACATTGAGAAAAGAGACAATATGTTGAACAACAAAATTATGGAAATAGCACCGTTACCGTATCAATCACAATGATAGATGCACATACGATCCCACAATAAAAAGAAATATGTAAAGAATTTCGCGGATGCGGTATTAAACATAGTCGGGATATACATGACAAGTAGCAACATGCGGAGATATGCACTAAAAACAACAACCAGATACAATTCAATTGCCTTCTTTACAATTAGTTCACACCATCAAAATATTGTACATCTGCTTAACAACATCGAGGAGCTAACATCCTCACATTTTTAAGAATTCATGCACCAAGTAACAAACCCACGAAAGACACAATATTTACTAAACTTAAAGATTTTAGATAGCCGTGTGGGATGCGCACCACAAGGGGTGAGATCCTATATCGTTGAATCCACCGTGGGATGAGGGCGCACCCCTTGTATGACAGGTTGTGTACCGTTGCTTCATTACCGGGCCGCTGAAGAAGATGATGATGATGACGATGGGTACACAAATGGGATCTGGGATGGGTTGTGAAACCATCATTCCACAGGACACCGTCTCCGTACCCAAGACACCGCTGCCAAGACTACATAACAGTAGCAAAAAAGATGAAAAATACCCTATGTAAAGATTTGGGGTTATCCTGTCTCCTGCGGCTAGAAGACCGCCGAAAATGAAGCAAACCAACGTATATGTAGGTGGAGGACACTTGCCTTTAATGATTTCAGGCTCTACGTCTAAGGGTGGCGAACTCATCGAACCAGTGCATATTTGATCTTCTGTAGTTTTTTCACCGCATTCTTGGAGTAACTACTCAATGTAGCAATTATTTTTTATTTGGTCATGTTTGTTCTCTTTGTTGGTTTACTCAGCTTGTTGCGAGTCATGTTGGCAACCCCCGACTATCTATCTGGACGTGAAAAGGAGATAATTTGACGGCCATCATCAGAGTATGTGGTGGATAGGTCGGACTAAAACATGCTTGGGTGGTTGGGCTAAGAATGTACAAAGACAAGCTGCTATGTCGAACTATAGCTGCCACGCGGAAAAGTGTCCTCCACCTACATATACGCTGGTTTGCCTCATTGTCGAACTATATGCAATTTGTATGCAAGTTTTTTTGTGCAATTTAATTTATTTTTATTTGAATTTATTTCTTTTTTTAAGTAATATCAATACCCTTATTTCATTCGTCCAAAGAAAAATTTATGTTTATATTTGTTTATTTTTAAATTTTATTAATTTAAGTTTTTGTAATTTGAAAAGGTGACTGGTCCCGAAAAGAATCAGTCAGGATGTAATCAAATCGTCTTGATTACAAAAAGAAAGAAAGAAGCAAAGCACATCCAAATGCATGCCGTGGAGCCGAGTTCATTCACTTTGCCAAAGATCACCAGAGCCGCGTTAGCATTTTTATTTGACAGAATAAGGAAAGTTGAGCCAGCTCCAGCTCCAGCTCCTCACCTAAACACCGGGAATTTGAGCCATCCCTGCATTTTTCTCACTAACGTACACACAATTCTGATTACCAACCATGGTTCCACAGAAGTTGTGCTGCCTACCACGACGAGTCTGGCCAACGACCAATCTAAGCAAGCCATTACCGGGGCTATAAACCGCCATGCATTGACATCGGTTCTTCCATCGCAACAGAGGAAAAACATCTTGCAGTTGCTTCCCAGTTTGCATACACGACAGTAAGCCATCCCAGATAAACTCCAGCTAGGAGCTTGCTAGCTAGCTATGGCTTCCATGGCGAGCTTCTTGGCCACGATCATGGCGTGCGCGCTCCTCTCCAGCAACACGTGCCATGGCGCACGCAACTTGGCCGACACTACTCCTCCGGCTGCCCCTACCGCTGCTCCTGTCCCTGGCATCCCAGCGGTGCCGACCTTGCCGGCAGTTGTGCCCACAGTGCCGGCCATGACCGTGCCACCTATGCCCACCGTGCCCACGGTGCCGCAGATGGCACTGCCGCCTATGCCGGCTATGCCTGTTCCCACGGTGCCGGCTGCGACCGTGCCACCTATGCCGACCATGCCCACAGTGCCGCAGGTGACACTGCCGCCTATGCCAGTTGTTCCTTCCATGCCCAAGATGACGATGCCCCCGATGCCTGCCATTGTCGTGCCAAAGTTGACCATGCCGCCAATGCCCGCAATTGTTGTGCCGAAGGTGACAATGCCGCAGATACCTACCATCCCGAGCATCAATGTGCCTATGCCGTTTGTGGCGCCGCCTCCGTCTGCATAGGCGCCTCTCAGCACACATGATAGTTCTTTTGCCATGTCGATACTTGGCGCACTTCATGTCGCAACGGCTACATCACTGTGGTGTTGCTACCACAGAGTATTTGTTCTTTTCAAGTGTATGTCTTACGTTGTAAGCCTTAGGTTTTTTAATTATGTATACACGTCGACATATGTATTGTTAGTTTCCATTGATGGTTGAGGTTGTCCCATTGTAGGTATGCAACATTTCTACGTGTATATGTTACGTGTATTTTAACTATTGTACATCAAAGTTAATGACGAGGAATGGTACATTGTTTCTCTTCTTTCGGGCCTATGAAAGTCGGCAGCATACAAAATCTGAAGGAAAAAAAATAAACGCCTGACAAATAAACAAATATATTTTTAACCAAACTCCAATAATTGTGCGATTAATCTGACATATTTTACCCCGCAAAAAAAAAATCTGATTGCCAGGTGGTCTCCTAACCATCCATTCCCATGTCGTGTCACTTTTTCAGTCCGAAATGTTTGACCCTTTCCTTTCAGTTTACAATATGAAACTTTCTTAATTATGCATTTCTGCAACTAAAGTTGCATGGAACTCTAGGTTTTACAATGTGTAATTTGGTTGACCGATAAACGTCGCAGCCGCCTCCTCCTTCAAAAAAAGGCCTAGGGTTCTTCTGCCTTCCGCCGGCGCTGCCGTCGGCCCGCCTTCCATGTTTTTTTGAGTTTTGTTAGGGTTTCTGTCCTACTCAGGAAGTCGAGACGGCGGCGGCTCCGAGAAGATGGAATAAGGTTCTCCCCGTCTAGGCGCCGTCACGGTGGTGCATCTAGCATCGTCGGTGGGCGTGTGGAGATGTGTCCGCAGCGGATCTGCCCTTGGTGGACTTTCTCGGATCAGGTCGTAGTTCATCTATGCTCGTGTGTCTTCAGGTTGGATCCCTCCGTTCTACACTACTCTTCAACTGCGGGGATTGCTGTACTGGTGCGCTGGTCCTATAGGGCCTTACCACGATGACTTCCCGACTGTCTACTACAACAAGTTTTGGCCGGCTCCGGCGGGTGAGGGCGATGACGGTGGGGCGCCTTCTGCTCACTTCAGTGGTTGTAGTCGTCGCTAGGTGGTCTACTGATCTGGTTGTAATTTTTATTATTTCTGGTGTTCGTTGTAGTGCCATGATTGAAGATGAATAGATCGAAAGTTTTCCTGCAAAAAAAAACTTCAATTCTTTAGTCACCTTAGAAAATAGCAAATTTGGCCATCTTTCTAAAAATATAAAACGCACTTGACTATTCACATTTTCCAATGCAGGACTTTGACTATACTACTTGCTTGTAATATGCCTATAATAGTAAAAATGATATCCCCTCTGTCCCCAATTGTAGGTTCTATTTGGATTTCTTTTAGGTCACATTACTAAGTTTATATGAAAAGTTTGACTAAGTTCATAAAAAATAATATTATCCACAATATTAAGTAATTTTATGTGACGCCCGGATAATTAAGCTACAGTAAGCCTCTGCTAATGATGCCACGTCACCTTGATTACTGTTGCTAATCTTGCGTTAGTTCGAAACCAATTTGAATTCAAATTCAAAATCAAGCAAACAATAAAAGTTTTCAAACATTGAAACTAAAATGTTCGGCGTGAGCCAAATATTGCATAGGTAAGTATGATCGAGAAACCACACTTTTAGAAATGGTTTAAATACTCTAAAATATTTTAAACAGTAGCAAAAACAATTAATTGAATGCCTTTTACAAAAAAAATAAAAATATTAAACTATTTTATTTAGTTGCCCAAACTTATGTGGCAGTAGCCTATTTATTAACACTAAATTAGGGACTACTTTTATAGTTTATAAAACTAAAATAAAAGAGGAACTAAAGTAAAACAGAAAACAGAAGAGAAAAATCAAACAAAAGTAAAATAAAGACAAAAGAACCCCCCCCCCCCCCCCGCTGGGCCTCGGCCTAGCTAGCCATCGGGCCAACCAGGCCGGCCCAGGAGCCCCCTATAACCCCCCTGAGCCACCACCGAAACCCTAACCGTTCTCCCCCGTCGCCCCACTCGCTCCCCCACCCCCCTCGATTGGATCTGGATCGGGAGGAGCCCGATCGCATCGCCCCTCCACCCCCGACGCCGACGCCGGCGCCCGGAGCTTCCCAGCCAGACTGCCTCCTCCTTCTCACCGGCCTGCTTCCTCTCCGTCACGCCGTCTCCGTCCTCCTCCTCACGCCCCGTTGCCACGAACCCTACGACCCCTGTGAGCGACCCCGATCCTCCTGTCTTCCTTCCCCGCGCACGCGCTCGAACCCGTGCCGCGCAACGCACCCCCGCGGTGAGCGCCTCGTGCCCCCCTCCTGCAGTCCTACCGCGCGCCCGCCCACTCGGGGCCGCGCCCGGTGCCGCTCGCGGCTCCTGCCGGCCCGTGCTGGCCTCACCCCGCCTCGTCTGCGCGCGCCCCCGCCGTGGCCGCGTTCGGCCACCGCCAACACCGCGCTGCACCGCCACGGCCGCCGCCGCTCCCGGCCGCGCCCCTGCCCGCGTGCTTGCTGCTGCTACTCCCGCACCGGATGATGCTGCTTTGCATCACTACACCCGCGACGCGCCCACCTCGCCATGCCGCCGCGGCCCTCCAAACCGCACGCACGCGCGCCCCTCGTCACTGCTTGCCGGAGGCCACCCGCCGCGCCGCGCCGTGCATCCCGCCATCGGCGCGCCACCGCCCTGCTGCTCCCTGCCGCAGCCACCTCCGCCGCCGCGGCCATCCCCCCTCCGCCAGCTCCCCTGGCTCCGGCCGGCGCCGGCTCCGGCGTGCGTCGGGCCTGCTCAGTGCCCCTCGCGCACCCGTCCGTTTGGGCGCCCGCACCACCGCCCGTTAGCATCGTGCCCGTTAAGGCCCGCTGGCCCTATGACAGCTGGGCCCCGCCCCCCTGTGACAATGACTGGTGGGCCAAGCCCCAGAACGTTTTAAAATAAAAATGAATTAATAAAATTTATAATTAATTAGTGAATTAATTAAGTTAATTAAACCTATTTAATTAATCTGATTAACTTGTTAGTTTAATTAAATAGTAATTAGTTTAACTAAACCCTAATTAACCTAAACAGAGTATGACAGGTGGGTCCCACTGGACCCACACGTAAGTTTGACCAGTCAACACCTCTGTTGACTGCTGACGTCATGATGACGTCAGCGTGCACTATTCTGGATAATGTTGAATTAAATTAATTAAATAAATTCTAAAAATGATTTAAAACTTTAGAAAATCATATAAAATAAACCGTAGCTCAGATGAAAATACTTTCTACATGAAAGTTGCTCAGAACGACGAGACGAATCCGGCTACGCAGCCCGTTCGTCCGCCACACATCCCCAACATATCAAACTCGCAACTTTCCCCCTCCGGTTCATCTGTCCGGAAACGTGAAACACCGGGAATACTTTCCCGGGTGTTTGCCCCTTCGCCGGTATCACCTATTACCGCGATTGGGCACCCCTAGCAACGCTCATTGTCATGTCATGCATCGTCATGCATATGTTTGCATTATATTTATTGTTTCTTCCCCCTCTTCTCTCGCTAGACTCCGAGACCGACGCCGCTGCTACCCAATACGACTACGGTGTTGACGACCCCTCCTTCTTGCCAGAGCAATCAGGCAAGCCCCCCTCCCTTGATCACCAGATATCGCCTATTCTACTCTCTACTGCTTGCATTAGAGTAGTATAGCATGTTACTGCTTTCCGTTAATCCTATTCTGCTGCATAGTCTGTCCTTGCTACTACTGTTGTTACCTTTACCTACAATCCTACATGCTTAGTATAGGATGCTAGTATTCCATTTGTGGCCCTACATTCTTTTCCGTCTGCCTTGCTATACTATCGGGCCGTGATCACTCGGGAGGTGATCATGGGTATATACTTATATACTTTACATGATACCTGTGGTGAGTAAAGTTGGGTCGGCTCTTGGAGTACCCGCGAGTGGATCTTTGTGGCGGAGCGACATGGCAGGTTGAGACCACCTAGGCGAGAGGTGGGCCTGGCCCTGGTCGGCGTTCGTGGTTACTTCATAATAACACGCTTAACGAGATCTTGGTATTTGATCTGGGTCTGGCCACTGGCCTATACGCACTAACCAACTACGCGGGAACAGTTATGGGCACTCGGCGTCGTGGTATCAGCCAAAGCCTTCGTGATGTCAGCGACTGAGCGGCGCGCGCCGGATTGGACTGGAACGCCTGCTAGGCTAGTTCTGCTTCTGGCCGCCCACGCAACGTGTAGGTGTGCAATGGGCGATGGGCCCAGACCCCTGCGCCATAGGATTTAGACCGGCGTGCTGACCTCTCTGTTGTGCCTAGGTGGGGCTGCGACGTGTTGATCTTCCGAGGCCGGGCATGACCCAGGAAAGTGTGTCCGGCCAAATGGGATCAAGTGTGTTGGGTTATGTGGTGCACCCCTGCAGGGAAGTTTATCTATTCGAATAGCCGTATCCCTCGGTAAAAGGATGACCCGGAGTTGTACCTTGACCTTATGACAACTAGAACGGGATACTTAATAAAACACACCCTTCCAAGTGCCAGATATAACCCGGTGGTCGCTCTCTAACAGGGCGACGAGGAGAGGATCGCCGGGTAGGAGTATGCTATACGATGCTACTTGGTGAACTTCAATCTACTCTCTTCTACATGCTGCAAGATGGAGGCTGCCAGAAGCGTAGTCTTCGACGGGATTAGCTATCCCCCTCTTATTCTGGCATTCTGCAGTTCAGTCCACCGATATAGCCCCTTTACACAGATACCCATGCATATGTAGTGTAGATCCTTGCTTGCGAGTACTTTGGATGAGTACTCACGGTTGCTCCCCCCCTTTTCCCCCTTTCCTTTCTTCCTGGTTGTCGCAACCAGATGCTGGAGCCCAGGAGCCAGATGCCACTATCGACGATGACTCCTACACCGGAGGTGCCTACTACTACGTGCAGCCCGCTGACGACGACCAGGAGTAGTTAGGAGGATCCCAGGCAGGAGGCATGCGTCTCTTTCGATCTGTACCCCAGTTTGTGCTAGCCTTCTTAAGGCAAACTTGTTTAACTTATGTCTGTACTCAGATATTGTTGCTTCCGCTGACTCGTCTATGATCGAGCACTTGTATTCGAGCCCTCGAGGCCCCTGGCTTGTATTATGATGCTTGTATGACTTATTTTATTTTTAGAGTTGTGTTGTGATATCTTCCCGTGAGTCCCTGATCTTGATCGTACACGTTTGCGTGTATGATTAGTGTACGATTGAATCGGGGGCGTCACAAGTTGGTATCAGAGCCGACTGCCTGTAGGAATCCCCCTTTCATACTCCTTGGCCGAAGTCGAGTCTAGACATTGCACAACTTTACTAACATGGTTGTGTGGCTTACGGGCCCACGTCGCCATTGGATGGTATTATGATCTTTTATTCCTCGTCTATAGTCTGAGACTCTAATCTCTCTTCTATTCGGGTTAAAATGAAATTACTAACTCTAACATTAGGATCTCGTGATCACATCCACCCGGAGAGCCCCTTATTACAGATGATCGCCTGCTGCACCAGAAGATTCCAAAAATACTCTACGATATTCTCTCGAGACTTTGTTCCTGTCTTTTTTGCAATTCCCTATCACCGAATATATCCCTATGGATAAATACATACACTTGTTGTTCATACCTTCATTCGAAGTTGTGGCACCCCGGCTCAGAGCGACCGGTTTACCCTGCATTGCCAGCCCAGAGATCATGTCTTCTGGCAACACACAACATATTGGTACAGAAAACAACCGCTTTATTGATGCTAGCGGAACAGAGTTCATATTACAACAGTGGTCGAGGCCAAGCGGCACACTCGGTGCGGCGGAACAATATGTACATTATTTAGTGAACATAAAGGGGCCTTGACTCGAACAACTACGTGGCAGCGGAATAACGTCGTAGCGGAAGCTCCATATCACATGGACACTGATGTGGACACGATCTAGACTCGAACAGCGCTCCTTTCCAACGAGACTTTCCTGAAATCTGGCATGACACGCCAGGTCAGTACATTGAATGTACTTGCAAGCTCACAACAAGCATAAACATAATGACAAACAATATCATGATATTTAACCAATTATTAATAATGCAACATTATATGTCAACATGTTGTGATCAAGCCCGAACGTCCCTCAGGACAGCTTACCAACTGTGATCATCTCTGGACCACAAACACACCACCATAGTGGTCTTTCTCAAGAACAACTCGTGATCCTTACGGCGATCACAACCACGACCATCATTTGGTCCCAAATACCTCGATGGCCTTTCTGCCATCCATTGACAATGCAAAGTTCATAGCTTAGTGTGCAATTTTTATTAAACGTTAACTCATGGTGGGACCTAGTACGAGGTGTCCGTGACCGTGGACTCGGCTATCGACAGATTATACACTCTACAGAGGTAGCACACTGTACCCACACCACGGAACCCATGGCCTCGCATTCCCATTCGGGTGGACCAATAGCATTCCGACAAAACCCCTCCATTGCCACAACACTCTCCCGGCCACTCCGACCCAAATCCCCAACGGGCTGGTCCTGGGTGGCCCCGTGTCTACCAAAGACACCCCAACCACCGTCGTGGTCAAAACACTCCCACTCGGGGACTCGATACCATAATCTCATCAACGAGCACACAAGATTATGTGTGCTTACCGGGCCAGGGCAAACACGACATAATCTTCCCTAGATGGAGGCACCGACCAGAGGTCGTGTCAATGGACCGAATCAAGGCCTACCCACAAGGCAAATGTGGTTGCACTGGAAAGAAACTCGATTCAGTGGCACCATGACCCAGTCAACGGTATATTCAAGTTGAGTTATATTCAGGATTAACTTTAAACTAAAAATGACCGGTGTCATAGCATGCCATGAAATGCAAAACAACACATGCATCACATATTGATAAAAATGACCGACGTCATCCATATGCACACCAAGCATAAACGTCAACAACTCATATTACTCTACTTGCTCAAAATGACTCACAACTTAACCAAAATATTTTGCAACAAGTTTTATTAATTTCCTACGCAAGAAAGTAACTCCGATAAATTTTTCATATGCTTGACCAAAAGATATCATTATCAACAACTCTTAATTTCTTTATCACTAAGTTGGGTTCAAACATTCTGTAAGACAAGTAATATGATTAAACAAGTATTTAACAGAATATTTTCTAACAAATTTCTATCAATTTAAGAATGCAAACACAAAGCTTTAAATAATTACTAACATGCATAACAAAATTATTTCTAACATCACCTCAAATAAATTTTAACTTGCTTTACCCACTTAAACTAGTTTCAACTATTCTGTAAATCAAGCATAACAACTGACCAATACTTAACAGAATACAAATAATTCAATAATTATTTAAATGCATGGGTTAATCATTTCATCTAAGTGAGAAAATCACAAATATTGCAATGGCATCATAAAAATGTTGCTGTGGCTTGCCTTCGTGCAGATGAGGTTCACAAGCCTCCTGGTGATCCTCAAGACAAGCCTCACCTTCTGAAAATAATTTTAAACACAAAAAGAGAATATCAAGAACACTTTTGAAATTCACCAGAAATTCTAAACAACTCAGAAAAATCTCATCTTTGGTGAGCTGTTAGATTTCCGTTCAAAGAACACAATGCAAAAAGAATCATCTCATTTGGACTTATGGTTAAAAAGTTAAAATTGTTTGAAGCTCTCTGGAATATAAATGAATTTGAATAAAAAGAAACAGTTGGGGGTGACGTCGAAGGCGTAAAGCCAAGGGGCGCCACCACTCGTACCGCTTCGCGCGTGTACTGAGTGGCTGACTAGCAGGCCCCGCTAGTCAGGTGGGGGAAGAGGGAGAGAGAAACAGAGAGGGCCGCGGCTTCGTCGGAGCTCTCGCCGGCGACGAGGGCTCCTTGGCCCAAACGAGAGGGAGGGATTGAGAGAGGGGACGATGGCGCACCTACCCATACCCGTAGCGTGGCTAGGCGTGGTCGGACGGCGTCGGAAACTAGCTCGCAAGCGGAGGCAGAACATGGAGGTCGCCAGAGTTGAGGAAGACGGCGAGCAGAGGTCACTCCAGAGGCTCCAAGTGGGGGAGATGGCCTCACCGGAGGGAGGCGGAGGCCTTGGAGGGGTCGCCCAGGCCTGGGAGGGGCTGGAGCTACCGCGGCGACCAGAGGGGATCGCTGGCGAGCTCGAGCTCGGGGACGGCGGCCGGAGGCCTGCCCGGCCGGGCGACGGCTTCCTACTCGATCGTGGGGTGTGTGTGAGTGCTGGATGGTGCTCGAGGAGGCTGGGGTGGCTCTATTTATAGGCGAGCGGCGAGGGTGCTTCGGGCTCCGCCGGTGGACACCTGTCCACGGCGCCCGGCGACGAGCGGTGTCAGTGAGAGGGGGAGACGGCGACGGAGGTCACGCGGCCACTATGGGCGAGCGGAGACGAGCACAGGATCAAGGGGATGGCGACGAGCACAGTGCGCTCCGCACTGTTGGGCTGGCCGGACCTTGCCCGTGCTCGCTGCGGCGAGCTCCGGCGTCGGCGAGTGCCAGGGAGGAGTTAAGGACGTCGAGACGATGATGGTGGCGGGGTTTGGCATGGTTGGGCAGGCGGGGGAAGCGAGCACGCTCGAACAGAGCGCTCGGCGTCACCCGGAGCGCCTCGACACGCATGCCTGGCATCGTGGACACGCGTGGTCACCGCGCGAACTCTCTCCTCAGGCCAGCCTTCGTCCAAAAATCATGTCTGGCATGTTGTTCGTGGTAGTTTTGAAGTTTACCACGGTTTGGTTTGGATCCAGGTGCAGTAGAGAAGATTTTACAAGCCAGGTAAGTTTCTGGTCAGTAACTTTGTGATGTTACTGTGGTCAAATGGCTGGGAGTTTGGGGCTGTGCTTTGGAGGCTAGTTATAAGTTACTAAGGTAAAGATGCACAAGAAATTTCAGGTCAAATGGAGCAAGTAAAATGGTAGTTGCTGTAGAAACCACCATTTCTGTCCAGAACACAAAAGATTTTCTGTAGCAAAAATATTCCAAAAAGTGATGAAATGTTTTTGCTCAGGGGGGTGCCCTAGGGTCCCTAGAATATTTGTGAATTATCTTAGAATTTTCTGAGCCATAAAAATTAGGGTTGCCTTGTAGCAAACAGATCTGGCTTAGGATTTTTGAGAGAAAATGAATATTTTTCATTTAAGAAAAATATTCCAAAGGTTATTTTGTGGTGGATCAAAAGTGAAGTGATGGTTTGGGAGAGAAGTGAACACTTGGGTGAAACCCAAGGATGCCCAAGTGTTTAAGTCCAAATGAAAAGATTCAGAAACTCCAAGTTTCAAAAGCTTTTAAATGAAATTTCAAGCAAATAAGAAAGGGCAAAAACCAGGCTGTCACAAACCTCCCCCACTTAGAATGAATCTCGTCCTCAAGATTCGGTCGCTTGGGAAAACCACTCTAGATACTGACTCTTAAGGAACTCTTCCTGCTCCCAAGTTGCTTCTGACTCGGTGTGATGCTCCCACTGAACCTTGAAATTTTTTCTGACTTTGCTGCGAGTGACCCTTTCCACTTGATCCAAAATTTTGGACGGTCTTTCTTCATAAGTTAAATCCTTTGCCAATTCTATCTCAGCCATTGCAGTCCTTTTCTCAGGCGGGGATATGCATCGTCTCAATTGCGAAACATGGAACACATTGTGTATTTCTGACAACTCCAGGGGTAGTTCCAGTTGGTATGCAACCGTACCCACTCGAGACATAATTGAGAATGGACCAATGAATCTGGGTGCCAGCTTTCCACGAGTCTGAAATCGCTTAACTCCTTTCATAGGAGTGACTCGGAGGTACACATGTTCTCCGGGTTCAAAACTGACCTGCCGGTGCTTTGAATCATAATAACTCTTCTGACGGGATTTGGCCAATTGCAGTCGGTCTCTGATTTCCCTGACTTGTTTCTCGGCTTCCATCATGAGATCGGTTCCGAAGATATGGCTATCTCCATCTTGAGACCAATTTAGAGGAGTGCGGCACATACGACCATATAGAGCTTCATAGGGTGACATCTTTAGACTGATCTGGAAACTGTTGTTATACGAGAACTCGGCGTATGGCAAGCAATCTTCCCAGTTCGCCCCGTTGGCTAGCACACAGGCTCGCAACATATCTTCGAGTATTTGATTTACTCGCTCTGTCTGACCATCCGTCTGGGGGTGATAAGCAGTACTATATTTTAGTGTTGTCCCCAAGGCTTGATGGAGGCGGGACCATAAAGCGGAGGAAAACAAAGAACCTCGGTCGGAAGTGATAGTCCGGGGTACCCCATGCAGACTGACGATTCTGGATACATACAGTTGCGCCAGTTCATTTGCTCTGTATCTGGTGCTGACCGGGATGAAATGAGCAACCTTGGTTAGGGTATCCACTATAACCCAGATTGCGTCTTTGCCTCGCTGAGTCCTAGGCAATCTGGTGACGAAGTCCATGCAAACATCATCCCCTTTCCATTGTGAAACTGGCAGTGGTTGGAGAAGTCCGGCTGGGTTCTGATGCTCTGCTTTCACCTTGTTGCATGTGTCGCAACAGGCTACAAAATAGGCAATGTCTTTCTTCATCCCATTCCACCAGAATATTTGTTTAAGGTCTTCATACATTTTCGTACTTCCCGGATGAATGGAATACGAGGATTCGTGTGCTTCTGACAAGATTTTCCTCTTCAAGTCTGGTTGATTTGGTACACAAATTCGTCCACGAAATCGGAGGGTACCGAAGTTGTCCTTGAAGAAATCTGGGGGCTGCCTTGCATGTTTTTGTAGCTTGGCGTCATCTGGCTGGGCCTTGCGGATTTCCATCTCAAGTGTGGGGGTAACTTCCAAAATATTAGTGAGGCCAGCATCCACGATGACCAAGTTGAGCTGAGATCTCCTCCTGAAGTTCGGTAGGCAATGATTTTAACATGACATTTAAGCTGACGGGCTTTCGACTGAGCGCATCGGCACGACGTTGGCCTTGCCTGGATGGTAATTTATTCCAAGGTCATAATCCTTGACCAACTCTAACCATCTTCGCTGACGGAGATTTAAATCTGGCTGAGTGAGGATGTACTTGAGGCTTTTGTGGTCGGTAAAAATTTGGCACCTTTTTCCAATGAGATAGTGTCTCCAAATTTTTAATGCATGAACCACTGCAGCCAATTCCAAATCATGAGTAGGATAATTTCCCTCAAGTGGTCGTAGTTGTCGTGATGCATAGGCTACTACCTTGCCGTCTTGCATCAATACACAACCAATACCTTGTCTGGAGGCATCGCAGTACACATCGAAGCTGCGATAAATGTCTGGAAGAGTCTATACGGGTGCGGTTGTCAGACGCGTCTTTAGCTCATAAAAACTCTTCTCACAGTCCTTGGTCCACTCAAACTTTGTATCCTTTTTGAGCAGTTCTGTCATAGGTTTAGCAATTTTGGAAAACCCTTCAATGAAACGACGATAGTATCCAGCTAATCCAAGGAAACTTCGGATCTGTGTTACGGTCGTGGGCGGTACCCAATCGAGCACATCCTTTACTTTGCTTGGGTCCACGGCTATGCCTTCGGCGGATAGTACATGCCCGAGAAACCCAACTTGCTTGAGCCAAAATTCGCACTTACTGAACTTGGCGTATAGCTGATGGTTGCGGAGCCGTTGTAGCACTGCCCGGAGGTGATCCTTATGCTCTTCTTCACTCTTGGAGTAAATGAGGATGTCGTCGATAAAGACTACCACAAATTTGTCGAGGAAGTCCATGAACACCTTGTTCATCATATGCATGAAGAAGGCAGGGGCATTGGTGAGACCAAATGACATCACAGTATATTCGTAAAGAATCGTGTAGTGAATACGGTCTTAGGAATATCTTCCCTTTTAACCTTGAGCTGATGATACCCGGTCCGTAAATCGATTTTTGAGAATACATTAGCCCCACTGAGCTGATCGAACAGATCATCAATCCTTGGCAGTGGGTATTTATTTTTGATGGTGACCTTATTCAGCTGGCGATAATCTATGCACATACGGAGACTGGCATCCTTTTTACCCACGAAGATTGCAGGTGACCCCCACGGTGAAGAGCTGGGACGAATATAACCTTTCCGGAGTAATTCGTCAAGCTGTTTCTTTAGTTCCACTAATTCTGATGAGGGCATCCGGTAATACTTGTATAATGGTGCGGTTTCGGGCACAAGATCTATGGCAAATTCCAGTTCCCGATCTGGTGGCATGCTTGGCAGTTCTTCTGGAAACACATCAGGGTACTCACTGACCACAGGAATAAATTCCAATTCGACCACAGTAGTGCACACTAGTTCTGGCTTGGGTATATGCTTGCGAGCATAGAATTTGGTGAGCTGCCCATTCAGACTGGTTAAATTGACTTCTCGGGTTGCGCAGTTTATACAAACTTGATATTTGGTCAGCCAATTCATTCCCAATATAATATCCAACTGTTCAGACTCAATGATTATCAGAGATGTTGGAAAGTGGACCCCGTTGATATTGATCTCCAGATCACGGCAGACTAGATTGCTCTTGATTATAGATCCCGGGGTTGTACCAACATATTTTTGCCCAAAATTGTGCAAGGAAAATTGTTTTGGGCGGCAAAACTCCGAGAAATAAAAGAATGGGAAGCCCCAGAGTCAAATAAAATTACTGCAGGTATGTCATTAACAGAAAACATACCAATGATGACTTCTGGCTTCTCTTGGGATTCATCGACGGAGATATGATTCACGTGCCCAGTGAAGTTTTGCTGAGTTGGCCCTGACTCCATAAAGTTGACTTGTGGCCTGCTCAGCGCATTCACCTTGTGGTTCTTGGGGCACTGTTTGGCATAATGTCCGGGCTGCCCGCAAGTGAAACAAGAATTATCGCGCTGCCGCTCCTCATGCATTGGATTGGCCCCAACATTCTTGACTTGAGTGGTGGTCTTGTTAACATTCTGCTGCCAATTTGGCCGGTATTCTTCCTGAGTCTGCTGCCAGGTACGAGCCTTTTGCATAGGTTGCCCATCCTTGTTTGGCTCAAACTTGCGCTTGTTGTCGTTAACAGACCTATTATCTGATATAAGCTTGTGTTCCCGTTCAGCAATGAATGCCTTGTCTACCAGAGTTTGGAAATCCGTGAAATCAAACATACTGAGAGCACACCGAAGTTGCGGATTTAAACCTCCAAGAAATATGTCCATCTTCCTTTCTTCGGTGGCTATGTCATACAGAGAGTAACGGGCCAGATGATTGAATTTTTGCAGATACTCAGCCACAGATTGATTTCCTTGGACTAGCGCGAGAAATTCATGCTGCTTGGCCTTCATAACTCCAGTAGGGGTGTGATATTTGCGGAACTTATCCTTGAATTTTTCCCAGGTGACTTCCTCATCAATCGGCCACATGGCTTTTGTATTTTCCCACCATATGGCAGCTGCGCCTTCAAGGTAATGGGTTGCAAATGGGACTTTATCATTTCCTTCAATACGGGCGATCTCAAGCTTTTCCTTCAGTACGGGCGATCTCAAGCTTTTTCGCCATGGTGCGCAACCAATCGTCTGCATCCAATGGGTCAACAACCTGACTGAAATTGGGTGGATTGGTCCTCTGAAAATCTGACAGCTTTGAGTGATGACCATTCTGATTTCCATTTTGTCCAACTATGGCTTGCACACTTCTCAATATTTCAATCAGATCATTGTTCCTTTTTTCTTCAAACATACGCAGAATTTGCTCGGTGGAGGGAGGATTAGGCGGAGGAGGTGGTGGCTGAACGTACGGCTCGGGAGAATATCCTACCTGTCGTGCGGAACGACAAATAGGAGTTCCCTCACGAACGTTGCTACTGCCGCCTCCCCGCGTCATCCTATTGAGTATTTTTCCCAAGGCAACGAAATCGAGATGAGAGACATCCAAGAATAAAATTGGGGAAAAGCCAGCAACAATTCTCGAAAAAGACAAAAGAGCGAAGAGAATACGGCGATTAAAGTCCCATCATAATTATACATAGACTCATACATGAAAATTTAACAACCTGACTAGTTCCACTACTCTCATACATGAAGCATCATGACTCGTACAACTACATCGGTACACCATCTAGATGACTGCGAATACTCAAAGACATTACTGCGCTGCTGGTGCTGCGGTGTCCTCCCCTGAAGCGGTCTCAGATCCCGAACTGACGTGGTTAACGGAAACCTCCGGGTTAAAGGTAACACGACGACGCTGCCTCGAGGTCTCTCCCTTAGGGGCAGGGGTAGGATGAAGCATCGGGGCTGCAGGAGTAGCAAGAAGTGAGACCCACTCGGCAGGAGTACTGATAGGGTTCACGGCCGGAACGCCTGTGCTACTCGGGGGAGTAACCGGCGAAATAGGGGAGCTAGAGCTAACTGGGACATAAGGGGTAAATCCCAGTGAGGATGGAGTAGTGGTGGATCTAGTAGTGACGAAGGTAGCGGCTAAAGCAGTACGGGCACGAGTCAGCTCTCGAGCCAGCTCGTGGATCATCAGATAGCTAGCAGTGAAATAGCGAGCAAGATGGCTAGCAACACTATCAGACTCCGGGTTAACGAGAGGAAAACGGACACGACCGTTGTCGTGCAGAGATGGGTAGTAATAGAATCCTGGGTGATGCTGCATTTGAACCTCGGTATAACGAAGCTCGACAAGGACCTCAAATGCGGCAAACTGGACAGCCTGAGAAGCGGTGGAGGCGTAACCGCTCCGAGAAGTGCGAGTGTAAGAGCCGGAGTCGGAACTGGTGCGCAGAGTAACCACTGTGTGATACTCATACACTGAGTCTGCTAGACGCTCCCGGTACACACGGTAGACTGGTTCGTCTCCGTGAGGGTACAGCCGACGCCACACATTGCGGAGAAGGTGCGGTGACGTGTACGGCATCAAATGCAATTGGCACGGATACGGCACCGGAGCCATCTATACACTCACAACCATTAACAGGTTAGCATAAAAATAATAATCAAATGACTACAATGCAACAACCAGCTATAACTGCTACCGACACTCACATTTACTCGTGTCTAGCGTCCAGTTAACACGTCGTAGTCTAGCGTGTCCTACAGTCAGCGCGGCTCTGATACCAACCGTTGTGGCACCCCGGCTCAGAGCGACCGGTTTACCCTGCATTGCCAGCCCAGAGATCATGTCTTCTGGCAACACACAACATATTGGTACAGAAAACAACCGCTTTGTTGATGCTAGCGGAACAGAGTTCATATTACAACAATGGTCGAGGCCAAGCGGCACACTCGGTGCGGCGGAACAATATGTACATTATTTAGTGAACATAAAGGGGCCTCGACTCGAACAACTACGAGGCAGCGGAATAACGTCATAGCGGAAGCTCCATATCACAGGGACACTGATGTGGACACGATCTAGACTCGAACAGCGCTCCTTTCCAACGAGACTTTCCTGAAATCTGGCATGACACGCCAGGTCAGTACATTGAATGTACTTGCAAGCTCACAACAAGCATAATCATAATGACAGACAATATCATGATATTTAACCAATTATTAATAATGCAACATTATATGTCAACATGCTGTGATCAAGCCCGAACGTCCCTCAGGACAGCTTACCAACTGTGATCATCTCTGGACCACAAACACACCACCATAGTGGTCTTTCTCAAGAACAACTCGTGATCCTTACGGCGATCACAACCACGACCATCATTTGGTCCCAAATACCTCGATGGCCTTTCTGCCATCCATTGACAATGAAAAGTTCATAGCTTAGTGTGCAATTTTTATTAAACGTTGACTCATGGTGGGACCTAGTACGAGGTGTCCGTGACCGTGGACTCGGCTATCGATAGATTATACACTCTGCAGAGGTAGCACACTGTACCCACACCACGGAACCCATGGCCTCGCATTCCCATTCGGGTGGACCAACGGCATTCCGACAAAACCCCTCCATTGCCACAGCACTCTCCCGGCCACTCCGACCCAAATCCCCAACGGGCTGGTCCTGGGTGGCCCCGTGTCTACCAAAGACACCCCGACCACTGTCGTGGTCAAAACACTCCCACTCGGGGACTCGGTACCATAATCTCATCAACGAGCACACAAGATTATGTGTGCTTACCGGGCCAGGGCAAACACGACATAATCTTCCCTAGATGGAGGCACCGACCTGAGGCCGTGTCAATGGACCGAATCAAGGCCTTCCCACAAGGCAAATGTGGTTGCACTGGAAAGAAACTCAATTCAGCGGCACCATGACCCAGTCAACGGTATATTCAAGTTGAGTTATATTCAGGATTAACTTTAAACTAAAAATGACCGGTGTCATAGCATGCCATGAAATGCAAAACAACACATGCATCACATATTGATAAAGATGACCGACGTCATCCATATGCACACCAAGCATAAACGTCAACAACTCATATTACTCTACTTGCTCAAAATGACTCACAACTTAACCAAAATATTTTGCAACAAGTTTTATTAATTTCCTACGCAAGAAAGTAACTCCAATAAATTTTTCATATGCTTGACCAAAAGATATCATTATCAACAACTCTTAATTTCTTTATCACTAAGTTGGGTTCAAATATTCTGTAAGACAAGTAATATGATTAAACAAGTATTTAACAGAATATTTTCTAACAAATTTTTATCAATTTAAGAATGCAAACACAAAGGTTTAAATAATTACTAACATGCATAACAAAATTATTTCTAACATCACCTCAAATAAATTTGAACTTGCTTTACCCACTTAAACTAGTTTCAACTATTCTGTAAATCAAGCATAACAACTGACCAATACTTAACAGAATACAAATAATTCAATAATTATTTAAATGCATGGGTTAATCATTTCATTTAAGTGAGAAAATCACAAATATTGCAATGGCATCATAAAAATGTTGCTGTGGCTTGCCTTAGTGCAGATGAGGTTCACAAGCCTCCTGGTGATCCTGAAGAGAAGCCTCACCTTCTGAAAATAATTTTAAACACAAAAAGAGAATATCAAGAACACTTCTGAAATTCACCAGAAATTCTAAACAGCTCAGAAAAATCTCATCTTTGGTGAGCTGTTAGATTTCCTTTCAAAGAACACAATGCAAAAGAATCATCTCATTTGGACTTATGGTTAAAAAGTTAAAATTGTTTGAAGCTCTCTGGAATATAAATGAATTTGAATAAAAAGAAACAGCCGGGGGGTGACGTCGAAGGCGTAAAGCCAAGGGGCGCCACCACTCGTACAGCTTCGCGCGTGTACTGAGTGGCTGACTAGCGGCCCCCGCTAGTCAGGTGGGGGAAGAAGGAGAGAGAAACAGAGAGGGCCGCGGCTTCGCCGGAGCTCTCGCCAGCGACGAGGGCTCCTTGGCCCAAACGAAAGGGAGGGATTGAGAGAGGGGACGATGGCGCACCTGCCCGTACCCGTAGCGTGGCTAGGGATGGTCGGACGGCGTCGGAAACTAGCTCACAAGCGGAGGCATAACGTGGAGGTCGCCAGAGTTGAGGAAGACGGCGAGCAGAGGTCACTCCAAAGGCTCCAAGTGGGCGAGATGGCCTCACCGGAGAGAGGCGGAGGCCTTGGAGGGGTCGCCCAGGCCTGGGAGGGGCTGGAGCTACCGCGGCGACCAGAGGGGATCGCCGGCGAGCTCGAGCTCGGGGACGGCGGCCCGAGGCCTGCCCGGCTGGGCTACAGCTTCCTACTCGATCGTGGGGTGTGTGTGAGTGCTAGATGGTGCTCGAGGAGGCTGGGGGTGGCTCTATTTATAGGCGAGCGGCGAGGGTGCTTCGGGCTCCGCCGGTGGACACCTGTCCAAGGCGCCCGACGACGAGCGGCGTCAGTGAGAGGGGGAGAAGGCGACGGAGGTCACGCAGCCACTGTGGGCGAGCGGAGACGAGCACAGGATCAAGGGGATGGCGACGAGCACAGTGCGCTCCGCACTGTTGGGCTGGCCGGACCTTGCCCGTGCTTGCTGCGGCGAGCTCCGGCGTCGGCGAGTGCCAGGGAGGAGTTAAGGACGTCGAGACGATGATGGTGGCGGGGTTTGGCATGGTTGAGCGGGAGGGGGAAGCGAGCACGCTCGAAAAGAGCGCTCGGCGTCACTCAGAGCGCGTCGACACGCATGCTTGGCATCGTGGACACGCGAGGTCACCGCGCAAACTCTCTCCTCAGGCCAGCCTTCGTCCAAAAATCATGTCTGGCATGTTGTTCGTGGTAGTTTTGAAGTTTACCACGGTTTGGTTTGGATCCAGGTGCAGTAGAGAAGATTTTACAAGCCAGGTAAGTTTTGGTCAGTAACTTTGTGATGTTACTGTGGTCAAATGGCTGGGAGTTTGGGGCTGTGCTTTGGAGGCTAGTTATAAGTAACTAAGGTAAAGATGCACAAGAAAGTTCAGGTTAAATGGAGCACCTAAAATGGTAGTTGCTGTAGAAACCACCATTTCTGTCCAGAACAGAAAAGATTTTCTGTAGCAAAAATATTCCAAAAAGTGATGAAATATTTTTGCTCAGGGAGGTGCCCTAGGGTCCCTAGAATATTTGTGAATTATCTTAGAATTTTCTGAGCCATAAAAATTAGGGTTGCCTTGAAGCAAACAGATCTGGCTTAGGGTTTTTGAGAGAAAATGAATATTTTTCATTTAAGAAAAATATTCCAAAGGTTATTTTGTGGTGGATCAGAAGTGAAGTGATGGTTTGGGAGAGAAGTGAACACTTGGGTGACAGCCAAGGATGCCCAAGTGTTTAAGTCCAAATGAAAAGATTCAGAAACTCCAAGTTTCAAAAACTTTCAAATGAAATTTCAAGCAAATAAGAAAGGGCAAAAACCAGGCTGGCACAGAAGTTGCTCTTGTTATTACTAGATACCACGGAATATTTTCCAGTATCTCTAGAATCCTTTGTGCCTACTGTTAGCTCTTTTTAGCGTGAATACACCTGGAAATAATTCCTCACACTTATCAAGGATTCGTTCATCTCCAGTTGATCATGTGTTTCACAAAATTCTTTTAAATGCTATTTGGTCTTCCGAAAATCCTCAGCAGCCTATTGCTCTTGAAATTCTTGCTTGCTTGCATTATGATTAATTCCATAAGTCTCGTAATCGTATTGACTTCCCTTGTCATTTTCATTTTGAGTCCGTTGATTCAATATGTTGTGAATGCCCGTAATCCTCAATCAGATCCTAGAATTCATCCTTCCGGCTTAGACGTCATTTTAAACATGAGCTGGTTCTCGACCAATCAAATTGCCGTCGATTGTGCCCCTAAGTCTATTCAACTTATCCATCCTTGATCAGAGCGTCTGCTTCCAATCCTTCGATTTGGAATCATAATTCCTTTGCATTTAAGCTCCGAATTATTCAGATGATTCCATAACCTGTTGCATTTGCATTCTTTCCTCTTTTGGTTGAGTACCGATACTCACATCAGATCCTTTGTGGACCATCAAGTCCTTTGTTTGATTGTTATCCGACAGTGTCCTTCATAATTAATCACCTTGTGAGTTCTTTCTCCGATACATAATGCCTTTGGTAAATTGTATCCTCTCCTTTTGCCAACCATGCTCTGCTTTCGAGCTGGTGATATTTACTCTTGAAGCTTGTGGTATATGTTCCTAAGAAGCCCCGTTGGGTTGAACCTATGCCTTCCCTAATCTGTGTGAACCCGAAAGTTATACGGGTTATACACTACTGCTGCTTCGTCAGATAACTTTTCAACACTACAACTTCGATAACGAGAAGTGAATGGATGGTCATACATTGGAGAAGTGGGAGTCGACCTTGAACTTTGTGTTCATGCCCATGGACACGATGTAGAACTTATCATGAAAGCTTCTCTTAAATTAAGTATTCCCTTGGTATAAGTTCATCTTATATCTGGGATCTGGCCTTTTGCAACCATGGTTCCGACCATGTTCTCCTTTAAATACCATTTCTCGTGCAAGTTTAAGCACTTGTCTTCTGTAGAGCAATACCCAGTCCAACCTCTATTTTGATCTGTCGTCGAGTATTACCCCCTGGTATCTCGAGATTATCACAGAACTGCATAACCACTTATGAGTTCTTCATCAAGTACTACATCCTCACTGATTCCAATTTTTTCACGGGCTCCGAGTTATTAAACACTCGAAGACGCCGAGAACTGAACCGAGTCCGCATTATGGTTCAACATATCTTACTAATATTCTTTACTTACGAGTTTGTACCCGATCATGTCATTCCTAGCCTGATCGGCTATATCATTATCGTGCTAAATCTTAACTGTGCTACCTGGTCCTTCTTCTCGGAACACAATTATTGACGCTGAGCTAAGCTTACGTCGATCTTCCTTGTCATATATTATTGTCTTGAACAACAATACTTGATTCCGAGGTTGTGTCGTATCCGTGGTTCCAGTGGTATTTTGCTTGACCATTCCTTTTGCTTGATGTCGTTGTTATTCAATGGCAGCCTCATGGAATCTTTCGACAAAGGTGTCGTGATCATCAACATTCTGAGCTCTTCCAAAATATCTATTGAATTCTTGATGGGAAATACCTTGCCCCTCGATGGTTTGTATTATCATCGGCAACGTTAATGCCCTCCCTCCAATACAAACTTGCTCATGTTTTGTGTATTACCTTGAGTTCCTTTCTATCCAGCTTGTGTTATGTTCTACCTTGGAATATTACCATCTTTTATGTCAAGGATGTCATGGGAATTTCACCACTTCTTGAGAATTCTTGATATAAGTGATACTTATCACCATCACCATTCTTTGCTTGGTCCACTGTTGTTCCTAACAGTAATACTGACAAATGGACTAGTAATTTGAAAACTTCTAGCAACCTTATTGATTTGAAGTTAATGGTCGACATTTCATTCTTAGACCATTTGGTTATCGAATCACCATTCTAACGTTGATTGTGCTTCCTAAGTCCGTACTTTGGGTGCACCTTCAACCAATGTTTAATTGTGTATGCTTTCCTCGACCATACACCATTATATCATTTGATCTGACAAATGTTATCTCCTTGTTCACATGATTGTGGAAACCCACCTTTTTGGAAATCTGGAGGAATGGTCGTTGAGCCATCAGCCACTTCCTCATCCTCTCCTTGGCTTAATGATGAACTCTTGTTTCAGAACTTGCTCCCATGGTTCGTTTCTCGAGAATCTTAAAATGTCCTTACGTTAATTTGTGTTACACCTTTTCTTCTCGGGCATCCTGAGTCTGAGGTATCCTGACACCAACCAGATCTGAAACTCGGTCAGATATGATGGTTGGAACATTTTCCAAGAGTTATAGCATTGGTCTCTCTATAACCCAATAAGGTGATGTCATGCCTAGCACACCTGGTTGGAGGACCTATTGCAAGACTTATTCTATGAGTTGTTCCTGATGGATCCTTTGTGTATCCAAAGTTTGACCTTTGCTTGAAGAACATGTCAATGCTATCTCGAAGCATGTCTGTGGTACTCCGATCTTCAATAAGAACATTTGAAGCACGATGCTAAATTTTCTTTATCATTTATCCAAACATCGTTGTATGGGTAATGTCATGAAATTTCTCTCCCCTTACCTAAAGGGTTTTCTACATTATATCCTGTCATGGATATCATGCTCTGTTTGTCCTTGGGAAGGATATACCCTAGAAATGTGTGTTTAAACACATTTTTCTTTCCATTGTTCTGATTAAATCTGATAGACACTTTTCCCTTTCCATTGGTTTTTTTAAACCCTTATTGTGATCTATATGATATAGCAGTAATAATTTCCTGCTGGTGCAACCGCCTCGGTGTACAACTCTGTCAGTAAGACCCTGTTACTAATGTTGATGACATTCCGGTAGCCACCGATGGACGAGAACCTTGCCTAATGGTCCGCCTCGTTCCACGAGCAGGAAAATGGTTCTCTTCGTCCCTCGCCCTTGGTACCGATGTTCTTACCGGCATAACTGACTGGCCTTGCTTACGTGATCGTGCAAGACGTCAGCGCCCTTCCTACTTTTAACACACATGGTGGGCCCATAACCCACAGGATCGAAACCTGACTCTCCTGTACACACCTGTTTCCAAAGTTAATCCTCACGCTTGGCTTCGTATGCAATTCACGAGCCACATTCCTAGTGATCTATTCTGGTATCAGACGCAATACTTATTCACATTGCCCTGAAACCCTTTCACCTTCTGACTAGGCATTGAACTATTGCCTGGATTCTTGAAACTTCTTATGGTACCTTCTTACTTTGCTCTCGATATATTCTTAAGTTTCAATTCGAGAGTTACTTTCCGCCACTTTCCCTGATGTTGTCTACCAGATAGTCAGCCTTGTAGAGCTCCGTTCTTACGGGATACCCCCCTATTCTTTCGTAAGTATGATGGAGTTCCTGAAGAAGCGTCCTGACTTCATGATGACCTAAAGCGGAGAAATGAAGACACCAATGAAGGCATCAACGTATTGGATTGACCTCTTCGAGAAGAGCAACCAACATCGAGAAGACCCGTTAGAATTTCATAACCAAATCCCTTCCCCCTTGCTCCCCTCTTAAATCTCGGGACGAGATTTCTTGTAGTGGAGGAGAATTGTGACGCCCGGATAATTAAGCTACAGTAACCCTCTGCAAATGATGCCACATCACCTTGATTACTGTTGCTAATCTTGCATTAGTTCGAAACCGATTCGAATTCAAATTCAAAATCAAGCAAACAATAAAAGTTTTCAAATATTAAAACTAAAATGTCCGGGGTGAGCCAAATATTGCATAGGTAAGTATGGTGGAGAAACCACACTTTTAGAAATGGTTTAAATACTCTAAAATATTTTAAACAGTAGCAAAAACAATTAGTTGAATGCCTTTTACAAAAAAATAAAAATATTAAACTATTTTATTTAGTTGCCCAAACTTATGTGGCAGTAGCCTATTTATTAACACTAAATTAGGGACTATTTTTATAGTTTATAAAACTAAAATAAAACAGAAAACAGAAGAGGAAAATTAAACAAAAGTAAAATAAAGACAAAAGAACCCCCCCCCCCTCGCCGGGCCTCGGCCCAGCTAGCCATCGGGCCAACCAGGCCGGCCCAGCTGGCCCCTATAACCCCCTGAGGAACCACCAAAACCCTCACCGTTCTCCCCCGTTGCTACATCTTGAGCACTGCGTTGGTTTTCCCTTGAAGAGGAAAGGGTGATGCAGCAAAGTATCGTAAGTATTTCCCTCAGTTTTTGAGAACCAAGGTATCAATCCAGTAGGAGGCTACGCGCGAGTCCCTCGCACCTACACAAAACAAATAAATCCTCGCAACCAACGCGATAAGGGGTTGTCAATCCCTACACGGTCACTTACGAGAGTGAGATCTGATAGATATGATAGGATAATATTTTTCGGTATTTTTATGATAAAGATGCAAAGTAAAATAAAAGCAAAGTAAAAAGCAACGGAAATAACTAAGTGTTGGAAGATTAATATGATGAAGATAGACCCGGGGGCCATAGGTTTCACTAGTGGCTTCTCTCAAGAGCATAAGTATTTTACGGAGGGTGAACAAATTACTATTGAGCAATTGACAGAATTGAGCATAGTTATGAGAATATCTAGGTATGATCATGTATATAGGCATCACGTCCAAGACAAGTAGACCGACTCCTGCCTGCATCTACTACTATTACTCCACACATCGACCGCTATCCAGCATGCATCTAGAGTATTAAGTTCATAAGAACAGAGTAACGCCTTAAGCAAGATGACATGATGTAGAGGGATAAATTCATGCAATATGATAAAAAAAACCATCTTGTTATCCTCGATGGAAACAATACAATGCGTGCCTTGTTGCCCCTACTGTCACTGGGAAAGGACACCGCAAGATTGAACCCAAAGCTAAGCACTTCTCCCATTGCAAGAAAGATCAATCTAGTAGGCAAAACCAAACTGATAATTCGAAGAGACTTGCAAAGATAACCAATCATACATAAAAGAATTCAGAGAAGATTCAAATAGAGTTCATAGATAAACTTGATCATAAACCCACGATTCATCGGTCTCAACAAACACACGGCAAAAGAAGATTACATTGAATAGATCTCCACGAGAGAGGGGGAGAACATTGTATTGAGATCCAAAAAGAGAGAGAAAGCCATCTAGCTAATAACTATGGACCCGAAGGTCTGAGGTAAACTACTCACACTTCATCGGAGGGGCTATGGTGTTGATGTAGAAGCCCTCCGTGATCCATGCCCCTTCCGGCGGAGCTCCGGAACAGGCCCCAAGATGGGATCTCGTGGGTACAGAAGGTTGCGGCGGTGGAATTAGGGTTTTGGCTTTGTATCTGATCGTTTGGGGGTACGTAGGTATATATAGGAGGAAGAAGTACGTCGGTGGAGCAAAAATATTCCAAAAAGTGATGAAATATTTTTGCTCAGGGAGGTGCCCTAGGGTCCCTAGAATATTTGTGAATTATCTTAGAATTTTCTGAGCCATAAAAATTAGGGTTGCCTTGAAGCAAACAGATCTGGCTTAGGGTTTTTGAGAGAAAATGAATATTTTTCATTTAAGAAAAATATTCCAAAGGTTATTTTGTGGTGGATCAGAAGTGAAGTGATGGTTTGGGAGAGAAGTGAACACTTGGGTGACAGCCAAGGATGCCCAAGTGTTTAAGTCCAAATGAAAAGATTCAGAAACTCCAAGTTTCAAAAACTTTCAAATGAAATTTCAAGCAAATAAGAAAGGGCAAAAACCAGGATGGCACAGAAGTTGCTCTTGTTATTACTAGATACCACGGAATATTTTCCAGTATCTCGAGAATCCTTTGTGCCTACTGTTAGCTCTTTTTAGCGTGAATACACCTGGAAATAATTCCTCACACTTATCAAGGATTCGTTCATCTCCAGTTGATCATGTGTTTCACAAAATTCTTTTAAATGCTATTTGGTCTTCCGAAAATCCTCAGCAGCCTATTGCTCTTGAAATTCTTGCTTGCTTGCATTATGATTAATTCCATAAGTCTCGTAATCGTATTGACTTCCCTTGTCATTTTCATTTTGAGTCCGTTGATTCAATATGTTGTGAATGCCCGTAATCCTCAATCAGATCCTAGAATTCATCCTTCCGGCTTAGACGTCATTTTAAACATGCGCTGGTTCTCGACCAATCAAATTGCCGTCGATTGTGCCCCTAAGTCTATTCAACTTATCCATCCTTGATCAGAGCGTCTGCTTCCAATCCTTCGATTTGGAATCATAATTCCTTTGCATTTAAGCTCCGAATTATTCAGATGATTCCATAACCTGTTGCATTTGCATTCTTTCCTCTTTTGGTTGAGTACCGATACTCACATCAGATCCTTTGTGGACCATCAAGTCCTTTGTTTGATTGTTATCCGACAGTGTCCTTCATAATTAATCACCTTGTGAGTTCTTTCTCCGATACATAATGCCTTTGGTAAATTGTATCCTCTCCTTTTGCCAACCATGCTCTGCTTTCGAGCTGGTGATATTTACTCTTGAAGCTTGTGGTATATGTTCCTAAGAAGCCCCGTTGGGTTGAACCTATGCCTTCCCTAATCTGTGTGAACCCGAAAGTTATACGGGTTATACACTACTGCTGCTTCGTCAGATAACTTTTCAACACTACAACTTCGATAACGAGAAGTGAATGGATGGTCATACATTGGAGAAGTGGGAGTCGACCTTGAACTTTGTGTTCATGCCCATGGACACGATGTAGAACTTATCATGAAAGCTTCTCTTAAATTAAGTATTCCCTTGGTATAAGTTCATCTTATATCTGGGATCTGGCCTTTTGCAACCGTGGTTCCGACCATGTTCTCCTTTAAATACCATTTCTCGTGCAAGTTTAAGCACTTGTCTTCTGTAGAGCAATACCCAGTCCAACCTCTATTTTGATCTGTCGTCGAGTATTACCCCCTGGTATCTCGAGATTATCACAGAACTGCATAACCACTTATGAGTTCTTCATCAAGTACTACATCCTCACTGATTCCAATTTTTTCACGGGCTCCGAGTTATTAAACACTCGAAGACGCCGAGAACTGAACCGAGTCCGCATTATGGTTCAACATATCTTACTAATATTCTTTACTTACGAGTTTGTACCCGATCATGTCATTCCTAGCCTGATCGGCTATATCATTATCGTGCTAAATCTTAACTGTGCTACCTGGTCCTTCTTCTCGGAACACAATTATTGACGCTGAGCTAAGCTTACGTCGATCTTCCTTGTCATATATTATTGTCTTGAACAACAATACTTGATTCCGAGGTTGTGTCGTATCCGTGGTTCCAGTGGTATTTTGCTTGACCATTCCTTTTGCTTGATGTCGTTGTTATTCAATGGCAGCCTCATGGAATCTTTCGACAAAGGTGTCGTGATCATCAACATTCTGAGCTCTTCCAAAATATCTATTGAATTCTTGATGGGAAATACCTTGCCCCTCGATGGTTTGTATTATCATCGGCAACGTTAATGCCCTCCCTCCAATACAAACTTGCTCATGTTTTGTGTATTACCTTGAGTTCCTTTCTATCCAGCTTGTGTTATGTTCTACCTTGGAATATTACCATCTTTTATGTCAAGGATGTCGTGGGAATTTCACCACTTCTTGAGAATTCTTGATATAAGTGATACTTATCACCATCACCATTCTTTGCTTGGTCCACTGTTGTTCCTAACAGTAATACCGACAAATGGACTAGTAATTTGAAAACTTCTAGCAACCTTATTGATTTGAAGTTAATGGTCGACATTTCATTCTTAGACCATTTGGTTATCGAATCACCATTCTAACGTTGATTGTGCTTCCTAAGTCCGTACTTTGGGTGCACCTTCAACCAATGTTTAATTGTGTATGCTTTCCTCGACCATACACCATTATATCATTTGATCTGACAAATGTTATCTCCTTGTTCACATGATTGTGGAAACCCACCTTTTTGGAAATCTGGAGGAATGGTCGTTGAGCCATCAGCCACTTCCTCATCCTCTCCTTGGCTTAATGATGAACTCTTGTTTCAGAACTTGCTCCCATGGTTCGTTTCTCGAGAATCTTAAAATGTCCTTACGTTAATTTGTGTTACACCTTTTCTTCTCGGGCATCCTGAGTCTGAGGTATCCTGACACCAACCAGATCTGAAACTCGGTCAGATATGATGGTTGGAACATTTTCCAAGAGTTATAGCATTGGTCTCTCTATAACCCAATAAGGTGATGTCATGCCTAGCACACCTGGTTGGAGGACCTATTGCAAGACTTATTCTATGAGTTGTTCCTGATGGATCCTTTGTGTATCCAAAGTTTGACCTTTGCTTGAAGAACATGTCAATGCTATCTCGAAGCATGTCTGTGGTACTCCGATCTTCAATAAGAACATTTGAAGCACGATGCTAAATTTTCTTTATCATTTATCCAAACATCGTTGTATGGGTAATGTCATGAAATTTCTCTCCCCTTACCTAAAGGGTTTTCTACATTATATCCTGTCATGGATATCATGCTCTGTTTGTCCTTGGGAAGGATATACCCTAGAAATGTGTGTTTAAACACATTTTTCTTTCCATTGTTCTGATTAAATCTGATAGACACTTTTCCCTTTCCATTGGTTTTTTTAAACCCTTATTGTGATCTATATGATATAGCAGTAATAATTTCCTGCTGGTGCAACCGCCTCGGTGTACAACTCTGTCAGTAAGACCCTGTTACTAATGTTGATGACATTCCGGTAGCCACCGATGGACGAGAACCTTGCCTAATGGTCCGCCTCGTTCCACGAGCAGGAAAATGGTTCTCTTCGTCCCTCGCCCTTGGTACCGATGTTCTTACCGGCATAACTGACTGGCCTTGCTTACGTGATCGTGCAAGACGTCAGCGCCCTTCCTACTTTTAACACACATGGTGGGCCCATAACCCACAGGATCGAAACCTGACTCTCCTGTACACACCTGTTTCCAAAGTTAATCCTCACGCTTGGCTTCGTATGCAATTCACGAGCCACATTCCTAGTGATCTATTCTGGTATCAGACGCAATACTTATTCACATTGCCCTGAAACCCTTTCACCTTCTGACTAGGCATTGAACGATTGCCTGGCTGCTTGAAACTTCTTATGGTACCTTCTTACTTTGCTCTCGATATATTCTTAAGTTTCAATTCGAGAGTTACTTTCCGCCACTTTCCCTGATGTTGTCTACCAGATAGTCAGCCTTGTAGAGCTCC
The DNA here is from genome assembly GCF_002575655.3 of Aegilops tauschii subsp. strangulata. Lineage (NCBI taxonomy): Eukaryota > Viridiplantae > Streptophyta > Magnoliopsida > Poales > Poaceae > Aegilops > Aegilops tauschii. The sequence continues at coordinate 501,737,075 of NC_053039.3, forward strand.
GTTCTTACGGGATACCCCCCTATTCTTTCGTAAGTATGATGGAGTTCCTGAAGAAGCGTCCTGACTTCATGATGACCTAAAGCGGAGAAATGAAGACACCAATGAAGGCATCAACGTATTGGATTGACCTCTTCGAGAAGAGCAACCAACATCGAGAAGACCCGTTAGAATTTCATAACCAAATCCCTTCCCCCTTGCTCCCCTCTTAAATCTCGGGACGAGATTTCTTGTAGTGGAGGAGAATTGTGACGCCCGGATAATTAAGCTACAGTAACCCTCTGCAAATGATGCCACATCACCTTGATTACTGTTGCTAATCTTGCATTAGTTCGAAACCGATTCGAATTCAAATTCAAAATCAAGCAAACAATAAAAGTTTTCAAATATTAAAACTAAAATGTCCGGGGTGAGCCAAATATTGCATAGGTAAGTATGGTGGAGAAACCACACTTTTAGAAATGGTTTAAATACTCTAAAATATTTTAAACAGTAGCAAAAACAATTAGTTGAATGCCTTTTACAAAAAAATAAAAATATTAAACTAGTTTATTTAGTTGCCCAAACTTATGTGGCAGTAGCCTATTTATTAACACTAAATTAGGGACTATTTTTATAGTTTATAAAACTAAAATAAAAGAGGAACTAAAGTAAAACAGAAAACAGAAGAGGAAAATTAAACAAAAGTAAAATAAAGACAAAAGAACCCCCCCCCTCGCCGGGCCTCGGCCCAGCTAGCCATCGGGCCAACCAGGCCGGCCCAGCCGGCCCCTATAACCCCCTGAGGAACCACCAAAACCCTCACCGTTCTCCCCCGTTGCTACATCTTGAGCACTGCGTTGGTTTTCCCTTGAAGAGGAAAGGGTGATGCAGCAAAGTAGCGTAAGTATTTCCCTCAGTTTTTGAGAACCAAGGTATCAATCCAGTAGGAGGCTACGCGCGAGTCCCTCGCACCTACACAAAACAAATAAATCCTCGCAACCAACGCGATAAGGGGTTGTCAATCCCTACACGGTCACTTACGAGAGTGAGATCTGATAGATATGATAGGATAATATTTTTCGGTATTTTTATGATAAAGATGCAAAGTAAAATAAAAGCAAAGTAAAAAGCAACGGAAATAACTAAGTGTTGGAAGATTAATATGATGAAGATAGACCCGGGGGCCATAGGTTTCACTAGTGGCTTCTCTCAAGAGCATAAGTATTTTACGGAGGGTGAACAAATTACTATTGAGCAATTGACAGAATTGAGCATAGTTATGAGAATATCTAGGTATGATCATGTATATAGGCATCACGTCCAAGACAAGTAGACCGACTCCTGCCTGCATCTACTACTATTACTCCACACATCGACCGCTATCCAGCATGCATCTAGAGTATTAAGTTCATAAGAACAGAGTAACGCCTTAAGCAAGATGACATGATGTAGAGGGATAAATTCATGCAATATGATAAAAAAACCATCTTGTTATCCTCGATGGAAACAATACAATGCGTGCCTTGTTGCCCCTACTGTCACTGGGAAAGGACACCGCAAGATTGAACCCAAAGCTAAGCACTTCTCCCATTGCAAGAAAGATCAATCTAGTAGGCCAAACCAAACTGATAATTCGAAGAGACTTGCAAAGATAACCAATCATACATAAAAGAATTCAGAGAAGATTCAAATAGAGTTCATAGATAAACTTGATCATAAACCCACGATTCATCGGTCTCAACAAACACACGGCAAAAGAAGATTACATTGAATAGATCTCCACGAGAGAGGGGGAGAACATTGTATTGAGATCCAAAAAGAGAGAGAAAGCCATCTAGCTAATAACTATGGACCCGAAGGTCTGAGGTAAACTACTCACACTTCATCGGAGGGGCTATGGTGTTGATGTAGAAGCCCTCCGTGATCCATGCCCCTTCCGGCGGAGCTCCGGAACAGGCCCCAAGATGGGATCTCGTGGGTACAGAAGGTTGCGGCGGTGGAATTAGGGTTTTGGCTTTGTATCTGATCGTTTGGGGGTACGTAGGTATATATAGGAGGAAGAAGTACGTCGGTGGAGCAAAAATATTCCAAAAAGTGATGAAATATTTTTGCTCAGGGAGGTGCCCTAGGGTCCCTAGAATATTTGTGAATTATCTTAGAATTTTCTGAGCCATAAAAATTAGGGTTGCCTTGAAGCAAACAGATCTGGCTTAGGGTTTTTGAGAGAAAATGAATATTTTTCATTTAAGAAAAATATTCCAAAGGTTATTTTGTGGTGGATCAGAAGTGAAGTGATGGTTTGGGAGAGAAGTGAACACTTGGGTGACAGCCAAGGATGCCCAAGTGTTTAAGTCCAAATGAAAAGATTCAGAAACTCCAAGTTTCAAAAACTTTCAAATGAAATTTCAAGCAAATAAGAAAGGGCAAAAACCAGGATGGCACAGAAGTTGCTCTTGTTATTACTAGATACCACGGAATATTTTCCAGTATCTCGAGAATCCTTTGTGCCTACTGTTAGCTCTTTTTAGCGTGAATACACCTGGAAATAATTCCTCACACTTATCAAGGATTCGTTCATCTCCAGTTGATCATGTGTTTCACAAAATTCTTTTAAATGCTATTTGGTCTTCCGAAAATCCTCAGCAGCCTATTGCTCTTGAAATTCTTGCTTGCTTGCATTATGATTAATTCCATAAGTCTCGTAATCGTATTGACTTCCCTTGTCATTTTCATTTTGAGTCCGTTGATTCAATATGTTGTGAATGCCCGTAATCCTCAATCAGATCCTAGAATTCATCCTTCCGGCTTAGACGTCATTTTAAACATGAGCTGGTTCTCGACCAATCAAATTGCCGTCGATTGTGCCCCTAAGTCTATTCAACTTATCCATCCTTGATCAGAGCGTCTGCTTCCAATCCTTCGATTTGGAATCATAATTCCTTTGCATTTAAGCTCCGAATTATTCAGATGATTCCATAACCTGTTGCATTTGCATTCTTTCCTCTTTTGGTTGAGTACCGATACTCACATCAGATCCTTTGTGGACCATCAAGTCCTTTGTTTGATTGTTATCCGACAGTGTCCTTCATAATTAATCACCTTGTGAGTTCTTTCTCCGATACATAATGCCTTTGGTAAATTGTATCCTCTCCTTTTGCCAACCATGCTCTGCTTTCGAGCTGGTGATATTTACTCTTGAAGCTTGTGGTATATGTTCCTAAGAAGCCCCGTTGGGTTGAACCTATGCCTTCCCTAATCTGTGTGAACCCGAAAGTTATACGGGTTATACACTACTGCTGCTTCGTCAGATAACTTTTCAACACTACAACTTCGATAACGAGAAGTGAATGGATGGTCATACATTGGAGAAGTGGGAGTCGACCTTGAACTTTGTGTTCATGCCCATGGACACGATGTAGAACTTATCATGAAAGCTTCTCTTAAATTAAGTATTCCCTTGGTATAAGTTCATCTTATATCTGGGATCTGGCCTTTTGCAACCGTGGTTCCGACCATGTTCTCCTTTAAATACCATTTCTCGTGCAAGTTTAAGCACTTGTCTTCTGTAGAGCAATACCCAGTCCAACCTCTATTTTGATCTGTCGTCGAGTATTACCCCCTGGTATCTCGAGATTATCACAGAACTGCATAACCACTTATCAGTTCTTCATCAAGTACTACATCCTCACTGATTCCAATTTTTTCACGGGCTCCGAGTTATTAAACACTCGAAGACGCCGAGAACTGAACCGAGTCCGCATTATGGTTCAACATATCTTACTAATATTCTTTACTTAAGAGTTTGTACCCGATCATGTCATTCCTAGCCTGATCGGCTATATCATTATCGTACTAAATCTTAACTGTGCTACCTGGTCCTTCTTCTCGGAACACAATTATTGACGCTGAGCTAAGCTTACGTCGATCTTCCTTGTCATATATTATTGTCTTGAACAACAATACTTGATTCCGAGGTTGTGTCGTATCCGTGGTTCCAGTGGTATTTTGCTTGACCATTCCTTTTGCTTGATGTCGTTGTTATTCAATGGCAGCCTCATGGAATCTTTCGACAAAGGTGTCGTGATCATCAACATTCTGAGCTCTTCCAAAATATCTATTGAATTCTTGATGGGAAATACCTTGCCCCTCGATGGTTTGTATTATCATCGGCAACATTAATGCCCTCCCTCCAATACAAACTTGCTCATGTTTTGTGTATTACCTTGAGTTCCTTTCTATCCAGCTTGTGTTATGTTCTACCTTGGAATATTACCATCTTTTATGTCAAGGATGTCGTGGGAATTTCACCACTTCTTGAGAATTCTTGATATAAGTGATACTTATCACCATCACCATTCTTTGCTTGGTCCACTGTTGTTCCTAACAGTAATACCGACAAATGGACTAGTAATTTGAAAACTTCTAGCAACCTTATTGATTTGAAGTTAATGGTCGACATTTCATTCTTAGACCATTTGGTTATCGAATCACCATTCTAACGTTGATTGTGCTTCCTAAGTCCGTACTTTGGGTGCACCTTCAACCAATGTTTAATTGTGTATGCTTTCCTCGACCATACACCATTATATCATTTGATCTGACAAATGTTATCTCCTTGTTCACATGATTGTGGAAACCCACCTTTTTGGAAATCTGGAGGAATGGTCGTTGAGCCATCAGCCACTTCCTCATCCTCTCCTTGGCTTAATGATGAACTCTTGTTTCAGAACTTGCTCCCATGGTTCGTTTCTCGAGAATCTTAAAATGTCCTTACGTTAATTTGTGTTACACCTTTTCTTCTCGGGCATCCTGAGTCTGAGGTATCCTGACACCAACCAGATCTGAAACTCGGTCAGATATGATGGTTGGAACATTTTCCAAGAGTTATAGCATTGGTCTCTCTATAACCCAATAAGGTGATGTCATGCCTAGCACACCTGGTTGGAGGACCTATTGCAAGACTTATTCTATGAGTTGTTCCTGATGGATCCTTTGTGTATCCAAAGTTTGACCTTTGCTTGAAGAACATGTCAATGCTATCTCGAAGCATGTCTGTGGTACTCCGATCTTCAATAAGAACATTTGAAGCACGATGCTAAATTTTCTTTATCATTTATCCAAACATCATTGTATGGGTAATGTCATGAAATTTCTCTCCCCTTACCTAAAGGGTTTTCTACATTATATCCTGTCATGGATATCATGCTCTGTTTGTCCTTGGGAAGGATATACCCTAGAAATATGTGTTTAAACACATTTTTCTTTCCATTGTTCTGATTAAATCTGATAGACACTTTTCCCTTTCCATTGGTTTTTTTAAACCCTTATTGTGATCTATATGATATAGCAGTAATAATTTCCTGCTGGTGCAACCGCCTCGGTGTACAACTCTGTCAGTAAGACCCTGTTACTAATGTTGATGACATTCCGGTAGCCACCGATGGACGAGAACCTTGCCTAATGGTCTGCCTCGTTCCACGAGCAGGAAAATGGTTCTCTTCGTCCCTCGCCCTTGGTACCGATGTTCTTACCGGCATAACTGACTGGCCTTGCTTACGTGATCGTGCAAGACGTCAGCGCCCTTCCTACTTTTAACACACATGGTGGGCCCATAACCCACAGGATCGAAACCTGACTCTCCTGTACACACCTGTTTCCAAAGTTAATCCTCACGCTTGGCTTCGTATGCAATTCACGAGCCACATTCCTAGTGATCTATTCTGGTATCAGACGCAATACTTATTCACATTGCCCTGAAACCCTTTCACCTTCTGACTAGGCATTGAACGATTGCCTGGCTGCTTGAAACTTCTTATGGTACCTTCTTACTTTGCTCTCGATATATTCTTAAGTTTCAATTCGAGAGTTACTTTCCGCCACTTTCCCTGATGTTGTCTACCAGATAGTCAGCCTTGTAGAGCTCCGTTCTTACGGGATACCCCCCTATTCTTTCGTAAGTATGATGGAGTTCCTGAAGAAGCGTCCTGACTTCATGATGACCTAAAGCGGAGAAATGAAGACACCAATGAAGGCATCAACGTATTGGATTGACCTCTTCGAGAAGAGCAACCAACATCGAGAAGACCCGTTAGAATTTCATAACCAAATCCCTTCCCCCTTGCTCCCCTCTTAAATCTCGGGACGAGATTTCTTGTAGTGGAGGAGAATTGTGACGCCCGGATAATTAAGCTACAGTAACCCTCTGCAAATGATGCCACATCACCTTGATTACTGTTGCTAATCTTGCATTAGTTCGAAACCGATTCGAATTCAAATTCAAAATCAAGCAAACAATAAAAGTTTTCAAATATTAAAACTAAAATGTCCGGGGTGAGCCAAATATTGCATAGGTAAGTATGGTGGAGAAACCACACTTTTAGAAATGGTTTAAATACTCTAAAATATTTTAAACAGTAGCAAAAACAATTAGTTGAATGCCTTTTACAAAAAAATAAAAATATTAAACTATTTTATTTAGTTGCCCAAACTTATGTGGCAGTAGCCTATTTATTAACACTAAATTAGGGACTATTTTTATAGTTTATAAAACTAAAATAAAAGAGGAACTAAAGTAAAACAGAAAACAGAAGAGGAAAATTAAACAAAAGTAAAATAAAGACAAAAGAACCCCCCCCCTCGCCGGGCCTCGGCCCAGCTAGCCATCGGGCCAACCAGTCCGGCCCAGCCGGCCCCTATAACCCCCTGAGCAACCACCAAAACCCTCACCGTTCTCCCCGTTGCTACATCTTGAGCACTGCGTTGGTTTTCCCTTGAAGAGGAAAGGGTGATGCAGCAAAGTAGCGTAAGTATTTCCCTCAGTTTTTGAGAACCAAGGTATCAATCCAGTAGGAGGCTACGCGCGAGTCCCTCGCACCTACACAAAACAAATAAATCCTCGCAACCAACGCGATAAGGGGTTGTCAATCCCTACACGGTCACTTACGAGAGTGAGATCTGATAGATATGATAGGATAATATTTTTCGGTATTTTTATGATAAAGATGCAAAGTAAAATAAAAGCAAAGTAAAAAGCAACGGAAATAACTAAGTGTTGGAAGATTAATATGATGAAGATAGACCCGGGGGCCATAGGTTTCACTAGTGGCTTCTCTCAAGAGCATAAGTATTTTACGGAGGGTGAACAAATTACTATTGAGCAATTGACAGAATTGAGCATAGTTATGAGAATATCTAGGTATGATCATGTATATAGGCATCACGTCCAAGACAAGTAGACCGACTCCTGCCTGCATCTACTACTATTACTCCACACATCGACCGCTATCCAGCATGCATCTAGAGTATTAAGTTCATAAGAACAGAGTAACGCCTTAAGCAAGATGACATGATGTAGAGGGATAAATTCATGCAATATGATAAAAAAAACCCATCTTGTTATCCTCGATGGAAACAATACAATGCGTGCCTTGTTGCCCCTACTGTCACTGGGAAAGGACACCGCAAGATTGAACCCAAAGCTAAGCACTTCTCCCATTGCAAGAAAGATCAATCTAGTAGGCCAAACCAAACTGATAATTCGAAGAGACTTGCAAAGATAACCAATCATACATAAAAGAATTCAGAGAAGATTCAAATAGAGTTCATAGATAAACTTGATCATAAACCCACGATTCATCGGTCTCAACAAACACACGGCAAAAGAAGATTACATTGAATAGCTCTCCACGAGAGAGGGGGAGAACATTGTATTGAGATCCAAAAAGAGAGAGAAAGCCATCTAGCTAATAACTATGGACCCGAAGGTCTGAGGTAAACTACTCACACTTCATCGGAGGGGCTATGGTGTTGATGTAGAAGCCCTCCGTGATCCATGCCCCTTCCGGCGGAGCTCCGGAACAGGCCCCAAGATGGGATCTCGTGGGTACAGAAGGTTGCGGCGGTGGAATTAGGGTTTTGGCTCTGTATCTGATCGTTTGGGGGTACGTAGGTATATATAGGAGGAAGAAGTACGTCGGTGGAGCAAAAATATTCCAAAAAGTGATGAAATATTTTTGCTCAGGGAGGTGCCCTAGGGTCCCTAGAATATTTGTGAATTATCTTAGAATTTTCTGAGCCATAAAAATTAGGGTTGCCTTGAAGCAAACAGATCTGGCTTAGGGTTTTTGAGAGAAAATGAATATTTTTCATTTAAGAAAAATATTCCAAAGGTTATTTTGTGGTGGATCAGAAGTGAAGTGATGGTTTGGGAGAGAAGTGAACACTTGGGTGACAGCCAAGGATGCCCAAGTGTTTAAGTCCAAATGAAAAGATTCAGAAACTCCAAGTTTCAAAAACTTTCAAATGAAATTTCAAGCAAATAAGAAAGGGCAAAAACCAGGCTGGCACAGAAGTTGCTCTTGTTATTACTAGATACCACGGAATATTTTCCAGTATCTCGAGAATCCTTTGTGCCTACTGTTAGCTCTTTTTAGCGTGAATACACCTGGAAATAATTCCTCACACTTATCAAGGATTCGTTCATCTCCAGTTGATCATGTGTTTCACAAAATTCTTTTAAATGCTATTTGGTCTTCCGAAAATCCTCAGCAGCCTATTGCTCTTGAAATTCTTGCTTGCTTGCATTATGATTAATTCCATAAGTCTCGTAATCGTATTGACTTCCCTTGTCATTTTCATTTTGAGTCCGTTGATTCAATATGTTGTGAATGCCCGTAATCCTCAATCAGATCCTAGAATTCATCCTTCCGGCTTAGACGTCATTTTAAACATGAGCTGGTTCTCGACCAATCAAATTGCCGTCGATTGTGCCCCTAAGTCTATTCAACTTATCCATCCTTGATCAGAGCGTCTGCTTCCAATCCTTCGATTTGGAATCATAATTCCTTTGCATTTAAGCTCCGAATTATTCAGATGATTCCATAACCTGTTGCATTTGCATTCTTTCCTCTTTTGGTTGAGTACCGATACTCACATCAGATCCTTTGTGGACCATCAAGTCCTTTGTTTGATTGTTATCCGACAGTGTCCTTCATAATTAATCACCTTGTGAGTTCTTTCTCCGATACATAATGCCTTTGGTAAATTGTATCCTCTCTTTTTGCCAACCATGCTCTGCTTTCGAGCTGGTGATATTTACTCTTGAAGCTTGTGGTATATGTTCCTAAGAAGCCCCGTTGGGTTGAACCTATGCCTTCCCTAATCTGTGTGAACCCGAAAGTTATACGGGTTATACACTACTGCTGCTTCGTCAGATAACTTTTCAACACTACAACTTCGATAACGAGAAGTGAATGGATGGTCATACATTGGAGAAGTGGGAGTCGACCTTGAACTTTGTGTTCATGCCCATGGACACGATGTAGAACTTATCATGAAAGCTTCTCTTAAATTAAGTATTCCCTTGGTATAAGTTCATCTTATATCTGGGATCTGGCCTTTTGCAACCGTGGTTCCGACCATGTTCTCCTTTAAATACCATTTCTCGTGCAAGTTTAAGCACTTGTCTTCTGTAGAGCAATACCCAGTCCAACCTCTATTTTGATCTGTCATCGAGTATTACCCCCTGGTATCTCGAGATTATCACAGAACTGCATAACCACTTATGAGTTCTTCATCAAGTACTACATCCTCACTGATTCCAATTTTTTCACGGGCTCCGAGTTATTAAACACTCGAAGACGCCGAGAACTGAACCGAGTCCGCATTATGGTTCAACATATCTTACTAATATTCTTTACTTACGAGTTTGTACCCGATCATGTCATTCCTAGCCTGATCGGCTATATCATTATCGTGCTAAATCTTAACTGTGCTACCTGGTCCTTCTTCTCGGAACACAATTATTGACGCTGAGCTAAGCTTACGTCGATCTTCCTTGTCATATATTATTGTCTTGAACAACAATACTTGATTCCGAGGTTGTGTCGTATCCGTGGTTCCAGTGGTATTTTGCTTGACCATTCCTTTTGCTTGATGTCGTTGTTATTCAATGGCAGCCTCATGGAATCTTTCGACAAAGGTGTCGTGATCATCAACATTCTGAGCTCTTCCAAAATATCTATTGAATTCTTGATGGGAAATACCTTGCCCCTCGATGGTTTGTATTATCATCGGCAACGTTAATGCCCTCCCTCCAATACAAACTTGCTCATGTTTTGTGTATTACCTTGAGTTCCTTTCTATCCAGCTTGTGTTATGTTCTACCTTGGAATATTACCATCTTTTATGTCAAGGATGTCGTGGGAATTTCACCACTTCTTGAGAATTCTTGATATAAGTGATACTTATCACCATCACCATTCTTTGCTTGGTCCACTGTTGTTCCTAACAGTAATACCGACAAATGGACTAGTAATTTGAAAACTTCTAGCAACCTTATTGATTTGAAGTTAATGGTCGACATTTCATTCTTAGACCATTTGGTTATCGAATCACCATTCTAACGTTGATTGTGCTTCCTAAGTCCGTACTTTGGGTGCACCTTCAACCAATGTTTAATTGTGTATGCTTTCCTCGACCATACACCATTATATCATTTGATCTGACAAATGTTATCTCCTTGTTCACATGATTGTGTAAACCCACCTTTTTGGAAATCTGGAGGAATGGTCGTTGAGCCATCAGCCACTTCCTCATCCTCTCCTTGGCTTAATGATGAACTCTTGTTTCAGAACTTGCTCCCATGGTTCGTTTCTCGAGAATCTTAAAATGTCCTTACGTTAATTTGTGTTACACCTTTTCTTCTCGGGCATCCTGAGTCTGAGGTATCCTGACACCAACCAGATCTGAAACTCGGTCAGATATGATGGTTGGAACATTTTCCAAGAGTTATAGCATTGGTCTCTCTATAACCCAATAAGGTGATGTCATGCCTAGCACACCTGGTTGGAGGACCTATTGCAAGACTTATTCTATGAGTTGTTCCTGATGGATCCTTTGTGTATCCAAAGTTTGACCTTTGCTTGAAGAACATGTCAATGCTATCTCGAAGCATGTCTGTGGTACTCCGATCTTCAATAAGAACATTTGAAGCACGATGCTAAATTTTCTTTATCATTTATCCAAACATCGTTGTATGCGTAATGTCATGAAATTTCTCTCCCCTTACCTAAAGGGTTTTCTACATTATATCCTGTCATGGATATCATGCTCTGTTTGTCCTTGGGAAGGATATACCCTAGAAATATGTGTTTAAACACATTTTTCTTTCCATTGTTCTGATTAAATCTGATAGACACTTTTCCCTTTCCATTGGTTTTTTTAAACCCTTATTGTGATCTATATGATATAGCAGTAATAATTTCCTGCTGGTGCAACCGCCTCGGTGTACAACTCTGTCAGTAAGACCCTGTTACTAATGTTGATGACATTCCGGTAGCCACCGATGGACGAGAACCTTGCCTAATGGTCCGCCTCGTTCCACGAGCAGGAAAATGGTTCTCTTCGTCCCTCGCCCTTGGTACCGATGTTCTTACCGGCATAACTGACTGGCCTTGCTTACGTGATCGTGCAAGACGTCAGCGCCCTTCCTACTTTTAACACACATGGTGGGCCCATAACCCACAGGATCGAAACCTGACTCTCCTGTACACACCTGTTTCCAAAGTTAATCCTCACGCTTGGCTTCGTATGCAATTCACGAGCCACATTCCTAGTGATCTATTCTGGTATCAGACGCAATACTTATTCACATTGCCCTGAAACCCTTTCACCTTCTGACTAGGCATTGAACGATTGCCTGGCTGCTTGAAACTTCTTATGGTACCTTCTTACTTTGCTCTCGATATATTCTTAAGTTTCAATTCGAGAGTTACTTTCCGCCACTTTCCCTGATGTTGTCTACCAGATAGTCAGCCTTGTAGAGCTCCGTTCTTACGGGATACCCCCCTATTCTTTCGTAAGTATGATGGAGTTCCTGAAGAAGCATCCTGACTTCATGATGACCTAAAGCGGAGAAATGAAGACACCAATGAAGGCATCAACGTATTGGATTGACCTCTTCGAGAAGAGCAACCAACATCGAGAAGACCCGTTAGAATTTCATAACCAAATCCCTTCCCCCTTGCTCCCCTCTTAAATCTCGGGACGAGATTTCTTGTAGTGGAGGAGAATTGTGACGCCCGGATAATTAAGCTACAGTAACCCTCTGCAAATGATGCCACATCACCTTGATTACTGTTGCTAATCTTGCATTAGTTCGAAACCGATTCAAATTCAAATTCAAAATCAAGCAAACAATAAAAGTTTTCAAATATTAAAACTAAAATGTCCGGGGTGAGCCAAATATTGCATAGGTAAGTATGGTGGAGAAACCACACTTTTAGAAATGGTTTAAATACTCTAAAATATTTTAAACAGTAGCAAAAACAATTAGTTGAATGCCTTTTACAAAAAAATAAAAATATTAAACTATTTTATTTAGTTGCCCAAACTTATGTGGCAGTAGCCTATTTATTAACACTAAATTAGGGACTATTTTTATAGTTTATAAAACTAAAATAAAAGAGGAACTAAAGTAAAACAGAAAACAGAAGAGGAAAATTAAACAAAAGTAAAATAAAGACAAAAGAACCCCCCCCCCTCACCGGGCCTCGGCCCAGCTAGCCATCGGGCCAACCAGGCCGGCCCAGCCGGCCCCTATAACCCCCTGAGCAACCACCAAAACCCTCACCGTTCTCCCCCGTTGCTACATCTTGAGCACTGCGTTGGTTTTCCCTTGAAGAGGAAAGGGTGATGCAGCAAAGTAGCGTAAGTATTTCCCTCAGTTTTTGAGAACCAAGGTATCAATCCTGTAGGAGGCTACGCGCGAGTCCCTCGCACCTACACAAAACAAATAAATCCTCGCAACCAACGCGATAAGGGGTTGTCAATCCCTACACGGTCACTTACGAGAGTGAGATCTGATAGATATGATAGGATAATATTTTTCGGTATTTTTATGATAAAGATGCAAAGTAAAATAAAAGCAAAGTAAAAAGCAACGGAAATAACTAAGTGTTGGAAGATTAATATGATGAAGATAGACCCGGGGGCCATAGGTTTCACTAGTGGCTTCTCTCAAGAGCATAAGTATTTTACGGAGGGTGAACAAATTACTATTGAGCAATTGACAGAATTGAGCATAGTTATGAGAATATCTAGGTATGATCATGTATATAGGCATCACGTCCAAGACAAGTAGACCGACTCCTACCTGCATCTACTACTATTACTCCACACATCGACCGCTATCCAGCATGCATCTAGAGTATTAAGTTCATAAGAACAGAGTAACGCCTTAAGCAAGATGACATGATGTAGAGGGATAAATTCATGCAATATGATAAAAAAACCATCTTGTTATCCTCGATGGAAACAATACAATGCGTGCCTTGTTGCCCCTACTGTCACTGGGAAAGGACACCGCAAGATTGAACCCAAAGCTAAGCACTTCTCCCATTGCCAGAAAGATCAATCTAGTAGGCCAAACCAAACTGATAATTCGAAGAGACTTGCAAAGATAACCAATCATACATAAAAGAATTCAGAGAAGATTCAAATAGAGTTCATAGATAAACTTGATCATAAACCCACGATTCATCGGTCTCAACAAACACACGGCAAAAGAAGATTACATTGAATAGATCTCCACGAGAGAGGGGGAGAACATTGTATTGAGATCCAAAAAGAGAGAGAAAGCCATCTAGCTAATAACTATGGACCCGAAGGTCTGAGGTAAACTACTCACACTTCATCGGAGGGGCTATGGTGTTGATGTAGAAGCCCTCCGTGATCCATGCCCCTTCCGGCGGAGCTCCGGAACAGGCCCCAAGATGGGATCTCGTGGGTACAGAAGGTTGCGGCGGTGGAATTAGGGTTTTGGCTCTGTATCTGATCGTTTGGGGGTACGTAGGTATATATAGGAGGAAGAAGTACGTCGGTGGAGCAACAGGGGGCCCACGAGGGTGGAGGGCGCGCCTGGGGGGGTAGGCGCGCCCCCCTACCTCATGGCTTCCCTGTTGGTTGCTTGACGTAGGGTCCAAGTCTCCTGGATCTTGTTCGTTCCAAAAATCACGTTCCCGAAGGTTTCATTCCGTTTGGACTCCGTTTGATATTCTTTTTCTGCGAAACTCTGAAATAGGCAAAAAAAACAGCAATTCTGGGCTGGGCCTCCGGTTAATATGTTAGTCCCAAAAATAATATAAAAGCGAATAATAAAGCCCAATAATGTCCAAAACAGAAGATAATATAGCATGGAGCAATCAAAAATTATATATACGTTGGAGACGTATCACCCATCGCCCCACTCGCTCCCCCACTCCCCCTCGATTGGATCTGGATCGGGAGGAGCCCGATCCCCTCGCCCTTCCACCCCCGACGCCGACGCCGGTGCCCGGAGCTTCCCCGCCGGACTGCCTCCTCCTCCTCACCGGCCTGCTTCCTCTCCGTCACGCCGTCTCCGTCCTCCTCCTCACGCCCCATTGCCACGAACCCTACGACCCCCGTGAGCGACCCAGATCGTCCTCTCTTCCTTCCCCGCGCACGTGCTCGAACCCGTGCCGCGACCGCACCCCCGCGGTGAGCGCCTCATGCCCCCCTGCAGTCCTACCGCGCGCCCGCTGCCGCACGCGGCTCTGGCCGGCCCGTGCTGGCCTCACCCCGCCTCGTCTACGCGCACGCCCACCGTGGCCGCGTTCGGCCACGGCCGACCCCGCGCTGCACAGCCACAGCCGCCGCTGCTCCCGGCCGCGCCCCTGCCCGCGTGCTTGCTGCTACTGCTCCCGCACCGGATGCTGCTGCTCTGCATCACTGCACCCGCGACACGACCGCCTCGCCATGCCGCTGCAGCCCTCCAACCGCACGCACGTGCACCCCCTCGTCACTACTCGCCGGAGGCCACCCGCCGCGCCGCGTCGTGCATCCCACCATCGGCGCGCCACCGCCCTGCTGCTCCCTGCCGCAGCCACCTCCGCCGTCGAGGCCATCCCCCCTCCGCCGCCTCCCCTGGCTCCGGCCGGCGCCGGCGTGCGTCGGGCCTGCTCAGTGCCCCTTGGGCACCCGTCCGTTTGGGCGCCCGCACCACCGCCCATTAGCATCGTGCCCGTTAAGGCCCGCTGGCCCTATGACAGCTGGGCCCCGCCCCCTATGACAATGACTGGTGGGCCAAGCCCGAGAACGTTTTAAAATAAAAATGAATTAATAAAATTTATAATTAATTAATTAAGTTAACTAAACCTATTTAATTAATATGATTAACTTGTTAGTTTAATTAAATAGTAAATAGTTTAACTAAACCCTAATTAACCTAAACAGAGTATGACAGGTGGGTCCCACTGGACCCACACGTCAGTTTGACCAGTCAACACCTCTGTTGACTGCTGACGTCATGATGACGTCAGCGTGCACTATTCTGGATAATGTTGAATTAAATTAATTAAATAAATTCTAAAAATGATTTAAAACTTTAGAAAATCATATAAAATAAACCGTAGCTCAGATGAAAATACTTTCTACATGAAAGTTGCTCAGAACGACGAAACGAATCCGGTTACGCAGCCCGTTCGACCGCCACACATCCCTAACATATCAAACTCGCAACTTTCCCCCTCCGGTTCATTTGTGCGGAAACGCCAAACACCGGGAATACTTTCCCGGGTGTTTCCCCCTTAGCCGGTATCACCTATTACCGCGATTGGGCACCCCTAGCAATGCTCATTGTCATGTCATGCATCATCATGCATATGTTTGCATTATATTTATTGTTTCTTCCCCCTCTTCTCTCGCTAGACTCCGAGACCGACGCCGCTGCTACCCAGTACGACTACGGTGTTGACAACCCCTCCTTCTTGCCAGAGCAATCAGGCAAGCCCCCCCCCCTTGATCACCAGATATCGCCTATTCTACTCTCTACTGCTTGCATTCGAGTAGTGTAGCATGTTACTACTTTTCGTTAATCCTATTATGCTGCATAGCCTGTCCTTACTACTATTGTTGTTACCTTTACCTGCAATCCTACATGCTTAGTATAGGATGCTAGTATTCCATCTGTGGCCCTACATTCTTGTCCGTCTGCCTTGCTATACTATCGGGCCATGATCACTCGGGAGGTGATCACGGATATATACTTATATACTTTACATGATACCTGTGGTGACTTAAGTTGGGTCGGCTCTTGGAGTACCCACGAGTGGATCTTTGTGGCGGAGCGACATGGCAGGTTGAGACCACCTAGGCGAGAGGTGGGCCTGGCCCTGGTAGGCATTTGCGGTTACTTCATAATAACATGCTTAACGAGATCTTGGTATTTGATCTGAGTCTGGCCACTGGCCTATACGCACTAACCAACTATGCGGGAACAGTTATGGGCACACGGCGTCGTGGTATCAGCCGAAGCCTTCATGACGTCAGCGACCATCGGAGTAAATGGCCACGGGTAGCCTAACCGACTCCCCTGGCCCTTCAAAAAATTATCAGGCCATTCGAGCCTTCAAGTATCCAGAGCATGGGGCCGCCTTCCTCCGGCCGGCTATCCCCAGGGCCGACTACCAGAAGGCGACCCGGCCTCAAAAACCTTCCCGAAGAAAGCTACGAGATGACCGACTCTAGGAAGCCGGCCCCAAGAGGACCGACTCCCAGAAGCCGGCCATGAAGAGAGCCGACTCCCAGAAGCCGGCCAAGACTGCACCCACCAAGACTGCATCCACATAACAGTGATAGGACGGGGCGTGGCCGCAGAACAGCCCACTACCCCCGAATCCCGGAACAGGCATGGCCACAGGGCACCGTACAGGTCAGCCATCTCCCGTCCGGCGCGGCACTGTAGCCATGTTGACCTCGATGTCACCCACGACAGGCGCCAGTATGGCCTGCGGGCGGCGGGCCCCTTTAGCCAGAGAGACGCTCGAAGGCGGCCCGGCCTCCCCTAGTCGGCCAGGGGCGTAGTCGGATCCCAATAGCCGGCTACCCCCCTCCCTCGAAACATGTGCATCATTAAGGAGACAAGATGAGGTGAGGCTACAGTGAGAGCCCGCAAGGCGGCGGCACTGTAGCCACGCTTACCTCGACAAAGCCCTCGTCATCAGAGGCAAGGCAACAGCAACCAGCCACCGACAAGGCCCCCAAGCGGTGGGGCCGGCCTGTCGGCCAAGAGGCCGGCAGCCGGCGGGACCCACCAGTCGGCGGGCCCCAATGGCCGGCGGAGAAGCCGGCGAGCGCAGACACTGACGGCTGGGACCCGCGCCCAGCCGGATTACCATTGTACCCCTGGGGGGTAGGCCTATATAAACCCCCCGGGACACCCATGCAAAGGGTTGATCTCATAGAGTTTCAGACACCACATAGAGAGACGAGGGGAGCTAGCCTTGCCCTTCTTCTTCCCCTAGCCAAACAGCTCAAGGAGCACTTGTAGCTACTTGTATTGATCTAGTGATCATGCGGAGACCCCGCACAGCAGGACTAGGGGTGTTATCTCCACGGAGAGCCCCGAACCTGGGTAAGATCCGCCGGCGTGCATGTCTTCGCCTTATCCCGTTTCCAGGCACCGGCGATGTCTTACTGGCTCCCACAATGATAATCCACCCGTTGGCATATGTCGCACCTACCACCCGACATATGGCGCCCACCGTGGGGGCCAGGTGCACCGTCGTCTGGAGACCCATTCTGGACGGGAACCCTTTTCCTCCCCTGCGAGTGTAGCCAGCCTGCTACGCCCGATGGCGCTTGCCCTGACGCGCTGCAAGGCGTCGACGACGCCTGCGCGGCGAGCTGCCTTGCCGACCTTCTTGGCGAGACTCGCATCTCCGACGAGCCCACGTCCGACGCGGGCACAGACTACCCCGAGAGCCGCCTCGTCAGCCTCCTCGACCAACTTCACGTCTCCAGCGAGCTTGCTGTGGACCTGGAGTCGGTCGGCTCCACCGACCCGATGCTCGTCGACTCCGACACGGCATCGCTTGACGCCTTCCCCACCGACGTGGTGATCTTCGACGACCCTCTCCCTCGAGCCGACAGTGGCAGCAGCGCTGTCACTGAGGTGCTGGTCATCAGCCACGGCGCCGACTCGGGCGAGAACGCCCACGACGCCCTACAAGCGGCGCTGCACGACTTGTCCGTCCCCATCCCGGCCGACGCCGACGCCGAGACTCTGGAGGCACGCCGCCTCGCCCTCATCGCGGAGGGCCAGAAGATAGCCTCCATGAGACGCCTCACTGAGGCTCACCAGCGCGTAGTCGACCGTGCCGCCTTTGGTACGCCGCCTCATGGCGGGCCGAGCCGAGACGGCCTCCTGAAGAAGCGCGGCGCGGCCATCGCCAGCATGCTGGGGGCAGACCGCCCAGTCTACGCCACGCCGCTCGAGAACCTGCGTGCCGCTCAGGCGGCCGTAGAAGAGCTGAACGGGCTGGGGGCTGATGAGCTCCCCTACATGACAAGGCGCATCCAGCAGCTGATCGACGCGGCCGCAGAACGGCATGAAGCCGGCGCCCGCGCTGAGAGTCCTCCCCTACACCGAGAACACGCCGCGACATCCCGGTCGCCGACTGCGAGCGGCGCCCGCGTGAGGAAAGACAAGGAGCCGGCTGCTAGCCGCGGCCGGACTCGAATCACCATTGAGCGCGACGCAGAAGGCCGCCCCCGAGCGGTGGAACGCCAAGGCAATCCGCCTCCTCCCTCGCCTCGTGGGGAGAGATATCCCACCCCGCCGCCTGTCAGGCATCCGACTCTCGGTGGCCGACTAGGCCACCACGAAGGAGTCGGCGAGAATGATGCCCGCCACCGGATCGACCACCTAGCGCGATCCCTGGCATTAGAAGAAGAAGACGATGTCGGCCCGCCTTGCTTTGGCCCCCGCATCCGCGACGATCCCTTCCCCAAAGGGTTCTCACTCCCCAGAGACCGGAAGATTGGCTGATCGACTACTTTACCGCCGTCAGCATAGCGAATGGCAACAGGCGCGTTGCCATGAAGTACGTCCCCCTCATGCTTCAAGGCACGGCGCGCACCTGGCTGAACAGCCTCAAGCCCTACAGCGTCAACAGCTAGCTAGACTTCACGGAAGTCTTTGTCCGCAACTTCACCAGCACATACAAGCGGCCTCCCAAGCCCCGCCAGCTCTCCATATGCGTCCAAGGGCCCAGCGAATCGACTCGCGACTACCTCACGCGGTGGGCCGAGCTCCGCAACTCCTGCGAGGGGGTGCACGAGGTTCAAGGCATAGAATACTTCACCGCCGGGTGCCGAGAGGGCACCCTCCTCAAGCACCGACTCCTCTGCGACGAGCTGACCACCCTCGACGAGCTGCTGGTCATAGCCGACAAGTACGCCACGGCCGACTCCTCGATGAAGACCGAGCTCCGAGTGGACGCCTCTGGAAAGGTGCTTGCTCCGGCTCCCAAGACGCCGGCTGGCGACTCCAACCGACGCCCCTACCAGAACGACCACAAGCGCAAGGCCCCTATGCCACCTTCCACCAGTCGGCAGGTGGCCACTGTCGAAGACGAGCAGCCCGAAGAGCGGCCCGCTCCCAAGAAGAAGGGCGGCAGGCCGGCTTGGCAGCCGGCCTTCTCCTACGAGCAGACTCTCGATACCCCCTGCAAGTTCCACAGCGGCGCGAAGCCGTCGAACCACACGACCCGGAAGTGCCACTGGCTCACACGGATCTCCAAGGGCGAGGGGCTGGTGCCGCCTCCGCCTCCTGGCCCGCCGCCTCCAGCCCCCCAGCAGCCGGCTGCTCGACCAGCAGTCGGAGCCATTCAGGATGAGTTCCCAGATGAGCATGCCGCCTACGTCGTCTTCATGAGCAAGGTTGAAGACAAGAGCAGCCGGCGCCGACAGCACCAAGAGGTCAACGCAGTCGCCTCCAGCAACCCGAGTTCATGCATTGGTCTGAAAGGCCTATCAGCTGGAGCCGGGCCGATCACCCAGAGGTGATGCCGTCTCCTGGCTCCTACGCATTGGTGTTGGGCGTCACCCTCGCGACGGAGAGGCGAGTTGCCCGATTCTCCCGCGTGCTGATTGATGGCGGAAGCAGTATCAACATACTGTACCGCGACACCATGGAGAAGTTGAGCGTCAAGGCGAAGCAGCTCATGCCAAGACGGACTGTGTTCCATGGCATCGTACCCGGCCTGTCCTGTTCCCCAATCGGCAAGATCAAGATGTATGTTCTCTTCGGAGACAAGGATCACTTTCGCCAAGAGGCGATCTGGTTCGAAGTAGTGGACCTAGAGAGCCCTTACCACGCCTTGCTTGGCCAACCTGCCCTGGCCAAGTTCATGGTTGTGCCCCACTACGCCTACCTCAAGATGAAGATGCCGAGTTCGAAGGGGATCATCACTGTAGCCGGAGACTACAAGAATTCCATCGAGTGCGCTGCAGCCAGCAGCCGACTGGCCGAGTCCCTCGTGGTTGCTAAAGAGAAGAAGATGCTGGAGCGAGTTGTGGCCATGGCCGGCAAGCAGCCGGCCCTGTCCCCTAACCCCAAGGAATATGATGCTCAGGGCTCCTTCCAGCCGGCCAAGGAGACGAAGAAGATACCTCTGGACCCGGAGAACCCGGAGAGGTTTGTTGTCATTGGTGCAAACCTGGACAGTAAATAGGAAGGCGAGCTCGTCGACTTCCTCCGTGAGAATCGAGACATCTTTGCATGGTCCCCAAAGGACATGCCGGGTGTTCCGAAGGATTTTGCCGAGCACAAGCTACACGTCCGAGCGGACGCGAAACCAGTCAAGCAGCCTCTCCGCCGACTGTCGGAGGAGAAGAGAAGAATCGTAGGAGAAGAGATAGCCCGGCTCCTGGCCGCCGGCTTCATTATGGAAGTGTTTTTCCCAGAGTGGCTTGCCAACCCGGTCTTGGTGTGGAAGAAGAACAACAAATGGCGTATGTGTATATACTACACTAGCCTCAACAAAGCCTGCCCCAAAGATCCGTTTGCCCTACCACGGATTGATCAAGTGATAGACTCCACAGCCGGATGCAAGCTGTTGAGTTTCTTGGATGCCTACTCAGGATACCACCAGATCAAGTTGGACCCAGCTGACCGCCTGAAGACCGCCTTCATCACACCATTCGGAGCTTTCTGTTACCTGACTATGACATTCGGCTTGAGGAATGCCGGTGCCACTTTTCAGCGTTGCATGCAAAAATGCCTCCTCAAGCAACTCGGCAGAAATGCCCATGTCTACGTAGACGATATTGTGGTGAAGACGGAGAAACGCGGCACCCTGCTGGAAGACCTCAAAGAAACATTTGCCAACTTGCGCCGATTCCAGATCAAGCTCAACCCCGAGAAATGCATGTTCGGAGTACCAGCCGGCCAGCTTCTAGGCTTTTTGGTCTCCGAACGCGGCATTGAGTGCAACCCTGTGAAGATCAAGGCCATTGAGAGAATGGAGATTCCCACCAAGTTGCGAGACGTTCAGAAGTTCACCGGGTGCCTGGCCTCCCTAAACCGCTTCATCAGCCGGCTAGGAGAGAAGGCTCTCCCCCTGTACCGACTTATGAAGAAATCCACCCACTTCGAGTGGAACGACCAAGCAGACCAAGCCTTCCATGAGTTGAAGAAGATGCTGACCACTCCACCTGTCCTGGCGGCGCCGACTGAGAAGGAGCCCATGCTCCTCTACATTGCTGCGACTAGCCGAGTGGTCAGCACGGTCATCGTGGTCCAGCGCCCAGAAGAAGGCCGAGCCCAGTTAGTCCAGAGGCCGGTATATTATTTAAGCGAAGTATTGTCCACCTCAAAGCAAAACTACCCGCACTACCAGAAGATGTGCTATGGAGTGTACTTCGCCGCCAAGAAGCTGAAGCCCTACTTTCAAGAGCATCCCATCACGGTCGTATGCACCGCCCCGCTTGCCGAGATCATAGGCAGCCGAGATGCATCCGGCCGGGTGGCTAAGTGGGCCATTGCGCTGGCTCCTTACACGATCTTCTACCAGCCCCGCACCGCCATCAAGTCCCAAGCATTGGCCGACTTCCTTGTCGACTGGGCCGAGACCCAGTACCTGCCGCCGGCTCGCGAATCCACTCATTGGCAGATGCACTTCGACGGGTCCAAGATGCGCACCGGCTTGGGAGCCGGCATCGTCCTCACCTCTCCCAAAGGCGACAAGCTCAGATACGCATTGCAAATCCATTTTGCCGCCTCCAACAATGTGGCTGAGTACGAGGCGCTCGTACATGGGTTCCGACTAGCCAAAGAGCTCGGCATACGCCGGATCCTGTGTTATGGCGACTCGGACTTGGTGGTCCAGCAGTCATCTGGTGACTGGGACGCCAAGGACGCAAACATGGCGAGCTATCGATTCCTCGTCCAGTAGATCAGTGGATACTTTGAAGGGTGTGAGTTCCTCCACGTGCCACGGGCCGACAACGACCAAGCAGATGCCCTGGCACGGATCGGCTCCACCCGACAGGCTATACCAACCGGTGTCTCTCTCCAGCGCCTCCTCAAACCGTCTATCAAGCCGTCTCCAGAATCAGACTCTATCTTCGTACCGCCCGCCCTTGATGCAGCCGGATCCGACTGGAGGAACCCAGCAGGCGGCTCGGGGACTTCGACAAGCGGCCCGGGGACTGCCGTAGTCGCACCCGGCTCGGGGACTTCAGAACCCAGCCCGGGGACTGCAGCAGTCGGCCCGGGGACTGCAGCGACACAAGAGGCGGTGGCCGACTCCAACTCTCCACCACCCAACCCACCCACCCGGGTCACAGTGGCCGTACTGACAATAGAAGAAGTCACGGCTCCATCATGGGCCCAGCCCATCCTCAACTTCCTAGTCAACAGAGAGCTGCCGACTGATGAGATCTCGGCAAGACTAGTGCAACGCCGAGCCGGAGCATACGCAATAATAAACAGAGAACTTGTCAAGCGTAGCGTCACTGGAGTCTTCCAGCGCTGCGTCGAGCCAGAGAAGGGCATAGCAATCCTCAAGGATATCCACCAAGGCGAATGCGGCCACCACGCAGCCTCAAGATCACTTGTCACCAAAGCTTTCCGCCATGGTTTCTTTTGGCCGGCCGCTTTGGAAGATGCCAAGGAATTAGTCAAATGCTGCAAAGGATGCCAAGTCTTCAGTTTCAAGCAACACCTGTCGGCTTCTGCACTCAAGACCATCCCCCTCACCTGGCCCTTTGCCGTTTGGGGGCTGGACATGGTGGGCCCATTCAAGACAGCCCGCGGCGGCATGACGCATCTGCTTGTCGCCGTGGACAAATTTACCAAGTGGATTGAAGCGAAGCCGATCAAGAAGCTGAACGGGCCGACTGCCGTGACACATCGCAGACATCACTACTCGGTATGGTGTACCACACAGCATCATCACCGACAACGGCACGAATTTTGCCAAGGGAGCACTGGCACGTTTCTGCGCGACACAGGGCATCCGACTGGACTTAGCGTCCGTTGCCCACCCGCAGTCAAACGGCCAGGTCGAGCGAGCAAATGGCCTCATCCTCTCCGGCATCAAGCCCCGACTGGTCGTACCACTGGAGCGTTCGGCCAGCTGCTGGCTCGATGAGCTGCCGGCTGTCCTCTGGAGTCTGCGTACTACCCCAAACAAGTCAACCGGCTTCACTCCGTTCTTCCTTGTATATGGTGCCGAGGCTGTCATCCCAACTGACATCGAGTTCGACTCGCCTCGGGTCACCATGTACACGGAGGCGGAGGCCAAGGAAGCGCGAGAAGACGGTGTCGACCTGCTGGAAGAAGGTCGGCTGTTAGCACTCAGCCGGTCCGCCATCTACCAGCAGGGTTTGCGCCGTTACCACAACTGGAAGGTCAAGCCAAGATCCTTCCAAGAGGGCGATCTTGTGCTCCGGCTGATCCAGTGACAGCCGGCCAGCACAAGCTCTCGGCCCCTTGGGAAGGCCCTTTCGTCATCAGCAAGGCCCTAGGCAACGACTCCTACTACCTGATTGACGCACAGAAGCCAAGAGCATGCAAGAGGGATGATTCTGGCAAGGAGTCGGAACGACCATGGAACGCCAATCTCCTGAGAAGATTTTACAGTTAAAAGCAGTATGTATCACGCTACCTTTTTGTATTAAGTACGAGACAACGGGCCCCCCGAGGCGCACTCGGGGACTGCCCTCCTTTATCTATGAATGACGAGTGTCATACCCATGAATGTACTATTACATTTGATTTTCTATCTGGCACCGGGTTCGACTAGTCGGCCCGGGGACTGGCGGCCTTAAGTTATATTAAAGTTCTACCTGAAGTCAGACAAGTAGTGTGCCAGCACCCGAGCCCTCTCTTGTTGTAAGTCGCAGCTCGAAGAACCGACTGTACGACTGGCAAGAGCCAAAGGCAGAAAGGAGGCCCACACGAAAAACGGCTAAGGACTAACGAACTTATATAACACAAGCCGGCCCCCAACCACGCCTACCGGCTGTCAAAACAGCCGGCTAACCGGCTTCCAAGTCACTTTGCTACAATCCAACAAGGCTAGAGTACTTGCCCTCCCAACCGGCCAAGCACTTCTCCAGCCACAGACTGCAGAGCAGCTGTCCGGCTGGGAAGGCGGCAACCAAGGAAGGGCGGCAAAGGAAACAGCAGAAGGATGAAAAGCAAAGAACAATGGAAAGCCAAACACATGCATGATTATATTTACACATAAGGCCTTCAACAGGACGGCAGTCAATATAGTTCGAATACACCCCAAGTGGGTGGAACTGTGCAAACTTAACAAAATACTGTTCCAAGAGTAATAAAACAGGAAAGTAGAGGCAGCAGATTAGACTAAGGGCGCAGCAGGGGAGCCGGGTTGGTCGGTGGAGACGGCAGCGCCGGCTGGAGGAGTGGCCGGCTGGCGAGTCTCGGCTTGATCATCACCGGCTGCAGGCGGTGCGCTCGCACGTGCCTTGTTGCTGGAGGCCCGGTCAAGCTGAGGCTGACCGGCTGCTCCACCATCTGGCGCGACGCCTTCACCCTCCTCCTCCTCCTCCTCGCCCTCGTCGCTGGAGTCGATCTCCTCCGCCGAGTCTTCGCCATCTGCCGGGTTCAGCCCGAACCACTCCTCCGGCTGGGCAACGCCGTTGTCATCCACCTCAGGAGCAAAGGCGCTGGTGTCGGTGTAGTCGGCGATCGCCGAGGCTCGCTGGATGATAGCCGGCCGCACCGGCTCCAGCTCCGTGTCGGCCTCCTGCCGCCAGGTGGCCAGCTGGTCCAAGCTCAGCTCGGGATACCAGGCCTTGACGAACTCCAGCGCCCGCCTGGCGCCTGACCGAGCCGCAGAAGCCTTCCAGGCCTCGAAGCGGCCGGCCGCCACCTCCAGCCAGTCGGCAGTCCGACTGGGGGTGCGGGGAATCACCTCGCCGGGCCAGAGAGCGGCCAGCACCTGCGCCCCAACACGCTGAAGCCGGCGGAGCATGCGGTGAGCCGGCTGGAGGCGGGCTTGAATCGCCAGGAGCTGTTCCTCAAGCGACCGGTGAGCGTTCGGCGCGATCTTGGCGCCAGCCTGCCTTTGCGCCTCCCGGTGGGCCTCGACGACCTGGTTGGCGGCAGTAGAGTAGCCAGGGAAGTACTCTGCACAAGAAAGAAAGAGAAGGAAGAGAAAAATACCAAGTCAGAAAGTGAACCAAACGGCAAGCGGCAAGCAAGGGACGAAGGAGAGGACGGCCTACCGTCAACCAAGTCTTCGATCTGGCCGTAGCCGTTGATCAACGACTGCCTCGCCTCAGCCTAGCTCGCCGCCTCCGTCTTATATTCGGCTTGGAGGGCGGCCTCGCTATCTTGCACCGCCTTCAGGGCCGCCTTGTGGCTCTCCTCCTGGTCGCCTAGCTTCTTGGCCAGGCGGTCACGCTCCTGGGCCAAGGCGTCAAACTCGGCTTCCTTAGCACGAAGGGCGGCCTGAGTCCCACCCAGCTGCTCCCTCAGTTTGGCGTTGGCCGCTGCAGACATGGCAGAGAAGAAAGAAGCAATAAGAAAGAAGTCGTCAAGAAAGATCCGACCCGACTGCTCAGCAGTCGGCCCGAATCTCAGGGACTACACCCAGTGGGTGCGCTGACGCGCCCCCACATGAGATAAAAGATGAAGCACTTACCCCGGCTCTCAGATAGATCAGCATTCTTCTGGGTCAGCTCCCAAGCCTGGGAGTTGAAGGCAGCCGCGCGGAGGTTGTGGTAGTCCTGCAAGACAGACGGAAAAGCGAATGAGAACAAGATAGCAAACAAAGCCCGCTAAGAAGTTCCAAGCCGCCTGCTCAGCAGCCGACTCGGAACTCGGGGACTACACCCAGTGGGTGCGCTGGCGCGCCCCCAGGGAAGAAACCAAGGTCAAAAAGCAAAAATGGGAAGACTTACCCGAATGGCCGCCTGCGTCGCGAGGAACTCGTCATTGTATTGCCTCAGCACTGCGGCCTGGGACTGAAGCCGGTTCCGGACTTCTTGCGCCGCCACATTCACCACGGCCGTCCCTCCACCCGGCGTCCACCCCGAGCTGGCGCTGGCCGCCTCCACGTCCTGGGCCAACGAGCTGGAGCCCGCGGCCTTCTGCGGGTCCGGAGCCGAAGTGGCCTTCCCCGCGCGCTGGCGCGACGGCGACTGGACCACCAGGTCCGTCCTCGCAGCCGGCTCGCCCCCAGCCGATTGCGCAGGCGGCACATTAGGCCGGCTGCCTTGGGCCGCCCCAGTCGGCGAGGACGGTGCCGCCTCCCTCTCCGGGACGACGACGTCGTCCTCCCTCTCCAAAGCCGGCAGGTCGCCGCCGGCTTCCTCCAGCGGGGGCTCCGGGACCTCGGGCGCCGCGACACGCAGAGGGGTGACAAGCAAGGCCCCCTCCGTTGTTGCCGTGGCCGCAGCCTCCGCCTGGGCCTTGGCCGCTGCATCGGCACGCGCCTTCGCCGACTCCTCCTCCTCCTGTGCCGCCTTGGCGGCAGCCGCCCTCAACTCTTTCGCCTCCCGCTCCTCCCGCGCCTCCCGCGCATTTCGCTCCGTCGCCGCTTGAAGCTCGGCGCGGGGGTCCACACGGCGGGTGTTTCCGGACCCTCCCGGCGATCCAACCACGGAGGCGGCAGCAACCCGCTCAAGAGAAAGCGGAGCCCTGATTTTTGAGAAAAGACAAAGATTCAGAAATCGACGAGAAAAGAAGAAAGAATATGCAAAAGAATATACACTTACGATGACACCGTCTGCGGCTGCTTCACCACCTTGCGGAAGCGGGCCGCCTTCGCGGTCGCCTCACCCCGCCTGGTCGCCGCCGCCCCGCCCTTGGGCTTCTTCGGCTGACTGCCGAACAAGCCCGACGCGGCCGGCGCTTCTGCCTGCCGCCCCGAGCAGGCGGCGCGGCGGAGGAACCCGCGCCATGGCCGGACGCCGGCTGGCGGCGTGGGACGATTTCCGCCTCGTCGTCATCCGGCCAGTCGTCGAAGCTGGCTCCAAGCCCGGAGCCGCCTGCTTCGCCGCCTCCCGCCTCGGTGTTGTCCTCCATGGCGGCCGCCCCAAGTCGTGGTCCTCCAAGTCATGCTCCGCCCGGTCGGGGAGAAATCAGCGATCCGCCCCCGACCCGGCCGCAGGTCGAAGGAGAGGGCTCTGCCAAGACATGCCGACTGGTCAGAGTCGGCCAAGAAAAACTCGGCGACAAAACTAATAGAAGAAAGGATAAAGAGAACATACCGTAGGCGGGGGATGAGCACGGGAGTACGGCTCCTTGCCAAACCGCCACTCTGCGGAGAGCTTGCAGTTTGCAAGATAATTCACCATATGAGCCACCTCGTCGTGCGGCATATCCTTGGTGCACATCCGACTCGGATCAAGTTGGCCGCTCATCTGACAGATCATATGAGGGCGGCTTTGAAGCGGAAGCACCCGGCGCACGACGAAGGCGGCCAGCAAGTCGGACCAGTCAGGCCCTCCGACTGGATCATTACCCGGAGTCGGGCGACGGCCGCGGCTCCAGCCGGCGACAGCGTCACGGCCCGATAGGACCACTGGGGCCGCCTCCCAGCCGGCGGGCCGGCTACGTAAGCCGGCAAGTTGACGTAGTCGCCTTGCGGGGCGACGTTCTTCACGTAGAAGTACGACTTCTGCCAGCGCTTCACCGACTGGATCAGCGTGATGACGGGGAAGGGGTTGCCGGCTGCCGGCCATCGCATCGCGATGAAGGCGCCGCTCTGAGCTGGCACGCCCTGCATGCGGGTGCCGAGCTTGGTTTGGAAGAATCCCCCCCAGAGCTCGAGGGTGGGGAGAACACCAAGAAAGCCTTCGCACAGAGTGACGAAGGCGGACAGCAGCACCACCGTGTTCGGGTGAGGTGGTGCAGCTGGAGTTGATAGAAGTCGAGGAAGGAGCGGAAGAAAGCGCTCGCCGGCAGGCCGAGGCCACGCAGGAAGTGCGAGCGGAAGATTACCCGCTCGCCTTCCTCCGGCGCCGGCGTGATCTCCTTCTCCGGCGCGAGACGGACGCGCACCTGGTCCTTGCCGGGCAACCGCCGCGTCTTGCGGAGGAAGTCGATGTGGTCCATATGGACGTTGGAGCCGTCCCAGTCCCCGCCGTACTGCATGGTGGCGAGAAGCTAACGAGGAAGGGTGCGGCGGCGGAGAAAGCACGGCCCTGCGGTGGCAAAGCTGCAAGGTGGAGTGAAGATTGGTGGGACGGCACGGCGGCGAGGCGCTGCTGCGATGGAAAGCAGGAGGAAGAAGATGGCGGAGAGAAGAGGAGCGTGCGAGCATCTGCCGCTTCCCCTCCTCCCCCTACTTATAGCCTCATGCGGCGAAGCCGAGGAGGCAAGGCGTGGGGGGACGTGGGATTAACTGCGCCCACTCCCCCACATCCCGCGATTATTGCGCCCTAACGGTGTGCGGAAACCGCCGCCGGAAGGCGTGCGGACAGCTTTGGGCCACAGAGAATCCGCACCTGGGCCTAGGCATAGGAGTGGTGGACCCCCGGCCTGCGGCGATGTCCTGTCGCGTGCGTGGGTTGGCAGGCTTTTTTCAGCCGGAGGATGCCACGTGGTTCGCGGGCGGCGAGCGGCCGGCCCGCAGCCCGGCGCGCGCGCCGACTGACTCCCGCCTTCAGACTTTAGAAATTTCGCCAAGACGGCGCGCCCAACCGAAGCCGGCTCCCAGCTGCTGGCTCGTCAAGATAAGAAGCTGACCGAGCTTCTCGACGTCCTCTCAGCCTCGAAGCCCAACCAGTTCAGGGACTACTGTCGGAGTAAATGTCCACGGGTAGCCTAACCAACTCCCCCTGGCTCTTCAAAAAATTATCAGGCCATTCGAGCCTTCAAGTATCCAGAGCATGGGGCCGCCTTCCTCCGGCCGGCTATCCCCAGGGCCGACTACCAGAAGGCGACCCGGCCTCAAAAACCTTCCCGAAGAAAGCTATAAGATGACCGACTCTAGGAAGCCGGCCCCAAGAGGACTGACTCCCAGAAGCCGGACATGAAGAGAGCCGACTCCCAGAAGCCGGCCAAGACTGCACCCACCAAGACTGCATCCACATAACGGTGATAAGACGGGGCGTGGCTGCAGTACAGCCCACTACCCCCGAATCCCGGAACAGGCATGGCCACAGGGCGCCGTACGGGTCAGCCATCTCCCGTCCGGCGCGGCACTGTAGCCATGTTGACCTCGATGTCACCCACGACAGGCGCTAGTACGGCCCGTGGGCGGCGGGCCCCTTTAGCCAGAGAGATGCTCGAAGGCGGCCCGGCCTCCCCTAGTCGGCCAGGGGCGTAGCCGGCTCCCAATAGCCGGCTACCCCCCTCCCTCGAAACATGTGCATCATTAAGGAGACAAGATGAGGTGAGGCTATAGTGAGAGCCCGCAAGGCGGCGGCACTGTAGCCACGCTTACCTCGACAAAGCCCTCGTCATTAGAGGCAAGGCAACAGTAACCAGCTGCCGACAAGGCCCCCAAGCGGTGGGGCCGGCCTGTCGGCCAAGAGGCCGGCAGCCGGCGGGCCCCAATGGCCGGCGGAGAAGCCGGCGAGCGCAGACACTGACGGCTGGGACCCGCGCCCAGCCGGATTACCATTGTACCCCTGGGGGGTAGGCCTATATAAACCCCCCGGGACACCCATGCAAAGGGTTGATCTCATAGAGTTTCACACACCACATAGAGAGAAGAGGAGAGCTAGCCTTGCCCTTCTTCTTCCCCTAGCCAAACAGCTCAAGGAGCACTTGTAGCTACTTGTATTGATCTAGTGATCATGCAGAGATCCCGCAGAGCAGGACTATGGGTGTTATCTCCACGGAGAGCCCCGAACCTGGGTAAGATCCGCCGGCGTGCATGTCTTCGCCTTATCCCGTTTCCAGGCACCGGCGATGTCTTACTGGCTCCCACAATGATAAGCCACCCGTTGGCATATGTCGCACCTACCACCCGACAGCGACTGAGCGACGCGCGCCGGATTGGACTGTAACGCCTGCTAGGCTAGGTCTGCTTCCGGCCGCCCACGCAACGTGCAGGTGTGCAATGGGCGATGGGCCCAGACCCCTGCGCCATAGGATTTAGACCGGCGTGCTGACCGCTCTGTTGTGCCTAGGTGGAGCTGTGACGTGTTGATCTTCCGAGGCCGGGCATGACCCAGGAAAGTGTGTCCGGCCAAATGGGATCGGGCATGTTGGGTTATGTGGTGCACCCCTGCAGGGAAGTTTATCTATTCGAATAGCCGTGTCCCTCGGTAAAAGGACGACCCGGAGTTGTACCTTGACCTTATGACAACTAGAACCGGATACTTAATAAAACACACCCTTCCAAGTGCCAGATACAACCCGGTGGTCGCTCGCTAACAGGGCGACGAGGAGAGGATCGCCGGGTAGGAGTATGCTATACGATGCTACTTGGTGAACTTCAATCTAATCTCTTCTACATGCTGCAAGATGGAGGCTGCCAGAAGCGTAGTCTTCGACAGGATTAGCTATCCCCCTCTTATTCTGGCATTCTGCAGTTCATTCCACCGATATAGCCCCTTTACACAGATACCCATGCATATGTAGTGTAGATCCTTGCTTGTGAGTACTTTGGATGAGTACTCACGGTTGCTTCCCCCCTTTCCCCCCTTTCCTTTCTTCCTGGTTGTCGCAACCAGATGCTGGAGCCCAGGAGCCAGACGCCACCGTCGACGATGACTCCTACTACACAGGAGGTGCCTACTACTACGTGCAGCCCGCTGACGACGACCAGGAGTAGTTAGGAGGATCCCAGGCAGGAGGCCTGCGTCTCTTTCGATCTGTATCCCAGTTTGTGCTAGCCTTCTTAAGGCAAACTTGTTTAACTTATGTCTGTACTCAGATATTGTTGCTTTCGCTGATTCGTCTATGATCGAGCACTTGTATTCGAGCCCTTGAGGCCCCTGGCTTGTATTATGATGCTTGTATGACTTATTTTATTTTTAGAGTTGTGTTGTGATATCTTCCCGTGAGTCCCTGATCTTGACCGTACATGTTTGCGTGTATGATTATTGTACGATTGAATCGGGGACGTCACAGTTTACTTTGAAAATATAGTTCATGATGTATCTATTGGTATTTTAGTTGCTGGTATATTTTCTATAAATTTAGTCAAAGTTAAAAAAGTTTGACTTAAAAGCCATTCACATAGGACATACATTTAGGGATGTATGCAGTGTATAACATAAAATTTTGCAAGATAAACACAACAATATATTTTTAACACACAAAAAAAAAATCAACATTATTCTTAGATGCCGAATCCATATGTTTACATACTTACTAGTGGTCAAAATTCCTAAAAGTTGACTGCATGCACAATTAAAGACCTTTATATCCTTAGACGAATAGAGTATATATATTGGACCCTGATAAGTGCCACATGTGCCGCACAAACACATGACAACTCCGAACGTTTTTCATGGCAAGTTTAGGGACGCAAGGATGGCAACTTTAGTTGTCAAGCATGACAATTTTTTTCGGATGACAAGTTTCAGTTTTTAGTTTTCAAATG
Organism: Aegilops tauschii subsp. strangulata; assembly: GCF_002575655.3. NCBI lineage: Eukaryota > Viridiplantae > Streptophyta > Magnoliopsida > Poales > Poaceae > Aegilops > Aegilops tauschii. Next base: position 501,768,898 of record NC_053039.3, read on the forward strand.
GCAACTTTATTTGTAAAAGATGTCATGGGCGGATTGCTTTGTTCCACACGTGTGGCACTTATCATTTGGGTTTATTTTAAGAGAAAAGTATGTTTTTGGTCCCTCAAGTTCCCACAAAGTATAGGCTTGGTCCCTCAAGATTTTTTGGTATACATTTGGTCCCTCAAGTCTCAAAAACCGGATAAGTTTGGTCCTAAACCAAATTTTGAGTATATTGACCAGTTTTGACCGCCACAAAACCGCCCGATGAACAGTAAATTTGAAAAAAAAACTTCAAAAAAATCTGAAATTTTTTGGGGTCGAATATGCTTACATGCGCAAGATGCGAAAAAATTTCAGGCTCTTTCGGCACGCGAGGAGCTCGTGGCAAAAAGAAAACAAAAATATCTGCCTGATGAATAGTAAATTCGAAAAAAATCAAAACAAAATCAAAAAATTATGAAATTTTTTGGGGTCCAATATGCTTAAGTGCGCAAGGTGCGATGAAAATTTTGTCCTGAAATGAGATCGGACGGGCTCTTGCAAAAATTTTGTCATTTTTTTGAAGTTTTTTTTCAAATTTACTATTCATCGGGCGGTTTTGTGGCGGTCAAACCCGGTCAACATGCTCAAAATCTGGTTTAGGACCAAGCTTATCCGGTTTTGAGACTTGAGGGACCAAATGTATACCAAATTTTTTTGAGAGATCATGTCTATACTTTGTGGGAACTTGAGGGACCAAAAACATACTTTTCTCTTATTTTAACTTTTTTTTTGGTGGAGTGAGGATTTTTGGCTCATAGGCTCCTGCAAAAATAAAAAAAACCAACTTTTTAAGTCTGTACATTTTTGAAATCAAATGCGCATGCACATAGGGATGTATTATTCATGTCTGTTAATTTCATGATGAAATATATATTTATGTGAGCTACACAAATAATAATAATAAATGAAGTTTTATAGTGAATAGTACATGTGCTAGTGTTGCCCACATCAAAATGTATTTCATCTTGAAACAGACATGTAGTATATCCCTATGTACCTGTGTAATGTCTTTCCGATAATTTTTAAAACTTACAAAAAATATTTTTTTAAAACTAAAAAAAATATTTTTTGGAATTTTTAAAATTTGGGCTTCATGGAGTCCGAGCTCCATTAGCAATTTCCCAAGTATTTTAACCTATCTGAGGTGACCCCCAATCAATATGAACTGTTTCTCTTTGATCGCTAATTGCAGCGGAGAACAGAGTAACGGAGAGAAGCATAATTCATATAGGTACTAAAATAAATACAGGGGCAGGGGAGGTCTGACGAATATCGCGGTCGACAATAACATTTCACTCACATTTTCCAGCAGGAAATTAGCACGGCACGGGTAAACGATACGGCTCAGCTGGCTGTATAAACGTTTTCAGCTGGAAATAGCAGTTGGCAACGAAGGAACAGAACAGAAGAGCAGCAGCACCAGCTCCACACCTAGACGCAGAAAATTTGAGCCATTCAAATGCAGGTGCATCCATCCACACCTTAGAGAAACCTGTGTTGGCCACCAACCACCATGCATCCATGACGAGTCTGGCCAACAACCAATCTAATCACATGGTCTGGGGCTATATACTACCTGTTGTTGACTCGTGTTCTTCCATCGCAACAGAGAAAAAGCATCTTGCTGCTGCTTTCAGTTTACATACACGACAGTGAGTAAGCCATCCCAGAGAAACTATAGGAGCTAGCTAGCTATGGCTTCCAACGCGAGCTTGTTGGCCGTGATCATCTTGGCGTGCGCGCTCCTCTCCAGCAGCACGAGCCACGGTGCACGCAACTTGGCTGACACGACCCCTGGCCTCCCGGCAGTGCCACCGATGCCGGCCGTGACCATGCCGACCGTGTGCCGACCGTGCACGTGGTCACCATGCCCAGCGTGCCGCAGGTGACATTGCCGCCTATGGGTGCCGTTCCTTCCGTGCCCAAGGTGATGATGCCACCGATGCCCGCCATCGTCGTGCCCAACGTGACCATGGCGCCGATGCCCACAATCGCCGTACCCAAGGTGATGATGCCACCGATGCCCGCCATTGTTGTTCCCAAGGTGACGATGCCGCAGATACCTGCTATCCCGAGCATCAACGTACCTACGCCGTTCTTGGCGCCGCCCCCCTCTGCATAGGCACATCTCCACGCCTACGGTGGTGGTGCGTTGTCCGTGTCGACGGTTGGACGCTCTTCATGTTGCAGTGATGCTAGATCGCTCGGTTGCCACGGCAGAGTATTTGTTTCCGCGATGTAGTACATGCCACGTGTAAATGTCTGTTGATATTCTCTTTTACGTCGGCGCATATATTACTAGTTTGTTTTGATTGTTGAGGCTGCCCGTTAAATGTATGTGATATTCCTGCATGTTACAACTAACACATATGCCCCTGCGTTGCAACGGTAGAGATATTCTTTTGAGAAGCAACGGGAGAGATAATTGATGTGTGCACCAAAAACGGTATGCACAACAGTGAGGCGACAGAGCAAGGAGTTGTGGTCTTCATTCGGATCATGTTTGGCCTGCGAGATCTTAATAGTGATGCGGTTAGTCGACGTGGCGACGACCAACCAACTCGTGCCTTTTTTCCTTTGGGTTTGCCCTCGTGTCGGGGTTATGGCCTCATTTGGTGACCGTGTGGCGACCTTCAGGGCATGGTTGCTTCGCCACTCTCTCCTGTTACTATGTAACAGGATGGATTACTAATTACAGTGCATAAACTAAGTTTCATTAGCATAATCCACGCATAATCAGACAGTCCATTCTTTATCAGTGTTTATTCTCTTTGATTATTTTAGCGGTCACGTCCCTACAGTTCTTTTCATTAGAGCCAATTCAACATATCCTCTTTTATTGGCTTGTGCCCATATTTTTTTTTCAATTATAGCCAAAAAAACATACTCTTTTATCATCAGATAGCGCATGGGACGCCCAATAGTTCGCGTCTAGGCCAGCCCATTGGCAGGCACCAAAAGGACATGTGTTTGTAAGGCACGAGTATAAATCCAACAAAATGACACGTTGAAGGATTGAACTCACGACCTAAAAACTCGACCACTGGGCGTTGGCCACTCGAATAAACGGGTCCTACTTACCAATGACCAGCGGAACGTTTAAGAACATACTGCATCACCATATTCAAAACCTTTTCTTTTTAACTTTCCAAAGATAAATTAATATTTATGAATTGCAAAATATTTTTTAAACATGAAAAAAAAATCCCGAAAAGTTTTTTGAAAGTTTCGTTCATTTTCGAAAAAGATGAACAACATTTGAAATAGGGAGATGTTTTTAAAATTCACAAACATTTACTAAAAACATGAACCTTTGAAAAAACACTAATTTTTTTTTGAATTTGGGAACAATTTTTTAAAACAGGAACATGTATTGAACATTTATAATAATTTTTGAAATTTTTTAACCACAATCATTATTTTGAAATTGTGAACATTTCATTAAACAAGAATATTTATAGAATCTGGAACATATTTTAAAATCCAATTTTATTTTGAAAATCCCAATTTGTTTTGGAGAACACATTTTTTTAGAAAAAATGGAAAATTTTCTAAAGTGCAAATTTATTTTGAATATCTAGATTTTTATTGGTAAAAAAGAATGTTTTAGTTTTTTTGAATTGTTTTGTTAATTTTGAACAAATTTGGAATGAGAACAAAAATTTCAAGTTTCGAACTTTTTTAAAACAGGAAAAAAATTGGAATTCGGAATTGTTTTCTAAAAATTGAAAACACAAACTGAAATTTCGTATTTCTGAAAAAATATTTAAGAAAAAATAAAAAAAGTGTAAAGTTTGTAGTTAAAAAACAAAAAAGAAATAGAGAAATGAACAAAAAGTAAAATAGAAATAAAAGACAGAAAATAAAAACCGGACCGGTACAGCCTTGCGCCCTGTGCGAAGGTCAGACTATTTGTCGCCGTGTCCGGTAAATCAGGTTTTCCCTGCTGTGTGCGCAGGGAAATAAGTGGGCTGGCTTCGACGGGCCACAACGTGGACAGTCCATGTACGAAAATTGTCTATTCTTTTCTAGCAAACGGACGCACAAAAATTTAGTACCATCTCGGATAGGGAAAAAAACTTTTTGACGATGAAAGGATGAAAAAAAATCGAAGAAACACACCTTGCTTTGTTAGTAAAAAAGAATTAGGTATAGATTACGCCAATATATCTGAAATTTACAACAAGCTAGCCACGTTCTTCTTACTACTGTATGAAAGGAGATCAAGTTTGTATACGAGTCAACTCTGGGTCCCTGGTTGCCACGGAGAACAGACAGGCTGACGGTCTGACGGAGACAAATACAATGGCACCGAGCTATCATAGTGCCGTACGCCGTGGTCGACGCCGACCAAAACACGTTTTCGACGTAACACAAATTAGCAAAAGACGCGTCCAGTTTGCGGAATCGTTTTTTCACAGAAAAAAAAACGGAAGGAAAGCCAGCCCTAAAAAAAATTCCAACTGAAACCCTAACCTCTGCTCCCGCGGCGTCGGCGCCGGTGGCAATCGGATCCTCGGCAAGGTTCAAATCCCCTCTGCGGAGTCGGCGGCACTCGGATCCTCGGCAGAGTTCCTAGCCCTCTCCGCGGCGTCGGCAGCACTTGGATCCTCAGCACGGTACTTTTCTTCGTCGTCGGCAAGAAACAACGAAAGCTCACCCCTTCTTCGTCGGCAAGAAGTCGGGCGTGGACAAGGAGCCGGAGAAGAATCTCGATTCGATCAAGCAGGATGAGCAGAGCCCTATGGTAGTGGTGGCTAGCCATGCCAGTCCGACCCCCCAGGTTGATGAGCAGCTCGCGTTCCTTGAACTGGTCGATCGCATGGACAAGTTGAATTTGGCTGAGATGCACGCGGAGAAAGTCAAGGCGCTCATGGTTTACGACCCCAAGAGGAAAGACGAAGTCCCGAGCCGCTTCTGCAGCTTCCACCTTGCCAACTTCGACCTCGATGAGATGTCGAAAGTCCGCTTCTTGGGCCGCCTTATGAAGAATCTGATGCATGTAAGATGGCCGCTTCATCCATCAATGTCATCTGCGTGAGGGTTGTCAAAGCCGGTCCCGGTTTCCCGGTCGAGGTTTACGGTAAAATCATTGCGAGGGATGAGGTCGACTACAAATGCGTCTCTCTGTTCGATCGTGAAAGGGACAATGCCCAGCTGATCAACTCTGAGCAGGATGTGCTAGCTCTGACAGGTCCGTGCCGAGCATTGGTTACTATGGGCTTGTTGTTTTTTGAGTTTGATTTGAAGATCAAGGGCAAGGGTGAGCCAGATGAGGATGCACAGTTTAGCAAAGGCGTAATAGCGTACTATCATAACCCGTATAACAAGCGCATCATCGAGCAGCTACCGAGTTTCGAGAGCACGGTGAAGTTGGTATTGCAACATGTGGCGGCTCCGGTCGCAGCTAGCGTCGAAGTCAATGTTGTGAAAAAACAGCCTGGTGATGCTGTTGCCCACTTTGATGGGAAAATAACAGTTGGGACTAGCAGAAATTATAGACAGCATATGGTTGTTTATGATGGCAATCTGCCTAGCCCTGGATCGTAATCTGGTGGCTGTCCAGGGTCCTGTATATGACACCGCATTCGAGGAAGATGAACAGATGACACTATGTTTGTTTTCTTGACGCGGGTTCTGAGATTGAGGATGAGGATTATACTAGTCCTGAGGAAGAGGATTATATCAGTGCCGACGAAGAGGATGTGGATGATGATGACATTGGTGTGCTCGACGAACAAGAAGGCCAAGAAGAATGCGACGAAGTGGAAGACCGTAACAATATTGTCACTCTCAAATACCCTTTGATGAGTAAGGCTGTGTGGGAGAACCTTTCCCACAAACTGGAAGTAGAGGTCAAGTGGAGTGCCATCCCTCCTGCGCGGTTTGATGATGAATTCATAACAAGGCTGGCTATCCTTCCAAGAGGTTACAGGACGCCGAATTATCGTTGGGGTCCGTTCTTTGAGTGAAGAGTGATATTGTATCTTCTTGCTTGCTATGTCTTATTTTGCATTGGTTAATTGCTATGCTTATTCTGCTGGGCGAACTCGTTCTTGATGTAAAATATTGGTTGGACTTGGCAGCCTCTCCCTAAGTATGTCGTAGCATTAAGAATTGTGGCTCTTTTGGGTTTCTTAGCAATGGGTGTAATCTTAGTGCATAAATTTCAGACTGCATGTTATGTAATTGGAATCTTGTGCAGCCATTTACGTAAGTGAAGAGCATCTACAGCCGGAACCTATACGCCCGCGGGCCCGTCCGAACGCGTCCGCGGACATTCATCGTGCAGTCCTCAAATCCGCGCATCCACGGCCGCGTATCTCATATCGGGCACCCTATATTCATATAAAATCATGCAACATAGTACATAGATCACCAGATGGACAAAATCGACTGGAAACGGACATATAAACCGATAGTAAATGGGCATAATTCACATATATAACATCACCAAAATATCATCAAACGGGTCATAGTTCACATAGTTCAAACATCTGGCAAATTCTAACTCTATACTAGGAGCCATATTATATGAGAGGGCGGGGCTTCACCACTTCTTCGCCGGCCCTTTGCCCTCCCGGTTGCTGGCGCTGCTGTAGGATTCCGCGGGTGGAGGTGGGTCGATATTGGAGCCGTCGGAGTCGGACCCGTCATCGGAGGAGGAATCGAAGATGAAGATGAAGCCCTTCAAGCGTCGGACGATGCAATCTTGCTTGTGCTTGAGCTTGGCCACCCTCACCGCCTCCCACTCGGACTGCTCAATGTCGAGCCCAAGCGCCTTGGCGTTGATCCTCCGGAGCCGCCGGGCGTTCGTCTCCACTGTCGTAAGTGACTGGCGGTACACCCACCGGAGGAGACGCTCATCCGCGTCGGGCACCGCCTGCATCACGCGGCGGCGGCGGCAGGAGGACTGCGTAGCCGCTCCGACGCGGCCCCCATCTCCCATGCCCTCTGCCTTTCGCGCGGGTGACGCGCGCCTCCGATTCCGTAGTCTGCATCCACGCCGCCGGCGGAGCAGGCATGTAGTATCGAAAGTATGTCTAGAGGGGGGTGATTATACTACTTGACCAAATAAAAATCTAGCCTTTTCTCAATTTTAGTTTTTGGCAGATTTTAGCAACTTAGCACAAGTCAAGCGATCAACCTACACATGCAATTCTAAGAGTATAACAGCGGAATGTAAAACAATTGCATATGAAGGTAAAGGGAGGAGTTTAAGGGAGCAAACGCAATGTTGACACGGAGATTTTTTATCCGTGGTTTCGATAGGTGGTGCTATCGTACATCCACGTTGATGGAGACTTCAACCCACGAAGGGTAACGGTTGCGCGAGTCCACGGAGGGCTCCACCCACGAAGGGCCCACGAAGAAGCAACCTTGTCTATCCCACCATGGCCGTCACCCACGAAGGACTTGCCTCACTAGGGTAGATCTTCACGAAGTAGGCGATCTCCTTACCCTTACAAACTCCTTGGTTCAACTCCACAATCTTGACGGAGGCTCCCAAGTGACACCTAGCCAATCTAGGAGACACCACTCTCTAAGAAGTAACAAATGGTGTGTTGATGATGAACTCCTTGCTCTTGTGCTTCAAATGATAGTCTCCCCAACACTCAACTCTCTCTCACAGGATTTGGATTTGGTGGAAAGAAGATTTGAGTGGAAAGCAACTTGGGAAGGCTAGAGATCAAGATTTATGTGGTTGAAATAGGATATCTTGACCTCAACACAAGTGTAGGTGGTTCTCTCTCAGAAAATATGTGTTGGAAGTGTAGGCATGTTCTGATGGCTCTCTCCACGAATGAAGAATGGGTAGTGGGGTATATATAGCCTCCACACAAAATCTAACCGTTACACACAAATCACCAAACTCGATGGGACCGATTCAGAGAACTCGGTCAGACCGATTTGGTTCATAATGTGACCGTTAGGGTTTTCGGTGGGACCGACACGTCAACTCGGTGAGACCGATTTCGTTAGGGTTAGGGCATAACGTAATCTCGGTGAAACCGATTACACAAACTCGGTGAGACCGATTTTGGTAATAGACAAACAGAAGAGTTGGTCAGGCAAACTCGATGGGACCGATTCGTCCATCTCGGTTGGACCGAAACGTTATAAAAAAGAAACAGAGTGAAACTGTACAAGTGTAACAACATCCGGACCGTTGATATAAATCCAAAAGCTCACTGTTGGACAAGGGATAAACCCGCCTAGCTACTACCAAGTTGTTAGACAAGTTCCATCAACTTTAACCTATGACCATAATGCCAAATTCCTCAGCTGGAGCTGTCATGGGTCAGTCGCATCATCACCGCCACGCAATATCGTTGCAGGATCCGACGAAAAGGCGGACATACAGATATGGTGGAATGCAATTTGCTCGTAACAAGGTGCCGAGTCCTTGTCAATGGAAAGCACTTGGAATGAACGATGTATGCAACGCACGTAAGCCGATCCGATCCGATCCATCATTCATCCATACACACGCACGAAAGAAAGAAATTGCGTGTAAAAGGCGGCATTTGAACGCATCAAGAAGAACCTGATTACAGGGAGGCCACATCCCATATATGCCGCTAGCACTTTTGTGTTTACTGCTGCAGGAAAGCGAGTGGGTAACTAAAGCAGCATGAGGTAAAGCAACAGGGCGTGGCATGGACCAAATCCGTCTCCTTTACCGGCGCCCGATTCTGTTAAACAAATGTGGCTGCATGCTTGCTTGGGGTGCTTTTGTCGGCCCCTCTATTCTTATATGCCCGTCAGATCCAGCTCTGCATTACCTTAATCATTAAGCACTACCATGTAGGAGTACACGCCTAAGGCTCCATGACATTGCTGCAACCGTGGGATGGTGAAAAGAAGTGACATTCTGAGGCCTGGCATTCTCAAAACCATGTGTCAAAATTGTGTTCAGGAGGCGGCATTGCAGGTTTTCAGAGTTTGTGATGATATAATTAACATAACACTTTCAGAGTTGGTGATGATATAACTAACATAATACTATGATATGAAGATTTAGCGTTGCAACTGAAATGTGATTCAGTGGGAGTGCTCTTGACAGTTGAAGAACCATATAAAAATCCATGTAAAAAAAGGTGCACAGAATGGCTCTGAGAAAATAAAACATGAAATGCAATACTTTGCGGTTTTTAATTACTTTGCGGGAGAAAAAGTAGAAAAGGAAACGCGGGCAAATATGAATGCGACGAATAATTCGGAAAAGGTGAAAGTTTGAGAAACACAAAAAAAGATGGAGTGCCAGATCATACACACACGGATCCACACAAGCTAAAAGCAGTCAAAACAGAGAAAAGGAAAAAGAGAAGCAAGTTGGTAGCTTGGCTATGTAAGCTTTGAGCCTAGCCAGAGGCCGTTGGTAGGGAGGAGTGATATGCACTGAGCAGCAGCAGCGGCAGCGGCAGCTCGAGCAAACCTGCATTGCACTCCATCAAGAATTCAGGATGAATCACGGGCAGCAGCAGGCGTACCACCTGAGCAACACGGTGATCGGCTACCTCAACCTGCTCACGCTGCTCGCCTCCATCCCCATCATCGGCGCCGGCCTCTGGCTGGCGCACGCCGCCTCCGCTGCCCCGGGCCCCACGTGCCAGTCCGCGCTGCAGGCCCCGCTCCTCGCCGTCGGCTTCGTGGCCTTCCTAGTCTCGCTCCCGGGCTTCGTCGGCGCGCGCTACCACGTCTCCTGGGCGCTCTGGCTCTACCTGGTCGCCGTCCTCCTCCTCGTGCTCTTCCTCCTCGGCGCCACCGTGTTCGGCCTCGCCGTCACGGCGGGCGGCGGGGGGCGGACGGTCCCCGGGAGGCCGTACCGCGAGTACCGGATGCGGGACTACTCGCCGTGGCTGCGGGGCCACGTGTCCGCCGACCGCTACTGGCGCACGGCGCTGGCGTGCGTGGCCAGCTCCAGGGCGTGCCCCAAGGTGGCCGGATGGACGCCCGACGACTACATGCGCCGCGACCTCACGCCCGTCCAGTCCGGATGCTGCAAGCCGCCCACGTCCTGCGTCTACGGCGGCGACGGGCTGACGGGGCAGGGCCCGGCGGTGGTGGCGGTGCAGGACGAGGACTGCTTCCGGTGGCAGAACGACCCGGCGGTGCTCTGCTACGGCTGCGACTCGTGCAGGGCCGGCGTGATGGAGCAGCTGCGCCGCCACTGGCACAACGTCACCATCGTCAACGCCGTGCTGCTGCTGCTGCTCATCGCCGTCTGCTCCTGCGGCTGCTGCGCCTTCCGCAACGCCCGACGCGCCGAGTACGCCTACGGCGGCCGCATGTCCAAGATCCACCCGCGATGGGATTACTTCTGGTCCGTCCTACTTTCCCTCTACTTCGTTCATGTCAATTTACTCACCATTTGCATGGTATACATTCATTCATTTGCTTACTTATCCATGCGAATCTATGTATGAATCAGGTCAAGGTGGTGGCGTGGCCACAGAGAACAAATCTATTGACTCAAGCCTCCTTGGTTCACATGGTCTGGTGGTTCCCACGGAAAGGGGGGCTTAATTATTGGTTTGGAATTTGTATGAACAAATAATTTCCAAGCGTTTTTAGTCTAAACTAGAGTCATTAGACAGATAAGAGTTTGCTCCACATGTATGTACCGCGTATCAAGTAAAGTACGTGATTTTTTACATTTTCTCCCATTGTGATTATGTGTGTCGTCGTGTATTCTGTTATTATTGCTCATCTACAAAAATTCAAGCTGACAATGGAGATTACCCAGACGGGTATTGGACTCTCATCCCCATCCCCGCGACAGTCGCACCATACCCGTTACCATCCCCGCACCCCCCGCGAGGATAAAAAGTTTCACATCCTCATCCCAGTGGGGAGAACCATATACGCAATCAATAACAACCACTACTAGGGAAAACCTTATACACAAAAACTTAGCAGCAGCGTTGTTTATAAACAAATGCTACTGCTAATTATCAGTAGCGAGTTTCAGGAAACCGTGCTACTAATAGCCCAGTAGCAGTAGCGCTCTAGATGAAACGCTACTACTATAATTGCCACGATGTTGCCTCCAGGCTAGATATAGTAGTAGCGCCCTTCTTCTGGACGCGCTACTGCTAAAGTACTTAGTAGTAGCGTTTTTCTTCAAAACTCGTTGCTGCTAAGTATCACCCTCCTTGCAACTAATTAAGTTTAGTCCCATACTGCTAAGCGAACAAGGTGTTTACCACCTTAAATATGTTACTTCTCAAACTATCTCGAGCACTTGGTCTTCATTGAACTATATGTGTAGGATTTGTGGCTGCAATATGAATCCTCACCTGTACCTATACAGGTACGGTGAGGATTCATGTTGACTATTTAGATTCTACACAAAAAGATCAACGATGACCAATGTATATTTTTGATGTTTTTACATTGCTTAGACTTAGCAGTAGCGTTTTTTTAGGACAAAGCGCTACTGATATTGGGCTTAGCAGTAGCGCGCTCCCTGTACCCGCGCTACTGCTAAAGCAAAACAAAACACGCGGCCCGGCCGGCCCCCCGCACGGTCGTCTCTCAATCGTCCCCCTCCGCCCGACGCCGGCAGCTGTGGTTAGGGTTTCTCCTCCGCCACCGCCGCCGCAGGTAATGCTCCTCCCCCCTCTCGCCGCCCCTCCGCTGCTCCTCCACCATCTTGCCGCCCACTCTGTCGCTGGCCGCGAGCTCTGGCCAGGCGCCTTTGGCCGACCGCCCTCGATCCCCTCGCCGGCCGCTGTCGTCACCCCCTCTCGTAGGAAAGTCACCGGCCTTCCCCTCGTCAGCACCCCCGACCGAGGTCACCATTGTTGGAAATATGCCCTAGAGGCAATAATAAATGGTTATTATTATATTTCTTTGTTCATGATAATTGTCTATTGTTCATGCTATAATTGTATTATCCGGAAATCGTAATACATGTGTGAATACATAGACCATAACGTGTTCCTAGTAAGCCTCTAGTTGACTAGCTCGTTGATCAACAGATAGTCATGGTTTCCTGACTATGGACATTGGATGTCATTGATAATGGGATCACATCATTTGGAGAATGATGTGATGGACAAGACCCAATCCTAAGCATAGCACAAAAGATCGTGTAGTTCGTTTGCTAGAGCTTTTCCAATGTCAAGTATCATTTCCTTAGACCATGAGATCGTGCAACTCCCGGATGCCGTAGGAGTTCTTTGGGTGTGCCAAACGTCACAACGTAACTGGGTGACTATAAAGGTGCACTACGGGTATCTTCGAAAGTGTCTGTTGGGTTGGCACGGATCGAGACTGGGATTTGTCACTCCGTATGACGGAGAGGTATCTCTGGGCCCACTCGGTAATGCATCATCATAATGAGCTCAATGTGACTAAGGAGTTAGCCGCGGGATCATGCATTACGATACGAGTAAAGAGACTTGCTAGTAACGAGATTGAACAAGGTATTGGGATACCGACGATCGAATCTCGGGCAAGTAAGATACCGATTGACAAAGGGAATTGAATACGGGATTTATTGAATCCTCGACATCGTGGTTCATCCGATGAGATCATCGTGGAACATGTGGGAGCCAACATGGGTATCCCGATCCCACTGTTGGTTATTGACGGGAAAGGCGTCTCGGTCATGTCTGCATGTCTCCCGAACCCGTAGGGTCTACGCACTTAAGGTTCGGTGACGCTAGGGTTGTAGAGATATTAGTATGCGGAAATCCGAAAGTTGTTCGGAGTCCCGGATGAGATCCCGGACGTCACGAGGAGTTCCGGAATGGTCCGGAGGTGAAGAATTATATATAGGAAGTCCAGTTTCGGCCACCGGGAAAGTTTCGGGGGTTATCGGTATTGTACCGGGTCCACCGGAAGGGTCCCGGGGGTCCACTGGGTGGGGCCACCTATCCCGGAGGGCCCCATGGGCTGAAGTGGGAAGGGAACCAGCCCTTAGTGGGCTGGGGCGCCCCCTTGGGCCTCCCCCTGCGCCTAGGGTTGGAAACCCTAGGGGTGGGGGGCGCCCCACTTGCCTTGGGGGGCAAGCCACCCCCTTGGCCGCCGCCCCCCCTCAGATGGGATCTCCAGGGTGGCCGGCGCCCCCGCAGGACCCCTATAAATAGTGGGGGGAGGGAGGGCAGCAACACCACAGCCCCTAGCGCCTCCCTCTCCCCCTGCAACACCTCTCCCTCCCGCTAGTGCTTGGCGAAGCCGTGCCGGGATCCCGCTACTTCCACCACCACGCTGTCGTGCTGTTGGATCTCCATCAACCTCTCCTTCCCCCTTGCTGGATCAAGAAGGAGGAGACGTCGCTGCTCCGTACGTGTGTTGAACGCGGAGGTGCCGTCTGTTCGGCACTCGGTCATCGGTGATTTGGATCACGACGAGTACGACTCCATCAACCCCGTTCACTAGATCGCTTCCGCTCGCGATCTACAAGGGTATGTAGATGCACTCCTTCCCTCTCGTTGGTAGTAGACTCCATAGATGGATCTTGGTGATGCGTAAAAAAATTTAAAATTCTGCTACGATCCCCAACAGTGGTATCAGAGCCAGGTCTATGCGTAGTTACTATGCACGAGTAGAACACAAAGCAGTTGTGGGCGTAGATGTTGTCAATTTTTCTTGCCACTACTAGTCTTATCTTGTTTCGGCGGTATTGTGGGATGAAGCGGCCCGGACCGACCTTACACGTACGCTTACGTGAGACAGGTTCCACCGACTGACATGCACTAGTTGCATAAGGTGGCTAGCGGGTGTCTATCTCTCCCACTTTAGTCGGAACGGATTCGATGAAAAGGTTCCTTATGAAGGGTAAATAGAAATTGGCATATCACGTTGTGGTTTTACGTAGGTAAGAAACGTTCTTGCTAGAAACCTATAGAAGCCACGTAAAAACTTGCAACAACAATTAGAGGACGTCTAACTTGTTTTTGCAGCATGTGCCTTGTGATGTGATATGGCCAGAAGATGTGATGAATGATATATGTGATGTATGAGATTGATCATGTTCTTGTAATAGGAATCACGACTTGCATGTCGATGAGTATGACAACCGGCAGGAGCCATAGGAGTTGTCTTTATTTTTTGTATGACCTGCGTGTCATTGAATAACGCCATGTAAATTACTCAGTCTCAGCTGGGAGTGAATCTCCCGGATGACGCGGTCATTAACAGAATCCTTCAGTCGCTTCCACCAAGCTACAAGAGCTTTGTGATGAACTTCAATATGCAGGGGATGGAAAAGACCATTCCTGAGGTATATTCAATGCTGAAATCAGCGGAGGTGGAAATCAAAAAGGAACATCAAGTGTTGATGGTGAATAAAACCACTAAGTTCAAGAAAGGCAAGGGTAAGAAGAACTTCAAGAAAGACGGCAAGGGAGTTGCCGCGCCCGGTAAACCAGTTGTCGGGAAGAAGCCAAGGAATGGACCCAAGCCTGAGACTGAGTGCTTTTATTGCAAGGGAAGTGGTCACTGGAAGCGGAACTGCCCGAAATATTTAGCGGACAAGAAGGCCGGTAACACCAAAGGTATATGTGATATACATGTAATTGATGTGTACCTTACCAGTACTCGTAGTAGCTCCTGGGTATTTGATACCGGTGCGGTTGCTCATATTTGTAACTCAAAACATTAGCTGCGGAATAAACGGAGACTGGCGAAGGACGAGGTGACGATGCGCGTCGGGAATGGTTCCAAGGTCGATGTGATCGCCGTCGGCACGCTACCTCTACATTTACCTACGGGATTAGTTTTAAACCTCAATAATTATTATTTAGTGCCAGCTTTGAGCATGAACATTGTATCTGGATCTCGTTTAATGCGAGATGGCTACTCATTTAAATCCGAGAATAATGGTTGTTCTATTTATATGAGAGATATGTTTTATGGTCATGCCCCGCTGGTCAATGGTTTATTCTTGATGAATCTCGAACGTGATGTTACACATATTCATAGTGTGAATACCAAAAGATGTAAAGTTGATAACGATAGTCCCACATACTTGTGGCACTGCCGCCTTGGTCACATTGGTGTCAAGCGCATGAAGAAGCTCCATGCAGATGGACTTTTGGAGTCTCTTGATTACGAATTATTTGACATGTGCGAACCATGCCTCATGGGTAAGATGACCAAGATTCCGTTCTCCGGAACAATGGAGCGAGCAACCAACTTATTGGAAATCATACATACCGATGTGTGCGGTCCAATGAGTGTTGAGGCTCGCGGTGGCTATCGTTATGTTCTCACTCTCACTGATGACTTAAGTAGATATGGGTATGTCTACCTAATGAAACACAAGTCTGGGACCTTTGAAAAGTTCAAGGTATTTCAGAGTGAGGTTGAGAATCAACGTGACAGGAAAATAAAGTTCCTACGATCAGATCGTGGAGGGGAATATTTAAGTCACGAGTTTGGCACACACTTAAGGAAATGTGGAATAGTTTCACAACTCACGCCGCCTGGAACACCTCAGCGAAATGGTGTGTCCGAACGTCGTAATCGCACTCTATTGGATATGGTGCGATCTATGATGTCTCTTACCGATCTACCGCTCTCATTTTGGGGCTATGCTTTACAGACTGCCGCATTCACTTTAAATAGGGCTCCGTCGAAATCCGTTGAGACGACACCGTATGAATTATGGTTTGGGAAGAAACCTAAGCTGTCGTTTCTAAAAGTTTGGGGATGCGATGCTTATGTCAAGAAACTTCAACCTGAAAAGCTCGAACCCAAGTCGGAAAAATGCGTCTTCATAGGATACCCTAAGGAAACCATTGGGTATACCTTCTACCTCAGATCGGCAAGATCTTTGTTGCCAAGAACGGGTCCTTTCTGGAGAAAGAGTTTCTCTCGAAAGAATTAAGTGGGAGGAAAGTGGAACTTGATGAGGTGATAGTCACCCCTTCCGAACCGCAAAGTAGCACGGCGCGGGAAGATGTTCCTGTGGTGCCTACACCGACTGGGGAGGAAGTTAATGATGATGATCATGAAGCTTCGGATCAAGTTACTGCTGAACTTCGTAGGTCCACAAGGACACGTTCCGCACCAGAGTGGTACGGCAACCTTGTCCTGGAAATCATGTTGTTAGACAACGATGAACCTTCGAACTATGAAGAAGCGATGGCGGGCCCGGATTCCGACAAATGGCTAGAAGCCATGAAATCCGAGATAGGATCCATGTATGAAAACGAAGTATGGACTTTGACTGACTTGCCCGATGATCGGCGAGCCATAGAAAATAAATGGATCTTTAGGAAGAAGACAGACGCGGATGGTAATGTAACCATCTACAAGGCTCGACTTGTCGCTAAGGGTTATCGACAAGTTCAAGGGGTTGACTACGATGAGACTTTCTCACCCGTAGCGAAGCTGAAGTCCGTCCGAATCATGTTAGCAATTGCCGCATACTATGATTATGAGATATGGCAGATGGACGTCAAAACGGCATTCCTTAACGGCTTTCTTAAGGAAGAATTCTATATGATGCAGCCGGAAGGTTTTGTCGATCCTAAGAATGCTAACAAGGTATGCAAGCTCCAGCGCTCCATCTATGGGCTGGTGCAAGCATCTCGGAGTTGGAACATTCGATTTGATGAGATGATCAAAGCGTTTGGATTTACACAGACTTATGGAGAAGCCTGTGTTTACAAGAAAGTGAGTGGGAGGTCTGTAGCATTTCTCATATTATATGTGGATGACATACTATTGATGGGAAATGATATAGAATTCTTGGAAAGTATAAAGGCCTACTTGAATAAGTGTTTTTCAATGAAGGACCTTGGAGAAGCTGCTTATATATTAGGCATCAAGATCTATAGAGATAGATCAAGACGCCTCATTGGTCTTTCACAGAGTACGTACCTTGACAAGATATTGAAGAAGTTCAATATGGATCAGTCCAAGAAGGGGTTCTTGCCTGTATTGCAAGGTGTGCAATTGAGCACGGCTCAATGCCCGACCACGGCAGAAGATAGAGAAAAGATGAGTGTCATCCCCTATGCCTCGGCCATAGGGTCTATTATGTATGCCATGCTGTGTACCAGACCTGATGTAAACCTTGCCGTAAGTTTGGTAGGAAGGTACCAAAGTAATCCCGGCATGGAACACTGGACAGCGGTCAAGAATATCCTGAAGTACCTGAAAAGGACTAAGGATATGTTTCTCGTATATGGAGGTGACGAAGAGCTCGTCGTAAAGGGTTACGTCGACGCTAGCTTCGACACAGATCTGGATGACTCGAAGTCACAAACCGGATACGTGTATATTTTGAATGGAGGGGCAGTAAGCTGGTGCAGTTGCAAGCAAAGCGTCGTGGCGGGATCTACATGTGAAGCGAAGTACATGGCAGCCTCAGAGGCAGCACAGGAAGCAGTCTGGATAAAGGAGTTCATCACCGACCTAGGGGTGATTCCCAATGCGTCGGGCCCGATGACTCTCTTCTGTGACAACACTGGAGCTATTGCCCTTGCCAAGGAGCCCAGGTTTCACAGGAAGACCAGGCATATCAAGCGTCGCTTCAACTCCATTCGTGAAAGTGTTCGGAATGGAGACATAGATATTTGTAAAGTACATACGGACCTGAATGTAGCAGATCCGTTGACTAAACCTCTCCCTAGAGCAAAACATGATCAACACCAGAACGCTATGGGTGTTCGATTCATCACAATGTAACTAGATTATTGACTCTAGTGCAAGTGGGAGACTGTTGGAAATATGCCCTAGAGGCAATAATAAATGGTTATTATTATATTTCTTTGTTCATGATAATTGTCTATTGTTCATGCTATAATTGTATTATCCGGAAACCGTAATACATGTGTGAATACATAGACCATAACGTGTCCCTAGTAAGCCTCTAGTTGACTAGCTCGTTGATCAACAGATAGTCATGGTTTCCTGACTATGGACATTGGATGTCGTTGATAACGGGATCACATCATTAGGAGAATGATGTGATGGACAAGACCCAATCCTAAGCATAGCACAAAAGATCGTGTAGTTCGTTTGCTAGAGCTTTTCCAATGTCAAGTATCATTTCCTTAGACCATGAGATCGTGCAACTCCCGGATGCCGTAGGAGTGCTTTGGGTGTGCCAAACGTCACAACGTAACTGGGTGACTATAAAGGTGCACTACGGGTATCTCCGAAAGTGTCTATTGGGTTGGCACGGATCGAGACTGGGATTTGTCACTCCTTATGACGGAGAGGTATCTCTGGGCCCACTCAGTAATGCATCATCATAATGAGCTCAATGTGACTAAGGAGTTAGCCACGGGATCATGCATTACGGTACGAGTAAAGAGACTTGCCGGTAACGAGATTGAACAAGGTATTGGGATACCGACGATCGAATCTCGGGCAAGTAACATACCGATTGACAAAGGGAATTGAGTACGGGATTGATTGAATCCTCGACATCGTGGTTCATCCGATGAGATCATCGTGGAACATGTGGGAGCCAACATGGGTATCCAGATCCCGCTGTTGGTTATTGACCGGAGAGGCGTCTCGGTCATGTCTACATGTCTCCCGAACCCGTAGGGTCTACACACTTAAGGTTCGGTGACGCTAGGGTTGTAGAGATATTAGTATGCGGAAATCCGAAAGTTGTTCGGAGTCCGGGATGAGATCCCGGACGTCACGAGGAGTTCTGGAATGGTCTGGAGGTGAAGAATTATATATAGGAAGTCCAGTTTCGGCCACCGGGAAAGTTTTGGGGGTTATCGGTATTGTACCGGGACCACCGAAAGGGTCCCGGGGGTCCACCGGGTGGGGCCACCTATCCCGGAGGGGCCCATGGGCTGAAGTGGGAAGGGAACCAGCCCTTAGTGGCCTGGGGCGCCCCCCTTGGGCCTCCCCCTGCACCTAGGGTTGGAAACCCTAGGGGTGGGGGCGCCCCACTTGCCTTGGGGGGCAAGCCACCCCCTTGGCCGCCGCCCCCCCTCAGATGGGATCTCCAGGGTGGCCGGCGCCCCCCCCAGGACCCCTATAAATAGTGGGGGGGAGGGAGGGCAGCAACACCACAGCCCCTGGCGCCTCCCTCTCCCTCCCGCTAGTGCTTGGCGAAGCCCTGCCGGGATCCCGCTACTTCCACCACCACGCCGTGGTGCTGCTGGATCTCCATCAACCTCTCCTTCCCCCTTGCTGGATCAAGAAGGAGGAGACATCGCTGCTCCGTACGTGTGTTGAACGCGGAGGTGCCGTCCGTTCGGCACTCGGTCATCGGTGATTTGGATCACGACGAGTACGACTCCATCAACCCCGTTCACTAGAACGCTTCCGCTCGCGATCTACAAGGGTATGTAGATGCACTCCTTCCCTCTCGTTGCTAGTAGACTCCATAGATGGATCTTGGTGATGCGTAAAAAAATTTAAAATTCTGCTACGATCCCGAACAACCATGCCATCCCCCCTCCGCTCGACAGCACCCCCCGAGGGCTGCCCTACCTAGATGCAGCGAGGGCTTACGAATTTCTTCCTGGTACATTTTGATTTAGTAGGCTAGTTCATATGCAACATTTTGATTTAGTTGATATGATTTAGTTTATTTAGTAGGCTAGTTGATTTATAACATTTTAGTTGATTTAGTATGCTAGTTGATTTAGTAGGCTAGTTGATTTACTTGATTTAGTAGGCTTGTTGATTTAGTTGATTTAGTATGCACCATTTTTTCTGTACATGGATAGCTAGATGCTTTTGTTTTTCTGTAATAACTTATTTTTTGGCAAAGTGTAGGTGCCAATTTAGTTAAATTTGTCACTTGTTTTTTTAATCAATTATCTTAGGCAATAGGGGCCAAATTAGATGAAATGTCTTGGTAGGTGGTACCCTCATTTGGTAGATATTTGTGAAAAGTTTTTTCGGCAATAGGTGCCACCGAAATGCTTTGGTAGGTGGTACCTTGTCATCTAATATGTTACTAGATCTTAGGATTATAATTGTCCATCAAATTGCTTCCCGCGGAAGAAACAAAAATATCACATGCTACTGTTTTTCTTTCCTGTGAAGTGGATCGTTAATCCTTTGCTCATATTGCTTTAGGAAAATGGCGCCACCACCACCACCACCATGTCGACTGTGCAAGTCAAGGTGCACCAGCAGCCTTGCAACTGGCAAGCTGTTCGGCATCTACTTCCAGCCGAGTTTTCGTCATGCGACGGTAAGAAATTAGATGAAATGTAACAACTATTTTATTTTTAGTGTTGGCATTACTGCATTGTGTCATTTTGCTTTTTTTACACAGATCGTCCCATGCAATGTGAGGTTGAAATCCAACAAGCTGACAGGAGACACTGTGACATTTGAGGCTCCTAGGGGGGCATACACTATGGAGGTCGAGAAAGGACGCAATATGTCGCAGATTGGAGGAGATGGATGGGCCCGTTTCCTCGCCTGCATGCGTCTTACTATTGGTGAGTTGATCAGCTTCTCCTTCAGAGCAGAAAGACCCAAGCTGGCTGTCATTTATATCAACCTGGTGGAAGATGGTGAAAGATGATGAAGATGACGAAGATGATGAAGATAATGAGGACCCACTCGATGAAGATGACGAAAACCCACTTCATGAAACCATCGTAGCTCAAAGAATGAGGCTGAGCAAGGAGGAGGTGTGCAACCTATGGGACATAATTCCGCCACGTGATGAATTTGTCGAGGTGCCATTCGTGACCCGCCTGACAAGTACCATGGTCGATCGGCATGAAATGGTATGTTATACTGATTGTAGTAATTTGATGATATATATATATATATGCTTTATTGTTATACTTACAAATGCAAACTATCCGATGATATGCTTAGTGAATACGATGATATGCTTAGTGTAGAGTCCAATGATATGCTTTGTGGAATCTAGTCGATGATATGCTTTAGTGTAGAGTCTGATCACATGCTTATTAGTGTAGTATCCAAGGAACTATTAATAGTGTAGATAATCCATATATACTTACTAGTAGAATTAATGCTTAATTAGTACAAATGTGTAGTACTGTGTCTTTTGATAGTGTAGAAATCTATACTTAATAGAAATATATTTGCAAGAGTATGTGCGAGGCTATTTATTAATTGATATGTTTTTCTTATTCAGAAATTGCCAAAGAACCTATCTGTGAGTTCTGGTATCGAGCCTGATGAAGAAGGCTCAGCTGGACTACGCCTTACCGCAAGGGGCTCCGTCACCACCTGTACTTACTGCATGGACACAGACGGTCGCACACACTTAAACTCGGTTGGGTGGAAGAGATTCCTCGTTGGCAAGAATCTTCGTGTTGGACGGGCCATCCTAATTACTATCAGGAACACCCACCGCCCAGGCTTGAGGATGATGATCGTCGTCGATATCATCTAGAACTACATATGTGTGTGTGGCTATATCATCTAGAACTACATATGATGATCGTCGTCAATATCATGTAGAACTACATATGATGATCGTCATCGATATCATCTAGAACTACATATGATGATCGTCCTTGATATCACCTTGTACTGCTTGAGGATGCATGTTGACTATATATGAAATTGTTATCTAGTACTCCCTCCATTCCAAATTACTTGTCGTGGTTTTAGTTCAAATTTGAACTAAAACCACGACGAGTAATTTGGAACGGAGGTAGTACTACCTAATACCTATAATGCTTTATGAAATTGATATCTAGTAGTACCTAGTATCTGGAAATTGCAGTTTATTGAAACTGAAACTGGGTAGGAAGCTGGGGGGAAATGATGAAACACATAGCAGTAGCGCGGGGCTAGGAAAGCGCTACAGCTAACTAATAGTAGCGTGTTCTGGAAAAGCGCTGCTAATATAGTCAATAGTAGTAGCGCGGGTACAGACTACACTACTACTAACAGTTAGCTATAGCGCCTTATTAGTAGCGCGGCTGCCCGCGCTGCTGATAGCCTCAAAACCCGCGCTACTACTAGGGTTTTCCCTAGTAGTGAACCTTTGTTAGCATTTTAGTAAAAGAAAAGCAACATTTACACAATAAATAATATGTTGTCACTAGGTTAGGGTTTTCTTTGGGCTTTTTGGGCCAAAGAGACGTGATGGGTGTAAATTGGGAGGGTATGGGTGACAATTACCTAGGATCCACTAACTTTAGAGCCCATGTGTAAGGCCTTCACCGGTAAGATGGGTAACAGGCACTGGTAATGCTATCACATCCTCATCCCCTTCTTGTGCGCTGGATAAGGTATTTGACCCACCAGCTTCCCCGTGGGCATTAAAGTTAGCACATCCCGTCACCTAATAGAGCAATTACCCATGGGGACACAGGTAATGCTTAACCATTATGAGGATGGCTCTCTCTTCCCCTTCCCCTTCCCTTCCCCGCTCCCCTACGGGGGCGACCCTGCTGGAGCCGCGGTGGCGGCGCCCCTCTCCTCCCTAGCTCCCTCCTCCCCTTCACCCCTACCCCGCCCGGTGCCGGTGGCCTCCTCCTTCACCTCGCGGCTCCTTCCCCTGTCGTAGTCCTCTCCTTCTTCCCCGCCGAGCCAGGTGGGCGGGTCCACTGGATCTGGGGTGGTCGCGCCTCCCTCCCGCCTGCTCTCGTTTATGTCCCCTCCTTCGCCCCCCTGGCTTCCCTCTGGGTCGCCATGGTTCACCTCGCCGATGCTACCCCCGTGCTGTCTCCCTAGCCCTGCAGTCTCTAATCGCTTCTGGTCTCTAGTATCTTCACCCGACGAGGACTCGTTCGACGACGATGAGCCTTTGCCTCCTCTGGATCTTGGGGGATCCGCGGGGAGAGTTGCTGTGTTGCGGCTGTCTAGATCCCCTCCCTCTCTCCGACCTTGCTCTCGTGATCCCCAGGTGGGTTTTCGTCTGCCTCTGCCTCAGATCTCGAGAGATCGGCCATGGGTGCAGGTGGGGCGGCGACGCCGCCGCAAGGCCGTGTCTCCTCTGCATCGGCTCTCAGGACCGATGGCTTCTTTCGGTCACCTCCTGCCTCCCGTCATCGGATCCTGCTCGTCTGGCGCGCCGCCCCTCTCTCCTCCTTAGCCGTCTAGGTCGCCGGCGGCGAGGCCTCCTCAGGCGGATGGAACCCTACCCGCGTGGGTGGACGCGGCTGCGCGGGGGTCTGGGCTGATCTATGGGCCATCTCCGCCCGCTGGGCCGCGACCGGCCCACCAAGCCCAGCCGCAGGCCCCTCCGCCCTTGGCCCCTCTGTCTGACGCTTTCCCCCCTACCCCCCTTCCTTGGGCCTGGCCCAGCCCGGCCCATCCCCTCCGCCTCGCCCTGGGCCGCGGCCTACCCCGCGTGGATATATATGGGTGCCGAAGGGCGCCTGTGAACTAATCCTAGGGTTTCCAGCCTCTCTTTCCCAAACCCGTCACTTCGTCCACCTTGCCAGAGCCGTGACCCCCTCCCTTCCTCCTCCCCTGCTCTCCCTCTCCTTCGCTACGGCTGTCATGTCTCGCGAGCCATGGGTGGACCACAATGCCAATGGCAAGCGGCCAATGGAGCAGGGGTCGGCCTCGCAGGCCGAGATGCGCTACGAGGCTGAGCTCCGCACTACTGGAATCAGCTAATTTGCCATCTGCCAGCTCTTTGCCGTCTGCTAGCTGATGGCAAAGAAGCGCTTTGCCATCAGCTACCCAAAAGCGGACGGCAAAGAAAGGGCAGACGGCAAAGAAGCTCTTTGCCATCTGCCAGCTCTTTGCCGTCCGCTGGCGGACGGCAAAGAGTGAGGAGGCCCCCACCCCCCGCCCGTTTGGGAAAAAACTTAACGGGCCACCTCTTTGCCGTCCGCTGGCAGACGGCAAAGAGGCAAAAAAGCGGACGGCAAAGAGGGGCGGACGGCAAAGAGCTCACTACCTAACGGCCCGTACCCCCGCCCGTTACTCACTTCTTCTCTCCCTCGTCGTTTCTCTCCTCCCACCCCGCCGCCGCCCCCCGCCCCGTCGCCCCCACCGCCCCGTCGCCCCCCCCGGCCCCCCGCCGCCCCGCGCCCCACCGCCCGGGCCCGCCCCCCCCCCCCCGCCGCCCCCGCCGCCCCGGGGCCCCGTCGCCCCCACAGCCCCGTCGCCCCCCCCCCCCCCCCGCCCCGTCCCCCCGCCGCCCCGCGCCGCCTCCTTCACCGCCCCGCCCCCCTCCTTCACCGGCCTCCTCCACCCCCCAGGTGAGCCCCCCTTTTTTCTGTTTTTTTCTGTTTTTTTTCTGTTTTTTTCTATCCTAATTCTCAAAAAAAATTTGCAAACATAATAGTATTAATTCAAAAATTCAATTTGCAAACAATAATTTAAAACCACGCAAACACACTCGATATTTCATCATAGTTTTCATAAATATTTTACATAATACTAGAAATTAAACTAAACTAAACTAAACAACATTAGGAAAATAATTAAACATTACTAAACGTTATTTCGAAAATAACCTAAACTAAACTACTCGTCCTCGACGCCGCCAAAGTCCATCTCGTCGTAGAGCCCGTCGCTGTCGTCGCCGTTGTCGCTGCTGCTATCGTCCAAGTCCACCACCGGCGCAGCCATCGAGTCGGCCACAGCGGCGTGGTAGCCGGGGAAGTCCGGCGGGTCCTCTGGGTGGACGGCGACCGGGGCGAGCTGCATGTACTCCTGCACGAGGGGTGGCGGCATCGGCGCGTTCTCCGACTCCCGGATCGCCGTCAGGTAGCCCGGCATGTCCTCCGGGTCGCCGGCCTCCGCCGCCAGCCGCCTGTACTCGGCCAGCAACGGCGGCTCAGGTTCCGGCGCCGGCTCTGGCGGAGGGGCGCAGCTGGACGACCCGGCGCCGTCTCGCGCGCGTTTGCGACGGTCACTGCTGCCGAGGCGGTCAGCGCCGCGGTCACCGTCGAGGGGCCAGCGCGGCGCCGGGCGCGGGCCGACGTTCATGCGCGCGCCGCCGGTTCCGCGGGTGGACCGAGCCTGCACGCGGTACGGCGCGACGACCTCCTCGAAGGTGCGCCCGTCCCAGAGCTGATGCCGCCGCGCGCGGTTGTGTTTCGTCGGCGAGCGCGGGCCGGCGTACGCGTGGAGGCGGCGCAGGTGGTCGTCGGCGAGGCGGTCCGCCCAGCCGGGGTTGTTGCGGGCGTACTGGGGGTCGGCGAGTTCCTCCGGCGAGAGGCGCGCCCTGAACAGGCCGACGGCGCGGGCGAAGAGGTGGGTGCCGACCTCGGGCACCGGCGCCACTGGCATGCCGTCGACGCTCAGGCGCCACCTCGCCGGGAGGCGCACGTCGGGAGCGGCAGGGATGACGAAGTGGGCGAGCTCCTCCGCCTCCTCGAGGGTCAAGGTGGAGCGGGCCATCGCCGGCGAGAGGGAGAGGTAGGGCGCAAGAGGGGCGATGCCGGCGGCAGGGGGAGAAGGAGAGGGAAGGCGAGGGGCGGTGTGAGAGCCACGACGGGGCGAGGCGCTTTTTATCGGCGTGGTGGGCGGGGGTGGGTGCCGGTGATCAATGCCGGGCCAGCCGAGCGGTCAAGGGCGTAGAAGGCCAGGCGGCGGCGTGCGAATCGGCGCCGGAGATTAATGCCGAGCTATCAAGGGCGCAGAAGGCCAGGCGGCGGCGTGCGAATCGGCGCCGGCGATTAATGCCGAGCTGTCAAGGGCGCAGGAGGCCAGGCGTGTGAATCGGCGCCGCCCGCGGACCGCCGCCGCCATCTAGTGACGTGTAGATGACATCATACGGCGGACGGCAAAGACCATAGAAATTTTGCCGTTAGCCACTTAACGGACTGACAGCGCAATTATTGCCGTCCGCTCTCTTTGCCGTCCGCGGCAGACGGCAGAGGGCCTTTGCCGTCAGCCGCCAGGAAGCGGACGGCAACGCAGCTGTTTACCGTAGCCTACTTTGCCGGAGCCTTTTGCCGTCCGCCGTTCGAGCCTTTGCCGTCCGCCGTGGCAGACGGCAAAATAGCTGTTTCCTGTAGTGGCCGGGCCAAACATCAGCGCGATTTGGAGGCACGGGAGCAGGAGCACTGGGGGACGCCGCCGTCGTGGTTCATCGAAGAGGGCGGCTGGGGTTCCCAGGTGGCTGGCGCAGCCTGTCAGGACCGGATTTTCGGGATATCAATTTCCCAGAAAATGGCCCTTGTGCTCACCAGCCCCAGGATTACTGTTAGCTAATGACGCACCAACTTGATATAGAAATTCCAAGCAAAATACAAAATGTGTAGTACAAGACCATTCTGGCCTATGAGTACAACAATTGGTTTCTAGTGGCTGATGGCGGAAGCGGTTTGTGGTTCATCTGCGTCTATGGGACTCCATTTCCCACAGGAACAGCTGACCTGGATAACTCCTATCTTCGTGAGGCTGCTATCACCGTTGCTTAGGTTCCGGGGCTGTCATCACAACGCTCCTCTCCAAGCAAGAAATCTGGCCAAGACAATAGCCAGGGACAAGCCAGTGAGTACTTTTGAATGTACTCGCAAACATTATGAACACGGGTATAATACAACGAATGATAATCATGCTCTGAAATATTCTATGATCATAACGTCGGTCACGAAATAAAAATCCATGATGCACGCAAGCAGGTTGTTTATATAAAACATGAATATGCAATCAGAGAGTAGAAATAGAATGCACCGATCGGGTGTCTGAAGCGACGCCTCGAAAGGATAATAAGATAAATCATGCCTCAGTCGGGCGTCTGAGCGACACCACATAAAGGGCTTACAAATAAAAGAAATAACAAGCATGCCACAGTCGGGCGTCTATGCGACACCACATAAAGGGCTTATAAATAATAGAAATAACAAGCATGCCACAGTCGGGCGTCTGTGCGACACCACATAAAGGGCTTATAAATAATTTAAATAACAAGCATGCCACAGTCGGGCGTCTGAGCGACACCACATAAAGGGCTTATAAATAATTTAAATAATAAGCATGCCACAGTCGGGCGTCTGTGCGACACCACATAAAGGGCTTATAAATAATTTAAATAACAAGCATGCCACAGTCGGGCGTCTGAGCGACACCACATAAAGGGCTTATATAAGAATAATCACAGTGAATATCCAGGAGGTAGAACTGTCCCAGGGATACTCAATAATTCAAATAATGTAAATGGTTAGTCCATAATATTAGTGATCATAATCATCATGAGTCACAAGTCATGATCCATGTTCTGGTTTAGCAACTTTTCCTCCGAAGACCGACACTAAGACCGACACTTGACCCATCCCAGACTGTAGTCCTTAACCATGGACATGGCTATTCGAATAGGTGTTTAATCTCTGCAGAGGGTGTACTCTTTACCCACGAGTAACGGATTTCTTTAGTCCATCGGGACTAATTCCGTCTACGGTCTTTTAATTGAAAACACACCTGACCGCACACACCAGCCTAACTTACCGGTGTCTGGAATTACCCACGACACCCATTAAGCAAAACTCTAAGTGGGGAGGCTACAACCTCGACTTAGCATGGGATCACAAAATTTATACCGCGCGCAAACTAGGGGAGCTACCCCTTCGGCTACAACCGAAACACCCATGCCCCCGGACCAGGTGGCATGCCTATCGGATGCCTCCGGTATCTTCCACCATGGCCTCTCTGTACGGTGTGTGCTAGGTAAGGGGTTGACAGCTTACTGAACCGTACCCTACCTATGGCAGGGACAAGTGGTAGTACGAAACAAGTATGGGGGTTACTGGAACAAGACTCGATCTATGGTCGACTCAGGAGGTTTAAGTATTTCCTGCATGATTCGCATAACAAATATATTTCAACCAACAGACAGAATCAACACTCATCATACCTCATCATGCCATACCGGACACAACCGTCCTGACGAGGAACTAGAGACAAGCTCGTGTCTACCCAAGACAGAGATTTTCCCGGCTTCCTTCCGGTAGGCATGAAAGTCATACGAAGATGATTACTATCACAAGCATATCCATTTCTAACAGCAAAGAATCTTCATTATGAACTCATGCGTATGATCGTATCGTCACATAAAATAACGAATGCTCCATGTCAAGGTGGTGTTGTAACCGTATCAAACAACACACAAAAATATTATGCCAGGGTTCAGAATGCTTGCCTTCAAGTTGTGGAGAGGCAGGGTGCATCCCAAAAACTTTTTGAAAGTTTTCTTCTCTCTCCAAAATCCTATTTTGAGGAAATTTAAATTAACACATAATTTTAAAACAGTACAAAAAAGTTGTTCGGAAAATTTTCAAATAAGTATGAAAATAAACTAGACAAAATTTGAGAAACAACAGAAAAAGAATCAAATCAATTGGACTTATATTTAAAAAGTTATAGCCAGTCAAAGTTCTGCTTTTAATAAAAATCAGAAAAAGGAAACGGTTCGGGGGCTTACGCTTTCCCCTAGCGAAGG
Organism: Aegilops tauschii subsp. strangulata; assembly: GCF_002575655.3. Classification (NCBI taxonomy): domain Eukaryota; kingdom Viridiplantae; phylum Streptophyta; class Magnoliopsida; order Poales; family Poaceae; genus Aegilops; species Aegilops tauschii. The sequence continues at coordinate 501,797,213 of NC_053039.3, forward strand.
CGTATCCGGTGGAATACGTTTCCACTTAAGACAGCGTGGGTCGACTCGTGGGTCACTGACAGTGGGTCCCTTGGGCCCACTGGTCAGGTTTGACTAGTCGCCCGCGCCTCCTTCTCCTCTGGCCGAGCGGTGGCGGGGCTCCGGCGATCGCCGTCGACGAACGGCGGCTCCCCGCGGGATTCTGAGGGCGGGGATGGATCCGCTGGTCCAGGGCGGTCCTCCCAGTGGTTGATAGGCTGGCGGGGGTGGAGGGATCACCGGCGGCGAGCTCCGCGGCGGACGGTGGTTTCGGGAGCAATTGGGGGCTTGGGCTACGGTGGCTCCCGGTCGAGGCTGAGGTGTTGGGTGGCTCCGTACGGTCGAGGGGAGTAGGATGGGAGCACGGGAGGGGGTTAGGGCCTCGGTCTTGGCCGGATTTCACCGGAGTGTGGCGGCGGTCGAACTGGCCGGAGACGAGGTAGACAGCCTCCCTCCGTCGATTGTTGGCTATGGGAGCACTAGGGAGATGGCCTGAGGTCGCCTGAGGGTCTGGACGAGCTCGGGGGCTCCTTTTATAGGCGGTCGAGGTCGGTTCCCGCGGCTGCGGATAAGAACGCCGGCGAACCGCCGTCTGTTGCTAGCAGGGCGACGTGGCGGCGACGGGCGCTAGCGGACGCGCTCGTGGATGAGCTCGGGCTGTTCAGGGGCGAGCTGGCGCGCTGGAGTGGCTCGGGCGGCACCGTCCATGGCAGGAGCCTGCTGCGGACGCCGGCGTGCCGCCAAGAGAGCTCTGACGGCGGCGCTGTAGGGCGCCAGGGGTGGCTTGGAGGGTTCTGGCAAGCGTGTGAGGACAGGGCGTGGCCCTGGGGGTGAGCAAAGGCCAGGGGCAAGACGCGGCGGCTCGGGTGCACGCACGTGCAAAACGCGCGCTCTGGCCGCGCCCAGAGCACGCACGCCAGATGCTCGACGAAATGCCAACGCGTGCTAGAGGGCTTGAATGAGGCTGGAAGATAACAGGTCTAGGTTAGTGGTGGCTAGGAGACTAGTGGACATGCTGGTTTGTCCAGAGGGGCAAGATCACAGTGCAAACATAAAACTATGCCAAAGTTGTCCATGAACACAAGGTGCTCGACAGAATGCCATGGGCATCTAAGCAACTCTTGGGGTGGCCAAAAACTCCAGATCATAGTCTCTTTGGATGATAAAGAGGGCGGCAAGGTTAGTTTGTCAAAATCAAAAACTTGTTAGTGCAAGTTTTTGAGAAAACCAAATCTGGACAGAAACTAAAGGCTGTAATTGCATGACCCAAAAATACTCTAATGGGTCCACTCTCCTGGACTTAAGGGTTTTGCAGGGAGGACTATAAGCAGGAGAAAGAATCAAGGGCAAAAGGGCAAATTAAAATATGGTTGCAGTAGAATATACCAAACTGAGCCAGAGAGCAAAAGAGGATGTTTTGCTCAAATTTCTCAAAGAACACTCATGGGTTTTTGCATAGAGTTGAATTATATGCATCTACTGACATCTCCACACACTTGGAAGAATTTTTAAAGAAATATTTAAATAGGTTGTAGTGCAAAATTACCAACTGGACCAGATTTGAAAATTTGGTGTAGAGCTCAAAATCTCCAATGACCAAAAGATATTTTTGCATAAAAGTGATGTGGAAACATCACATGACATCCCCAAATTTTGGTTGAAATTTTCAAGAATTTTCTGAAAGGGTTGTAGTGCAAATAGAGCTCTGAAACTTATGAAAGATCATTTTTAAAAGAATAAAGCTCAGGAAAAACAATTATGCAAATAAATCCACTGATAAAAGAAATGTTTTCTTGAGAGGGTATACAAGTCCAATAATATTTTTTTGGAAAGTTTTCACTTGGGGTAAAAACTCCACAAGATCAAAGAAAAGAGAGGTTCGGAAATCAAAAGATAAATCCAGAAAATAAAAATTAAATTTCCTGGCAAAATTTTAATTAATAAAAACAAGGTCAAAATTTTGGGGTGTTACACAGCCCTGGTGCGGGCGGATCTGGTGTGGCCTCGTCGGGCCCTGGCTTGGATGACCACCCACCCGGCTACCCCAATGCCAACGCCTTCTTCTCCAGTCCTCTGCCTCTGCTTCACACGCCTCCGGGGCCGGCCATCCCTACCTTCCCTGCTGCTTCTTTTCAAGGTCCCAACGACAACCGCCGCTTCACTCCTTCGGGCTCGAATTCGTATCGGGGCTACGGTGATGCTGCCAGATCTGGTGGTCCCACCCGCGCCTACAACAACAACGGCGGCTTTGGCAATCAGTCTGGTAACAATCCTATGTCGCGTAAATCTCGTCCTCATGATCTTCCACGTGATAGGGAACAGAGCTCGGGGGTTTTTGATCCTTCCCTCCCTGCTTCCAAATCCACGTCGGGCTTTGACCCGCCTTCAGCATAGTCGAGGATGACGTGTTTCACCTGTCACCGCCCCGGCCACTTCCAGGCGGGGTGCAAATCCCCCCCCCCTTCTGCTTGATCTGTCGTTCTGAAGGCCATCTTACTGTCGAGTGCCCTAACCGCGTCGCTCCCCCTCCTTCAAGATGTTCGGGTATGCCCTCTCTGGGTGTGACTTCTTTGGCATGGTCGGGTCGATCGATGACCTTGGTCCTCCTGTCGCTCCTCTGAATGTTGTTGTCATGAGGGTGCTCTCTGATGAGGTTCCTATCCAGCTCATCCAAGACGAGCTCAAGGCATGGGACGCCGATGGCTGGGACTGGCACCTCGAGCAAACGGGTCCCAAAGAATTCTCCCTCATCTTCCCTTCGGCTGAAAGCCTAACCTGGTGCTCCCGCGGAGCCAATTTCACTCTGGCCATCAACAACATATCTGTTAAAGTTGTGGCTGCCTCTTCAGAGCCCAAAGGCTTCAATAACCTCTCTGATCCCTGGGTGCTCCTAGACGATGTGCCCCCTCTGCTCCATAATGCTCCTTCCATGCTGGCCTTTGCTGAGCTCATCGGTAAACCCATGTAGGTGGACGTGGAGTCCCTGGTCGTCCTAGTCCCGTCCGTGTGAAGGTGTGGCCTTTGCTTCCCCCTTCTCTGAATCGACGTGGAACAATCGGGCTTAGTTGCCAGGGGGCTCTACCCCAACCGCAAGCCGGCCCCCAAGGGGGTGATCATAATGATGCTTTGGAGGGCGGACAAGAGCCATTGGGTGCCTCTGTGGATGGGTACATCTTGGTTTGTTCTAATATGCCGACACAGATGACCTCCCCCTCCCTCTCTGGCATTGTTGATTCACCGGAGCGCGATCATGAGGGCTCCCCTTTCCGGGCGTCAGTCGATTCCTTCAAGGCCCACAATCTGTCTCCCTGATCCAGGGCTGAGGTTGGATGGGTGAGCCCTCCACGCTGGGAGTTCTCGGCGGACAAGCTCAAGGAGAAGATTGATCAATTGGATGAGTCCATTGAGGATGCTGATGATGTACCTGTCTCTTCTCGTCGCCCATCCAGAAGATCACGACCCCCGCCTCCACCGCCCGCAAGACTTCGCCCATTCAGCACTCAGATGAGACTGCGATATAGTGGGCAGAGAGGGTGGCGGCCGCCAAAAACCTCGACCCTCCAGGTACTGCCTTTCCCCCGCCTTTACTATTGTTGACAAGCTTCCCGATGATCACCTGTTGCGCCCAGGACTCATATCCGTTTTAACCCAGCGAACACTGCTCCGGTCTCTCCCTCCAAATTCATGTCTATTATTCGTTCCAATGAGCTGGCCCAGGCGTCTTTGGCAGCTGCCAAGGCTGCTGTTTCTAACACCCCCTCCAGTGACCGCTGGCATGGACCATGGTGTGGTGGCACCCTCCGACCAGGTGTCGGACATTTGTGGTCGTCCGGCCATTGTGCCTCGCAAAAATTGTCGTCTTGCGTCTGGACTTCTCTCTTGCAGATCAAGTCTGCGCATCAAAAACCTTTCTTGTAGATGAAAGTTCTCTTCTAGAACATTCGTGGTTTTGGCGCTCGGGGCGTCGAGATCAACTTAGAGATCTTCTTCGTGTCGTTAAACCTGACATTATCTGTCTTCGAGAGATCATTAAAACTAGTTTTTGACCCCAAGAACTGGATTTGCTATCCTTTGATCTCTTCTCCTGGGTTTGGTCTCCACCTCTAGGTTTGTCTGGGGGTATGTTGATTGGGACTTGCAATGATACGTGAGAACTGCTTTCCTCCTCCCTTGTTCGGTTCTTTATTAGTGCGACCATACATAACAAGCTCGATAACTTTTCCTGGGAGTTGATGGGCGTTTACGGACTGGCTGACCACTCCCTCTCCCTGGTTTTCCTTGATGAGCTTTATTCCATGATTGCGAGATGTAGCACACCTGTGTTGGTTGGTGGTGACTTTAACCTACTCCGTGACCCGGCTAACAAGAACAACTCCCATTTCAATTAGAGTCTTGCCCACGTCTTCAATGATTGCATTAACCTTGCTGATTTGCGTGAGATCCCTAGAATTGGGGCTCGATACACTTGGTCCAATAGACAACTTAACCCTGTGCGTTGTGTCCTCGATAGAGTTTTTATGTCGACGAACTGGGAAAGCCACTTACCCATGGTCTCTCTCTCTACGTGCCCTAGCATTGGCTCGGATCACACGCCTCTGGTGGTTGATGGGGGCGTTAGGGCCAGAGGCAGCACCTCCCGGTTCCATTTTGAGACTAGCTGGTTTCTTAATGAGGACTTTAAGCCTCTTTTAGCAAGTAGATGGGCTGCGCTTGAACATAACTGTGTTAGATCCTTTGGCCCTCTCGATGTCTAGCGGTACTGCTCACAGAGGCTGCGCCAATTCCTTCATGGATGGAGCGCCAATCTTCATGCTGAGGCCCTTCGTTCTAAGGCCTCTTTAACCTCCCAGATCAAGCTCCTCGACTCCTTGGCCGATTTCACGGGCCTCGATTCCACCGGCTGGGAGAGTCGTTACTCCCTTGAATCCCAACTAGTAAATCTTCACCATGCGGATGAGGTGTATTGGAAACGTAGGTGCAACATCACGTGGATTCTGAAACGGGCGTGCACACAACGTATTTTCAGGCTCTTGCCAACGGCCGGCACCGTTGATACGTCTCCAACGTATCTATAATTTATGAAGTATTCATGCTGTTATATTATCTATCTTGGATGTTTAATGGGCTTTTATATGTTGTTTTATATGATTTTTGGTACTAACCTATTAACCTAGAGCCCAGTGCCAGTTTCTATTTTCTCCTTGTTTTTGAGTTTTGCAGAAAAGGAATACCAAACGGAGTCCAATTGACGTGCCAATTTTTGATGATTTTTTATGGACCAAAAGAAGACCACGGAGCATCGAAGTTGACCCAGAAGAGTCCCGGGCTGCCCACGAGGGTGGGGGCGCGCCCACCCCCCTGGGCGCGTGGGCCTGCCTCGTGGACAGCTCGGGCACCTCCTTGACGTGACACCGACGCCAAAAATTCCTATAAATACAGAAACCTCGGAAAATTCCACCGCCGCAAGCCTTTGTAGCCACGAGAAATCAATCTAGGCCCTCTCCGGCACCCTGTCGGAGGGGGCCATCATCACCGGTGGCCATGGAGGAGTATCCCGGAGAGGCCATCATCGCCATGAAGGCCAAGGACCAGAGGGAGAACCTTTCCCCATCTAGGGGGGAGGCCATGGAGGAGGAAGCACAAGGGGGAGAACCTCTCCTCCTCTCTCTTGGTGGCGCCGGAGTGCCCTCGGGAGGGGAATCATCGCCACGGTGATCGTCTTCATCAACATCACCATCCTCATCTATTTTACACGGTCCACTCTCCCGCGCCCCGCTGTAATCCCTACTCGAACATGGTGCTTTATGCCACATATTATGATCCAATGATGTGTTGCCATCCTATGATGTTTTGAGTAGATATCTTTTGTCTTTGGGTTGATTGATGATCTAGATTGGTACGACTTGTATGTTTTATTTTGGTGCTGTCCTATTGTGCCCTCCGTGTCGTGCAAGCGTGAGGGATTCCCGCTGTAGGGTGTTGCAATACGTTCATGATTCGCTTATAGTGGGTTGCTTGAGTGACAGAAGCATAAACCCGAGTAAGGGGGTTGTTGCGTATGGGATAAAGGGGACTTGATATGTTAATGCTATGGTTGGATTTTACCTTAATGATCTTTAGTTGTTGCGGATGCTTGCTAGAGTTCCAATCATAAGTGCATATGATCCAAGTAGAGAAGGTATGTTAGCTTATGCCTCTCCCTCATATGAAATTGCAATGACGACTATCGGTCTTGTTAACAATTTCCTAGGACAATTCCGCACACCGATCCACCATTATTCCACACTCGCTATTTATACTATTTAGTAATATATTCTAACTTTATGATAACAGCACCTACTTTATATTTTAGCTCTCCGATACCATGCAAAGTTATCCTCTTCATACCCACAACGTAATTTTATTTCTTGTTTCTAGTTGGAAGCAAACGTTCGGTGCACGTAGAGTCGTATCAGTGGCAGATAGGGCTTGAGAGAATATTGATCTTACCTTTAGCTCCTTGTGGGTTCGACATTCCATACTTATCACTTCCACCTTTGGAAATTGCTACGATGATTCCCTGCACTTGGGGATTATCAACCGTCGCGGCAACATCTCTAATTTGATCATTGATGGCCTTCCCTGCTCTGACATTCAAGTTATATCCAGACACATCTATGACTCTGCTTAGTGGCCGCCCGGATCCTGGTATCAGCTTTGCCTCTAATGCATGGTTAGGGGACCAGTGTGCGTTGGTCTTTTCTCCAAGAGATCCTTCTTGCCAGGGGTTTTGAGAGCTCCTTTGTCATGCGGGTCATGCGGCTAGTTTCTGGTGGCCCTACTTGAATCACGATCAACGGGGTTGTTGGCCCATTTTTTAAGAATGGTAGGGGCCTTCAGCAAGGATACCCCAGCTCCCCTCTCCTGTTCAACTTTGTCGTTGATGGCCTAGCCAAAATGCTTGATTCCACTGCGGCTTGTGGCCACACTCCAATCTCTTTCCGAATGGCATATCCCACTTGCAGTACGTCGATGACACAATCATTTTGGTCGAGAAAGATGATCTCCAGCTGGCCAACCTTAAGTTTATCCTTCTTTTTTTCGAATCCATGCCGGGCTCAAGATCAATCTTAGCAAAAGTGAGGCCTTCGTCATTGGCTGTGATGCCCTTGAGAAACAGCGAGTTGCTAACTGTCGGTGTCAAAACCGGCGGATCTCGGGTAGGGGGTCCCGAACTGTGCGTCTAAGGCTAATGGTAACAGGAGGCAGGGGACACAATGTTTACCCAGGTTCGGGCCCTCTCGATGGAGGTAATACCCTACTTCCTGCTTGATTGATCTTGATGATATGAGTATTACAAGAGTTGATCTACCACGAGATCGTAGAGGCTAAACCCTAGAAGCTAGCCTATGATTATGATTGTGATTGTTGTATCTCATCTATCGACTAGCCTGGCCTCGGTTTATATAAAGCACCAGAGGCCTAGGATAACAAGAGTCCTAGCCGAATACGCCGGTGGGGAGGAGTCCTTGTCTTGATCACCAAGTCTTGTGGAATCTTCCTTGTATGCGGCAGCTGTCCGAACTGGCCCATGAGTATATGGACATGGGGGTCCTCGGTCCAATCCAACTGATCAGGAGACGACGTGATGAGTACCCCCTAGTCCAGGACACCGTCAGTAGCCCCCTGAACCGGTCTTTAAGTTGGGGATGCTCCTTGATTCTTCCGAACTGTTCTTCATCTTCGGTTGTCGGTCTTGAAAACTGGTTCAACAAATCTTCTCATCTTCGATCTTGAGGATCGCCGAAATGCATTCGACGAGTTTACACGTCGGGTATCCGAGGAGCCCCTTTAAGTTTCCGGCCTTTATCAATGCCTTGTTATTTTTATGCCACACCTCGGGTTTGAAGTTGTTTCCGGGCGGCAGTGTCCTCTTGCGTCCAAGCCCCAACGCCGGACTGTATTCGAGGTATATTTTGCAGCCGAGCACCAACACCGAGCTGTATCCGAGCCCCAACGCCGGACTATATCCAAGCTCCAACGCCGGAATGTATCCGAGGTGTCATAGACCACCTTGGTTCTAAAAAGTTGAAGGAGTTTAGCTGTGCCTAATGCCGGAAATGCCCTCTATGGAGCCAGCCTCTGGCGCCCGAGCTTTATGTCGGACTGCTTCCAAGGTGGTGCACCACCCCGACCGCGGGCTGATTTTTTGCGAATATTTTTGATTGGTGCAATTTATTCTCTGCCGAGATATATAGCCAGTATATGTATATCCAGTAGCCCTCAAGGTGTGTGTCGGTCTAAAACCCGAGATGCACCTGAAGGAAAACATAAAACTGCTGATCCTAGTAGCCCCTGAGACTCAGGTCGATTTGCGAAATCGGCCTGAGGATCAACTCCTAGCTCGGCAGCATACGTAGGAATAGAAACGCAGTGTAATATATAATAAAGATCAGCGGACGGGCCCCTGAGAGAGGGTCGTGAGAAGTCGTCGTGATATATTAGCTTGATGCCAGATAGGTCCGGAGGTACTTATTGTTGTCCGAGGACGCGCTCCCATAGTTCGATCAAGCCGAACACTGAGCCCTTTGGATTTTCTGCATTGAATAGGCAATGCAGTAGCCCCCGAGACACTGGTCGGGTGGCAACACCAGATCAGGGGATCGATGTGCCCTTTAATATTTATAAATAATGAGCACGAAGCCCAGTAGCCCCCGAGCCTTAATGTGGGCACGGGTGGCCGAATTAAGGATCGATATCCAGAGTAAAATCACAGATTATGTGTAATGATTCTATGTATCCAAGTACTTTACATCATCATTTTGACTCCATTGCGACCGTTTATCAGTTGAAAGTGGCCCATCGTCGGCTTCTACCCCTTGGTAGATACTACGCAGGGTGTTTCCGCACTAACAAAACAACCCTTAGCCGACGTCTCGGTGCCCGGAGGTGGTTGTGTTAGCAGAAACGAGGCAATCAGATATGCGGGCTTTATAACTTTCACTTAGTCATAGGAGCTTAAAGTTGGAAGGCCAGTTACTAGCCTCCGGTTAGTGTTCGGCGACAGTCGAGGTCAAGCCGTAAACACTTCGGCCAATATTATGAATGGCCCGTCATTTAACACAGTCATCGGATCACTGACCAGTTTACGCTTATTATGATAGTCAGTTTTCGGCTTTCTCCACTGAGGCGCTTAACCATGCGAGCTGGAAGCACAATCACAGTGGTTCTCCTTTTGCACACCTAGCCGAACAAAGCGGAACGTAGGCGGCAAGCGCAGGAGCCGGGCAACCCAACTATTGACCGAAGACACAATTTGAAACCGATGCATATATAGCAATATCCGAGAATGTTTTTGCCAAATCTCTAAAGGTGTTCGGCATTGCACTGCGAGACTTATGCTGGAAACACACAAATTGTTTAAAAGTGCCATAGGCTTGGAAAACCAAAAAACCTCAGGAAAAACTTGACGTCCGAACTAGATCAAGTGTTCGGTGCCAATCCAAAAAATTGGTCTTAGAGAAAAACAGTGCTTCTGTCGTGCTTTAACATGACACATCCTATCTCAAGACTTCAAGCGGGTCAGCCTTCGGCTTCAACCTCCCTATCCCGAAGGCGGGGTGTTTCTCGTTAGGCCGGTTTAGCGAACTAAAACTCGAGCGGCTTGAGAGAGAAATCAGGCTACCCGGCTATTGACCACACACTCGCGTCGAAAAAGGAGTGATAGAAAAAGACTTTGCAGTGACTGAGAAGAAAAATTTATTGTGAAACGGCTCATGCAAATTTAAGAGCCCCCAAGTGACTTGGGTAAAAGAATTTTATGTATAATGATTGTATGTACCGAAGTACTTATATCATATTTGTGTTCACCCGAACTTTAAACGCGTCTTAACCGACCGTCGGCTTCTCCCTCTTCGGTCAAGGGCCGAAAAGTGTTATGTACTCCACCTGTCGAGAATATCAACGGTGTTTCCGATAACCAGGCAATCAGGCCATAAGGCTATAACAGACAAAGCGCGCTCAGGGAACTTATGCTATATTACTGACGAAGTGTAAGAAGCATCTTCGAAGAAAATAGTACCCCCACCGATACCTTTCTTCGGTGCTCATTGTTACTATGAGACTTGTGCAATAGAGTTTTTGTACTCATGAGTTCCGTTGTGTGCCGACCATAATTGAAAACAATAAGAGCGCTAGCTTTCGGCTTCACCCAATCTGAGGTCCGGCTCGGATGACCCGATTGTGACAATCGCAGAGGTGCTCCCTTTACTCCCTAGCCGAACAATCGGGAACGTAGGGGTAAACACAGGAGCGAGGCAACCCAGCTTGCAAATCTCTTAAGTCAATATGGTGCATATTGTGGCGTAATACACGAACAAGGAACGAAGCCGTACAAGTATAATCATATGCAAGAGGAAAGGCTTCATGAATAGGAAGCCCCCAAGTGAACTGGGTATTTGAATTTGTGTGTCACAAACAAAGTTATGACAAGGAATTTTTTCACAAACAACTTTTTGTCAAAAAAGTATAATGCTTGGTCGAACCGAACACAAGTTAAAAATTGTAAAACTTTGAGCATGAAAGCGACTTAGCTGGTTAATGTGTTCGGCATTGATGACGCGGTCCGAGCTTGATGCGGGACAAGATTCCATCCCCCAAGCCGGTCCCGAGGTGGCGGAGCGAAGAGCTCGGCACTCCGAAGTGGTGACATAGCGCGACCAATGCAGGTCGTCGAAGTCCCCGGCATGGGTTAATGAGGTGTTGACGAAGCCCCCCATCCAGCCGAGGTGACGTGGTATGTCAGTACGCCGTGACAACACTGCCCGACCCGAATCATTTACCTGTGCACAAAAAATAGTGCAAACCGGAGATAATAATAATGATGATAAATTAAAAAATGTTGCATAATAAATAATTTATGCAAAGTGAGTAATAAAAGGAATATGGCCTGGCGCCGAAGTCAATGTCGATGCAGGGCGTCGGCGTGATGCAGTAAAGGTGTGGCAAAGCCTGAATTCACAGGTCGGTCCGAGTTCCAGATGCGGCGTTCGCCGGACTATGTACGGAAACTGACCGAACCACCACGAGACCGTCGTTAATGCGGCCATCATTTGATAGACCTGTGTACAGATGATGGACAAATCAGAGTAATAATTCCTTGGGAAAAATAAACCCAAACAAGCAAAAAATACTAGGTTTAATAGCACCTGGTTTATTTGTTGTAGCAATCCAAAGAAAAGTGACTCCCAAAATTGGGACTCGATACGCATTCTCATTGCCTGATGGGCGGTGAAGCGACGGCATGGCGATGCTGGTAAAGGTTGGCTCGGCGAGGCAAAGCCCCCGGTCCAGCTAACGTGACGAAGCTGGTTGACTGGTGACGCCGAAGTCTCTGGAGTAGGTTGATGAAGAGATGGCGAAGCCCCCGGTCCAGCCGAGGTGTTGAAGCCTCGATGTCAGCTGATGAGTCGAAGTAGGTCAGCGTGATGGACATCAGCTTGAAAAAGAAACAGTGCGGCCCTGCCGATGTAGGTCGTGACTCGTGACGTGGTCAATGCCGGCTTGATGAAGTGACCGTGCGGCGATGCCGGCGTGCCCGCTCCGTGTAATCCATGGGGCGGCGATGTTGGTGATCCTGTTCGGCTCGCCGAGATGATGATTCGAAGAAGTTGAGCTCGGCTCAACAAAGTGACGACGTGTCTAGCGCAGGTCGGCAGCCGTGGAGCAATACTGCCGGACTGGTTTGACACCAGCATGATGGTGAAAATCATGTTCAAAAGATTTTAAAGTAGTGGGATGTGTTCGGGAACAAAAGACAATACCCCATACAAAACTTCCTTCAAAAAGGATGTCCAAAATCCCGTTCATAAAAAAGACGAACTCGGGTCGGGTTCGTTTTCGCGCAGAAAACAGATCAGAAAAGTGATGCACTAATCGGAAGGTTCCCGAAGTTTGGACGGTCGGATCGAGCTAAAATTTTGAGGGGTGGTAGATATAGGAATTCCGCAGCCGATCAACGGTTGGATCTTCCAAAGGACGTCCAAGCTAGAAGCTGGACACCACGCCCTAAACTCGTCCAGATTCCCGTCCAGATTTGACAGGGCTCCGGTATATCGCGGATTGCCAGAGATTCCTCCATCGGAACTCGACGAAATTTTCCAGGGTTGTTGTAGACTCAATTCCGCACAATTCCACTGAAGCAATCGTTAAAATGACACTTGAGGAGGCGGTGGCGGCGGATACAAGTTCGATGTCCAGAAAAACAGCACGGTCGCCCGAGGGCAATGTTGACGTTGAGCCCCCAGGCTCCCTGGATGATTCCTCCATGATCTTGATAGAGATCGGAGTTGATGTTGATGAAGGCCCTCATCCGAACATGACGATCGGAGGTAGGCCGCAGTCCTCAGTCCAGCCAAGGTGACCAGCCGAGCCGGTGACGAAGAAGCCGACGTCGCAGTTGATCTGCAGTCGAGCCATTGATCCCTTTGCCGATCACACAGCGGAACTCTCAATGAAAGCACCAATGTCGGTGTCAAAACCGGCGGATCTCGGGTAGGGGGTCCCGAACTGTGCGTCTAAGGCTAATGGTAACAGGAGGCGGAGGACACAATGTTTACCCAGGTTCGGGCCCTCTCGATGGAGGTAATACCCTACTTCCTGCTTGATTGATCTTGATGATATGAGTATTACAAGAGTTGATCTACCACGAGATCGTAGAGGCTAAACCCTAGAAGCTAGCCTATGATTATGATTGTGATTGTTGTATCTCATCTATCGACTAGTCTGGCCTCGGTTTATATAATGCACCAGAGGCCTAGGATAACAAGAGTCCTAGCCGAATACGCCGGTGGGGAGGAGTCCTTGTCTTGATCACCAAGTCTTGTGGAATCTTCCTTGTATGCGGCAGCTGTCCGAACTGGCCCATGAGTATATGGACATGGGGGTCCTCGGTCCAATCCAACTGATCAGGAGACGACGTGATGAGTACCCCCTAGTCCAGGACACCATCACTAACCTCCTTAATTGTTCTCTGGGCGCCTTCCCGACGACTTACCTTGGCGTCCCGGCCTCTCCCCGTCGGCTTCCTTTAGAAAAGAAAGTTGGAGGACGGGTAGCGCCTTGGAGGGGTTGCTACCAGTCTACTTTTGGTAAAGTGGTTCTTACTAACTCTAGCCTTTCCTCTCTACCGACCTTCATCATGGGTTTTTATGGTATCTTTGCAAGCAAACATGCTTCCTTTGATAAAGATCGTAGCGCCTTTTTCTGGAACACGGCTGAGAACAAGAAGAAATATAGAATGGTGAAATGGAAACTGATGTGCTGACCTAAGTAGCTAGGCGGGCTTGGCATTACTAACATCTCTGTTAATGCCTCATGTTGAAATGATGGTGGCGTCTTTACTCTGAACCTTCCAACTCTGTCTGGATCAAGATTCTGAAAGCCAAATACTTCCCCAATTGCCCCGCCCCCATGTCGTCTGTCAGGACGGGCTCTCAATTTTGGATGTCATTGATCAAACTCTGGGACGTCTTTAGGAGCCTGGTCCGTTTCAGGGTAGGAGATGGGGCCTATACCCACTTTTGGCTTGATTGGTGGACCGGGAACGGCCCCCTTGCAGCTTCTTTCCCTACTCTGTTCGCTTACATTTCTTATCTGAATGTCTCTGTGGCCTCGCTTGTGGCGGTGAACTGGGACTTTGCCTTCCGTCGGACCCTGACTCCTGCAGAGTTGGCCTCTTGGCAAGAGCTTATTGCCCTGTTACCCTCGCTCTCCGAGTCCCCCGATGAACTGGTCTGGCATCATTCGGCTTCTGGCCGATTCTTTGTCAAACCTCTTTATGATAAACTTATTCCTGGTAGGATTGATGATCGCTTTAAGGGGCTATGGCAGGCCCGTATTCCTCTTAAAATCAGGATTTTTCTTTGGCAAGCTATTAGACGTAAACTCCCTGCTAGCGACCAGATTGTTAAACGGCATGATAATGCAAATCCGGCTTACACTCTTTGTGGAGAGGTGGAAGACACTGAGCACATTATTTTCAAACGCTCCATGGCCCAGTTTGGTTGGAGTTGCGTTCGCTCTTGGTTAAACTGCACTTGGAACCCTCACCGACTTGTTCGACCTTACGCACAACTTGTCAGGGCAACCACGCCGGGTCTTCTAGGTGGTCTGTGCGGCCTTTTGTTGGTGTCTCTGGACGACTAGGAATAAGTTTACTATTGAGCATTCTTTTCCTAACAAGCCTTCTAATTGCCTGTTTAAAATGGTTGCCTTCTTACAGCTGTGGGCGCCTCTGTTTAAAGCTTGCGACGTGGATGCCTTCAACTCCCTTATCTCCAAGATCCGCGCGGCTGCCATCAGCCTTAGTCATCAATCCGTGCCTCCTCAAGCTACCCAAGTGCCTTAGTTTATCCTCTTCCTTTTTGTAGTCTCTGGCCTGCGTGTTGTTTGCCCTAGTGGCTGTAACGTACTTCTGTGACCTTGGTTGGTTGCCCCTGCTTTATTCTCGAACCTCTTTGTTTGTGGTATTGGCTATGTTGGGAATTATTTATAAAGTTGGGCGATAAGCCTTTTCTCCAAAAAAAAAATGCTTAACCATCATATGTTTCTAGTTCAGGTCTGGATCATCCAACTAAAAGTATGTCTTTTGTATTAGAAGGTAGCCCCGAGACGACAATAGTCAGTTTGACCACCAGTTAATATCCAAGATTACTCAACACGAATAGCTGATAAGTTTCTTCTTAACATTCAGTTGTGCAACATTTAAGTGCACGCAAAGTGTGCCAAAAAAACTAGCTAAGATGTGGGATTTTTCTTTTTGCGAAAAGGCTAAACTGTGGTTTATTCGAAGCAATGTTGGAGTAATACTATGTTGGTTTACAATGACGATTCTCATATTGTGTAAAGAAATAAAGAAAGTCTTATATTTCTTTACATAGGTAGTACTGATTATCTCACAATAGTCTAGGACTGAACACATTCTCTCATTTCAATTGGTTCCTGCTGATGAAAGCATCGAAGGGCAAAGCTAATCCAGTTTTGCTCTACAGATTCTCGGGTACGTAGAAGTTGAATGGCATCGGTAGACGGTTATGTTGGCACAGTGAAATTATCAGATTCTTATTCAGTTGCACATGTTCGGTTCGATGAATGGTTCTTTACAAACATTCTGTATAACTTGCGTTGTACATGTTCCCGTTGGTCATTGATGTTGTTTTATTTGTAAAGGTTGGATTTTTAGATGTTTTGCACCATCTTATCTCAATATGGCAAACCCTACTTTCCAAACAAAAGTTTTATACAAAGGGGATTCTGGCTGGAGGAAGATTTGGGCATCTGAGGGGATTAGGTGGAAGAGAGGGATCAATAAATCCTCTTAAATCCCCACCCCCTTTGGGGCTGGAAATCCAGCTCTGCCAAACGAGGCCTAAGGGGTGTGTTTTCCAGAAATGCTGTTACTAACTGTAGCGAGCTGCAGGAGAATCGCCTACACCCGCTACTAATGGTCTGCGAGCTCAAATGTGTTTTTATGCTTATTTTCCTTTCTTTATCAGTTTTTTTGGTTTTTTCTTGGCTTCTTTTGTTTTCCTTTATTTTTTTTGTTTCCCTTTATGGTTCTTTTTTTACCTCAATCTACTTTTTTATTATTATTCCAAAATTAATGTTGTGTTTTTATTTTTATTTTTTGGAAAATATTTTTCCCTCACAAAAACAAACACAGATGGTCATATACACTCACCCCTATGTATGCACGCATGCACCCTCTATCCCTGTGAGCACCTTTGAGATACTTAGCCGACACTGAGATTGATGAAGTCACCATAGACGCTTCGTAGTTGACGGAAAAGTATCCTCCCATTGAATGAACATCGCCAGAATGTCTGAAATAAATCCAGAAAAATGTCAACAACAGTGTCAAGTGCAGAACCTCAACCCTGATTAGCTAGTTCCACTACAAGGAAACTAATCATCTGAGTCACACTCAGTTCGCAACACCTACGTATTTTAAAATACGTGTGAGCACTTCTAAAAGTGTGTGAAGTTTTTTAGAACTTACAAGAATATGTTTGTTAAGTTCTTTTATAACTATATATTTTGTCATGTCTTTTTAGGGTACATAACTTTTTACGTGAGTATACATATATATGATGGGAGAGTCAACCATTTGTAGGCAAGCTTGGTTAGCGGGACAGCAGAACACACGGCTTTTGCAATGGAGGAGCTATGTCTCGACCGCTACGGGACATAGCTCTGTCTCGCCACGGGCGAGCGCGCTATGGGCAATGCTACACTTACGTAAAATTTGTTACGTACCTTACGTAATAGCCAACGTGGACAAGTGGGATTGGACTAAAGAGGATTGAGGGGCCCACTCCCCTGAAAATCAGGGGGGGGGGGGGGGGGGGAAGGTTACGTTACTTTACGAAGCTTCCTTTGTAGATGGAGCATTATCGGCGCGCTATTAAGCAGACCATCTACTGTAGCTGTGGCGCGCGAGTTTTATCCCTCTGGTTTTTCTTATTGGTTTTCTCACTGTATGTAGCATTTTTTTGCTTTTTGGTTTTTATTCTGTTTTTATTTTTCTTTTTATTATTTCTTTTTTCAGTTTTCTTCGTTTCTTCTCAGTTTTCATCAGTTTCTCAATGGTTTTGTATTTGGTTTTCCTTTTTAATGTTTTTTAAAACATGTATACATTTCCCTACACATTGTACAATGTTCTTTTACATCAGGAACATTATTTTAAACATTTTTAAAAAATTCGAATACATGACTAACATATTTTTTTTCAATCACTTGTTTTGATGTCTATTTTCTCATACATATTGTACATTTTGGGTATACATCTAAAATATGTTTTATACATGTTTCACATTTTCTCCGCTGCATATTTTGAACTTTTGTGTATATGTTTTGAACATTTTGCAAATACATGTTGAAACATGTTTTTGAATGGTACAAAAAGGGCTTTTAAACTATGATAACATTTTTTACATTTTCATAAACATTTCTAAAAATGTCATGAACATATTTTTGCAACACTTAGCAGTTTATCAACAATACATACATTTTTCGAATGGTACGATTTTTCTATTACACGATTTTTTTACTTGTATAAACATTTTTTTAAAATATCACGGTCTTACATTTTTTTGGTATGGTACAATCATTTCCTGTAAGTTGACCAAACATTATTTTGCACTGGATGAACATTTTTAAAATGTGCAATGAACTCTTTAACCATTTAATTAGATTTTTTTGAAATATATGTATTTACTATTTTTTGAGATATAGACAAAATAGAAACGGAAAAAAGACGCGTGATCATCGTGGCATCGGCCTGACGAATAGCTACTCGGCCAGACCACAACCGCCTACTGTAGCAAAATTTGTTCGTATTTTCAATGTTTCCAAATTTTTAAAGTTCGCGTCTCAAAATGTTTACTTTTTTCAAAACTGTTTGCGTTTTAAAAAACACCGCTATTGTTAGCCCTCGCTACAGAATCTCTACAGCCCCACGCTAATGGGCCAGCGGCCCAGCCAGGCTACCAGTATGTGCAGGGTCAGGGTGAGGGGGCAGCTACGGTGGCACTGACACAACATGACGGGAGGTCCTATGTGACGCGTTCTGCGTCAGGATGCTGGGGTTTCGAATAGGGAACACAGGGGACAGCTAATCTGGGCTGGCCCATTCTTGGCTGCCGCGATTAAAATGAACAAAAATTTACGCCACAGGTGGGAACCCAACCCGAGACCTGCATCAGGAAAGCTAAAGCTGCTAGCCTATGCAACACGGTTACTTTCGTGCAAATATAATAAGGCGATCATTAAAGAAACAAACAACAACAGCAAAACTTAAAGAACAACACCCAAAAGAGTGTGCGTGAGTACGATCAAACACACGATCTATAGTGAGTGAACCACGCCCCTACCCACCGCAATATGTAAATTTTGTTGTCTAAATCTGGAAGCTCAGTTTACATAAACTATAGGCAGCGAATGATTTAATTTTTTTTGGAAATATAAACAGAATTTTGCTTTTACACATAAGTCAATACTTTTAGAAAATCGAACAAAATTGGTAAAGACTCAACCATTTTTTTGGGAATCTCAAAAAAAATTGAAAAAGAAGGAACAAAATTGAAAACAACTACATTTTTTGAAACTATGAATAACTTTTTGAAAATGTGAACATTTTCCGCAAAATAGGAACAAAAAAGGGTAACCCAAAAATTTTATGAAATTCCCCAAACATTTTTTAGCTTGTGAAAAAATTATAGAAATATGAGCATTTTTGAATTAGAGAACAAATTTTGAAAACATGAACATTTTTTTAAAAACACAAACATTTTATGAAATTGCGCAAACATTTTTTCATTTCCGAATACATTTTTAGAAAATAATTATTTTTGAATTTATGTACAATTTTTAAAAACAGGAACATTTTTTGTAATTCACGAACATTTTTCTTGAATTTGTGAACAAAACTTCAAACTTTAATTTTCTGGAATATTTATCTTTCTTTGAAGAACATTTTTTGAAAATAAGTGAACAAATTCGGGAATGCTAAACGTTTTTGAAATTTCTGACCAAAATATGAAAACAGAAACATCTTTTATGGAAAAATGATTTTTAAAAAATTTATGAACATTTCTTGAAAAAGCAAGAATAAACTCAAAAATAAAAATGAGAAATGAAAGAAAAGAAAAAAATCAGAAAAAAGGAAAAGGAGTGAAAGGAAGGAAAGAAGAAAACAAAAAAGATAGAGGAAAAACAAGGGCGGAAACGGCTTGGAAACCTTCTAGAAAGTTCCGCACTAGAAAAACCCAACTGCGAACCACATAGAAGGTTCCCAAAACCGTAATCGCTGAACCCTCCGGCACATGCCGAGTGATCTTCAATCTCCCTGTGCGTCGCCTCGACAACTTGCTGCAATGATCGGCAAATAGGGATTTCCCAACACGACCATCGTCAATGCCGTGCGGAGCTCCTATTCCGCGTGTTTCTGCGCTCGTAAAGGGAAACAACGCTCACATACGCCCCTTCAATGTAGTAGGTCACTTGGCGCTTCATCCCCCTGATTGCTGGTTGACTTGTCTAAAAAAAGTTGTTGGTTGACCTTGACAACAAGCTTGGACCACTGGCCAAGTTTTTTTTTTAGGATTGATAGACCTTTATTAGTTGCAAATGTTTTGAAGAATACAAATAATTTCTGGTCTATCAATGAGCCACACATGCCGCCACTGAGGTAATGTAGTCGATGTAAAGCACATTAAGGAGGCATATTTGGGATCTTCTGCTGCTATCATTCATGAGATAAGGAGGCGTATCCAGGTGTTTGCTTCAGCTCAAGTAGACCACTGGCCAAGTTGTTGATTGTTGACTTATACATAAAATTTCACAAAAGTTCATGAAAAAAGTTCATAAAATTCCAAAAAAAAGTTACAAAGTTCAAAAAAATGTACATAAATTTGGAATTTTCCACCAATTTTGAAGAAAAAGTTCATCGATTTTGAAAAAACGTTTCATTGTATTTGAAAAAATCATCAAATTTCAAAAAAGTTCATCAACTCTGAAAAAAGCTTATCGGTTTTGCCAAAAAAATCATCGATTTTGAGAAACTTCATCAAATTTGAAAAAGTTCATCAGATTTGGAAAAAATTCGATCGATTTGGAAAGAAAATTTCAATGAATTTGAAAAATAAGTGCATCAAAATTTCAAAAAAGTGCAACAACTTTAAAATTTTTAATCAAATTTGAAACATTTTTGTGAATTTTGAAAAAACTAAAATAAATAATAAAAAGGAACAAAGATGAAAGAAAAGAAAACAGAGAAAGAGTGAGAAAACCAAAACAAAAACCGGTCCAGAAAAAGTCCACCACGAAAATCGGTCCAGAAATACATTATCACAATATGTGGTCTGTGTGGTTGGTTTCTGTCTGGTTGGCTAGTTAGAATTAAGATGGAGGTCGCGAGGTCGAATCTCTCCGACGTATTAAACCAGAAAAAAAAAAGAGGGAATGGGCCGGCGCCTGAAACACTAAATAGAAAATGCCAACACCATGCTGCTGCTGAGCCGATGCTATTTGTCGGCCGTGGCTTAAGCGCAGCAACGAATAGGCTGGCCCAAGTGTCCTTCCTTCGCTGTTTGTTTTCTTTTTTTTCTGTTTTCATTTTTCTATTTTTCCTTCTGATCCGGTTTTTCTTTCTATTTTTCTCTTTTTCCAGCTTATATTTTTCATTTCATTTCATTTCTTTTTTTCCTTTTTGACTTTTTTCACTTTTCCATTTTTATACCTTCTGTAATGTATGGTGAATGTTTTTTAACCATACAATGAACTTATTTAGTCTATGGTGAACATTTCACATATACAGACTGGACATTTTTTATGATATACGATGAAGTTTTTGTTGTATACATTGAACTTTTTTTAATGAAAATTGAATAGTTTGTAATACACAGTGAACTATTTTTTAATATACACTAAACTTTGTTTATTATATACAATGAACATCTTTGTTGTATGCATCTAAAAAATTAATATATGATGAACATTTTAATAGTATACATCAAACATTTTTTAATACAAATTGAATAGTTTTTTACTACACGGTATATACACTGAACTTTTTTATAAACACATGTTGATTTTTTTATAAAATATATGTTTCCATTTTTAGTAGGGATTTGAATATCTAACTCCTAGAAAATAACAAGATGCTTTCTTTTCAAAAAGAGACTAAAAATCGAAGAGGAAAAAGGAAAAACAACTCGTGGGAAGAATGGGTCGATTATGGTGTCCTACATAGGGGGGTGGTAATCACGACAGCCCCCAAGCATGGGCTGGGCCATACCTGCTAGGCTCCACGGCGTACTCAAGATGGAATCGTGAGAAGACTTGAGGCATGCTCCAAGACAAGATGTGATCATCGACATGTTTATCCTCCGATGTAACCGACCTAGGTATAACCCTAGGTACCCCTCGTGTATATTTGCCGAGGGGTTTAGACCATAGAGCTAGATTCATTCACACATGTGATCTCAAGGTAGATCAACATGTACTTCGTATCCCATCCATAATCAATACAATAAAAACAGGACATAGGATTTTATCTCTTCGAGAGGGCCCGAACCTTGATAAATATTGCCTCTTCTGTTGGGAAATGTAGTAGAAAACAAAAAAAAATCGCCCTACGATCAACCTGGAACACTATGAAGATACGATGAACGGTTAGGTTCAGATCATTACCGACTCCGAGTTGCAGCGGAAGTAGACGAGTCCGCATAGATCGTACTTGGAGTCCCTCGAACCATAGATGAACAATCCCGCGAACCGCCCACGAATAGTCCCTCGAACATAAGACCGAAAGCACGACCTCTCTAGAGTTGCAAGCGTACGGTCTTCACCATCCGGCAGCGCTTCGCCGTCCAAAGCTAATCGCCGCCGGAGAATTAGACGAAGGAGATTAGAACCACCCTGGGCTTCATAGTATGAGGATTAGAGAATCGAGATCAAGCTCTAATTGATCAACTAGGATCAACTAGAACTAGAGAACAAGAGGAGGTTCCAAAACTTGTGTCTAAAAGTGCCAAAAGCCTCTCTTAAATATAGGTTGGAGGGGAGATGGAGGGGCGCCACAAGGAGGGATAGGACTCCCCTCCTTGGCCGGCCAAGAGGAGGGGAGTTCCCCCTCCAATTCGGCCTCGCCTCCCTTCCCAAGTGGGAAGGAGGGTGCCACCTCCACTTGGGCCCAAGTGGCCCAAGTAGCGTTCCACCACTTGGTCTTTTAAGATCCGTTGATATTAAATTAAATATAAAAGCCTCCTAACTATTACTAGATACTTTTATTATTAATTTAACATCTCCGAAAACATTTTCCACATATATATTATTTATCGGTGATACCCAGTATTGCCCGATAAACTCCAAAACCCTTCCTATGACCCCGAAATGCTCCGGTTCCTCTCGAAACTATTTCAATTATTAACGAAACGATTTCACAAATAAATACTCGATACTCCCGTCCTAGTAGCACTCAGCAAATCATGATTACCTTAAGCTTGTGACCCTGTAGGTTCGGTAAAACATAGACATGAACGAAACCCCTTCGTTCAATGACCGATAGCGGAACCATAGATGTCCATATCGATCCCTATGATTACACGAATGACATTCGAGTGAACCTTTGATTATCATGTGATGTTACCTTTGATTCATGATACTTTACAGAACCCGAGGAGTGTCGGTATCCTCTCGAGCCATCCACATACGCACTATACCGTTATCCACGTTACCGGTTTTGTTCTTCTTTCTCGTTGAAGTGTTCCGGCATCCTTGTGACATAGTCACTTGTGTCTGGCTAGACGATGATTGATGTCGTCACATCGAGAGGGCCCTAAGAATATCTCTTCATCGTCGGAGGAGCAAATTCCACTATTAAGCTACCTAGTCTCTTATCAAACTTTCCGAGGAACGTGTAAGTTGTCGTTATGATCACCATTTTACAGATGATGTTTGAGCAAGCACAAAGTCCACCGTACGGTAAGAAGTGAATACGATACTCTCATGGTCTAAGGAACTAAAACACATGTTAACACTCTATGTTATACAATTGATTTCATGCGATATTATCTCAAAGTATAACAAACAACTTTGGTCGATTCAATATGATCATTCTACCAACGTCATCTCTCAAAGTTGTTTTAGGACTATCATTACACCTAACGATTTCCTAAAATCCGGAAAACATGATCACAAACAACACTTGAGCTAGTCTTAGAGGCAAGACTAGGAATCTTATTTTGCCATTTATAATTCCACACGTGCATATGAGTTTTCCACTAAATTTCATATTCTAGGATCATAACAGTTATAGCATAGAATATATACTCTTAATTTTGAACATGGAAATATAATACTACAATATTATTGCCTCTAGTGCATATTTCCAACATCTTTTTTGTCTGTTACCATCTGGCTAAGATCACCAGCTTGGGACTCCCTACCCGAGATCTGCCGGATTTAGCTCTGTCATTGCTGGCCCATGTAGGTCCCTCTATGTGGTCAAGATGGCACGATGGATCACCTTTGGCTCGACGACAGGATTGACTGTGGGAGGAATTTCTTCCCCGGACAACTTTTTGTCTTTGGTATGGTCACACTTTACGCCGATTCGACTGGCCACCTCGGCCAAATCAAAAACTTTGCTCCAAGGCATACCATCAGGTTTGGAAACCTGGAGTATGTTGCGGATGCCCGCGGCGAGCTTGCGTTTTCGGGCTAGGTGTCAGACCAGGCTGAATACCACGCTAACGCCTCCATGCCGATCTCAGATTCAACCTCGGATCAGGACCACAACGCGAATTACACCTCGTATCTAGCTTCGAGCCCAAAGCCGAGCATTACCCCGGCGGATCAAACTGGCCGTCTAAAGTCGCGAAGCGACGTCGGTGAGTTGGCAAGGTATTATGCATGGCCTGGATATGCTAAAAAAGGGGGTCATCTGGAGAGTGGTTGATGGCCAAAATGTTAATATCTAGAGAGATAACTGGCTACCTAGAAATCCAGGCCTAAAAGTTATAGCCAAAAAGAATTGAACTAGACTAAAATGGGTCTCTGAATTATTCATGAGCGGGACAAGATGATGGGATAAAAATTTGATTGGGCACTTGTTCTATCACCATGATGCCGAGGAGACCCTAAAGTTAGGCAGAATTGACAAATTTGACCTCAAAGCGAAAGTATTTCACAAACTAAACTATTTTTGAAAATATTTCACACCGCTGACCCTTTTGTGCAGCTCCCAACAGTAACGCGCTGCACTCTACTGTGCAACTTCTTACAGCTAGGCGCTGCACAGTGTAGTGCAACTCCTTACAGTTAGGCACTACACAGTGTGGCGCCTATGTGTTAGGCGCTGCATAATAAAGTGTAGCTGGGTGAAATACTTTCAAACATAGTTTAGTTTGTGAAATAGTTTCGCCCTGAGGTCAAATTTATGTCTTTTGCCCTAAAGTTACGTATTTAGTCTGTGGGAGAGGGGGGTCTAATTGCTTGCCACTTTGAGAAAAATGGTATGTTCTCTGTTAAAAGTATGTACAGACTGGCCTTAAACCTAAAAGATTGCAAGGGCGACACAGGAATGTCCAGTAGTGCCGTTAATGAGGAAAGAAGGTTGTGAGATGTTATTTGGAAGGCCAACGTTTCGCAAAGAATAAGAATTTTGCCTCGCGAGCTACGTCCAACAGTTTGGCGGTCCAGGTAAGTAGAGTATCTCATCACCAAACGGTGTCAGGTTTGTGCTCTATATGTGGTGTTGAGGATGAACGTATTTTCCATGCCCTTGTGACTTGTCCTAAGGCGCGTGCTTTCTGTTTCGCCACGGGGGAAGTGTCGAATATCCCAGGCGAGGAGTTTTTCAGATTTATGGGGCTGGACTGGCTTCTTATTCTGCTTGACCATCTGGGGACACCGCGAGCAATTTTTATTCATATTCTGGAGAGCTTGGCATATGAGAAATAATTTGATTTTTGGAGGGGGGGGGGGGGAATCTTTGTCCACCTCTGTTATTTTTTTGTGGAAAATTATTGAAAAACCTTCTCGTCAGCTAACACCTATGTGCAGGTCGACTTAAGCAACAAAGGCAAGCGGATGATAGATAATTGGAGGTACATTATTCCGCCCGTGAATGGTCGTGCTCTTTGGAAGCCTCCGGATCCTGAGTATATTATGATAAACATTGATGCTAGTTTTGTGGACAACATGAGATAGTGTTTGGGTTGTCGCTAGAAATCATCTTGGTGAGGTCTTGGTTTGTTCATGGGATTTTATCCGTTCGTATACCTGTGTGGATGAACCGGAACTCCGTGTGTGCCACGCCGGATTATACATTGGTATTGCACTTCACAAACCAATTATGTTAGAAATTGACTGCTCATTTGTTGCATCTTTTCTGGCAAAAGAATCAATTGACATGTCTCCTCTTGTGGATCTGAAAAAAGGAGTCGTTGAGCATCTCAAAGTCTATTGAGGATTTCAAGATCATGAAGATTGATAGGCAGGCTAATAGGATGGAGCATTAGATTGTGAAATTTAGTTCTGATAGCAGGTCTGAGGGGCGTTCTGTAATAGTGTTTCGCTGGGCGTGACAAACTATGTAATCAATAATTGTAAGAATCTTGTTAGTTAATTAATTTATGGGTGGAGTTTTTTTAAAGGAGAAACATATTGTCGTCATGCTATTTCTTGATGTGTAAGGCCATATCCAACACAATGCGTCTGCTTAGACGCTTCAGAAAAACAAAAATGGAAATTTTATACGTAAGAGTCTGTCTAGAGTCTCACGGTCTCACCCTACACTGTTGGAGCTAAGTGCTTGCCCACCACGTTTTAGATGCCCCATCTTCAGCCGCGCCCCCAACACCCCCCCCCCTCCCCGCTGGCGACTTTTTCCGCACCGGCGCCGAAAAAACGCCCCAGTCGCGCCTCCAGGACACTGAAATCCGCCGGCTCGGCCTGTTTTTGGCCCGGCGATCGCAGGCCGAACCCGGCGCACTGGGGGCGCTCGGGGGCTCCGGCGCAAGAGAAAAGCACGTCTGGCCCACACCGTTAGGCAAAAAGTCAAGCATATCTTCCAGATTCGCCTCCCACCCCCGCGCGCTCGGCCGCCAACCGGCTGATCCCGGCGCCACCCACCGCCCATCACCGCTTGATTGCCCATTCCCCGCCGGAAAAAGAGCAGAGGTTTCGCCGAGGCAGCCTCTCCACCACCGGCTCGGCGATATTTCCGGCGTTCCGGCCGCGGAGGGGCAGTGTAGCGGCCGGTGCGCGCCCACCGCGCCTGCAAGGTGTTTGGCGATTTGCCTGCCTCGGCAATGGACTCGGACGACGAGGAGGCGCCCGCCGCGCTGCTGGAGGAGGAAGCCGAGGCCGACGTCCAGGAAGAGGAACATCTCATGGTCCTTGCCGCCCTCGCCAGCCTGCTGGCGAGCAATGAAAAACTGCGGCGAGATGGCTCGGCGCCAGGGCGGATCAAAGAAAAGAACCGGCATCGTCTTGAAGGCTACTGCATGCTCTACTCTGACTACTTCGCGAACGCTCCACTGCACGGTGACAAAGTATTTCGGCGCCGTTATTGGATGAGCCGAAAGCTTTTCCTCAGGATTGTGAATTCCATCCGGGAGTTCGACAGCTACTTCAAGTGCAAGAAGGATTGCACCGGCAAACTTGGATTCACCTCAATCCAGAAGTGCACGACAGCGATGAAGATGCTTGCATACGGAGCTCCCGATGATTCACTCGACGACTATGGGCGCATGGCCGAGTCCACCACCATTGAGTGTTTCTACAAGTTCTGTCGGGCAGTGGTGGCAGTGTTTGGACCACAATACTTGCGAACACCCAATGCGAAAGACACTGCTCGGATCCTAACATAGAATGCAGCAAGAGGATTTCCTGGGATGCTTGGAAGCATCGACTGCATGCATTGAAAATGGAAGAACTGCCCATTTGCTTGGCAGGTGATGTACAAAGGCGCCAAAGGCGGTTGCAGTGTGGTACTTGAGGCGGTGGCCACACAGGGCCTCTGAATTTGGCACTCCTTCTTTGGTATGCCAGGAACTCACAATGACATCAACGTGCTGCAGTGCTCCCCTGTCTTTGCCAAGCTTGTTGAACGTCATTCTCCTCCGGTGAATTTCGAGGTCAATGGGCGGCACTACAACAAGGGGTACTACCTAGCTGATGGCATCTATCCGAGACGGTCGATATTTGTGAAGACTATCTCAATCGCAGCAGGATCTGGTGGAGCACCTATGGAGGATCAAGGGCGACGCCTAGCTCGACGTGTGATGAAATATGAGTTTTTATTTGTTAAACTATATAATTTGTATTGAATTATTTGTTGTTGCACTATTTTGTTGAACTATTTGATTTTGTGTGATGAATTATGTGATAAAACATTATTTATGTTGAGAATTCAACGCCGAACCACGCCGAATATGGGCCGTTTCTCGCTAAGATCGGGCCATTTTTGCCGAAAGTGGGCCGAAAAGCGGCCATGATGCCAGCGCCGATTCTACCGCCGCCTCACCCCTAGGCGGCGATTTTTATGCCGGGGGGGGGGGGGGGGGGGGGGCAACGGTTGGAGATGCTCTAGCTATATGAACGTGCGCAGTTTTTACTAAATGGAAAGTTAATGGAGTAAACATACTCCACTAAATTTTACTCGGCCGGATTCTAATAGGGGATCGGTTAGAGTTGTCCTAACCATATGCACGCGCGGAGTTTTTCATGTTTACGGCACTTTACAGAGATCCGGAGGTTCAGTTTGCTACTTGATGGTAAGTGGATGAGAAGATGGGTAAAATCCGAGCGACCAACCACCAAACAAAGATGCGGCGTCGCCGTCGGCAGAGTCCAATCCAACTATCCAATCGAGCGCCTCGGCCTGGTCGTGGATGAGAAGGCGCTGGCGTGGTAATCTGCATCTGCGCCCCCATTGGTGCAAACCCACCTGGCTCAAGATCACAGCGTACGGCGTGCCGCGCGCACAGACGTTTTCCCGCATCGAGCTGGACAACGTACAGAAAGGAACAGAGCAGGGGGAAGACGCCAGAACAGAACGATCGAGAAGAAGCTGGGTTTTCTCTAGTCTAGGGGAAGAAGCGAGTTACCCATCATAGCTCACATCCGTCGGTTGCTTTCGCTTCGGCTGCTCCGATTGGATAATTGGGCACGTTTCCCTTTCATCAATCAAAGCTGAAATATCTCGGTCGGGCCACAAGCATAGCACGTCTTTCATCGAAATTATTCAGCCTTTTTAATTCTTTCTTTTTATAATATAAACAACAAAACGATAAATATATTACTCCCTCGTTCCATAATTCTTGTCATGATTTGATTATGGCTTGCGTGGCAACACAATGACGAGAACCCATCGAGACATTTACAATGCGCACATCCAAATTATTTTGATAAGAATACATATAAATGTGAAAAGGTCGAATCAAGCAACCAAAATGCTTATGGTTTTAGACCTCCCGTGACACGGACGCTTACTTGTTTTTCCAAAATCAAAATCGATCATGTGGGCTGCTGGATACATCTTTCTTTTTCTACATCAATCATGTTGTTCTCTCAATCCAGCCTTGCCTCCATTGATGTCCCGCAATCATGTCTTCACCACCTCCATCTCATCATGTTCGATGGTTGTCGAAGGCTTCGCTGCCCATCGCTGGCGGCTTCTCCCGCTACCTCAGTTACTCATGCAAGATCTTCTTCGTTACCGCCTTGGTGCATCCACCTCGTACTAGTTGGTGGACATGCGAGGTTGAAGTTGGCACGGCTTTACTGAAAAGAAAGGCAGCCACCTACGCTCACTAGTAGGAAAAGGGGCTTTTACCCCGGTTTGTAAGGGCCTTTTGTCCCGGTTTTCGAACCGAGACTAAAGGGTCGTTACTAAAGCCCTAACCCTTTAGTCCCGGTTCTTACACGAACCGGGACAGAAGGTCCTCCACGTGGCCGCTGCTGCCAGCCCAGGCAGGGGGGCCTTTGGTCCCGGTTGGTGCCACAAATCGGGACCAATAGGCACGGCCTTTTGTCCCGGTTGGTGTCACCAACCGGGACCAATAGGCATCCACGCGTCAGCATTTCAGGGGTTGGGGGGTTTTGGGGGTTAATTTAGGTGTTTCATATATTGTGTTAGCTAGCTAATTAATAGAGAGAAGTGTCATCTCTTATCTCCGTGCTTGGTCGACGCTACGTACTATATACGTATGGAGAGGACTAGACACGCTAGCTAGTAAGCAAATGAAGGAAACAGAAGATCGTCATGAACATATGCATACAGAGAGAAGTGATATCGACCACCTCTCCTTCTCCGAGAGATTGGTCGAACAACAAGTTCTCGTATATCTATCTGACACTACCGGCTACATATATACAATAATTATCTCTTACAATATAATCTCCTAATTAAATTGTAAGAACACAGGGTCCACATAGTATTCTCCGTTTTCAGTGATCACGTGGTCAAGGAAGAATGCCGCCAATTCCTCTTGAATTGCTCGCATACGATCTGGTGCTAGGAGTTCATCACGCATCCGAAAGATCTAATTTGAAGAAGGGGGTCCATACATATATATATGAATAAATAAAACTCGACACAAATGATGGTAATAAAATAAAATTGTGAATATTATTGCTTACGCACTTCATATTGTTCGTCGGAGTAGCCCCGCTCACAGGTCGTGTGGCGGATAGACTCGCAAACGCAGTATCCACAGAAATCATTCCCTTGTTCCTGCCACAACCACTTTACAAGAAATAGAGGTCAATCTAACTAATAAGCAAGCATGCTAAATGGTATTGATGAAACTAGCGCTTGAATCACTAGGAGATGTGCGGAACATGCTACTATAGTACTTACTTTCGGGTGTCTAAATTGCAGCTTCTTCGGCAGTCCCGGAGCTTTTGTGGTGAATTTTCTCCAAACCCTGCCAGACAAAGAAAGCAATTACTTGATATCAGGAAATGAACAAAGTTGCTGATATGGTGGATAATGATCGATTTAACTTACTTCTCGAGCATTTGAGTCATGTTCGCGTAGTCCTGGGGATCTTTTCGTCTCGAGTCTAAGACGGTTACTACTCCCTGCTCAAACTTAATCTCTAGGAGAATATAGTGGAAGTTGCGCATGCATGCATAAGTCATCAATTACATTACCATAACCTGGACTAATAAGGGAAACCGAATATGCACAAGACAGTAACACTCACTTGAAGTTGTAAGGAAAGAGTATTATATCTTTGTTTTGATTTAATACCAACGATCGTAGCAAGTTGGCCTCGGCTTCTTTGGCATGTTTTTCTACCGTGTACATATCAAAACAATGAATGCATCAATTAGCTAGTCAGCACAGGCTTAACTAATATATTTACCTGGCCGGACTCTGTTCGGTCACCGGAGCCGTCACCACGGGCTCCTTCTTGCACCAGCATTGGGTCACCGGAGCCATCATAATCATGTCTTTCCTCCTCCACTCTTCGATCACCGTAGCCTGCTTCTTCACCCTGTTCTTCCAGACCATCATTGTCGTTAAGATACGACAAGATATCACCTCCGGCTAAGATTATGTCCCCCAACACCTCTTCTGCTTGCTCGTCTCGTCCGTGCTCCATTGTTTCTGCAAATATTACAACATGGCAATTATAACACAAACATGACAGCAGGTGGATATATTAGTGCAAACATAGATCTAGCTTATTCCGGGTTTGGGGTGGCCTCGGCAACGCTTCAAGGGTAGGGGCGCGGCGGGAGGGGGTAGGAGACCGACATCGTTTTTTTCTAGGGTTTGGGTGTCCTCGAGAGTTTTGGTCGACCCCCCCCCCCCCCCCCCACGTGTTGAAGTTATCGGGAGGGTTATATCAACAACGACGACATACGTACATGGGAAAATAATATTATCGGGGAGAGGGTATATCGACCCCCCCTCGTGTTGAAGTTATCGGGAGAGGGGTATATGCACAAGACAGTAACACTCACTTGAACTTATATAGCAAAGCCTTTATTCCTTTCTTCTTCTCCTCTTCTTTTTCTTCTTTTTTCCTCTTCTTATTTATTTCTCCTCTTCTTCCTCTCCTCTTCTTCTCCTTTCTTCCTCTTCTTATTTTTCTTTTTCCTCTCATTCATAAAAAAATGTTCAAATAGAAAATTTCGAAAAAAGTAAAGGTTTTGCCTAATGCATTGTTCATATGAATATACAAACATTTGCATATTCTACAATAATTAATATCACCAAAAAAATCTATGAACAGAAAAAATCCTAACTTTTCTAAAAATCTATCTGTTGCATATATACATGAACATATATATACACAAAGAACATATATACATACATATATACATTTTTATAAAAATGCAAAAAAAAGATCTAAAAAAGGACATATAAACAGATATACACACATACATATACTCATACATATACATATAATCAGGAAAAAACATCATATATATGTGCAGAAAAAACAGGGAGGAAGGGGGCAGTGCCGGCCCTGACCAAAGGATGAGAGGTGCGGCGTGGTCGGGGTAGGGGCAGAGGCACGACGCGCGTCGGGGTAGAGGCGACGGCGGCGTGGTCGGGGCAGGGGCAGAGGTGACGGCAGCGTGGTCGGGGCAGGGCGAGGCAGAGGCGACGGCGGCGTGGTCGGGGCAGCTGGGGCGACGACGACGTGGTCGGGGCTGGGGCGCGAGGCGTGGTCGGGGCGGGCCGCCGGCGGCGTGCTCGGGGAAGGGGCGGCTGCGCGTCGACGAGGCAGCAGAGGGCGGCGACGGCGTCGACGGGGCGAGCTCGGGCAGCCTGGCGGCGTCGTTAGGGCGGGGGAACTGATGCAGAGATGAATCTGAAAAACGCTGAGTGCTTTCTTATATACTGAGAGCATTGGTACCGGTTCGTGGCACCAACCAGGACCAATGCCCCCCTTTAGTCCCGGTTGGTGCCACCAACCGGGACCAAAGGCCTCTTTTCAGCAGCACAAAGGGCGGGAAGCGGCGGCCTTTGGTCCCGGTTGGTGGCACCAACCGGGACTAAAGGCCCCCATTTAGTCCCGGTTGGTGCCACGAACCGGGACTAAAGGTGTGCGCTGGCGCAGGAGCGGTGCGGGCAAGTTTAGTCCCACCTCGCTAGCCGAGGGGCGCCCGCACCAGTTTAAAAGCCCCGGCGCGGCTGCTGTCTCGAACTCCTCTCTATAGCAGGCTTCTGGGCCTAACTTTGGCGCGCTGCCCGTTGAGCCTTCTAGCCCTTCTGGGCTTGTATTTGCAAACCCTAGAGTTGGCAGGCCCAGCGGGCAGCGCCCCAACAATTTTTTATATAATTTTCTTCTATTTATTTCCGACTAATTTTTTTTGCTGTATTTAGTTTCTTTGTGAAAATAAAAAAAATTATATAGTTTTTTTTTCTTTTCTGCATTATTTATTTTCTGCTATTCATTTTGTAGTGATTTTCAATTTCACCGTCACCGGTTCGTGCCACCAACCGGGTCCAAAGTTCTTTATGAAAATTATTTTTGCTTTCAATGATTTTGAACAGAAAATACTTCGATAATTTTAGTTGCATCAATTTTATATAATTTTTGTTTCAATAATACTAGAGGTTGCTTATAATGTTTTGAACAGAAAATGCTTTGATAATTTTAGTTTCATAAATTTTATTTATGTTATTAAAGTTTATTTTATTTTGTTTCTACTTATATATTTTATTAAAGTTTATATTATTTTGTTTCTAATTACTTATTTATTTTATTTGTTATTTTTCATGCACCATTTTTCATGCATTTACTGATTATTTTGAGCTATAAGACCCTAAAATTGAAAAGCATTTTAAATGAACTCTGAAAAGGTTGAAAGTTGGCATGGTATCATCATTTCATCCACATATCATGTGCAAGAAAGTTGAGAGGGTTACGGCAAAAACTGGATGCACTTCGTGTACAAAACGGACAATCTCTTTCGAAGTATCAGGATTTCATACGGAAACTCGTCTGTTACAAAGGGATTTCATTTTTTAAAACTTATTTGAACTCCTGACTTTTTGTGTGTTCAAAATGCACCATTCAAAGCCACATCATCAATTTTCAACCCTTTCTGACTTCATTTGTTATTTTTTATGCATTTACTAATTATTTTGAGCTATAAGACCCTAAAATTGAAAAGCATTTCAAATAAACTCTGAAAAGGTTGAAAGTTGGCATGGTATCATCATTTCATCCACATAGCATGTGCAAGAAAGTTGAGAGGGTTACGGCAAAAACTAGATGCACTTCGTGTACAAAACGGACAATGGTATCATACTCGTCTGTTACAAAGTTGGCATGGTATCATCATAATAGTTGCGGGAGAAAGTCTTCACTTTTTCTTCGCTTGTGTCATTTGCTTATTGCGCCGTAACCATGGATAATCTTCATCGTTTATCAGGATGCTTGGGTCAGCCTTGACTTTGAAGGGAGGAATTTCATGAAACTTTTCATAATCTTTAGACATGTCTGTCTTGCCCTCCACTCCCACAATGTCCCTTTTTACTGAAAGAACTATGTGGCGCTTTGGCTCATCGTATGATGTATTCGCTTCCTTATCTTTTCTTTTTCTCGGTCTGGTAGACATGTCCTTCACATAGATAACCTGTGCCACATCATTGGCTAGGACGAACGGTTCGTCAGTGTACCCAAGATTGTTCAGATCCACTGTTGTCATTCCGTAGTGTGGGTCTACCTGTACCCCGCCTCCTGACAGATTGACCCATTTACACTTAAACAAAGGGACCTTAAAATCATGTCCGTAGTCAAGTTCCCATATGTCCATTATGTAACCATAATATGTGTCCTTTCCCCTCTCGGTTGCTGCATCAAAGCGGACACCGCTGTTTTGGTTGGTGCTCTTTTGATCTTGGGCGATCGTGTAAAGTGTATTCCCATTTATCTCGTATCCTTTGTAAATCAATACAGTCGAAGATGGTCCCCTGGACAACGAGTACAACTCATCACAAACAGTGGTGTCACTTCTGAGACGTGTTTCCAACCAACTGCTGAAAGTCCTGATGTGTTCACATGTAATCCAGTCGTCACACTGCTCCGGGTGTTTGGAGCGCAGACTGTTCTTGTGTTCATGACATACGGGGTCACCAAGGTAGAGTTCTGTAGAACTGTGTAGTGTGCTTGAGACCAAGAATATCCGTCCCTGCATATTATTGAGTCCCCTCCAAGCGTGCCTTTTCTAGTCAGTCTCCCCTCATACCGCGATTTAGGGAGACCTATCTTCTTAAGGCCAGGAATGAAGTCAACACAAAACCCAATGACATCCTCTGTTTGATGGCCCATGGAGATGCTTCCTTCTGGCCTAGCGCGGTTACGGACATATTTCTTTAGGACTCCCATGAACCTCTCAAAGGGGAACATATTGTATAGAAATACGGGCCCCACAATGACAATCTCGTCGACTAGATGAACTAGGACGTGCGTCATGATATTGAAGAAGGATGGTGGGAACACCAGCTCGAAACTGACAAGACATTGCGCCACATCACTCCTTAGCCTTGGTATGATTTCGGGATCGATCACCTTCTGAGAGATTGCATTGAGGAATGCACATAGCTTCACAATGGCTAATCGGACGTTTTCCGGTAGAAGCCCCCTCAATGCAACCGGAAGCAGTTGCGTCATAATCACGTGGCAGTCATGAGACTTTAGGTTCTGGAACTTTTTCTCTGGCATATTTATTATTCCCTTTATATTCGACGAGAAGCCAGTCGGGACCTTCATACTGAGCAGGCATTCAAAGAAGATTTCTTTCTCTTCTTTCGTAAGAGCGTAGCTGGCAGGACCTTCATACTGCTTCGGAGGCATGCCGTCTTTTTCGTGCAAACGTTGCAGGTCCTCCCGTGCCTCAGGTGTATCTTTTGTCTTCCCATACACGCCCAAGAAGCCTAGCAGGTTCACGCAAAGGTTCTTCGTCATGTGCATCACGTCGATTGAAGAGCGGACCTCTAGCTCTTTCCAGTAGGGTAGGTCCCAAAATATAGATTTCTTCTTCCACATGGGTGCGTGTCCCTCAGCGTCATTCGGAACAGCTAGTCCGTCGGGACCCTTTCCAAAGATTACGTGTAAATCATTGACCATAGCAAGTACGTGATCACCGGTACGCATGGCGGGCTTCTTCCGGTGATCTGCCTCGCCTTTGAAATGCTTGCCTTTCTTTCGACATTGATGGTTGGTCGGAAGAAATCAACGATGGCCCAGGTACACATTCTTCCTGCATTTGTCCAGGTATATACTTTCAGTGTCATCTAAACAGTGCGTGCATGCGTGGTATCCCTTATTTGTCTGTCCTGAAAGGTTACTGAGAGCGGGCCAATCATTGATGGTTACAAACAGCAACGCGTGCAGGTTAAATTCCTCCTATTTGTGCTCATCCCACGTACGTACACCGTTTCCATTCCACAGTTGTAAAAGTTCTTCAACTAATGGCCTTAGGTACACATCAATGTCGTTGCCGGGTTGCTTAGGGCCTTGGATGAGAACTGGCATCATAATGAACTTCCGCTTCATGCACATCCAAGGAGGAAGGTTATACACACATAGAGTCACGGGCCAGGTGTTGTGATTGCTGCTCTGCTCCCCGAAAGGATTAATGCCATCCGCGCTTAAACCAAACCATACGTTCCTTGGGTCAGCTGCAAACTCAGCCCAGTACTTTCTCTGGATTTTTCTCCACTGCGACCCGTCAGCGGGTGCTCTCAACTTCCCGTCTTTCTTACGGTCCTCACTGTGCCATCGCATCAACTTGGCATGCTCTTCGTTTCTGAACAGACGTTTCAACCGTGGTATTATAGGAGCATACCACATCACCTTCGCAGGAACCCTCTTCCTGGGGGGCTCGCCGTCAACATCACCAGGGTCATCTCGTCTGATCTTATACCGCAATGCACCACATACCGGGCATGCGTTCAGATCCTTGTACGCACCGCGGTAGAGGATGCAGTCATTAGGGCATGCATGTATCTTCTGCACCTCCAATCCTAGAGGGCATACGACCTTCTTTGCTGCGTATGTACTGTCGGGCAATTCGTTATCCTTTCGAAGCTTCTTCTTCAATATTTTCAATAGCTTCTCAAATCCTTTGTCAGGCACAGCATTCTCTGCCTTCCACTGCAGCAATTCCAGTACGGTACCGAGCTTTGTGTTGCCATCTTCGCAATTGGGGTACAACCCTTTTTTGTGATCCTTTAACATGCGATCGAACTTCAGCTTCTCCTTTTGACTTTCGCATTGCGTCCTTGCATCGACAATGACCCGGCGGAGATCATCATCATCGGGCACTGGTTCCTCTTGATCTTCAGCAGCTTCCCCCCTTGCAGCATCATTGGGCACATCGTCTGGTTCCTCTTGATCTTCAGCAGCTTCCCCCGTTGCAGCATCACCGTATTCAGGGGGCACATAGTTGTCATCGTCCTCTTCTTCTTCGCCGTCTTCCATCATAACCCCTATTTCTCCGTGCCTCGTCCAAACATTATAGTGTGGCATGAAACCCTTGTAAAGCAGGTGGGTGTGAAGGATTTTCCGGTCAGAGTAAGACTTCGTATTCCCACATATAGGGCATGGACAACACATAAAACCATTCTGCTTGTTTGCCTCAGCCACTTCGAGAAAATCATGCACGCCCTTAATGTACTCGGAGGTGTGTCTGTCACCGTACATCCATTGCCGGTTCATCTGCGTGCATTATATATAATTAAGTGTGTCAAAAACCATTACAGAACATCATGAATAGATAATTAAGTGACCAAATTAATAGAAATTCATCATCACATTAAAACCAAAGTACATACATAGTTCTCATCTAACAACATATATATAGCTCTCCAGAGCATCTAATTAATTAAACCATACATTGAAACTATGTAAAACATTTCAATGCGAAAACAAATGCGATCATAATCGCAACCAAGGTATCAATTGATCCAACGGCATAATGATACCAAGCCTCGGTATGAATGGCATATTTTCTAATCTTTCTAATCTTCAAGCGCATTGCATCCATCTTGATCTTGTGATCATCGACGACATCCGCAACATGCAACTCCAATATCATCTTCTCCTCCTCAATTTTTTTTATTTTTTCTTCAAGTAATTGTTTTCTTCTTCAACTAAATTTAACCTCTTGACAATAGGGTCGGTTAGAATTTCCGGTTCAACCACCTCCTAGATAAATAAAATCTATGTCACGTTGGTCGGCATATTTGTCATAAACAATAAATGAACCAAATAGTTATAAAAAGATAATATATACCACATCCGAATCATAGACAGGACGAGGGCCGACGGGGGCGGATACCAAAACCATCGCACTATGTAATAAGAAGGAATAATAAAAGTAACAAAATTAGACAAGTATCTATCTAAAGTAAGAATTTTTTTCTTTCAGAAAGAAGATAAGAACAAGAGGCTCACCACGGTGGTGTTGGCGACGAGATCGGAGCGGGCGATCGACGGCGGTGAAGACGGGGACGGGACGTGACGGACCGCTAAACCTAGACAAATCTCGGGGAAAATGGAGCTCGGAGGTCGAGTTTCGAGAGGAGAAAGATTAACTAGTGTGGCTCAGACATTTCATCGAACACCTCATGTGCATAGGAGGTGAGCTAGAGCACCCAAATGCCCTCCCCTCGCCGGCCAGAAAAAACAGAGCACCGTGGAGTGCTCTGCTGTGGCGATGGGGTATATATAGGCAACTCATTGGTCCCGGTTCGTGGCACCAACCGGGACTAAAGGCCTTTGGTCCCGGTTTGTGCCACGAACCGGGACCAATGCCCCCTTTAGTCCCGGTTGGTGGCACCAACCGGGACCAAAGTCCTTGTGCTGCCCCGCGTCAAAAGTTTAGTCCCACCTCGCTAGTTGAGAGAGCTCGAGAGTGGTTTATAAGCACTGCTGCGCCCACCCTCTCGAGCTCCTCTCAACTGCAGGCTTTCGGGCCTAACCGTTCTCTTTGCCTGTGGGGCCTACTGGGCCTTCTGCGAGCCTGAATCCTGGCCCATGGATGGGTTTCAAGTCGTATTGAGGCCTTGGTGGCCCAGTAGGTGGCATAATTTTTCCCCTGTTTTTTGTTTTCTCTTTTGCTTTATTTATTTTGTTTTGTTTCTACTTACAACAAAAAAATTATTTATTTTATTCCATTTTGTTTCTAATTACTTATGTATTTTACTTTACTTATTTTATTTTTATTTATTTTACTGCTGCTATTTTTATTTATTTTACTGTTGCTATTTTTATTTATTTTATTAAGGTTTATTTATTTTATTTACTATAGTTTATTTTATTTAATTTTATTAAGGTTTATTTATTTTTATTTAGTTTATTAAGGTTTATTTATTTTATTTACTATAAAAAATGAACATAGATGCGCCTATAGAGAAAATTCAACCTAAATTCATAATAAATTTCTATGAAATTCAAAGAAATTTACTCTGTATTTAGGTCAAATTCCCTGTATAAGGGCATCTATTTTCACTTTGAGAGGAGCTCAACAAGGCAGAGAGGGACGGGCTTATAAACTGGTGTGAGCGCCCTTCGGTTGGCGAGGTGGGATTAAACTCTGACCGCAACTAGGACCAATCCTTTAGTCCCGGTTTGTGGTATGAACCAGGACTAAAGGGTGAGCCTCTGGTCCCGGTTCAAGCCACCAACCGGGACCAATGGTGGTGGGCCAGGAGCGAGGCCCGTTGGTCCCGGTTTGTCCCACCAACCGGGATGAAAGGGGCCGGACGAACCGGGACCAATGCCCCCACGAGGCCCGGCAGGCCCCTGGCCGCACGAACCGGGACCAATGCTCACATTAGTCCCGGTTCGTGACTGAACCGGGACTAATTTGAATATTGCCCTGTGACCAAAGCCCAGTTTTCTACTAGTGGCTATAGATAATGCTATATTATTTAGGATAAGATTATAGGATAGTTTGTTGGTATGTCCCTCATGTCACATATAGAACATAATTAAAACTGTTGCATAATGGGTTTTGTAGCTTTTTATTTGGCACTAATTTCTCACATGAAACAAAATAACAACAATTAATTTAAATTACAAAATACCCGCAAAATAAATAAATTACAAAACATATGATGAAGAGATGACATCTTTTTGTTACATAAACAGATGCAGACCAAAGTCTAGGTTTTTTTAACATAACCAAAGTCTAGGTTTAACAGGACCATAACCATGGGCTTGGGATCAAAGGACCACATGATTTGATGGAGATAAATACATTTATGAGAAATATGTCCTCCTTGGGCTTGGGCCTAGTTTGGATCCGCCCTTTCTAGACTGGAAGACAAGTAGCTTCTCATGTGTGAAGGGATATAGACACTTAAAAAAAAGAGTGAGGAGATATTCTTTCAACAGGCAAAGATAATCTTCCATCTATCTGTTTCCGAATCGGCAGAAAACGACGCGTGGCATATTCTATGAAGTACTCATCTGTAGAGAGAAATCACGTCATTAGTCCATTTCCTTGAGAGTGAAGAGGCCACGGAAAGCAGTCGCCTATGCTATAAAAAATGCTATATTATTTAGGGTAGAATTATAGGAAAGTCTGCTGGTATGTCTCTCATGTCAGATATAGAAGAAAATGCAAAAGTTTGACATTATGGATTATTGAGGGATCTACTTCGCACTAATTACACGCAATAAACAAAAAGTATGATAATTAATTTACTTGGAAAATATATGATGAAGAGATGACATTTTTTTTTACATATTCAGATGTACACCAAAGCCTACCATAACCATGGGCTTGGGATCAAAGGACCACATGATTTAATGCAAACAAATAAATTTACGAGAATATATCCTCCTTGGGGCTTGGCCTATTTTGCATCCGCCCCTATCTAGAATGGAAGACAAATAACCTCTTACGGGATAGACACTTAGAAAAATTGTGAGGAGATATTTTTTGTACCTAACAAAGATAATCTTCCATCTATCTATTCCAACTCAACAGAAAATGATAACTGACATCTTCTCTAAAGTACTCATCTCTAGAGAGAAATCACCGCATTGCAATAAAGTGCGCCAGAGGGCTTTCTCGACGAGAGAGAGAGAGAGAGAGAGAGAGAGAGAGAGAGAGAGAGAGAGAGAGAGAGAGAGAGAGAGAGAGAGGACAGTTTCCTCTCTAATACAAATGCAACTTAACAAAACCGAAACATTTCTCCAGATAGGTAGGAAGGCATAGGGTTCTGGGCGAAGACGGAGGACGATACCTACAATGATGACACTCTTAGACGTTTTTCTTTACTTTGGAAATACGGTTGAATAGTAATTCCTCCACATGGATCGTGGCTAGTCAAATTTTGCTGTAAAAGAAAAATCGAAATCAATTTGAATTGGAGGGAGAAACATTTATTTATTCGAAGTAAAAAACAGCCACGACAGTTTTGCACAACGAAAAGAAAAACACGGTCGAATAGTAATTCCTTCGATCACGTAAACACAAAAAAAAAACGACTCCGCTGGGGATCGAACCCAAAATCTCTGGTTTCGTAGACCAGCGCCTTATCCATTGGGCCACGGAGTCCTTGACGAATGGTCTCACCTAGAGTCGATTAACTCCCCAGCTATTGTTATTAGTACCAACCAAGCGTGACACTCAGACTGCGGTTCAACAGTCTGAGCTGCCCAAGTAAGAATCATGTGCGAGAATTCCCGGTCCGCAACCGCAAGGATGCGTGTCGGGCGCGGCGGTGCTCCGTATGTGTGTGTGTGTTGCGCAGCGCTCGACCGGGCGCCCATCAAGCACCAAATACCATCATTCTCATGCTACCCCAAATGCATCCCGCTTCCATCTCAAAAAATGTGTTCCACTTCTAAAAGAAGGAAGAAGAAAGAAGAAAGAAAGAAAGAGAAAAGCCACACTATTCCCCTCGGGCGGTTCCAAAGGCCTGCAGGACAAGGACAGGAACGCTCCAAATCACCAGTTAACGATCTTCTCACAAAATGTTACCCAACGATGATATGACTGTCCAATGTATTCAGGGCATCTCCAACACGGCGTCCTTTAAAACGGACTCACTATCCATCCGCGGACACTTTTGGATGTGTCCGGAGACACAAATTTAAAAGCCGATCATCCAACCATGTGCATCAAATTCAGATACCAGGGATGGGCCAAGCGAATCTAGAGGATAAAGCACATGGATCATGAGGACATGTGGTACAACTAACAGTGGACCAAGCGGAATCCCGCAACCCTTGCATGGTGCCCGGACTCCCGCAAAACTCCCCAAGTTTACTCCTAATTTAGTAAAATTTGGACATGCACACTGCTTTGTGGACATTTGGGGCCCCTTGTATGAAGATAAAATTTGTCCGGACCACATGGTCTGTTAGAATTAATGGGCTAGGCCCATAGCAATTTCTGAAATCTTAAAGCCCATGTGTAAAATGGCAAGTGGTGATGCTAAGTTTAGTCCCACACCGGAAGTTGAAGAAGAGTTTGACCTCTTTATATAGTGGGTTCTCTCCACCACTCTAAGTGGTGTGTGAGAAGAGAAAGGGAAAACCACACGCGTGAATGGTCCACCGAAATCTGGTCCGTCTCCTTGCAGGAGCGCAGCTTCCTTTTGCCGTTTTATTTTTATGTCTTGGCAGACAAGTTTTTGATTTCTTGTCCGGTAAGTATACGAATTAGAAACCGAGTCGGTTTGGGATTGTGGTCGCGACACAATACCGCCTCTGGTCCTAATATATATACAGCTACCGGCTGCGGCCAGGCACACACCGAAAAACACCTAGGGTTTTGCCTCATTCACAACTTGCGCCGCCATCGTAGACTACTCCATCCCAAACGCCGGCGTGCATCGGCGCGTGGGAGAGCAGGTCTCCGGAACCGTTCGTCTTTGCGATCCTGCACCGGGGGAGGACGAATTAGGTTTTTGGGAAGCGCTGTGCGCGACTGCTCAAATTCGTCATCACGGGTCGTCTTCCGTCCAAGTCGGGTGGTGCTACTCATCGTCGTATTCATCGCCGTCAGCAGCAGATCGTCGCCAACATCGTCATCAACACTATCGCACCCATAATAGCTAACGATCAGTACGTCCAACATCCTCTGTTCATGTCTGTTTCTACAGCTATTGTTACGTGTTTGCTGCTGTTATGCATGTCTTGCTGTTCTTTTAGTTTGCTAGATTATTGCATGCTAGTATCTTTTCTAGTCATGAATTATTTACTGGAATTAATCATGAACTTGCCTAATATTCCAACATGGTCTCCTTTACGAGCGTTACTGCCAGACCTGGCAAATCCGGCCTTCTAAACGTTCATGGAACGCATTTATGGGCAGTGACGGTCATCCCTCAAATGTCCGTGTCCACGACAGGGTACCTTATTAGTATATCCTTAAATCCATACAACGTAAACTAAACTCACACACTACATATCGATTGCACACATAGCATATAGCTACTTCATCGTACATGTCATCAGGCTATGAAAGATTGACATGTTCTAAATACTAGAGCTATGGAGAAAGTTGAGCCAAGGCTGGCCTTGCCCTTGGTGTTGCCGTCGTTATTGCGGAAGTAGCGGTCAAAGATGCAAAATGGATTGAGCTGAATCTGCTCACTGTCGAAGCTGTCTGGTCCGTCACTGGCTTCCTCTTTCTCCTCTTTGGGGGGCAGTCCAAGCGCCATATGCACGGACACAATGGATTTGCACTGAAGCGACTCCGGCCATTGAGCTCGGATTTTCTCCCGAGACCAGCGAAGACCCATTTGGACGACAAACTCCTCCTCGTCCCCGCATGGGATGAGGTCCTATTCGACAGATCAAGAGATCTCAGAGTCAGATCCGCTGCCTGTCATGTCCGAGAAGGCTAGACAAGAGCTTCAGAACAGAGTGGAATCGCTATGGTTTGGTGTGCCAGATCCGACGTGGCGGATGCGTCCGAACATCCACCCCATATATAGTCTATATATGAATGATGTCGGTCAGCTCAGACGGGCCAATACAAGAGATGCGGCTGATTCGTGATTTCTTGACCGGTCACTGATCAGGCCATCCATCAGAACATACAGTGATGTTTGAGGAGTCTGGCTGTAGATGCTTTTACCTAATATATACTTTGTGTGTGTGTGTTGCGCGGCGCTCCGCCGGGCGCCCATCAAGCACCATCATTTTCATGCTAGCTACCTCTAATGCATCCCGCTTCCATTCCATCTCAAAAATGCGTTCCACTCCTAAAAGAAGGAAGAAGAAAGAAAGAGAAAAGCCACACTATTCCCTTCCCCTCGGACTGTTCCAAAGGTCTGCATGACAAGGACAGGAACGACCCAAACCACCGGTTAACGATCTTCTCACAAAATGTTATCCGACGATGATATGGTTGCGGCGACCTTAGTAGCACCCGAGGTCCTGGGTTCGACTCCCGGTGGGAGCGGATTTAAACAGGCCTGGGAAATTTTTTCTGAAATAAAAAGGACTGTGGGGCTGTTGCTCTATAGTAAATAGTCAAAAAAAACTCAACCAAAAACGATAAACTGACATCTTCTCAGAAGTACTCATCTCTAGAGAGAAATCATGGCATTAGTCCATTTCCTTGGTAGTGAAGGAACTATGCAATAAAGTGCGCCAGAGGGCTTTCCCTTCCCGACAAAAAAGAGAGAGGATAGTTTCCTCTCGATTACAATTGCAACTTAACAAAACCAAAACATTTCTCCGGATAGGTAGGAAGGAATAGGGTTCTATGTGAAGACGGAGGTCGATGCCTGCAATGATGACACTCTTAGACGTTTTCTTTATTTTGGAAACACGGTCGAATAGTAATTCCTCTACATGGACCGTGTCTAGTCAAATTTGGGGCGGCCGTTGGTGGATGCTGGTGTGGTCGAGCTCTTCCCCAAGGTTAGGTGGGGTAGTCGAATGTAGTTTCTAGACGAAAGCCTAAGTCGTTGAAAAGGGCCGAGGACGCATGAGGACACCTTGCGTCAACGAGCCATCGTTTTCCTCTCTTTGGTGTTTAAATCACCATTTATACACCCTCTGGTTTTCCCCATCTCAATGAAATGGAAAGAAACGACTATTTTGTCGTAACAAAAATAGAAATCAATTTGAATCTGAGGGAGTAGAATTTATTCGAAGTGAGAAATGGCCACGACAGTTCATCTCCAGATGAAGTTGTGTGCCTGTTTTGCACAAGGAAAAGAAAAAACACGAGCTCACTAATCTGCATTCCTTCAATCACATAAACACCAAAAAAATACGACTCCGCTGGGGACGGAACCCAGAATCTCTGGCTTGGTAGACCAGCGCCTAATCCATTGGGCCACGGAGTCCACGCTGCATGTTCTCACCTAGTTTCCATTAATTCGATTAGGACTGTTATTACCAACTAACCAAGTGTGACACTCAGACTGCAGCCGAGCAGTCCGAGCTGGCCAAGTAGGAATCATGTCGCACTTGCACCGCAGTTGAACAGTCTGAGCTGCCCAAGGAAGAATCATGTGCGAGCATTCCCGGTCCGCAACCGCAAGGATGCGTGTCGGGCGCGGCGGTG
Organism: Aegilops tauschii subsp. strangulata; assembly: GCF_002575655.3. NCBI lineage: Eukaryota > Viridiplantae > Streptophyta > Magnoliopsida > Poales > Poaceae > Aegilops > Aegilops tauschii. The sequence goes on from NC_053039.3 coordinate 501,841,298, forward strand.
CTCTGTGTGTGTGTGGTGCGCACCGCTCGGCATGGCGCCCATCAAGCACCAAATACCATCATTTTCAGGTTCCAAAGGACAGGAACGCCCCAAACCACCGGTTAACGATCTTCTCACAAAATGTTATCCGACGATGACATGACTGTCCACTGTACTAAGGGCATCTCCGACCCTTATATCGGACCCACTATCCATCCACAGACGCAAATATAAATGCCGGTCATCCAACGGTGTGCATCAAATCCGGATAGCAGGGGTAGGCCAGGCGAATCTAGAATACAAAACAAATGGTACAAGGACATGTGGTTTAACTAACATTGGACCAAGTGAAACCCTCGCAACTCTCGTATGGTGTCCGGACTCCTGTAAAGCTTCCTAAGTTTGCTTCTCATTTAGTGAAATTTGGACATGTGAACTGAACCGTGGACGTTTGAGATCCCTTATTGGACGACAAAAAAGTGTCCTGACCATGTGGTCTGGACCTTTACGGGCGTTACAGTCGGACCTTGCAAATCCGGCCTTCCGAACATTCACGGAACACATTCTTTGGCAGTGATCCGTAACCCCACAAATGTCCGCGTCCACAACCGGATACCTCATTAGTATATTCTTAATCCATACAATATCATGCAGCGTAAACTAAATTCACGTACTACTACATATCGAACACACACGTAGCATACACCTGCTTCATCATACATGCCATCAAACTGCCAAGACTGGCATGTTCTAAATATTAGAGCTATGGAGAAAGTTCAGCCAAGGCTGCCCTTGCCCCTATCGTTGCTGTCTTTGTTGCCAAAGCAGCGGTCGAAGATGCAAAATGGATTGAGCCGAATCTGCTCACTATCAAAGCCGTCTGATCCGTCACTGGCTTCCTCCTTCTTCTCTTTGGGTGGTAGTCCAAGCGCCATTCGTGCGGACGTAGTGGATTTGCACCGAAGCGACTCGGACCGTAGAGCTAGGATTTTCTCCCGAGACCGACGGAGACCCATCTGGACGACCAACTCCTCCACGTTCCCGCACGGGATGAGGTCCCACTCGACGGATAAAGAGATCTCAGAGTCGGATCCGCTGCATGTCATGTCAGAGAAGGCCGGACAAGAGGTTGGGAACGGAGTGGAGTCGCTAGGGTTTGGTCCCGGATGCTGATATGAACGAATGTATTTGGGGTCTAGGTGGCCCCATGCGTCCGGATTTGACGTGGCGGATGTTTCGTCCCAGATATGATCAGGATATAAAGGATGCCGGTTAGCTCGGAGGGCCAATATAAGGGATGCAGCCGATTCGTGATTTATTGATTGACCGGTCACTGATCAGGCCGTCCGCCGCAACATACAATGGTGTTTGAGGAGTTGGCTGTGGATGCTTTTACCTAATATACTTTTTTTCCCAACTGAACTGCCTAGCAGTCCACTGGATTAAGAAAGACCATTCAGCTAACCCGCGGCACATGCGACATCACCTACTTGCCCGTGTAGTGGTCAGAAGAAGATTCGTACCCCAAACGCATGAATGAAGTTCGCGTAAAGAAGCAAGGAAAAGATCCATCGAATCCGGCGGTACATCCATCGGGGTTGGTTTCTGGTCCAGTTCGAGTCCAAAGCCGCCGATTCCGAGGACCGGCACTGGCCCCCGGCGCCAAGGAGACCCGACAAGGACGCCGAGCGCCGCTGCCGCTCCGCCATCCAACCCCGCGAAAAAATCTCGGTTTCTCGGCGAGGAAAATCCAAGCCAAGTCGCCCACGGGTCCTGCCACTGCCGCTGCCGCAGTGCTGCTCTGCTCCTCTTCTTCCTCCTCCCTTTCCGAGTGAGGGAGGAGCCGAGTGCTCCGTACATATACCTCGACTCACTGTCTAAAGCTGCTCGCCTGCTCTGCTTCCGTTCGCCAAGAAAAAGGGGAAGGGGAGGAGACTTGTCTTGTCACTTCTCGGTTCTCACTCTCGGCACGCTGGGTTTGCTCCTCCTGATCGAGTGGAGAACAGTGGTGCTGGCGCTCAGCCGAGAGGTCAGCTCAGTGGTCAGGAGCTCGGAGCAGTGGATTGATTATCTCCCTCTCTCTTTCTCTCCGTGTGCACGCACGCACGAGGTGCTCTCTCTTCTCCATTAATTCCTTTTTGGAAGTGATCCCTCCAGTGGGTCTGCTGCCTTGAGGCTGGAGCTAGAAGAAGGAGCGGGGTAGCCTGGCTTGCTCCTTCCCCTTTCTGCTTCCTTCCAGGCAAGGTCTGCTTTGCCGCTCATCTTCCAGGTTTGTTTTCCATGGATGGCTTCTGTTTCCTTTCGGGGATTGATGGATGGCTTTCCACGCCCAAGCTTCTTGCTTCGGCTCTCTTGGATGAACGGATAATGGAGCGTTGATCTTCCTTGCAGTCCCAGCGGCCGTGGCGGCATGGACGGCAATGGGAGATCGGCGGCGAGCCACAAGAAGCCTCTCGTGTAAGGATTTTCTCTTTTCTTCTTGCCAGAAATTTCCCCCTTTTTAGTTCTTCCGGGCATCCATCGATTGATCCATGGGCCATGGCATCCGCAGCGCGGACAACGACCTGGTGGAGCTGCTGTGGCACAACGGGGCGGTCGTCGCGCAGCCGCAGACGCACCCGAGGCCGGCGCCCAGCGGCCTCGCCGGCGGTGGCGGGGAGACGGCCGCGTGGTTCCAGGACGACGTCGACGCGCTGGGGAACGACGTCTACGCACAGCTCTGGAACAGCATTGCGGTGGGCGCCGCCCCGGAGGTCGCGTGCGCGGCGCTCCCGGGGCCCAGCTCCCACCCTCCCCCGCCGCAGCTGCCGCCGCCGCCGATGCGGAGCGGCATCGCCTCCAGCTGGACCGGGGGCGACATCGGCTCCACCTTCTGCGGCAGCAACCTGGTCCCGGAGGTGCCGGCGGGGGACAGAGAGGAGGCGAGCGCCGCGCCGCCGTCGGAGGGGACGCGCGGGGCGAGCACGCGCGACGGCGGCGCCGGCACCTCGTCGTCCGGCGGGTCCGGGAGCAACTTCGGGGGCTCCGGCCTGCCGAGCGAGAGCGGCGGCCATGCCCACAAGAGGAAGGGGAGGGGCAAAGACGACTCCGATAGCCGCAGCGAGGTGCGTTTCTTGCTCCGGTTTGTCCCTGTATCGTTCAGTTGCAATTTTTTTCCTGTACAAAATTTGCTTGAGCTGAAACTGAATAATGGAATTCAAGAGGAAATTGCAGGATGTGGAGTGTGAGGCGACCGAGGAGACCAAATCGTCGAGGCGGCACGGGTCGAAGCGGAGGAGCAGGGCAGCTGAGGTTCATAACCAGTCAGAGAGGGTGAGATCAGAGTCAGATGCTACTTGTGTTGTAATCTTATTACAATTGAGCAAGGTGGCTTGTTGTTTGTTGGATTGTTTCTTATGGTGTAATGTAATTTGTGCTCATGATGCAGAGGCGAAGGGACCGGATCAACGAAAAGATGCGGTCGTTGCAAGAACTCATACCCCACTGCAACAAGGTAAGAAATGAGTAGTATTATGCATCTTTTCTGATCAGGTGCAAGTCCTTGGTTTGATTCATTTCTGTCGGTTAATGGTGACATATCTTATTTATCATTTACATATGTTTCTTTCATTTCTAATCTTTATTATTGAATTTCAGGCTGACAAAGCATCAATATTAGATGAGGCGATCGAGTACTTAAAGTCCCTCCAAATGCAAGTTCAGGTTAGGAGTTTACTGCTTCCTCTACCTGAACCCACAGACATAACCCCATATGACATCAATTTTTGTTTGAGAGAAATACGGCATCAATTATTGGTACCTAATTGAGACTGAAATCTACCTCAGATTATGTGGATGACCACCGGGATGGCGCCAATGATGTTTCCTGGTTCTCACCAGTTCATGCCGCCGATGGCCGTGGGCATGAACTCGGCATGCATGCCTGCGGCACAGGGTCTAAATCAGATGGCAAGAGTGCCATACATGAACCATTCCTTGTCAAATCACATCCCTATGAACCCATCTCCAGCCATGAACCCTATGTACATTGCAAACCAGATGCAAAACATACAGCTGAGAGAAGCAGCAAGTAACCATTTCCTTCACCTAGATGGTGGGCAGGCAACGGCACCTCAGGTATAAACTGACCACTTCTCCTATGTTCTTAATTTTGGTGCAAGGGACTTCTCAGCCCTCTTTCATTTGTTCACCTAGCTTAGGTTTCAATTCTTTGCAGGTAGCAGGACCATATGCTTATACACCACAAGTAGCACCAAAAAGCCAGATACCGGAAGTGCCGGATTGTACTGTCGCGCCAATTTCTGGGCCCGGACAACCACCTGCACCTGATGGAATTTAGAGTGACCTTGAACTGGTAAGAAGTTGTACTAATCCACACATGTTTCTTATTCAATGGCATTTGTGATGTCTAGATAACTTGAGCTGCATATCAGCACATCGGCGCTGATCATTCTTTGACTGCTTATTAAGCTCTTGCGGTAGCCAACCTAAATAAAACAAAAACTCACCGATTTATGCCTATCATTATTCATCTTGTATATGGAACCAGAGTTGTATACCGTTTCACATTTTATCAAAAAAAGAAGACTCTGGATGAGTGTATGCAAAGCGATCCTCTTTTAGCTTAACCTTTCTCATGAAAGCTGACCAGTTGTTTTCATCTGATCTGTGATATAATAGACTATGCGTTGGTGCCAATCTTTCTAGTTTTGACATCTTTCAACACTGTCCATAAAGTTTTACAGTTGCGCGTCCATTTCATCATCAGTGAAGGTGTGGATAACTTGAGAACTCAGAACCACTTGGTTTAACCATCCCTTTCTTGACATTCACAGGGTATGGACTGTGTCGACAACCTGCACATGGGCCATCTTTCTGGAATTTTCTGAAAATACCAACATGATGAGCAGCAGATAGTACCCATATAGCTGTTATATGTCTCGATCAATATGCGTCTGACATAAATACTAGAAGTATTTGTAAATGCTGATAACACTGTTCCCTCCCGTTTATGTCAGAAAAGTATATTATCAGTACGTGTCTAACTCCAACTCCCTCTGTACATACTAATCATAACTTTCCATAGAAAAATGTACTAATCATAGTAGTATTAGGTTCAGCCATTCGAAAATATAGTTATATGGCAAACTTTACCTTTGTTTTTGTTTTATTGGTATTATCGTCTCCGAGACGTCTGGTTTATTCGAGAGAATGGAAAAGAAAAGGTTTAAGTTCTTGTTGTCAAATGGCCAACATCCAACCAACCAGATCCAGGGGGGAAGGAACAGAAGGGGTCAAAACAATCATGATATCAAACCTTACTCTTCTTTAAAGCCAAGGTATTACATATCAATCAAGGTTGCCTACCACAGTGGTCTCTTACCTATGTTGCATCACTCTTTTAACACCATCACTTCCTTTTTGTGGCAAGATTTGGTCTGCAGGGGAAGAACGAACTCGCCGGGCCGCCACGGAGCTGTCCGCTTCGCCGTGCCGGCCCGCAAGCGCTGCTGCGTGTGCGCACAGTCACTCCGGCGTTATGCTTATCGACAAAGTTCCTCTCGGCATCCTCGCTCCTGTGGCTCACAGCCTGGGGGAGGGTTCTGTGGTGATGCAAGGGTTGCGGTTTCTGTCTTGCTTTTGCCTGATGTCTACGGCACCCAGCCCAGCCAAGTGCACGCTGCTGTTGTTACATGGTCCTCCTGGCAACGACCAGATTCAGATGCTGCTCACCGGGGCCTGCCCGGTGCAACTGGCCGTTGGATCGTATCCCCTGAGCTTTCCTGCCTACCGCAACTGGTAAAATGCCGGATTCCCTGGAACTTGCTGCTCACCTGTTGCTATCTCGGCGCTTTCTTCTGGATGAAGATGACGCGCTTCGATCGCGTGTTTGAGCAGAACAATTTGTCTCTCCTTGTGCTGTGCCGTTGTTTTCCTGAAATTTGTACAGTTTGTCACTTGCATGCGTCGTGGTAGGACGGGTATTGCCTGTGTCTGGAACTGTGGATATGTGTTGGATGAACAAGCGATGCTACTGACAATCTGCAGTGCAAAGTTGAGCAATTATACTTCAAAGATTGGTGAGTCGGAGATCATGATCACTCTTGTATTGCTAAAAATAAAAATAGATTTTGATTTTGCAAAAAAAATAAAAAAAATAAAATTGGCTTCGCCCGGGTTCGAACCGGAGACCTTCAGTGTGTTAGACTGACGTGATAACCAACTACACCACGAAACCTTGACTGTTATGTCTCGATCATCAACGGATATATTTGCATAACAATCATGAAAGAAAGGAGCTACAGGTTCAGTAAATTGGCGCAAATTTCGGACAGGAGAGGGTGGGCATCTTTCATTTTTGGGAAACGTTTACGTACGGCACGATTACAAAGTTAACAGACGATTACAGTCAGCCTACTGGCTGTCCACAAGGAACTTCTAGCCAGCTACCACTAAAAAAAAAAAAAAACTTCTAGTCAGCTCTCAGTCACAGTGAGTGTGCAAGCAAAGCTTGGTACACACATGTGCAGAGCTATTGACACTCCTACTCTTTATTCCGCAAATAAATAAATAAATAAATAAGACAATCCTACTCTTTTTTTTTTGCGGGATATTGACAATCCTACTAGTAACATGCTTGCTTGAAAAACTGGAAGATCTCTCCCTTGTTCCCGAAGGATGGGTGCAGCGACTGAAAGAGAAACGTCGTGCGGAAACAATCTATCATCCATGATGACACGCGAGAAACCAGCCCACATAGCCGAGCAAAGAGTGAGGACGGACATCTAACAGAGCCAAAAACCTCTTTCAAGCTCAGCTTCTACCTTTTGTACTCCCTTGGTTTGACCATCGACAAGATCAAGGATATATCTTGGGTTGCAAAATACTCCCTCTGTCCCATAATATAAGATGTTCTTTCTGTTGATATGCTCATAAATTGGCTGTAGTAACATTTTATGTTATGGTACGGAGGGAGTGCATATTATGCCTATATATCCGGATAGAGGAAGTGCACATTTCATCTTGCAACTCGACAGGCAGACAAGCGCGCACCTGCACACGGTTCGATAGAGGGGCAGAAGCTACTCTGTTCTAGGCTAATTTCTTCATGTCTCAACATTCTTGTAGAGCTGCGTATTATGGAGCTTCCTCTGAGCTCGAGTGAGACCAAGCTTAAGACGGGAACTCGTATCCGCTAGCTTCAGGTTTCAGATATGCACGTCCTGATATTATATATATAGAGATGGAAAAAAAAGACACGCGCGGTTCGCACCGTCGCCTGCCTCGGATTTCACAGCTCAATTCAGTCTCTGCAGTCTACATAAACCATACAGACAAGAATGTGCACGTCCCATGTTTCTCCATAATTCGTCAGTCAGTCCTGAGCTTTCCAAGCCAACTGAATCCAACTGTTGCCGGCACACGACACTAGCCAGGCCAACAGAACGAAAAAGAGCACGAAAAATCATCACCCTGAGGCGCGCTTCTACCAATCACAGGAAGATCACACGCGAATCATTTGATGACAAGCTTCACGGACGGCGGGAGCCTGGAGCGGAGGGTCTCCCTGGCGGCCTCCCTCACGCGGTCCCTCGCGGGCTTGTCGCCGACGTCCTCCCTGACCCACCGGCCCAGCCCTTTGCAGAGATGGTGGTGCGGGTCGATCTGGAGATACGTCCTCCTCGACCGGGCGCCCGCGTGCACCATGCACACCAAGAGCTCGACCAGCGGGGCCTGGGCGGCGAAACCGCCCACGGTGATGAAACGGAGCCTCTTGAGAGAGATGCCCTCAGGCCAGCTGACCTGGACGTCGTCCCGGTAATGGTGGTCTCCGCTGCGTGCCTGCATGCAAGGAAGGCCCAAGGACAGTGAGTCCATGATGTTACTGATGTGAGATTCAAAGATCCAAATATTCCAAAGCTCTTCTGGCACTCACTAGCATAAGCTACAAGGTCCAAAAAACAGGTGAATGATTCAATATGTTGTACTACCACATAGCATTGCCCGCAGCTCATAAACCTATACTGCGCTGGTTTGGCATCAGTATATTATAGGTATGTGTAGGAAATTGTGGGGCACAACCTAGTATGAAGCTCACTTCAAATTTGACGAATTACATGGCTTCGAATCAAATGCTTGATACCATCTTAAGTAAATTATGCCATGGCTTTATAATTTTAGATGACTTCATTTCAGGACTTGGACACAGAACAAGGGTTGTTTATACAGACCTAAAGAAGGATCTGATGTACATACTCCACCACTAATTTTTTTGTGTTAACATGGAGAATGTAAAACTGATGATAAGTGCTAGTATTTGATCCGTTGGCCCAAGTATGTTGCATGAAGTAGTTTCGTTTATAGTATCCTAGCAGGCAACTAGTGTAACAAAGAGATGACTAAGATAATTCATTCTTTTATCTGTATGTAAAAAGGAAAATTACATTCTAATAATTTATCTGAAGAAGAACAACAAGGAGAGCATTTAGGACATACTTCTAGCCGGAGTCTTTTAAGATAAGGAGTTGCCTTGACGAGATAAGCTACTCCACGAACATTATTCCAAGATGGCAAAATAAATAGGTTGATGAACTGTATTGCTGTGAATTTGATCGCGTAGAGTGTATAACTGGGCTTCTGCACAAGAGCAAATGAAGCAGTTATGCAAATTCATTATTACAACAAGAGTTAGAAACTGCTAACTGAGTGACTACATAACATTTGAAGATAGGGGAACAAAACACATACTCCCTCCGTTCGGAATTACTTGTCACAAAAATGAATAAAAATGGATGTATCTACAACTAAAATACATCTAGATAAATTCATTTCTTGGACTAGTAATTCCGAACGGAGGGAGTAGATCTGAACTAACCTCCGATGGCCAAAGAAATGTCAAGGTGATTTTTCTGATCCTTTTCATGCCTTCTACACCGTCCGAAAGATAACCATTTTGATGCCCGAACTTATTTACCAAAAACCTCATACTGGGGGTACTAGCATAATTGATGTGTACCTCACGTCCATCATACTCGAAGATGAGTAGGCAGGTGGCGTGAATCTCAACACTCACCAGCTTTTTGCAACGAAATATATCCAAGCATATCAGCACTTCATGGGAAATCCTTACATTAACCAGATTGTCGCATCGTGCCAGTCTCAAATGGCGGAGAATAGGGCAGCAAGAGCAAATGTTCTGGATGCCGGAGTCGGTTATTGTGACACGTACTAGATAAAGGCATACAAGGGAGGAAAAGGCACCGGAATCCGGCGGTGGCGTGAATATGCAATTCGTCAGGTCTAGCTTCCGCATCGAGGATCTTTGTCGCCCATCGCCAAAGCAATGCAAAGGGAAGTTATAACGATTTGCAGTCACAAAATGCTCCGGACAAGATGTCGTGTTTTTACACAAGCTAAGTTTCACATCTTGTGCACCCGCCTCTGACGCAAACTGGACCCATTTGTCAAGGTGGGCAGCATGAGTGGAGTTCAAATCAAAACGAACCTCGAACACTCGAACACGAGTTCCAACATGGCGCAGCAACAGGTCATTTACCCTTTCAATGAATACCTCTGACCTTGGCCTCCTAGAGTCAGTGGAAGTGGTGGTGCAATCTGAATTACCTCCAGCAAGAATATTGTCATCAAGAATAATAAAAGATCCTTTCCCCGATCTCATGGAAGCAGTACTTGTCACTCTAGAATCAATCGAAAGCGACGCAAACATGTTTTCCAAAACATCATCCGGTAAAGCGTTAGTCAAATTTCCAGCATTTTCTTGGCATGATTTTCTCTTCCTGTCCTTGGGACGCTCTCCTGAAAGAAATATAAAATAGATTTATCATTGCTAACATCAAAGGAATAGACAGCCTAATAATAATATAATACGAGTATCATATTTGTGACTCCAAATTAGAGAGGTAGGAGTTAGATTTCCTGCACCAAGCATCAATTGGGCATAAGCCTAGATATGGAAAATTTGACCAGCAGAGACAACCTTTGAACACAATATTATGATGGCACAAGATATACGATTATTTACCTTTTTAAGAAACAATTCATTTGACATTAAACGGCTATATATAAATGGGATCACGGGCAAATGGAAGTAGCAGCGCAACCTGAATTTTCTTGAGCGAGGACGCTGTCGATGGACAGCGACGCAAACATGTCGTCAAGATCTTCATGTGCTGATCTGCTGCTGTTTACCTCTCCGGTGTGACCTCGGGGTAATCTCCTCTTCTTATCCTCGCGACAATCTGCTTGAAATCAGAGCAATTAATCCGCATTGGTTCAGTTGAGAACCATGAATAATGTGATTTCAGTTCAGGCCTAAGCACACCAAATTCAACTACTCCCTCCGTTCCTAAATACTTGTCTTTCTAGGCATTTCAACAAGTGACTACATACGGAGTAAAATGAGTGAATCTACACTCTAAAATATGTCTACATACATCCGTATGTGATATTCATTTGAAATGTCTAGAAAGACAAGTATTTAGGAACGGAGGGAGTAGTAGTTAGTAGTTACATCTTAGAAGCATCGTTGTAGTGCTATATTAACTGACAAGTGACAACCCACGAGACCGACATGCGCGAAATTACCTCAACCATCATCTATTCGAACGAGGGGACTGCCTTAATCTCACACCGGCGGACAACCCTAGGCCCCGGCAAGCTAGGGTAAGCAAACCGTGTTTGGGTGGCTATTCGATTAGCATTTAATTAATAATCCTACTGTACTAAAAATAGAGTTGCGATCGAGTCGAGGGCATTGATCGGGCGATCGAGAGGGAGAGGGAGACCTGGTTGGAGGTTCGCCGGCGTCCACGGTGATGCGCGGCTCATGCCGCCGGCCGACCAGGGAGCGGCGGTTCCGAGGGGGAGGCGGAGGAGGGTTTGGACTTGGGAGAGACCACGATACAAACGCGGGGACGGGGGGGACGGGGCGGAAACAAGGCGGCACACACACCGACACCGACACCGGCCGGAGATCGCACTGGGCAGGGGAGGGAATTGGCAATGGCAACAGATTTTCCGTCTGATTCGTTGGCCGGGGTCGGGGCCGGGGGATATATGGGGGAAGGCAAGTTGTACTCAACTCAATTCCGTCCCGCACTCCGATTCTTTGTCGCGCTCGGTGCGCCTCTGCGCCGTCGATCCCGGCCCCGGCTCCCCATCCAACGGCCCAAACCCTATCCATATAGGAGTAGTATATATACATAGCCAAGCTGCAGTTTCCGTGGGAAGCACGAACCGACGCGACGGTGCCTGCTCGGCCCCGAGACCATCTCCGCCCTCAACGGAGACGGCATAGTGGTTAGGCCACCCGATGAGCTAGCTGTGCGTGCGTACAATATCCGATGGCCGTCACGTTGGTACAGGCGCGTTTGCTTGCCCGTGTATATAGGCCAATTATAATCAGCCTCGCGCGGATTTTTTCTTTTTTTTGAGGATCAACGTTGCCATTTGTTTGGTTACCGGTTTGCATCTACTTCTCGGGCTGCACGGAACATAAAACATCTTTGAGCCTGCATGCGGAGAATGATCAAATCGGCCGGTGTTGGTGGGCCAGACTCGCTCAAGCCACGCGTGGTCGCCTGCACGCGTTTGAAAGCACGAGGAGACGACTTATAACTCCCTCCTCTCTCCAGTCAGCTCCCATGCCCATTCACACCACTCTCTCTCTCTCTCTCTCTCTCTCTCTCTCTCTCTCCCTCACGGCCCCTTCGTGCTCTCCGATGGCACACCCGCAGCCGTTCCACCCCTCACCCTCATCCTCGCCGGCAACAATCCGATCCAAGACCGTTGGGTGACCGGCCACTCCTCTAGTGGCATTGACCTCATAGCGACCATCCAGGCGCCATCCCCCTTCTACATCAAGTCGTGGGCACCGGTCAATGCCCAACCGGTCGCCCCGCCTCCGCCTCCGATTCCGGACCTAGCTAGCCGTGCTGGATTCGACTACGGCGGCGCCGAGGACCCCGTTGGTTGCGAAGACGGCATCCGTGGACGGAATTTTTTTTACCCCCATTTGAGGGTTTTCTCCAGTGCAAGGCGAGGGTAGCAGGGCAGACGCAAAGAAGGGGCCGACCACTCCGTCCACCCCGTGCATGACGAGGACCACATGCCCAGTGGCGACGGCCCTCGGATTGGATGGCTCATCCTCTTCGGCCAGCCCCTGCTCCCGCCAGGGTTTGCTCCGCAGCCGGCCTATGCTCCAACGGCAACCGGTACGTGTAGTTTGTTCCCCATGCTCGTAGTTGGAGTTGGGGTTTTTTTCTTACTGCTGACTAGGTAGGTTTGGATTGGATCCGATTCGATTCGATTTGGATCCAATGAATTCAAATCCAATTGATTCGAATCCAGTCAATTACGGATGATGTTGTTCTTAGGGTGTTAAGGCAAGATTATTGATGTTAGTGTTGTTCTTGCTACAGTGATAATGGTAGATTGCTAGATTGGTGGACTTGATGCTAGATTGGTGGTGTTAATGCAAGATTGTTACTGTTTAGGGTGTTGATGCTAGATTGGTGGTGTTCGTCTTGTTCTTGGTTTATTAACAGTGGTAGATTGATGTTGTTGATAGTTAGGATGTGTGCATGATTGTAGTACGTGCTTGCATGATCACAAAAAAAAGACAATGCATGTGCATGCTCAAAATACTAGTAGGATAAATGTACATGCTACAAATAGGAGTAGGCCAAATTTGAATCATTTTGGGCATCACCTGTCGGGACCCCGATTCCGAGTCACACCGATCTAGCCTGTAACACCTCATATCACTTTGCGGCCTCACGCACGGTACTCCCACGGGTGTCGCCTTACCATGGCCCGGGACCGTTTGCGCCTTTTGGCTCACGTATATGACAATGTCGCTAGCATCCATATGACAGAGAACCCGGGCCGACATGGCTAGTCGTGAACCCAAAGCGGCACTAACGTATGGGGACAGGCATACATGAATCAACATCGAACGTGTCGGTCAGCAGCGTGCGAATCCGGGCTGTAGCACTAGGCTAACAGGACTCCGGGAACCCGGGCTGTAGCAGGCTAGGCAGGACTCCGGATGTCACCGCGTGACATTTCCCCGAAGGGACAGACACAGGAACGATATGAAACACATGCCGGCCAGTCAAGTGTCCAGAGCAGTAGTGCTGGGCTAGCAGGACTCCGGTGAACCGGGCTGTAGCGGACTACTATAGCTCAAGGAGGCACTAGACTACATTTCCCCATAAGAGAGGCTGCTAAGGATAGACAACTAGATTGTCGGATCCCACACATACCAAGCATTTCAATCATACACACAATATGCTCGATATGTGCAAATACAACATGGCATCACAACAAGACTCTACGACTCAGAGTATTTATTCATTAGGCTCCGAAGAGCCAGATATTACAAACATGGGTCTCATGACCCAACATTCAGAGCATACAAGTCAAAGCACATGCGGAAGCTTAACATGTCTGAGTACAGACATCTACAAATGAAAAAGGCTGAGAAGCCTGACTATCTACCAGACCCTGCCGAGGGCACAAGATCGTAGCTGAGGTATCAAGCTAAACGTCGAAGTCCACACGGAACTACTAGCGAGACTGACGTCTCTCTGCAAAACATAAAATAGGCAAACGTGAGTACAAATGTACCCAGCAAGACTTACATCAGAACTAGCTACATATGCATCGGTATCAACAAAGGGGGTGGTGGAGTTTAACTGCAGCAAGCCAGCTTTGACTCGGTGGCTATCCTGAACTACGACTGCAAGTAACTCTTTTGAGGTGGCGCACACGAGTCCACATATTCACCATATTAATACACCACTATGGATCCGCTCCCGTCTCCCTACGAGAACGCCATCCATAGCACTCACGCTTATCTTGCGCATTTTAGAGTATCCACTTTCACTTGTCTATGAACTGTACAGGCGACCCAGAAGTCCTTTACCGCGGACACGGCTATTCGAATAGATCATATTAACCCTGCAGGGGTGTACTTCGTCACACACGCTCTCGCCACTTACCACCATGTACACGTCGTGTACCTCGGCAACCTTCAAGCGGAGGCCTGGCGAGGGAGTCGGCCACGACCTGACTAACCACACAAGTCTCTAGTCCAGGTTTATCGCCTATTCGGGTTCCATCCGCAAGGAGATCCGGCCGGGGTGTCGCTCACGGCCCCAAACGATGTGTGCAGGGTTCCCGAGCCCACCATCCGGGTGCCACTCGGTACACCAGGCCACGTGTGCCTAGTCTGTCCCAAGCCCACCTGTACCGGGTGCCACTTGGTAGACTACTAACACTACCTACAAACACCAGAAACTAGTTGCAACTCCTGGACAGAGATTAGGTTGATTAATAAGTTGAGAGAGCTTGGAGCGCCCGGAGCCCAATGTGTGGTAGTAACTGTTCATGGATCACAAACACAGAACTCAGTTCCTGAGGACGGTTTCAATGAGACAACCCACCATGTACTCCTACATGGCCTCTCACCGCTACCTTTACCAAATCGTGTTCACACACTTAGCTCTCAACAGTAGGACATGTTCACCACTTTCCAATTCATCCCCGATGAATCAGACCTGACACAACTCTAAGCAATAGCAGGCATGACAAACAAGCATGAATGAGTAGGCACAGCAGGGCTCAAACAATTCCTACTCATGCTAGTGGGTTTCATCTATTTACTGTGGCAATGACAGGTCATGCAGAGGATAAAGGGGTTCAGCTACCGCAACAAGTAACAGATAGATCGTTGTTGTCCTAATGCAGTAAAAGAGAGCAGGAGCGAGAGAGTGGGATTGTATCGGAATGAGCAAGGGGGTTTTGCTTGCCTGGCACTTCTGAAGATAGCATTGAGTCTTCATTAGTGTCAACGATCACAACGCCGGAACATCGTCTACCGAGAGGGGACAAATACCGGCAAACAGAGAAGAACACGATCAATGCAATGCACAATATGATGCATGCTATGACATGGCAATATGCTGTGGTTTGGGCTAATGCAACTAGCAGCAAGTTAAATGGAGTTGGCTTGAATCAAAGATTCAAATTCAAACTCCATATGTGATTTCTTAAGTGCCATTTAATTGAGTTGTCCTAAACAGTAGTCATAAGTTGTTCTAACATGTATGGAGATGGTACAAATGGATAGATTGGATTTTTCTGATCATTTTTCATATATAAATTATTTCATTTGGAGTTATGGTTGATTTTATATGACTTTTAGAAGTTTATACTATTTTCTGGAATTTCCTGATTAAAATAAATCCAGAAAATGTAATACTGCGTCAGCATTGCGTCACTGTGACGTCAGCAGGTCAACAGCGCGGTCCAGGTCAAACCTGACCAGTGGGTCCCGCGTGTCAGTGACTAAACTAACTAACTGGGTTAATTAGCATTTAGCTTAAGCTAACCTGGGTTAACTAGGCGGGCTGGGCCCGCATGTTAGTGAGCCAGGGGAGGTCAAACCCCCTGGTCAACCGGGGTTAAAACGCCGGCGTTTAGCCGCCGGCGGCAGCAGACGCGGCGGGGCACTCGGGTGTGGGCTGTGGTGCCCCGTTCGCAGCGTGGCTGGGCTCGTTCGAGAGCCCAGACCAGCGCGCGTCGGGCGGTGGCGCCAGTCGGGCCTGGGGTGGCCGGAGGCGATGGCGAGGAGCTCGACCGCGGCGGCCGGAGCTCGGGCGCACTCGGTTTCGGTGTTGGGGAGCACGGCAGGAGGCAAGGAGGGGTGCTACGGCCTCCTGGGGGTGCACTGAGCACGCATGTGTGCTCGGTTGCAGCTCTAGGCAACGGTGGCCACGACGGCGACATGGCCGGCGGCGAAGAGCTCTCGGCTCCGACGGGCATCGATGTTAGAGGAAGAAAACGAGCAAGGGGAGAGGGGGAAACGACACAGAAGCTCACAGCGGGTGCAGCGGTGGCCTCGGCGAGCTCGGGGAGGCACCGGAGCGAGCAGAGCATCGAGGGGATCTCCGGCGGCCGGCGGTGGAAACGAAGACGGTGGCGTCGTTTCAGGCGTCCCGCGGGTGCGTCCTTCGGCTTGGTGAAGCGGTGATCGACGGCGGACCAGTGGGACACGGCAACGGGGCTCGACGAGGGCAGTAGCTACGGCGACGGCGAGCGGCGTTCGGGCGGTGCAGGGGAGAGAACCAGAGGAGGAGGAGGGGTCCAGAGAGCGAGGGAGAAGTGAGAGGGGGTCGGGGAGGTGCCGTGGCACTCGTGGAGGCGTCCAGAAGCGGCGGAAGCAGGAGGTGGCTCGGCGCGTGGGCGCGCGCGGCGAGCACACGCTCGGCGTCCTTCTGGCGCGGTGGAGACGACGACTGGCGTCGGCCAGCTGGGTTGGGCCGCACAGTGTTGGGCTATCTGGTGGGCTGTGCCAGGTAAGTGGCCAGGTACTTCTCTCTCTCTCTTTCCTAATTTAGTTTCTGTTTTCTATTGTTCTGTAGTCTTTAGGGCTTTATTAAAAATACTTAGACAGATCCAAAAATCATCAAACTGCTCAATGCCACTTTTTGGAATATAACCAACAGCAAACATTTTAGTTCATGATTATTTGAGCATTTAAAATATTTAATAGCATTTAAATGCCCAAATGCAAATACTATATGATTTAATTCAGAGCCCAAATATGTCATGGAAAAATGTGCAACACGTCTGGTTATTGCTTCCAGCATTTCCCAGAAATGATGAACATTTTTGAAAGCCATTTGGAGTCACTGAGAATATTTTAGTTGAACCTAGTGAATTCCTTTAATGCTAGGGTTTAGGCAATCCCCATTTCAAATTCATTTGAAACTTAAACATGATGCACACATGACTAGCTAGCCTAGAGCAAACCAGAACTAGGGATGTGACATCACCGATCAGTGGCAGTTGCACTTGGGCAGTGCTATGATCAGATCATAGCACTAATCATTTGTGACCGCCATTGATAAGTGGCAATTGCACTTGAGCAGTGCTATGATCTAACAATTGGGCAGATGGTCCTCCGGAGGGGCTGGCAGTACTTTTGTCGCCATCACAGGATCGTCCCCAGCGACCTCCTCGTCCCGCACCTCTCCGGCCTTGACTTCGATCAAGGTCCAGATCTACAATAACAACAACTCTATCATGTGCAGGGGTGAGGGGCCAGAGGCACTGTTGCCAGGGCGACATCCAGCGTGCCCTCTGGGTTTAGTCAGTTTGGCATAGTTGTTCGAACTTGCGTTGAACTGTATATTTTACCCAGAGATCAGTACCCTAGGGTCGCGCAAGGGCATCCCATGCCCCTACGGTCTTAAAATTATGCTTCGTCTTAAGGTATTATGCATTGTTTAGCTGTTTTTCTTGTGTCATGTGTTGTTAATTGTGTAGTATGTTCTTATATGATGCATGTTGTTCTTGTGTCTTCATGCTAATTGTGTAGTGTGTTCTTATGTGATTGTGATGCATGCTATTCTTGTGCTACATTTGGGTGGTAAGGCCACCACATTTGATAGGGGTGAGCAGAATAGGTCCGTGCATACAGCCAAACCGTTGTCCTACAAATAATTATTTTGACCTCTTCTCACATGAACTCAGCATTCCACCCGCAGTCTGATGGCCAGACAGAATCTGTCAACTGCATCATTGGCATGTACCTGCGGTGTCTCACTGGTGACCGGCCACACAATTGGCTCCAGTGGCTTCCTTGGGCTGAGTTTTGCTACAACACCTCCTTCCAAACAACTTTAAAAGAAACTCCATTCAGGGTGGTCTACGGCCGTGACCCTCCTTCATTGCACTCCTATAACCCTGGTACGCACGAGTCCAGGCAGTGGGTGCTCTTGCCAAGTCCCGCGACGAGTTCCTTGCTAATGTTCGTGACCGGCTGCTCCAAGCTCAACAACGCGACGGGCGTTTCTATGATGCCAAGCACAGGGAGGTCAATTTTGGTGTCAACCAATGGGTATGGCACCGTCTCCACCATAGGCCTACAACTTCCCTCCCTGGCGTTACTCGTGGTAAGCTGGCTCCTCGCTTCTACAACCATACAAGATTCTTGAGTGCATTGGTGATGTAGCTTACCGTCTCCAGCTTCCACCAAAGGCTCGACTCCACAATGTTTTCCATGTCAGCCAGTTGAAGATCTTCCATGGTGAACCACTGACTGAACCTCCAGTTTTACCAGCAATCCACCAAGGCAGAGTGTTCCCGACTCCACATCAAGTTCTGAAGGCCCGTCTATGCCGTGGTGTGCGTCAGCTCCTGGTACAGTGGACAGGGACTGTAGCTTCTGACACCTCTTGGGTGGATGTCACTGACTTTCGAGCTCGCTATCCAGAATTCCAGGTCGAGGACGAGTTGCTTGTCGAGGGGGGGAGTGATGTCATGTGGGGCCACCACTTCAGGCGCAGGAACAAGGAGGGTCCCAAATCTGCTTAGAGATAGGCTTTATCTTTAGTTTGCTTGCATATCAAGTTAGTTAATTATTTCCATAGATAAATATTGTGTTAGTTGGAAAGTTAAGTTGAGTTTGTAATCAACCAGCCCTATATATAAAGGGACCTAGGCCTAGTACGTGGACATAAAAGAATCAATAGAGAAGAAAAGAGGAGGCTTGCCTCCGGTTATCCCCAAACCCTAACCTCCCCGCGCCCTCGACGCACAAGGATCTGCACGGCTACATTCTCAGGAGCCTGGGCTGTGACATGCAGACAACCAAACAATGTGCAAATGTTGGTTTTAGCCTATTTTTTCTCAACCACACCCAATCGACACAAGTATGCAATGCATGCAAAATCAATGTGACCAACCAAACACGCTCGTTATTGCTTCTAGCTAGCCAAGCTTCCTGCCTTCGTTTACTGCATATGATATGTTTTTATGGGCATCCAGCTAGTTACATGCATGTGTACAATCAAAACATGACTTAATGGGTTAACCTTGTGCATCAAGTTTACATGGCAATCAAAATTTACACACCTTCTGACCATCTGAACATCTCTGAATCTATTTTCTTAACTGAATTTGAAGCATATATATATGTTGCTTTGCATCTTTAGTTCTTCAGCGGCACTTTACTGCCCAGCTCATCGACTGTCATCGTATTGGGCGGTGCAGATGCAACAACATGAGAAGGGCAGCAGTAGCGGTGACATATGGATGCAGTAGCAAGCCGCCACTGATGATCGGTGGCGCACAACACAGTAGCACACGAGCTGACGCGAATGGCATCAACAGTTGTGGCATGCAGAAGTAGCCATTGTTGGATGCAGCAGCAAGTAGGTGGCATGGAGGCAAGTCACCGAAAGAGAGATGCAGTTCCAATCGATTTGGGGAAGGGAGAGACAAGCATGAGAGGCTGAGAGTGTGTCATTGTATTAATTTGGGCTGGGAGGAAAGTTGGTTTACTCATGACCAATGGCGGAGTTTAGTGCATGGCGCACAACACAGTAGCAACACGAGATGACGAGAATGGCATCAACAGTTGTGCCATGCAGAAGTAGCCATTGTTGGATGCAGCAGCAAGTAGGTGGCATGGTGGCAAGTAGGGAAATTTCTTGCACCATTTTCACAAGAAAAAGAACACTGCTTGCACCAGTCACTCTTGTAAGTCAACGATTGCCTTTGTCGACGACGCAAAGCTTGCGGCCCACATCAAGATCATTCGTGAACAATCTCTTTAGGCATCATGACAAATGAAGGGCGGGGATGATGACGAGGCACACCGATCGGTGGTTGGAACTGGTGGTAACTTGATTCTTCTTGGACCATGCAGCGTTCTACGTTAATAGCTTCCTTGTTGACGAAGGAGAAACTAAAAAAAGTCACTTTGTGAGCGAGTTATTGCGTTACGGCAAACGTTATTTTAGATATGTATATGAATAGATGTAAAATCAATCGGAATTGGTTAATTCCCAGCCAACTAAGATAATATGAACGCATTTTATAACGTTCTAATATCAATGAAGATTTTAGTCATCGAATCAAAGTCGGATGTGTCAAGTGGTGCCGAGCTTCTGGTGCCATAAAAACCAAAATGCAAGTTCTATTGGACGACGATCGACCTGCGATGTTGTACGGCAAGGAATGTTTGCCAACTAAAAAATGACATGTCCAACAGCTAGCGTCTGAGATGGTTTGAGCTCATACAACATAGACTCCAGAAGCATTGGTGCATAGCGGAAAAATAAAGTCCGCACATGATGTCAAAAGAAATCGGTGGGAGAATTTCATAAGAAGATACTTGAAGGAATTAGTCATGGTCCTCCCCAGGGCGGCTCGGGCGGCGGCGCCCCCTCCCCCAGCTAAACCTACCCTCCCCATTGTACTCCCTCCCCCGCCGCCGCCAATAGCCACCACCGGGCGAAGCCCGCGCGGTTCTGGCGGCGGCGGGCACTCGTTCCTCGTGGGATGCGCTCACAAGCTGGGGGAGCTCCGTGTGGCGGCGGCCGGCATGCGTGACTCCGGCGCGCGGCGGTTCTGCGGGTGGTGGTCGGGGACGGTGGTGAGGATGCGCTCGTAGCTCCCTGCCGGTGGCCTCCTTCGTTTCGGTGCCGCCTCCCTGCTGCGGGCGTCGGGGTGGGCTGCTTCGCGCCAGATTGGATCTTACCGGTGGGGGTGGCCTCTGCGAGGCGCGCATGGTGGTGCTCGCCCTCCACCTCCCCTGCGGCGTGTCTGCTGGTGCTGCTGCCTGCTGGCACGCACAGGTGATAGACGTGCCTGCCGGCTACGGCTTGGCACGAATCTGGCGGAGGAGGGCGGCGTGGGCAGGCTGGATCCATCGGGTCTGGTCTGCGGTGGCCCGGATCTGGTCACGTGCGGCGGCGGGCTGCAGTGGCCCTTGTTATGTGGTGGTGCAGGGAGCAACAATTCACGGTCTACCAGTGCCTCTCGAAGGTGGTCGGCTCACATCGGCGAAAGCCTATGCTCCGGCCGGAGCCAGCGATGGTGACTCCCACGGGTGCCGCTTACCTCCTTGGAGGCATCGCTGCCATGGTGACTTCACCTTCGAGGCACCAGGGGAAGCCCTTGTTCTTGGTCCGCCCAGAACGGTCGATGGCGCCGCGTTTCGCGTCGCATTCCTTCTTGAAGGCGTCGACACGGTGGATTCGTTTGGTGGCTGCTCACTGCGGGGTTGTTGATGGTGGTCTTGCGGCTGGCTGGGGTCGACGGTGGCGTCATCTTGGCTCGGCCACTCCTTGGAGTGGTTCCGATTCTTCCATCCGAAGCCGGGTTAGCGGGGTGTGATCCTCCCTGGACCACCTCGTGAAGGAAATATGCCCTAGAGGCAATAATAAAGTATTATATATTTCCTTATATCATGATAAATGTTTATTATTCATGCTAGAATTGTATTAACCGGAAACATAATACATGTGTGAATACATAGACAAACAGAGTGTCACTACTATGCCTCTACTTGACTAGCTCGTTAATCAAAGATGGTTATGTTTCCTAGCCATAGACATGAGTTGTCATTTGATTAACGGGATCACCTCATTAGGAGAATGACGTGATTGACTTGACCCATTCCGTTAGCTTAGCACCCGATCGTTTAGTATGTTGCTATTGCTTTCTTCATGACTTATACATGTTCCTATGACTATGAGATTATGCAACTCCCGTTTACCGGAGGAACACTTTGTGTGCTACCAAACGTCACAACATAAATGAGTGATTATAAAGGTGCTGTACAGGTGTCTCCAAAGGTACTTGTTGGGTTGGCGTATTTCGAGATTAGGATTTGTCACTCCGATTGTCGGAGAGGTATCTCTGGGCCCACTCGGTAATGCACATCACTATAAGCCTTGCAAGCATTGTGACTAATGAGTTAGTTGCGGGATGATGTATTACGGAACGAGTAAAGAGACTTGCCAGTAACGAGATTGAACTAGGTATCGAGATACCGACGATCGAATCTTGGGCAAGTAACATACCGATGACAAAGGGAACAACGTATGTTGTTATGCGGCCTGACCGATAAAGATCTTCGTAGAATATGTGGGAGCCAATATGGGCATCCAGGTCCCGCTATTGGTTATTGACCGGAGAGGTGTCTCGGTCATGTCTACATAGTTCTCGAACCCGTAGGGTCCGCACGCTTAACGTTACGATGACAGTTTTATTGAGTTTTGATGTACCGAAGGAGTTCGGAGTCCCGGATGAGATCGGGGACATGACGAGGAGTCTCGAAATGGTCGAGACATAAAGATCGATATATTGGACGACTATATTCGGACTTCGGAAAGGTTCCGAGTGATTCGGGTATTTTTGGAGTACCGGAATGTTACGGGAATACGTATTGGGCCTTATTGGGCCATACGGGAAAGAAGGAAAAGGGCCTCAAGGGTGGCCGCACCCCTTCCCTTGGTCTGGTCCGAATTGGACTAGGGAAGGGGGGCGCCCCCTTCCTTCCTTCTCTTTTTCCCTTCCTCTTTTCCTATTCCATATGGGAGGTGGAATCCTACTAGGACTAGGGAGTCCTAGTAGGACTCCACATTTGGTGCGCCCCCTCCTAGGGCCGGCCTCCTCCTCCCTTGCTCCTTTATATACGGGGGCAGGAGGGCACCCCAGAGACACAACAATTGATCCTTGAGATCTCTTAGCCGTGTGCGGTGCCCCCCTCCACCATATTACACCTCGATAATACCGTTGCGGAGCTTAAGCGAAGCCCTGCGTCGGTGGAACATCATCATCGTCACCACGCCGTCGTGCTGACGAAACTCTCCCCCAACACTCGGATGGATCGGAGTTCAAGGGACGTCATCGAGTTGAACGTGTGTAGAACTCGGAGGTGCCGTGCGTTCGGTACTTGATCGGTCGGATCGTGAAGACGCACGACTACATCAACCGCGTTGTGATAACGCTTCCGCTGTCGGTCTACGAGGGTACGTGGACAACACTCTCCCCTCTCGTTGCTATGCATCACCATGATCTTGCGTGTGCGTAGGAATTTTTTTGAAATTACTACGTTCCCCAACAGTGGTATCAAAGCCAGGTTTTATGCGTTGATGCTATGCACGAGTAGAACACAAGTGAGTTGTGGGCGATATAAGTCATACTGCTTACCAGCATGTCATACTTTGGTTCAGCAGTATTGTGAGATGAAGCGGCCCGGACCGACATTACGCGTACGCTTACGCGAGACTGGTTTCACCGTTTGGAGCACTCGTTGCTTAAAGGTGACTGGCGGGTGTCTGTCTCTCTCACTTTAGTTGAACCGAGTGTGGCTACGCCCGGTCCTTGCGAAGGTTAAAACAACACCAACTTGACAAACTATCGTTGTGGTTTTGATGCGTAGGTAAGAACGGTTCTTGCTAAGCCCGTAGCAGCCACGTAAAATTTGCAACAACAAAGTAGAGGACGTCTAACTTGTTTTTGCAGGGCATGTTGTGATGTGATATGGTCAAGACATGATGTGATATAATGTGTTGTATGAGATGATCATGTTTTGTAACCGAGTTCTCGACAACTGGCAGGAGCCATATGGTTGTCGCTTTATTGTATGAGATGCAATCGCCATGTAATAGTTTTACTTTATCACTAAGCGGTAGCGATAGTCGTAAAAGCAATAAGTTGGCGAGACGACAACGATGCTACGATGGAGATGAAGGTGTCGCGCCGATGACGATGGTGATCATGACGGTGCTTCGGAGATGGAGATCACAAGCACGGTGCTTCGGAGATGGAGATCACAAGCACAAGATGATGATGGCCATATCATATTGTTGGAAATATGCCCTAGAGGCAATAATAAATGGTTATTATTATATTTCTGTGTTCATGATAATAGTCTATTATTCATGCTATAATTGTATTGTCCGGAAATCGTAATACATGTGTGAATACATAGACCACAACCTGTCCCTAGTAAGCCTCTAGTTGACTAGCTCGTTGATCAACAGATAGTCATGGTTTCCTGACTATGGACATAGGATGTCATTGATAACGGGATCACATCATTAGGAGAATGATGTGATGGACAAGACCCAACTTAAGCATAGCATAAAAGATCGTGTAGTTTTGTTTGCTAGAGCTTTTCCAATGTCAAGTATCTTTTCCTTAGACCATGAGATCGTGCAACTCCCGGATACCGTAGGAGTGCTTTGGGTGTGCCAAACGTCACAACGTAACTGGGTGACTATAAAGGTGCATTACGGGTATCTCCGAAAGTGTCTGTTGGGTTGGCACGGATCGAGACTGGGATTTGTCACTCCGTGTAAACGGAGAGGTATCTCTGGGCCCACTCGGTAATGCATCATCATAATGAGCTCAATGTGACTAAGGCGTTAGTCACGGGATCATGCATTGCGGTACGAGTAAAGAGACTTGCCGGTAACGAGATTGAACAAGGTATTGGGATACCGACGATCGAATCTCGGGCAAGTAACATACCGATTGACAAAGGGAATTGCATACGGATTGATTGAATCCTCGACACCGTGGTTCACCCGATGATATCATCGTGGAACATGTGGGAGCCAACATGGGTATCCAGATCCCGCTGTTGGTTATTGACCGGAGAGGCGTCTCGGTCATGTCTGCATGTCTCCCGAACCCGTAGGGTCTACACACTTAAGGTCCGGTGACGCTAGGGTTGTAGAGATATATGTATGCGGAAACCCGAAAGTTGTTCGGAGTCCCGGATGAGATCCCGGACGTCACGAGAGGTTCCGGAATGGTCCGGAGGTGAAGAATTATATATAGGAAGTCCAGTTTTGGCCACCGGGAAAGTTTCGGGGGTTATCGGTATTGTACCGGGACCACCGGAAGGGTCCCGGGGGTCCACCGGGTGGGGCCACCTGTCCCGGAGGGCCCCGTGGGCTGAAAGTGGAGGGGAACCAGCCCCTAATGGGCTGGGGCGCCACTTTGGGCCTCCCCCCCATGCGCCTAGGGTTGGGAACCCTAGGGGGGGGGAGTTTCCCCTTGCCTTGGGGGGCAAGGCAACCCCTTCCCCCTTGGCCGCCGCCCCCCCCTTGGAGATCCCATCTCCAAGGGCTGCGCACCCCCCTTGGGGGCCTATATAAAGGGGGGGGGAGGGAGGGCAGCAGACTACAGCCTTTGGCGCCTCCCTCCTCCCCTGCAACACCTCTCTCTCGCGCGCAGAAGCTCGGCGAAGCCTTGCCGGAGAGCCGCTACATCCACCACCACGCCGTCGTGCTGTTGGATCTCCATCAACCTCTCCTCCCCCCTTGCTGGATCAAGAAAGGAGGAGACGTCGCTGCACCGTACGTGTGTTGAACGCGGAGGTGCCGTCCGTTCGGCACTCGGTCATCGGTGATTTGGATCACGGCGAGTACGACTCCGTCATCCACGTTCATTGGAACGCTTCCGCTCGCGATCTACAAGGGTATGTAGATCCACTCCTTTCCCCTCGTTGCTAGTAGACTCCATAGATGCATCTTGGTGAGCGTAGGAAAATTTTAAATTATGCTACGATTCCCAACAGTGGTATCAGAGCCAGTCCTATGCGTAGTTACTATGCACGAGTAGAACACAAAGAAGTTGTGGGCGTTGATGTTGCCAATTCTTCTTGCCGCTACTAGTCGTTTCTTGTTTCGGCGGCATTGTAGGATGAAGCGGCCCGGACCGACCTTACACGTACGCTTACGTGAGACAGGTTCCACCGACTGACATGCACTAGTTGCATAAGGTGGCTAGCGGGTGTCTGTCTCTCCTACTTTAGTCGGAACGGATTCGATGAAAAGGGTCCTTATGAAGGGTAAATAGAAATTGGCAAATCACGTTGTGGTCATACGTAGGTAAGAAATCGTTCTTGCTAGAAACCTACAAACCACGTAAAAAACTTGCAACAACAATTAGAGGACGTCTAACTTGTTTTTGCAGCAAGTGATATATGTGATATGATATGGCCAGAAGATGTGATGAATGATATATGTGATGTATGAGATTGATCATATTCTTGTAATAGGAATCACGACTTGCATGTCGATGAGTATGACAACCGGCAGGAGCCATAGGAGTTGTCTTTATTATTTTGCATGACCTGCGTGTCATTTGAATAACGCCATGTAATTTACTTTACTTTGTTGCTAAACGGTTAGCCATAGAAGTAGAAGTAATCGTTGGCGTGACAACTTCATGAAGACACAATGATGGAGATCATGATGATGGAGATCATGGTGTCATGCCGGTGACGAAGATGATCATGGTGCCCCGAAGATGGAGATCAAAGGAGCATGATGATATTGGCCATATCATGTCACTATTCGATTGCATGTGATGTTTATCATGTTTTTGCATCTTATTTGCTTAGAACGACGGTAGCAAGTAGGATGATCCCTTATAATAATTTCAAGAAAGTGTTCACCCTAACTGTGCACCGTTGCGAAGGTTCGTCGTTTCGAAGCACCACGTGATGATCGGGTGTGATAGATTCTTACGTTCGCATACAACGGGTGTTGACGAGCCTAGCATGTACAGACATGGCCTCGGAACACACGCAATACACTTAGGTTGACTTGACGAGCCTAGCATGTACAGACATGGCCTCGGAACACGGAGGACCGAAAGGTCGAGCATGAGTCGTATAGAAGATACGATCAACATGGAGATGTTCACCGATCTTGACTAGTCCGTCTCACGTGATGATCGGACACGGCCTAGTTGAGTTCGGATCATGTTTCACTTAGATAACTAGAGGGATGTCTATCTGAGTGGGAGTTCATTAAATAATTTGATTATATGAACTTAATTATCATGAACTTAGTCTAAATCTTTACACTATGTATTGTAGATCAAATGGCCCATGTTGTCCTCAATTTCAACGCGTTCCTAGAGAAAACCAAGCTGAAAGATGATGGCAGCAACTATACGGACTGGGTCCGAAACCTGAGGATCATCCTCATAGCAGCCAAGAAAGATTATGTCTTAGAAGCACCGCTAGGTGAAGCACCAATCCCTGAGAACCAAGACGTTATGAACGCTTGGCAGCAGCGTGCTGATGATTACTCCCTCGTTCAGTGCGGCATGCTTTACAGCTTAGAACCGGGTCTCCAAAAGCGTTTTGAGAAACATGGAGCATATGAGATGTTCGAGGAGCTGAAACTGGTTTTTCAAGCTCATGCCCGGGTCGAGAGATATGATGTCTCCGACAAGTTCTTCAGCTGTAAAATGGAGGAGAACAGTTCTCTTAGTGAGCACATACTCAGAATGTCTGGGTTGCACAACCGGTTGTCTCAGCTGGGAGTTAATCTCCCGGATGACGCGGTCATTGACAGAATCCTCCAGTCGCTTCCACCAAGCTACAAGAGCTTTGTGATGAACTACAATATGCAGGGGATGGAAAAGACCATTCCCGAGGTGTATTCAATGCTGAAATCAGCTGAGGTAGAGATCAGAAAAGAACATCAAGTGTTGATGGTGAATAAAACCACTAAGTTCAAGAAGGGCAAGGGTAAGAAGAACTTCAAGAAGGACGGCAAGGGAGTTGCCGCGCCCGGTAAGCCAGTTACCGGGAAGAAGTCAAAGAATGGACCCAAGCCCGAGACTGAGTGCTTTTATTGCAAGGGAAGTGGTCACTGGAAGCGGAACTGCCCCAAATATTTAGCGGACAAGAAGAAGGCCGGCAACACCCAAGGTATATGTGATATACAAGTAATTGATGTGTACCTTACCAGTACTCGCAGTAGCTCCTGGGTATTTGATACCGGTGCGATTGCTCATATTTGTAACTCAAATCAGGAACTACGGAATAAACGGAGACTGGCAAAAGACGAGGTGACGATGCGCGTCGGGAATGGTTCCAAGGTCGATGTGATCGCCGTCGGCACGCTACCTCTGCATCTACCCACGGGATTAGTTATAAACCTCAATAATTGTTATTTAGTGCCAGCTTTGAGCATGAACATTGTATCTGGATCTCGTTTAATTCGAGATGGCTACTCATTTAAATCTGAGAATAATGGTTGTTCTATTTATTTGAGAGATATGTTTTATGGTCATGCCCCGCTGGTCAATGGTTTATTCTTGATGAATCTCGAACGTGATGCTACACATGTTCATAGTGTGAATACCAAAAGATGTAAAGTTGATAACGATAGTCCCACATACTTGTGGCACTGCCGCCTTGGTCACATTGGTGTCAAGCGCATGAAGAAGCTCCATGCAGATGGACTTTTGGAGTCTCTTGATTACGAATCATTTGACACGTGCGAACCATGCCTCATGGGTAAGATGACCAAGACTCCGTTCTCCGGAACAATGGAGCGAGCGACCAACTTATTGGAAATCATACATACCGATGTGTGCGGTCCAATAAGCGTTGAGGCTCGCGGAGGATATCGTTATGTTCTCACTCTCACTGATGATTTAAGTAGATATGGGTATGTCTACCTAATGAAACACAAGTCTGAAACCTTTGAAAAGTTCAAGGAATTTCAGAGTGAAGTCGAGAATCAACGTGACAGGAAAATAAAATTCTTACGATCAGATCGTGGTGGAGAATATTTAAGTCACGAATTTGGTACACACTTAAGGAAATGTGGAATAGTTTCACAACTCACGCCGCCTGGAACACCTCAGAGAAATGGTGTGTCCGAACGTCGTAATCGCACTCTATTGGATATGGTGCGATCTATGATGTCTCTTACCGATTTACCGCTCTCATTTTGGGGTTATGCTTTAGAGACTGCCGCATTCACTTTAAATAGGGCACCGTCTAAATCCGTTGAGACGACACCGTATGAATTATGGTTTGGGAAGAAACCTAAGCTGTCGTTTCTAAAAGTTTGGGGATGCGATGCTTATGTCAAGAAACTTCAACCTGAAAAGCTCGAACCCAAATCGGAAAAATGCGTCTTCATAGGATACCCTAAGGAAACTATTGGGTATACCTTCTACCTCAGATCCGAAGGCAAGATCTTCGTTGCCAAGAACGGGTCCTTTCTAGAGAAGGAGTTTCTCTCGAAAGAATTGAGTGGGAGGAAAGTGGAACTTGATGAGGTGATAGTCACCCCTTCCGAACCGGAAAGTAGCGCAGCGCGGGAAAATGTTCCTGTGGTGCCTACACCGACTGGGGAGGAAGTTAATGATGATGATCATGAAGCTTCAGATCAAGTTACTGAACTTCGTAGGTCCACAAGGACACGTTCCGCACCAGAGTGGTACGGCAACCCTGTCCTGGAAATCATGTTGTTAGACAACGGTGAACCTTCGAACTATGAAGAAGCAATGGCGGGCCCGGATTCCGACAAATGGCTAGAAGCCATGAAATCTGAGATAGAATCCATGTATGAAAACAAAGTATGGACTTTGACTGACTTGCCCGATGAGCGGCGAGCCATAGAAAACAAATGGATCTTTAAGAAGAAGACGGACGCAGATGGTAATGTGACCATCTACAAAGCTCGACTTGTCGCTAAGGGTTATCGACAAGTTCAAGGGGTTGACTACGATGAGACTTTCTCACCCGTAGCGAAGCTGAAGTCCGTCCGAATCATGTTAGCAATTGCCGCATACTATGATTATGAGATATGGCAGATGGACGTCAAAACGGCATTCCTTAACGGCTTCCTTAAGGAAGAGTTGTATATGATGCAGCCGGAAGGTTTTGTCGATCCTAAGAATGCTAACAAAGTATGCAAGCTCCAGCGCTCAATCTATGGGCTGGTGCAAGCATCTCGGAGTTGGAACGTTCGCTTTGATGAGATGATCAAAGCGTTTGGGTTTACACAGACTTATGGAGAAGCCTGTGTTTACAAGAAAGTGAGTGGGAGCTCTGTAGCATTTCTCATATTATATGTGGATGACATATTATTGATGGGAAATGATATAGAATTCTTGGAAAGTATAAAGGCCTATTTGAATAAATGTTTTTCAATGAAGGACCTTGGAGAAGCTGCTTATATATTAGGCATCAAGATCTATAGAGATAGATCAAGACGCCTCATTGGTCTTTCACAGAGTACATACCTTGACAAAATATTGAAGAAGTTCAGTATGGATCAGTCCAAGAAGGGGTTCTTGCCTGTATTGCAAGGTGTGCAATTGAGCACGGCTCAATGCCCAACCACGGCAGAAGATATAGAAGAGATGAGTGTCATCCCCTATGCCTCGGCCATAGGGTCTATTATGTATGCCATGCTGTGTACCAAACCTGATGTAAACCTTGCCGTAAGTTTGGTAGGAAGGTACCAAAGTAATCCCGGCAAGGAACACTGGACAGCGGTCAAGAATATCCTGAAGTACCTGAAGAGGACTAAGGATATGTTTCTCGTCTATGGAGGTGACGAAGAGCTCGTCGTAAAGGGTTACGTCGACGCTAGCTTCGACACAGATCCGGATGACTCAAAGTCACAGACCGGATACGTGTATATTTTGAATAGAGGAGCAGTAAGCTGGTGCAGTTGCAAGCAAAGCGTCGTGGCGGGATCTACATGTGAAGCGGAATACATGGCAGCCTCGGAGGCAGCACAGGAAGCAGTCTGACCTAGGGGTGATTCCCAATGCGTCGGGCCCAATGACTCTCTTCTGTGACAACACTGGAGCTATTGCCCTTGCGAAGGAGCCCAGGTTTCACAGGAAGACCAGGCATATCAAGCGTCGCTTCAACTCCATTCGTGAAAGTGTTCAAAATGGAGACATAGATATTTGTAAAGTACACACGGACCTGAATGTAGCAGATCCGTTGACTAAACCTCTCCCTAGGGCAAAACATGATCAACACCAGGACGCAATGGGTGTTCGATTCATCACAATGTAACTAGATTATTGACTCTAGTGCAAGTGGGAGACTGTTGGAAATATGCCCTAGAGGCAATAATAAATGGTTATTATTATATTTCTGTGTTCATGATAATAGTCTATTATTCATGCTATAATTGTATTGTCCGGAAATCGTAATACATGTGTGAATACATAGACCACAACCTGTCCCTAGTAAGCCTCTAGTTGACTAGCTCGTTGATCAACAGATAGTCATGGTTTCCTGACTATGGACATAGGATGTCATTGATAACGGGATCACATCATTAGGAGAATGATGTGATGGACAAGACCCAACTTAAGCATAGCATAAAAGATCGTGTAGTTTTGTTTGCTAGAGCTTTTCCAATGTCAAGTATCTTTTCCTTAGACCATGAGATCGTGCAACTCCCGGATACCGTAGGAGTGCTTTGGGTGTGCCAAACGTCACAACGTAACTGGGTGACTATAAAGGTGCATTACGGGTATCTCCGAAAGTGTCTGTTGGGTTGGCACGGATCGAGACTGGGATTTGTCACTCCGTGTAAACGGAGAGGTATCTCTGGGCCCACTCGGTAATGCATCATCATAATGAGCTCAATGTGACTAAGGCGTTAGTCACGGGATCATGCATTGCGGTACGAGTAAAGAGACTTGCCGGTAACGAGATTGAACAAGGTATTGGGATACCGACGATCGAATCTCGGGCAAGTAACATACCGATTGACAAAGGGAATTGCATACGGATTGATTGAATCCTCGACACCGTGGTTCACCCGATGATATCATCGTGGAACATGTGGGAGCCAACATGGGTATCCAGATCCCGCTGTTGGTTATTGACCGGAGAGGCGTCTCGGTCATGTCTGCATGTCTCCCGAACCCGTAGGGTCTACACACTTAAGGTCCGGTGACGCTAGGGTTGTAGAGATATATGTATGCGGAAACCCGAAAGTTGTTCGGAGTCCCGGATGAGATCCTGGACGTCACGAGAGGTTCCGGAATGGTCCGGAGGTGAAGAATTATATATAGGAAGTCCAGTTTTGGCCACCGGGAAAGTTTCGGGGGTTATCGGTATTGTACCGGGACCACCGGAAGGGTCCCGGGGGTCCACCGGGTGGGGCCACCTGTCCCGGAGGGCCCCGTGGGCTGAAAGTGGAGGGGAACCAGCCCCTAATGGGCTGGGGCGCCACTTTGGGCCTCCCCCCATGCGCCTAGGGTTGGGAACCCTAGGGGGGGGAGTTTCCCCTTGCCTTGGGGGGCAAGGCAACCCCTTCCCCCTTGGCCGCCGCCCCCCCCTTGGAGATCCCATCTCCAAGGGCTGCGCACCCCCCCTTGGGGGCCTATATAAAGGGGGGGGGGAGGGAGGGCAGCAGACTACAGCCTTTGGCGCCTCCCTCCTCCCCTGCAACACCTCTCTCTCGCGCGCAGAAGCTCAGCGAAGCCTTGCCGGAGAGCCGCTACATCCACCACCACGCCGTCGTGCTGTTGGATCTCCATCAACCTCTCCTCCCCCCTTGCTGGATCAAGAAAGGAGGAGACGTCGCTGCACCGTACGTGTGTTGAACGCGGAGGTGCCGTCCGTTCGGCACTCGGTCATCGGTGATTTGGATCACGGCGAGTACGACTCCGTCATCCACGTTCATTGGAACGCTTCCGCTCGCGATCTACAAGGGTATGTAGATCCACTCCTTTCCCCTCGTTGCTAGTAGACTCCATAGATGCATCTTGGTGAGCGTAGGAAAATTTTAAATTATGCTACGATTCCCAACACATATCACTTATATTGATTGCATGTGATATTAATCCTTTATGCATCTTATCTTGCTTTGATTGACGGTAGCATTATAAGATGATCTCTCACTAAAATTTCAAGATAAAAGTGTTCTCCCTGAGTATGCACCGTTGCAAAAGTTCTTTGTGCTGAGACATCACGTGTTAATCGGGTGTGATAGGCTCTACGTTCAAATACAACGGGTGCAAAACAGTTGCACACGCGGAATACTCAGTTTAAACTTGACGAGCCTAGCATATACAGATATGGCATCGGAACACAGAGACCGAAAGGTCGAGCGTGAATCATATAGTAGATATGATCAACATAGTGATGTTCACCATTGAAACTACTCCATCTCACGTGTTAATCGGACATGGTTTAGTTGCTTTGGATCACGTAATCACTTAGATGATTAGAGAGATGTCTATCTAAGTGGGAGTTCTTAAGTAATATAATTAATTAAACTTAAATTTATCATGAACTTAGTCCTGATAGTATTTTGCAAATTATGTTGTAGATCAATAGCTCGCGTTGTTGCTTCCCTGTGTTTATTTTTTGTTCCTAGAGAAAAATTATGTTGAAAGATGTTAGTAGCAAAGATGCGGATTGGATCCGTGATCTGAGGATTATCCTCATTGCTGCACAGAAAAATTATGTCCTTGATGCACCGCTAGGTGACAGACCTATTGCAGGAGCAGATGCAGACGTTATGAACGTTTGGCTAGCTCAATATGATGACTACTTGATAGTTTAGTGCACCATGCTTAACGGCTTAGAATCGGGACTTCGAAGACGTTTTGAACGTCATGGACCATATGAGATGTTCCAGGAGTTGAAGTTAATATTTCAAGCAAATACCCGAGTTGAGAGATATGAAATCTCCAACAAGTTCTATAGCAAAAAGATGGAGGAGAATCGCTCAACTAGTGAGCATGTGGTCAGATTGTCTGGGTACTACAATCGCTTGAATCAAGTGAGAGTTTATCTTCCAGATAAAATAGTGATTGACAGAATTCTCTAGTCACCATCACCAAGTTAGTAGAACTTCGTGATGAACTATGGTATGCAAGGGATGACGAAAGTAATTCCCGAGCTCTTCGTGATGCTGAAATCGACGAAGGTAGAAATCAAGAAAAACATCAAGTGTTGATGGTTGACGAGACCGCTAGTTTCAAGAAAAGGGCAAAGGGAAAAAGGGGAACTTCAAAAAGAACGGCAAGCAAGTTGCTGCTCAAGTGAAGAAGCCTAAGTCTGGTCCTAAGCCTGAGACTAAGTGCTTCTACTGCAAAGGGACTGGTCACTGGAAGCGGAACTACCCCAACTATTTGGTGGATAAGAAGGATGGCAAAGTGAACAAAGGTATATTTGATATACAGATTATTGATGTGTACTTTACTAGTGTTTATAGCAATCCCTCGGTAATTGATACTGGTTCAGTTGCTAAGAGTAGTAACTCGAAACGGGAGTGGCAGAATAAACAGAGACTAGGAAAAGTGAACAAAGGTATATTTGATATACAGATTATTGATGTGTACTTTACTAGTGTTTATAGCAACCCCTCGGTAATTGATACTGGTTCAGTTGCTAAAGAGTAGTAACTCGAAAACGGGAGTTGCAGAATAAACAGAGACTAGTAAAAGGCGAGGTGACGATGTGTGTTGGAAGTAGTTCCAAGATTGATATGATCATCATCGCACACTCCCTGTACTTTCGGGATTAGTGTTGAAACTAAATAAGTGTTATTTGGTGTTTGCGTTGAGCATGAATATGATCTGATCATGTTTATTGCAATACGGTTATTCATTTAAGTTAGAGAACAATTGTTGTTCTGTTTACATGAATAAAACCTTTATGGTCATACACACCAACGAAAATGGTTTGTTGGATCTCAATCGTAGTGATACACATATTCATAATATTGAAGCCAAAAGATGCAAAGTTAATAATGATAGTGCAACTTATTTGTGGTACTGCCGTTTAGGTCATATTGGTGTAAAGCGCATGAAGAAACTCCATACTGATGGGATTTTGGAATCACTTGATTATGAATCACTTGATGCTTGCGAACCGTGCCTCATGGGCAAGATGACTAAAACGCCGTTCTCCGGAACTATGGAGAGAGCAACAGATTTGTTGGAAATCATACATACAGATGTATGTGGTCCGATGAATATTGAGGCTCGTAGCAGGTATCATTATTTTCTGACCTTCACAGATGATTTGAGCAGATATGGGTATATCTACTTGATGAAACACAAAGTCTGAAACATTTGAAAAGTTCAAAGAATTTCAGAGTGAAGTGGAGAATCATCGTAACAAGAAAATAAAAGTTTCTACGATATGATCGCAGAGGTAAAATATTTGAGTTACGAGTTTGGCCTTCAGTTAAAACAATGTGAAATAGTTTCACTACTCACGCCACCAGGAACACCACAGTGTAATGGTGTGTCCGAACGTCATAACCGTACTTTATTGGATATAGTGCAATCTATGATGTCTCTTACCAATTTACCACTATCGTTTTGGGTTATGCATTAGAGACAGCTACATTCACGTTAAATAGGGCACCATCAAAATCCGTTGAGACGACGCCTTATGAACTGTGGTTTGGCAAGAAACCAAAGTTGTCGTTTCTTAAAATTTTGGGGTTGCGATGCTTATGTGAAAAAGCTTCATCCTGATAAGCTCAAAACCCAAATCGGAGAAATGTGTCTTCATAGGATACCCAAAGGAGACAGTTGGGTACACCTTCTATCACAGATCCGAAGGCAAGACATTTGTTGCTAAGAATGGATCCTTTCTAGAGAAGGAGTTTCTCTCGAAAGAAGTGGGTGGGGGGAAAGTAGAACTTGATGAGGTAACTGTACCTGCTCCCTTATTGGAAAGTAGTTCATCACAGAAATCTGTTCCTGTGACTCCTACACCAATTATTGAGGAAGTTAATGATGATGATCATGTAACTTCAGATCAAGTTACTACCAAACCTCGTAGGTAAACCAGAGTAAGATCCGCACCAGAGTGGTACGGTAATCCTGTTCTGGAGGTTATGTTACTAGACCATGACGAACCTACGAACTATGAGGAAGCGATGATGAGCCCAGATTCCGCAAAATGGCTTGAGGCCATGAAATCTGAGATGAGATCCATGTATAAGAACAAAGTATGGACTTTGATTGACTTGCCCAATGATCGGCGAGTCATTGAGAATAAATGGATCTTCAAGAGGAAGACGGATGTTGATAGTAGTGTCACTATCTACAAAGCTAGAATTGTCGCAAAAAGGTTTTCGACAAGTTCAAGATGTTGACTACGATGAGAGTTTCTCACTCGTATATATGCTTAAGTCTGTCTGAATCATGTTAGCAATTGCCGCATTTTATGAAATATGGCAAATGGATAAACAAAACTACATTCCTTAATGGATTTATTAAAGAAGAGTTGTATATGATGCAACCAGAAGGTTTTGTCAATCCTAAAGGTGCTAACAAAATATGCAAGCTCCAGCGATCCATCTATGGACTGGTGCAAGCATCTCGGAGTTGGAATATACACTTTGATAAGTTGATCAAAGAATATAGTGTTATACAGACTTGCGGTGAAGCCTGTATTTACAAGAAAGTGAGTGGGAGCACTACAGCATTTCTGATAAGTATATGTGAATGACATATTGTTGATCGGAAATAATGTAGAATTATTCTGCAAAGCATAAAGGAGTGTTTGAAAGAAGTTTTTCAAAGATAGACCTCGGTGAAGCTGCTTACATATTGAGCATCAAGATCTATAGAGATAGATCAAAACACTTGATAAGTTTTTTCAATGAGTACATACCTTAACAAGATTTTGAAGTAGTTCAAAATAGAACAGTCAAAGAAAGAGTTCTTGCCTGTGTTACAAGGTGTGAAATTGAGTAAGACTCAAAGCCCGACCACGGCAGAAGATAGAAAGAGAATGAAAGTCATTCCCTATGCCTTGGCCATAGGTTCTATAAAGTATGCCATGCTATGTACCAGATCTATTGTATACCCTACACTGATTTTGGCAAGGGAGTACAATAGTGATCTAGGAGTAGATCACTGGACAGCGGTCAAAATTATCCTTAGTGGAATAAGGATATGTTTATCGATTATGGAAGTGACAAAAGGTTCGTCGTAAAGGGTTACGTCGATGCAAGTTTTGACACTAAATCTAGATGACTCTAAGTCTCGGTCTAGATACATATTGAAAGTGGGAGCAATTAGCTAGAGTAGCTCCGTGCAGAGCATTGTAGACATAGAAATTTGCAAAATACTTACGGATCTGGATGTGACAGACCCGTTGACTAAAATTATCTCAGAATCAAAACATGATCACACCTTAGTACTCTTTGGGTGTTAATCACATAGCGATGTGAACTAGATTATTGACTCTAGTAAACCCTTTGAGTGTTGGTCACATAGAGATGTGAACTATGGGTGTTAATCACATGGTGATGTGAATTATTGATGTTAAATCACATGGCGATGTGAACTAGATTATTGACTCTAGTGCAAGTGGGAGACTGAAGGAAATATGCCCTAGAGGCAATAATAAAGTATTATATATTTTCTTATATCATGATAAATGTTTATTATTCATGCTAGAATTGTATTAACCGGAAACATAATACATGTGTGAATACATAGACAAACAGAGTGTCACTAGTATGCCTCTACTTGACTAGCTCGTTAATCAAAGATGGTTATGTTTCCTAGCCATAGACATGAGTTGTCATTTGATTAACGGGATCACCTCATTAGGAGAATGACGTGATTGACTTGACCCATTCCGTTAGCTTAGCACCCGATCGTTTAGTATGTTGCTATTGCTTTCTTCATGACTTATACATGTTCCTATGACTATGAGATTATGCAACTCCCGTTTACCGGAGGAACACTTTGTGTGCTACCAAACGTCACAACGTAAATGGGTGATTATAAAGGTGCTGTACAGGTGTCTCCAAAGGTACTTGTTGGGTTGGCGTATTTCGAGATTAGGATTTGTAACTCCGATTGTCGGAGAGGTATCTCTGGGCCCACTCGGTAATGCACATCACTATAAGCCTTGCAAGCATTGTGACTAATGAGTTAGTTGCGGGATGATGTATTACGAAACGAGTAAAGAGACTTGCCAGTAACGAGATTGAACTAGGTATCGAGATACCGACGATCGAATCTCGGGCAAGTAACATACCGATGACAAAGGGAACAACGTATGTTGTTATGCGGTCTGACCGATAAAGATCTTCGTAGAATATGTGGGAGCCAATATGGGCATCCAGGTCCCGCTATTGGTTATTGACCGGAGAGGTGTCTCGGTCATGTCTACATAGTTCTCGAACCCGTAGGGTCCGCACGCTTAACGTTACGATGACAATTTTATTGAGTTTTGATGTACCGAAGGAGTTCGGAGTCCCGGATGAGATCGGGGACATGACGAGGAGTCTCGAAATGGTCGAGACGTAAAGATCGATATATTGGACGACTATATTCGGACTTCGGAAAGGTTCCGAGTGATTCGGGTATTTTTCGGAGTACCGGAGAGTTACGGGAATACGTATTGGGCCTTATTGGGCCATACGGGAAAGAAGGAAAAGGGCCTCAAGGGTGGCCGCACCCCTTCCCTTGGTCTGGTCCGAATTGGACTAGGGAAGGGGGGCGCCCCCTTCCTTCCTTCTCTTTTTCCCTTCCTCTTTTCCTATTCCATATGGGAGGTGGAATCCTACTAGGACTAGGGAGTCCTAGTAGGACTCCACACTTGGTGCGCCCCCTCCTAGGGCCGGCCTCCTCCTCCCTTGCTCCTTTATATACGGGGGCAGGGGGGCACCCCAGAGACACAACAATTGATCCTTGAGATCTCTTAGCCGTGTGCGGTGCCCCCCTCCACCATATTACACCTCGATAATACCGTTGCGGAGCTTAAGCGAAGCCCTGCGTCGGTGGAACATCATCATCGTCACCACGCCGTCGTGCTGACGAAACTCTCCCCCAACACTCGGCTGGATCGGAGTTCGAGGGACGTCATCGAGCTGAACGTGTGTAGAACTCGGAGGTGCCGTGCGTTCGGTACTTGATCGGTCGGATCGTGAAGACGTACGACTACATCAACCGCGTTGTGATAACGCTTCCACTGTCGGTCTACGAGGGTACGTGGACAACACTCTCCCCTCTCGTTGCTATGCATCACCATGATCTTGCGTGTGCGTAGGAATTTTTTTGAAATTACTACGTTCCCCAACACCTCGTTCCTGTACGGCACCTCTTCCCTTTGCGGGGTGTTGTTGGGTGGCGACCAGACGGCCAACGTTCAAGGCTCACCTTGCTTGGTCAGATGAAGATGGAAGATGAGATCCTGGGGGAAACCCCTAGCCCAGGTACTCCTGGTGCGGATGATGGCGGCACAGCTGGCATCGCGACCCTTCTTGAAGGCATCATCTTGGGGTCTGCTTGGGTGACGTGCGGTGGTGCTTGCTGCGGGATGGTGGTGGTGGTGGTGCGGCCGAATGGGCCGATGGTGGTATGTGCTTGTTTATGGTGGTGTTCTTCGGTGTCGTCCCTGTTGCTATGCATGCTCAAGACATCCCATGGCTGCCGTTGTGGTGCGGCGAGCTTCGTGCTCTTGGTGTTATCTCGGTTCATTTTTGCTCAATGATGTCGCAAGATGCCTCCCCAACTTGCTAATCGTTCCTGAATTTTCATGGCGGAGCTCCCAGTCAAGGTTCATGCTTGTCACTCGTTGAGTGTGGATGCTCCTCTGTTGCGCCGTGGTGTTCGGTACGCACGCCGGTGCGGTGCGTTAGGCTGCTTGCAAAGTCTTGGTATTGTGATCCCTTGACGACTCCCCTCATCTACTTGTGCCTCTCGTGCTGTTGTCCTTGGTCTGCTAGCTAGGCGCGCCTTGTCTGGGGCGTCCTCTCTTTTTGTTTCTCTTCTTGTTCTACCTTCTCTTGTATGGTTTTCGACTCGGTTTTCTTCATAAACGGGGTCAACTTGTTCAGGTTTTCGATCCGGTTTTCCTTATAAACTGGATCAATCTCATGGCATTATGGCCTTTTGAAATATATTCAGATGGGGAGCCTTCCCCCCCCCCCCCCCCCCCCCCCCCCCCCGCGGCCATTTCAAAAAAAAAAGGAATTAGTCATGATCATGATGGAAGACGACATGCGAGAAACCACAAAGCTGAGCAAAGACTACGGGTGGACATCTTTCAGGCCCAGCTTCTACCTTTCGTACTCCCTTTGTTTGACCATTCATTAGATAAATAACATATGACATGTATGATATAAAAATTAGACCAATGGAATTTTCTTTCAAATATGAATTCGACGGTATACCTTTTTTTTATCATACATCTCATTTGGGCTGCAAGAAAAGCTCGAGGCTCGTGAGCCGCTCGAGATCGGCTCGGTTTTCGACACGACTCGAAAAGAAACGACCTGAGTACGAACATTTTCTGTAGCCCGGTCAAGAAACAAGCCGATCTTAAGCCAATACTGGCTCGCTCGATTTTAGCTCGATAGCTGGACATAATATCATTATTTTTTAAATGATAATGTCATATATTAAATGGAAATAAGATAATTTATTAACATATAGGTCGTCCAAGATTTTCTCATTTTTATTTACCAGTAAACATGGAAGATTAATTAAGTGTAGAGAAAATTTAGGCCTTATTATGGTATGTGGTCGGCTGTGTGTTAAATATCATATCATTTCTAGCAAAAGTTCCCAAACATATGCACCTTCGTTTTTCTTTTCTTTGCCCAGCATGATGAGATGGATGTATCTTTAGTTGAAGTAAGCTTTTTTTTTCTTTTTTCTTTACTTTCACGACATCTAATTGGTACTATAGTTTATAAATAAACAAAGGATCTTTGAATAATATTTGGATTGGAATAATATTTTCTAATGCTTTTTTATGTTTTGTTGTGCCTTATATAGTTGGAATAATAGTCGTAGATTTTATAACTTTTATCATTTCATTTAGCTCGAAACTAGGTCGAGATCGACTTAAGATTGTTACAAGCTGAGCACGAGTTATGTTCTACAACTTGACCTTGAGCTTCACTCAGTATGAGAAAGCTCGAATTTTAATATGAGTTGAGCTGAGCTAAGTCCAACTCGCTCGAACTCGACTTGTTTGTAGCCCTATCTCATACAATATTTATCTCAATGGTCAATGTAAATCTCTAAATACATATTAGGCCTATATATCCGGATAGAGCAAATACACCTTTAATCTCGCAACTCGATAGACGGACGCGTACCTGCACACGGTTGAGTGGAGGGTAAAAACAAGATGGAAACTTGTCCCCGATAGCTTAAGGTTCAGATATACAGGTCCTGATATTCTAGAGATAAAAAGAAAAGAGACAAGAGGAGGAGGGTCTCAGCAGTCTATATAAACTATATATAGAGACAAGAGGAGGGTCTTGTTACTGTAAGCATGTGCATTTCCCATGTTTTCACACAACTCGTCAGTCCTGAGCTTTCCAAACCATCTGAATCCAACCGTTGCCGGCACATGACACTAGCCAGGCCAACAGAATGAAAAAGAACACGAAAAATCATCATCCTGAACGAAGCCCTTCTCCCAGCTACAAGAAGATCCCAAGCGAATCATTTCATGACGAGCTTCACGGACGGCGGGAGCCGAGAGTGGAGGATCTCCTTGGCGGCCTTCCTCGCGCGGTCCCTCGCCGGCTCGTCGCCGACGTCCTCCCTGACCCACCTGCCCAGCCCTTTGCAGAGATGGTGGTGCGGGTCGATCTGGAGATATGTCCTCCCGGAACCAGTGCTCGCGTGCACCATGAACACCAAGAGCTCGACCAGCGGGGCCTGCGCGGTGAAACCGCCCACGGTGATGAAACGGAGACTCTTGAGGGAGATACCCTCGGGCCAGCTGACTTGGAGTTGGACGTCATCCCGATAATGGTGGTCTCCGCTGCGTGCCTGCATGCAAGGCCCAAGGTGTGGTGAGTTCATGATGTAGTGATGCAACAGATTGAAAGATGCAAATGTTTCCAGGCTCCTTTTGCAGGGTTTCAATCTCGACTTACAAAAACAACCATAGTGGCAGCCACCAGCATAAGCTACATGATCCAAAAGCAAGTGATTCAATCTGTTGGGTATAGCATTGCCCTCAACTCATATAAAGTAATACTACTACACTGGTTTGGCCACCAGTGCAGGTTATGTCTAAGAAATTGACATCTCAATCCTTGTCAGCATGGAGCTGTATTCAAATTTGATAACTTGCATGGATGTGATTTAATATAAATTCTTCATGCTATTTTTGGTAAATTATTCTATGAGAAGACACCACATAATAAGTGCTTTCTTGGAAACAAAACACGGGCCGTTTACAGACCGAAAGAAGGATTTGATGTATACTCCCTCTGTAAAGAAATATAAGACTGTTTAGATCACTACTTTAGTAATCTAAACGCTTTTATATTTCTTTACGGAGGGAGTACATAAGAAAAATTACCCCACAACTAAATTCATTGTGTTAACGGAAAATAACCATAGTGGAAGCCACTAGTACATTTGATCTGTTATCACAAGTATGTTGGATGAAGTAGTTTCATTTATCCTAACCTTGTAAGCCAGTACTTTTGCAAACAGAGGGCTAACAAGATAATTAATTTTTGTATATCTATGAAAAAACATCTGCATTCGAATAAAAAAATTATGCAAAGAACAACAAAAAGGAGAGCATTTAGGACATACTTCTAGACGAAGTCTTTTAAGATCAGGAGTTGCTTTAAGGAGATTAGCTATTGCGAGAACATTATTCCAAGATGGCAAAATAAACAGATGGATGGACTGTAATGCCATGAATTTCTCCGCGTAAAGCATAAAATCGGGCTCCTGCAGAAGAGCAAATGAAACAGTCATTTTTTTAAGGGAAAAAAGAAACAGTTATGGAAATTGATTATTACTACAACACTGAAACTGCCAACTGAGTGATTGCATAACATTTGAAGATAGAGGAACAAAAAAAATAGATCTGAACTGACCTCCAATGGCGAAAAAAATGTCAAGGTGATTCTGCTGATCCATTTCA
Source organism: Aegilops tauschii subsp. strangulata (assembly GCF_002575655.3). NCBI lineage: Eukaryota > Viridiplantae > Streptophyta > Magnoliopsida > Poales > Poaceae > Aegilops > Aegilops tauschii. The sequence goes on from NC_053039.3 coordinate 501,883,806, forward strand.
TGGCATCTAAATTATTCGGAAGAGAACAATTTCTGTTCCCGAACTTATTTACCAAGAACCTCATATTTGGGGTACTAGCATAATTGATGTGTACCTCATGTCCATCATACTCAAAGCCGAGAAGTCTGCTGGCGTGAATCTCAATACTCACCAGCTTGTTGCAATGAAATATATCCAAATGAAACAGTAATTCATGGGAAATCCTTACATTAACCAAATCGTCACAGCGCCCCAGTCTCAAAAAGCTGAGAAAAGGGCAACACGAGCAAATGTTCTGAATGCCGGAGTCGGTTATTGTGACACGTATTAGAAAAAGGTATAAGATGGACGAAAAGGCACTGGAATCCAGCGGTGGAGTGAATTTGCAATTCCTTAGGTCTAGCTTCCGTATCGAGGTCCTTTGTGCATCGCCGGAGCAATGCAAAGGGAAGGTATAACGATTTGCAGTCACCAAATGCTCCGGACAAGATGTCTTGTTTTTACCCAAGCTAAGTTTCAGATATTTTGCACCCACCTCTGACGCAAACTGGACCCATTTGTCAAGGTGGGCAGCATGAGTGGAGTTCAAATCAAAACGAACCTGAAACACTCGAACGCCAGTTCCATCATGGTGCAGCAACAGTTCATTTGCTCTTTCAATGAATACCTCTGATCTTGGCCTCCTAGAGTCAGTGGAAGTGGTGCAATCTGAATTGCCTTCAGCAAGAATTTTGTCATCAAGAATAATAGGTCCGCGTTTCCACGATCTCGTGGAAGCAGTACTAGTCACCCTAGCATCTTCGATTGCAAGCGATGCAAACATATTTTCGAAAACATCATCTGGTAAAGTGTTAGTCAAATTTCCAGCATTTTGTTGGCATGCTTTTCTCTTCCTATCCTTGGGACGGTCTCCTGAAATAAATACAAAATAGATTTATCGTTCCAAACATAAAAGGAATATTACGGTAAAAAATAGATAAAAGGAATAGAGAGCTCAGTAATATAATAGCAATTTGTGACTCCTAATAAGAGCGGTAGAATGTGGATTTCCCGTACGAAGCATCAAGCCTGGATATAGAAATTTTGACCAGCAGAGACAACATTTGAACACCATATCAATGATGGCCCGAGACAAGATTATTTGCTTTTGTGAAGACAAAATTCATTTGATATTAAACAGCTATAAATGGGATCGCCGACAAATGGAAGTAGCAGCACAACCTGAATTTTCATGGGCGAGGACGCTATCAATCGACAGCGATGCAAACATGTCATCCAGATCTTCATGTGCTGATCTGCTGCTTAACTCTCCAGCGTGTCCTTGGGGTAACCTCCTCTTCTTATCCTCGCGATAACCTGCTGGAATAAAAGAGAGTGATGCACAATGTTTCAGTTCAGAAACATCAATGTAACATCAATTCAGGCCTAACAAACTAGTATACCAAAATCGAACTAGCTTTGATAAAACTGAAGCCGTTGCATGTACTGACAAGTGACAAGCGACGCAAACGACATGTACGAAATTCGTTGGAGTATCAAATGGACAAGCATCATCGAGAGCTTAGTCTCACACGGGCGGACAACCCTACTCGATCAAGAAGTTACCCGAGGCCTGGGTACGGCGGTAGCAATTATATTAATAATCCTGAAAGGTAGAGTAGCGATCGAGGGCATTGATCGTCCGATCGAGAGGGAGACCTGGCTGGGCGTTTGTCGGCGTCCACGGTGATGCGCGGCTCATGCCGCCGGCCGGCGAGGGTCGATCGAGTCGACCGACCAGGGAGCGGCCGTTCCAACGGGGGAGGGGGGAGGGTTTGGAGATCACGCGCGGTCGTACAATATTACTTAACAAACGCACGCAGGGACGAAAATAACTCGGCCGGCGGCACGCCGGAGATTGATTGCAGGGACGAGGGGGAGATTTTCCGTCGAGTTCGTAGGCCCTGGCCGGGGTCGGGGCCGGGAGATATACCGGGGAAGGCGTTCTACTCAACTCAGTCCCGCAGTCCGATTCTTCGTCGCCCTCGATGTGCCTCTGGACCGTCGATCACTCGATCTCGGTCCTCACTAATAACCATCCGACGGCCCAAGCCCACGCTGTTTCCGTGGGAAGCACGAACCGACCCGACGCCTCGCCCGATCGGCCACCAGAACTGACCTCTGTGTACAATCGTTTTATTTAACTTAGCGTCGGATCAGCTCTGTGTACAATCCGATCCAATGGCCATCACGTTGTTGCTTCCAGCTAACCACGCAAAAAAAAAAAAAAAACTAACTGCGTTGAGTGCGCTTGGACCATGCACTCTTCTATGTCGATGGTTGCCTTGTTGATGACAGAGAGTTCATGACCCACAAGCTCCTCCGTGAACAAAATGACGGACGAAGGGCGGCGGCGGTAACGAGAGGCAGCTTGATTGTTCTTGGACCACGCATCATTCTACGTCGATAGATGACTTGTTGACATTCGAGAGCCTGCGACATGTGTTGATCTCATCCGCCTGATTAATCTTCATCTTCACTTCACTTCACTACTATTAATAATTAATAATAATATTAAACAATCAAACAAGAACTTTTCTAAACGCACCCCACGAAATGTACACGGACCCATTACCGCCGCATGATTAGGCCCACTAAACTTAATCTAACAGCTAACGTTAATCTGTCATACTCTGTGTGCACTTAGTAAATTGCATTGACTGACCGTACTCCACCTTTGAAGAAAATTACCCACCATGCCACCAGTAAGTGAAAAGTAACGATTCAATACTAAGGCGTTGTTTTTTTCGTACTCCGCCTGCTCTGTCCCTCACATCCTTCCCGAATCCTAATGACATAGCCTCCTAACCCTAGCCGGTTGCGCCTCCGCAGAAAAGGAATCGATGGTGGAAGGATAGGTTGAACCCCGCAGGTCCTAGGTGTCGCTGCCGAAGAGAAAAGCAGCCCCAACACACCGAAGGGCACATCGGTGCGGCGAGCGCGCACCCAACTACAAGTCCGCCCCCACCAGTGGCAGCTTCAGGAATTTGCAACCGGGTATCATGTGTATTCATTTTGCCAAAATCATTGCTGTTTTTTTAAAAATTGTCACTCTTTTGCCAAAATCAACACTGTTTTGTAAAAATCATGGGTATTCACATGAAGACCCAAGAATACCCCTACCGCCGCCCCTGCCCCCCCCCCCCCCCCCCCCCCCCCCCCCGCCACCAATCCCCTATCTTCTTTGCTTTGAGAGGCACGCCACCCTCACCCGCGCTGCCGCTGGATCATGGATGGCAGGGCGAAAGGGCAGCAGGCGATGGCGGGCCTGTACGTGCCAGTGGATCTACATAAGGTGTCCCAGGGCTGGCACTGCGGCCAGGTGACGTCGCTACCGCCGCCGAGCACCATGGAGAGCTGCCGCGCGAGAAGTACTCGCCGCTGCCCTGCCCGGCGCCGGACACCACGGCCCCTGTATCTCTGTTGTCGACGACTCAAAGACCGGCGTGGTGTTGGCCGGCTTCAGGTCGGCGCGGGAGATCGCGTCGGCGGCCCGGGGAGTCGCGGCCTAGGCGGGCGAGCACATGGGACCTGTAGCTCTGGTGCCGGCCCTGCTCCTCCCGGAGGAAGGCCCTAGAGTCGAGCCGCAGGGTAAGCCCACTCTGGTGAAGGATTGGATCGCTGGAGAATGACCTACTCTGTTCTTCAATTGCGTTCTGGTGAACGACATGCTCAATCTTGTACGTCTGTTTGCTTTTCTCCTGCTATCTTCCCCATGAATCGCTAACTGAAATTAGGAACATCAGATTGCTTTCAACTTGATCAACCTCTGCCTTTTATTCGTGGAAGAAGCAGCCGGTGAGGACGACCTGCTCTCCTTTTCAATCCGGTGCGTAAGTCTGAAGTTTCCCTTTCTCATGCCATGTTCCTATGAATAGCTCACTAGAACTGACAGAATTTTGATCGTAAGACTGCTTTCAACTTGATCAAGCTTTCCCTTTTATAAAAAGAAGAATCAGCCGGGGTTGTATTTTGTATATTGAGATGGAAGAAGAGGCTAACACATCGTACCATCGTACCATCCAACATGAGCTACCAAGCTTTCCCTTTCACATTTACTTTTCTCTCGTCCTGAAATATGGCACTTGCACAAGTTTTTTGTGTTCATGATTACTTTTCAATTGCAGAGCTATATTGTCCAGTTTGGTACCTCATATTGGCATGAAATTAAAAAATTCAGATGAAGCTTGGGCATTTTCGCTTAGCTGTGGTGGTCAAAAGGGCTTTGACGTCCGAAAAAGGTATACGAACAAAAGGTCCGCAGATGGCAAGGTAACCTCATGTCGATTTATTTGTGCAAGGAAATGGAATGCTTAATCTCTTTTCCCAAAGTAATTTCAGTTATCAAGTCTGAAAATGTACAAGTAGCAAGGGCTACATGGGCTAATTCAGTTAACAAGTCTGAAAAACTAAATTCGGTTATCAGCTAATCGGCCGGCAGCGGTGCGACTGTTGGGAAACCGGGGCGACCGAGTGTGGCGGCGGCCTCGTGCGTATCGCACGGGCTAGCCCCTCCCGTTTCCCCCAGTTTACGTTAAGTGGGTACTTATCCCTTGACCCCTACCCCCTATATAAAGCAACGAGGAGCTATCATTGTAATCCTTGATCATTGATTAATAAAGCTGGTCTCCTCCATCTCTCTGTGTCATTTTACTTTCGCATACTTCGACTACATCGACTACTTCGTCTACGACGCTCGCTCTCGCTCCGCAACCTCGGACCGGACTCGCCGGCGGAGTTGCGGAACACGTTATCAGCACGCTTCGCTCCATCAACTCTCCGTCAAGCCTGCGTCAAGCCTGCGTCAAGCCTGCATCACGCAGGTTTTCGTCGATCCCGCGGAGGTATAAGATCCGATCCCCACTTTTTGCAAAAATGGATTCCTCTCGTTACTACGATTCCGTTTTTGCGATTAGATTATTATTCGGATTTGATCTACCTATGGTGCAGATTTTCCTCCCAAGAACCGAGCGGACGAACATGTCGCCGACCAATGTCGATGTTCTTGGACCACGAGGGACTTGTTGACTGCACTATAGGGAGTCGGCACAGATCGCGACCCAGATGATCACGGTACCGCCGCAAAAGCACCAGCTGTGCCATGCGCCGTCGGAGTTCCGGACGAACACGACGAAGATCCGCATCCCGAGGCCGGCGTCCAGATGACGCTGTGCTGCCCGCCGTGGACGTCGCCGTAGCCGCGCGCCACGCACCGTGGCCGCGCCGTCCCGTGGCCGTGCTGCCCGCCGTGGACGTCGCCGTAGCCGCGCGCCGTCCCGTGGCCGTGCCGCGCCCCGTGGCCGCGCCGCGCCACTGGCCATGGCCAGCCCCGGCCGCCCCCGCGTGCAGGCCCCGCCGCGCGAGCTGGCCGGCCCTAGGCCGCCGCCGGCGCGTGCCTTGGCCGCCGTCGGGTGGCGCCAGGCCCCGCCGCGCGAGCTGGCCGGCCCCAGGCCGCCGTCGGGTGGCGCCAGGCCCCGCCGCGCGAGCTGGCCGGCCCCAGGCCGCCGCCGGCGCGTGCCTTGGCCGCCGCCGGGTGGCGCCAGCCCCCGCCGCGCGAACTGGCCGGCCCCAGGCCGCCGCCGCACCCTGGGCGCTAGGGGAAACCCTAGCGTCGCTGCGGGCAAGAGCTGAGCGCAGTGCCTGGGCCGGCCCGCTGGCTGTTGGGCCGGATGGGCCGTGGCCGTGGGATCCCTCCATAAAAAAAATGAAGAGGGGCGCCGGCTGTCGCGTAAAAAAATTGCGGTTTAGCCCCTGTAGTTTTCAGTTTTCGCGCGATTTTTATTCCTGCAGCAATATTTCGCGTAGACCCCCTGGAACTGTCTGTTTTCGCTGAAAATGCGAATTTGGGCTTAAAAATACCTCGGGAATTCAATTTTTGGGCTAGTTTTCACATACTAGATGCGCTTAACATGCTATTTTTTGTAACATGATATTATTGTATGATTTTACTGCTGTAGATTAATTGTTTAGCACTCTTAATCATTTAGTAAGTCATATAATAGCATGTTTTAAATATTGAAATGTCATTTTATTGAATAAGTTTATCAACATCGCTTTGTGCAAAAGATTACCTGCTGTAATCTCATGATTTTTGCATAAATCGCAGATGGCCGGAATTGTCCACAAGGAGTTTCCTGAGTTGGCCCAGACAGGGCTGAACTACCTGTCATGGTCCTCGGACTGCGAGATCTTTCTCCAGGGCAAAACCCTCCTGAGGGCGATCGGTAAGGGGGCCCAGCTGGCCGTTACTGATCCCAAGTTCGAGACTGAGAATGCGCAGGCTCTGCACTTTCTCCGTCATCACCTGTCACCTACTCTGAAAGATGAGTATATGGCTGAGAGCAGTGCTTCTGGCCTCTGGACCGCTCTTAAGCAGCGGTTTGAACGGCTGAAGTACACTGTGAAGCCACGTGCAGAGGCAGAGTGGATCCGTCTGAGGTTTGCGGACTTCAAGACGGTTGGGGAGTACAATTCGGCCCTGCACCGGATTTGTACGACTCTTCGGTTGTGTGGTACTGAGATTACCGACTCCCAGAAGATTGAGAAAACCCTATCCACTTTCCACCCCGACGCGGTCCAGTCCTCACGGAACTACCGCCAGGGGAACTACACGAGGTATTCAGAGTTGATTGACGTCCTCCAGGTGGCGAGGCGCAAGACGAGGTTCTCAAAAAGAACTTTGTCGCGCAACCACTTGGGGGGAGTTCTCGCCAGGAGGTGAACGCTCTCAAAGTCCGCAAGCCTCAACAGAAGAAGAGGGGCCGGAAGGGCAAGAAGAAGGGCCCTCACCCCCCCGCCCCGGCTAAGCAGAACAAGCCGGGCAAGGGAGGGCAAAGGCCTCAGGACTGCTTCCGTTGTGGCTCGGTGGAGCATTTCTCCCGCCAGTGCCGCGCACCACCGGAGGTCGTTGATGCATATAAGGCTCGGAAGGCACGTGAGACGCACCTCGCCTTGGTTCAGGAGGGAGCTCCACCGGCGCCCATGGCGGCACCCGTGATGATTGCTACTCCCCCTGCTGCGCCTATAGAGGCGACCCCCGTGGTGCCCATCGCGGCAGCTTTGGCGGTCTCTACCGACGCCCACGTCGCCATGGAGGTTGACCACATGGCCGCCTCGGCGGCGCCGCCACTAGACATTGATGCTGCCTCCAAGATAATTTTTGAGGAGGATCAGCTCACTAGTATGGAGATTGCGGCGGAAGTGAATGGCTTCTTCACCGAGTCCACTTAGCATACCTCTTTGGTTATCATGATTCCGTGCTTTGATACAATAAAATTGAATAAATTCGATTTGGTTGTAAGCTCTATGAGAGCATAAACTTATTCTTTACTTTGGTGATTGGATGACATTTATTCATTTATTCCATTATTTATACATGATAGCATGTTATGTTCTGAGATGTGTGCATTTATTTTTAATGTATTTTCTTCCTCATTACATTAATTAGATGTCATATTTTAGAACGCGTGTGGCGCCCGAATGGAGGAAACGTGCCTTGCCGATAGCGCCACCACTCATACCATTTTACAAGAAACTAAGTACTTTGAGTCCATTAAAAAATCTCCGGGAAGTATTATGACAATCGCCGGCTGCGGTTCTCACATAGTTGGCTCCGGACGAGCCACTATTATACTCCCCATGGGAACAACTTTGATCATTAATGATGCGTTGTTGTACCCGGAGTCGACTCGTACTCTATTGAGCTTTAGAGACATCCGCGCTAATGGTTTCCATGTTGAGACCGATGATGAAAACGGCAAGGAATGCCTACTCATCGCAAAGCGGGATGCAGGTGGTAAACATGTTATCGAAAGGCTTCCTTCGTTTGACACAGGGATATACTACACTAAGATAGTAGCACCGCCCGTGTACACTACCCTCAAGACCGTCTTTAGAAGCTCTGAACTCTTCTGCCTCTGGCACGATAGGTTAGGCCACCCCGGACTTAGGATGATGAGAAATATAATTAACAACTCGCATGGCCATAATGTTAACGTGAAGAACTTCCCGAATCCTGATGATTTCGTGTGCTCTGCATGCGCTAAGGGGAAGTTAGTCATTAGGCCATCACCCCTCAAGGTGAGGGATGAAATCCCCGCGTTCTTGGAACGTATCCAAGGGGACATATGCGGTCCAATTCAGCCCCTCACGGGGCCGTTTCGGTACTTCATGGTGCTCATTAATGCTTCCTCTAAATGGTCCAATGTTTGCCTGCTGTCAACAAGGAACCATGCCTTTGCAAAATTGATCTCACAGATCATACAAATGCGGAATAATTTCCCGGATTATCGTATAAAGTCTATTCGAATGGACAACGCCGGAGAATTTACTTCAAAGGCGTTCGATGATTATTGCATGGCAATGGGAATCAAAGTTGAGCACTCGGTACCACATGTTCATACACAAAATGGACTTGCCGAGGCATTGATTAAAAGAATTAAATTCATTGCCCGACCGCTCCTTCAGGGTTGTAATTTACCAACTACATGTTGGGGCCACGCGGTGTTACACGCGGCTAATCTCATCAACTTTCGACCGTCGGCCTACAACATCCACTCTCCTGTTCAACTTGCGCAAGGGTCGGCACCGAAAATTTCCCACCTTCGTAGGTTCGGTTGCCAGGTATATGTACCAATACCACCCCCTCAGCGATCGGCGATGGGCCCGCTCCGTAAGTCGGGGATATACGTTGGTTATGAGACTGTGTCCATAATCAGGTATCTGGACCCCATGACAGGAGACTGTCACACGGCTCGTTTTGCTGATTGCATTTTTGACGAGGATCTTTTCCCGACTTTAGGGGGAGAGAATCAACCCCTTGATGCTAAAAGTCGAGAAATCACGTGGCAAGCCACGGGGATCCACGCTCATGACCCGCGCACTGCTGAGACTGAGAGAGAAGTCCAAAAGATAATAGATTTGCAGTCTTTAGCAAATCAACTGCCCGACCACTTTAGTGACTTAAAGACTGTGACAAAATCGCATGTGCACGCGCGCAATGCACCGGAAAGGGTTGAAATACCGAAGAAAAATGATGGTATGCCCGCTCCCGTCCAAAGGCCTAAAAGGACGAGAAATCCGGCTTCTCAAATCCCAAGTACTCGGGGACGCCCGACGAAAAAGGATAAGAGAGATTTATCACAGCCTGTCGCCAAAGTACCCCAAATTGAAACAGGGAGCCAGTCGAGACCTGGCACAAGTACGGAAAATTCAGTGCACGAAATTCCGGACTTAAACTTTCCCATAGGGGAAACACCCAGCGGAGATGTGAGCGCACACATCGGCGCGGGAAATCTAAAGGACCTTGCTCCCATAATGGGAAATTTGGTAGAGCAAGTGTTTGCGCCTGATGCGCTCCATGAAGAAATTGCCATAAATTATATTTATACGGGGGAGTCCCTGAACCGAGCAACGGTGATTGTCGACATCAAATTTGCTACGAAAATTGCCTCAATCATAGATCTTGACCCTGAGCCTAACACGCTCGCTGATTGCAAGAAAAGGTTGGATTGGAAAGATTGGCAGCAGGCAATTACTGCCGAATTATTATCTCTCAACAAAAGGAAGGTGTTCGGACCAGTTTGTCGAACTCCTCCCCACATTCGCCCTGTTGGCCATAGGTGGGTTTTTGTTCGAAAGAGAGATGAAAATAATAAGGTAGTATGATACAAAGCAAGGCTCGTTGCTCAAGGGTTCACTCAACGACCAGGTGTCGATTTTGAGGAGACTTATTCCCCAGTCATGGATGGAGTTACCTTTAGATACTTGATCTCGATGGCAGTAAACATGGGCTTGAAAATGAAACTAATGGATGTTGTCACTGCTTACCTATATGGTAACTTGGATTCGAACATATACATGAAGGTTCCAGAAGGTATCCCTGTTCCGAACCATGATAGAGCAAATAGGGGTCTATACAGTGTTCAACTTCAAAAGGCACTGTATGGACTCAGACAGTCTGGTAGAATGTGGTACAATCGTTTAAGTGATTTCCTTCATGAGAAGGGCTACACGAGCAATAAAGATTGCCCATGTGTTTTTATACGGCGATCCCAAGATGAATTCTGTATAATCTCGGTGTACGTGGACGATTTAAACATAATCGGTACGCCTGAGGATATTGAGGAAGCGAGTTCCTACCTGATGTCGGAATTCGAGATGAAGGATTTGGGTAAAACTAAGTTCTGTCTAGGTCTGCAACTTGAACATTCCCCTAATGGGATTCTAGTGCACCAGTCGGCCTACACCCAGAAGGTGTTGGAAAGATTTGGATTTGATAAGGCATATCCTTCTAAGACCCCGATGGTCGGAAGATCTTTACAGCCAGACAAGGACCCGTTCAGGCCAAAGGAAGAGGGGGAGGAAACTCTGGGACCAGAGGTTCCTTACCTGAGTGCAGTTCGAGCACTCATGTACCTCGCAAATTGTACACGGCCAGACATTGCGTTCGCCGTCAGTTTGCTTGCTCGGTACAGTTCTAAACCTACCAAAAGACATTGGAAAAGTGTCAAGGACGTCTTCCGTTACCTGCAAGGGACCAAAGATCTTGGTCTATTTTATAAGAGGAATCAAGACCTATCTATTATAGGCTATGCCGATGCTGGGTACCCGTCGGACCCGCATGATTGCAAATCGCAGACTGGATATGTTTTCGTTTGTGGTGGAACTGCGTTTTCCTGGAAATCGTCCAAGCAAACACTTGTGTCGACTTCCACGAACCACTCGGAAATCATGGCACTATTCAAAGCGTCAAAAGAGTGTGTATCGCTTCGGCGGATGATCGGCCACATTCAGCAGACATGTGGGCTGAACACCGTACAAACCCCTACCATTATCTATGAAGATAATGCTGCTTGTGTTGCACAAGTCCAGATGGGTTATGTGAAGAGTAACCTCACAAAGCATATTAGTCCCAAGTTCTTCTATGCGCATGAGCTGCAACAGTTGAACGAGGTGAGAGTTTTGCATACTAAGTCCTGTGACAATCTTGCTGATATGTTCACTAAATCATTACCGGCATCAACCTTAGATAGGTGTGTGCGTGGAATCGGTATGATGAGACTTAGAGAGATGCAAGGTTCAGGGGGAGAAACTTCACAAACTCGTCGCTAAAATCTCAATCCTGATGATCGAGTACTCAACTTGATGGTTGAGTGGATTGTACTCTTTTTCCCTTGAGTGAGTTTTCCTGATGTTTCTCACACGAGGTTTTTGACGAGGCAATTCGTGCAATACAACAACGTATACTGTGTGCTCTTTCTCCACATTTTTTCCGACTGGGTTTTTCGGAGTTTTGAGGCATGGATATACGGATAATTACCCAAGGGGGAGTGTTGGGAAACCGGGGCGACCGAGTGTGGCGGCGGCCTCGTGCGTATCGCACGGGCTAGCCCCTCCCGTTTCCCCCAGTTTACGTTAAGTAGGTACTTATCCCTTGACCCATACCCCCTATATAAAGCAACGAGGAGCCATCATTGTAATCCCTGATCATTGATTAATAAAGCTGGTCTCCTCCATCTCTCTGTGTCATTTTACTTTCGCATACTTCGACTACTTCGACTACTTCGTCTACGACGCTCGCTCTCGCTCCGCAACCTCGGACCGGACTCGCCGGCGGAGTTGCGGAACAGCGACAATGATGGCGTGGCGCAGCCGACCACCAGCATGGAGATGGGTGTGCAGGTCGTCGATCATGGGGTTGCTGCGTGCGTATGCCGAGGTGTTCATCACGGGCGACGACTCGAGGAGGCCGACGAATAGGACGCTCTTGGACTGGCATGGCGGGGGGGGGGGGGGAGGCCATGTAGCACGCGTTGCTCTGGTTGCCCTGTATCCTGGACGCCGCCGACCACGGGGGCTCCGGCTGCACGTGTTTCCCGGCCGCCTCCGACCAGGGGGGCTCTAGCGATGTGTTGCTTTGTATCCCGGCCACCGCGGACAGCGAGGGCTCCCTCTGCACGTGTTGCTTTGTTTCCCGTCCGCCGCTGACCACTCGGGCTCCGGCTTCACGTGTTGTTCTGCGTCCACCGCTCCTTTGGTGACGATGGGGACGCGCTGAGAGCTCATTCTACCACGATGGAGAATTGGAATTTTTTTTGAGAGGGAGAACGGGGATTCTAGGGGAACGAGGAGATTATTGAAATTAGGAGGTCATCATGGTTTGGATATTTTTATTGTTTTTCTTTTCGGTTTCATATTACTATTGGATTTTGTTGTTTCTCACTAAGAGTTATTCGACTTATAATCCCAATGTTCTGTTGTTATTTTCCAAACTATTAAAAATTGGGTATGTGCTTTATTGTGAACATTCACAAGAGAAGCTTAATATTTGAAATAACAGGTTGCAAATACCTTCGTTGCTCTGGACCTTGTCATGGAAGGATTAACACTAAATGACTATAAATGAATTGCATTGGCCAGGACCTTCAGATTATGAGTAAGCGTCGTCCCACCTTTAGTGGTTTGTGCTGTTGGAAATATGCCCTAGAGGCAATAATAAATTGGTTATTATTATATTTCCTTGTTCATGATAATCGTTTATTATCCATGCTAAAATTGTATTGATAGGAAACTCAGATACATGTGTGGATACATGGACAACACCATGTCCCTAGTAAGCCTCTAGTTGACTAGCTCATTGATCAATAGATGGTTACGGTTTCCTGACCATGGACATTGGATGTCGTTGATAACGGGATCACATCATTAGGAGAATGATGTGATGGACAAGACCCAATCCTAAGCCTAGCACAAGATCGTGTAGTTCGTTTGCTCAGAGCTTTTCTAATGTCAAGTATCATTTCCTTAGACCATGAGATTGTGCAACTCCCGGATACCGTAGGAATGCTTTGGGTGTACCAAACGTCACAACGTAACTGGGTGGCTATAAAGGTGCACTACAGGTATCTCCGAAAGTGTCTGTTGGGTTGGCACGAATCGAGACTGGGATTTGTCACTCCGTGTAAACGGAGAGGTATCTCTGGGCCCACTCGGTAGGACTACATCATCATAATGTGCACAATGTGACCAAGGAGTTGATCACGGGATGATGTGAGTTACGGAACGAGTAAAGAGACTTGCCGGTAACGAGATTGAACAAGGTATCGGGATACCGACGATCGAATCTCGGGCAAGTAACATACCGATAGACAAAGGGAATTGAATACGGGATTGATTGAATCCCCGACATCGTGGTTCATCCGATGAGATCATCGTGGAACATGTGGGAGCCAACATGGGTATCCAGATCCCGCTGTTGGTTATTGGCCGGAGAACGTCTCGGTCATGTCTGCATGGTTCCCGAACCCGTAGGGTCTACACACTTAAGGTTCGGTGATGCTAGGGTTGTAGACGTATTAGTATGCGGTAACCCGAAAGTTGTTCGGAGTCCCGGATGAGATCCCGGACGTCACGAGGAGTTCCGGAATGGTCCGGAGGTAAAGATTTATATATGGGAAGTCTTATTTTGGTCGCCGGAAAAGTTTCGCACTTTATCGGTATTGTACCGGGAGTGCCGAAAGGGGTCCGGGGGTCCACCTGCCCCGGGGGGCCACATGGGCTGTAGGGGTGTGCGCCTTGGCCTATATGGGCCAAGGGCACCAGCCCCAAGAGGCCCATGCGCCAGGAGATAAGGGAAAGGAAGAGTCCTAAAGGGGGAAGGCACCTCCGAGGTGCCTTGGGGAGGATGGACTCCTCCCTGGCCGCACCCTTCCTTGGAGGAAGGGCCAAGGCTGCGCCCCCCTCTGCCTTGGCCCTATATATAGTGGGGGGAAGGGAGGGCAGCAACACCTAAGCCCTGGCGCCTCCCTCTCCCTCCTGTGACACATCTCCCTTCTCCCGCAGCGCTTGGCGAAGCCCTGTTGGAATCCCGCTACTTCCACCACCACGCCGTCGTGCTGCTGGATCTCCATCAACCTCTCCTCCTCCCTTGCTGGATCAAGAAGGAGGAGACGTTGCTGCTCCGTACGTGTGTTGAACGCGGAGGTGCCGTCCGTTCGGCGCTAGGATCATCGGTGATTTGGATCACGACGAGTACGTCTCCATCAACCCCGTTCTCTTGAACGCTTCCGCTCGCGATCTACAAGGGTATGTAGATGCACTCCTTCCCTTTCGTTGCTAGTAAACTCCATAGATTGATCTTGGTGATGCGTAGAAAATTTTGAATTTCTGTTACGTTACCCAACAGTGGCATCATGAGCTAGGTCTATGCGTAGTTTCTATGCACGAGTAGAACAGAAAGTAGTTGTGGGCGTCGATTTTGTCAATTTACTTGCCGTTACTAGTCTTATCTTGATTCGGCGGCATCGTGGGATGAAGCGGCCCGGACCGACCTTACACGTACTCTTACGTGAGACAGGTTCCACCGACTGACATGCACTAGTTGCATAAGGTGGCTAGCGGGTGTCTGTCTCTCCCACTTTAGTCGGATCGGATTCGATGAAAAGGGTCCTTATGAAGGGTAAATAGAAATTGGCATATCACGTTGTGGCTTTTGCGTAGGTAAGAAACGTTCTTGCTAGAAACCCATAGCAGCCACGCAAAACATGCAACAACAATTAGAGGACGTCTAACTTGTTTTTGCAGGGTATGCTATGTGATGTGATATGGCCAAAAGGATGTGATGAATGATATATGTGATGTATGAGATTGATCATGTTCTTGTAATAGGAATCACGACTTGCATGTCGATGAGTATGACAACCGGCAGGAGCCATAGGAGTTGTCTTAATTTATTGTATGACCTGCGTGTCAATGAAAACGCCATGTAATTACTTTACTTTATTGCTAACCGTTAGCCATAGTAGTAGAAGTAATAGTTGGCGAGACAACTTCATGAAGACACGATGATGGAGATCATGATGATGGAGCCGGTGACGAAGGTGATCATGCCGCGCCTCGAAGATGGAGATCTAAGGCGCAAGATGATATTGGCCATATCACGTCACTTTATGATTTGCATGTGATGTTTGTCATGTTTACATCTTATTTGCTTAGAACGACGGTAGTATAAATAAGATGATCCCTCACTAAAATTTCAAGAGACGTGTTCCCCCTAACTGTGCACCGTTGCGAAGGTCCGTTGTTTCGAAGCACCACGTGATGATCGGGTGTGATAGATTCTAACGTTCGAATACAACGGGTGTTGACGAGCCTAGCATGTATAGACATGGCCTCGGAACACATGCGAAACACTTAGGTTGACTTGACGAGCCTAGCATGTACAGACATGGCCTCGGAACACAAGAGATCGAAAGGTCGAACATGAGTCGTATAGTAGATGCGATCAACATGGAGATGTTCACCGATGATGACTAGTCCGTCTCACGTGATGATCGGACACGGCCTAGTTTGACTCGGATCATGTATCACTTAGATGACTAGAGGGATGTCAATCTGAGTGGGAGTTCATTAATCAGATGAACTTAATTATCATGAACATAGTCAAAAGGTCTTTGCAAATTATGTCATAGCTTACGCTTTAGTTCTACTGTTTAAGATATGTTCCTAGAGAAAATTTAGTTGAAAGTTGATAGTAGCAATTATGCGGACTGGGTCCGTGAACTGAGGATTGTCCTCATTGCTGCACAGAAGGCTCATGTCCTTAATGCACCGCTTGGTGTGCTGAACCTCAGCGTCGTCTGTAGATGTTGCGAAACATCTGGCATACACGTTTTGATGACTACATGATAGTTCGGTGCGTAATGCTAACGGTTTAGAATTGTGGCACCAAAGACGTTTTTGAAACGTCACAGAACATATGAGATGTTCCGAAGACTGAAATTGGGATTTCAGACTAGTGCCCACGTCAAGAGGTATGAGACCTCTGACAAGTTTCTTAAGCCTGCAAACTAAGGGAGAAAAGCTCAATCGTTGAGCATGTGATCAGATTGTCTGAGTACCACAATCGCTTGAATCGAGTGGGAGTTAATCTTCCAGATGAGATAGTGATGGTTCTCCATAGTCACTGCCACCAAGCTATTAGAGCTTCGTGATGAACTATAACATATCAGGGATAGACATGATGATCCTTGAGCAACTCGTGATGTTTGACACCGCGAAAGTAGAAATCAAGAAGGAGCATCAATTGTTGATGGTTAGTAAAACCACTAGTTTCAAGAAGGGCAAGGGAAGAAGGGATACTTCATGAAACAGCAAATCATTTGCTGCTCCAGTGAAGAATCCCAAGGTTGAACCCAAACCCGAGACTAAGTGCTTCTGTAATGAGGGGAACGGTCACTGAAGCAGAACTACCCTAGATACTTGGTAGATGAGAAGACAGGCAAGGTCGACAGAAGTATATTGGATATACATTATATGAATGTGTACTTTACTAGTACTCCTAGCAGCACCAGGGTATTAGATACCGGTTCGGTTGCTAAGTGTTAGTAACTCGAAATAAAAGCTGCGGAATAAACGGAGACTAGCTAAAGGTGAGATGACGATATGTGTTGGAAGTGTTTCCAAGGTTGATGTGATCAAGCATCGCATGCTCCCTCTACCATCGAGATTGGTGTTAAACCTAAATAATTGTTATTTGGTGTTTGCGTTGAGCATAAACATGATTGGATTATGTTTATCACAATACGGTTATTCATTTAAGGAGAATAATGGTTACTCTGTTTATTTGAATAATACCTTCAATGGTCTTGCACCTAAAATGAATCTCGATCGCAGTGATACACATGTTCATGCCAAAAGATATAAAGTAGTGATGATAGTACCACATACTTGTGGCACTGCCATTTGAGTCATATTGGTATAGAACGCATGAAGAAGCTCCATGTAGATGGATCTTTGGACTCACTCATTTTTGAAAAGATTGAGACATGCGAACCATGTCTATTGGTATATATGCATGAAGAAACTCCATGCAGATGGATCGTTTGGACTCACTTGATTTTGAATCACTTGAGACATGCAAATCATACCACATGGGCAAGATGACTGAAAAGCCTCGTTTTCAGTAAGATGGAACAAGAGAGCAACTTGTTGGAAGTAATACATTTAATGTGTACAGTCCAATGAGTGCTGAGGCACGCAGTGGATATCGATATGTTCTTACTTCATAGATGATTTGAGTAGATGCTGAGATTATTTACTTGATGAAACACAAGTCTGAATTATTGAAAGGTTCAAGTAATTTCAGAGTGAAGTTGAAGATCGTCGTGACAAGAGGATAAAATGTCTATGATATGATCATAGAGATATCTGAGTTACGAGTTTGGCACACAATTAAGACATTGTGGAAAGTGTTTCACAATTAATACCGCCTGGAACACCACAATGTGATGGTGTGTTCGAACATCATAACTGCACCCTATTGGATATGGTGCATACCATGATGTCTCTTTACCACTATCGTTTATGGGTTAGGCATTAGAGACAACCGCATTCACTTTAAATAGGGCACCATGCAATTCTGTTGAGACGACACCGTTTAGAGAAACCTAAGTTGTCGTTTCTTAAAAGTTTGGGGCTGAGACGCTTATGTGAAAATGTTTCAGGCTGATAAGCTCGAACCCAAAGCGGATAAATGCATCTTCATAGAATACCCAAAACAGTTGGGTATACCTCCTATTTCAGATCCGGAAGCAAGGTGTTTGTTTCTAGAAACAGGTCCTTTCTCGAGGAAAAGTTTCTCTCGAAAGAATTGAGTGGGAGGATGGTGGAGACTTGATAAGGTTATTGAACCGTCACTTCAACTAGTGTGTAGCAGGGCATAGGAAGTTGTTCCTGTGGCACCTACACCAATTGAAGTGGAAGCTTATGATATTGATCATGAAACTTCGGATCAAGTCACTACCAAACCTCGTAGGTCGACAAGGATGCGTACTACTTCAGAGTGGTACGTAATCCTGTCTTGGAAGTCATGTTGCTAGACAACAATGAACCTACGAGCTATGGAGAAGCGATGGTGGGCCCATATTCCGACAAATGGTTAGAAGCCATGAAATCCGAGATAGGATCCATGTATCAGAACAAATCATGGACTTTGGTGAACTTGCCTGATGATCGGCAAGCCATTGAGATAAATGGATCTTTAAGAAGAAGACGGACATGGATGGTAATGTTACCGTCTATGAAGCTCGACTTGTGGCAAAGAGAATTTTCACAAGTTCAAGGAGTTGACTACGATGAGATTTTCTCATTCGTAGCGATGCTTAAGTCCGTCGGAATCATATTAGCATTAGCTGCATTTATGAAATCTGGTAGATGGATGTCAAAACAAGTTTCCTTACCAGTTTTCGTAAGGAAAGGTTGTATGTGATACAATCAGAAAGGTTTTGTCGATCCTAAGGATGCTAAAAGGTATGCTAGCTCCAGCGATCCTTCCATGGAGAGCAAGCATCTCGGAGTCAGAATATACGCTTTGATGGAGTGATCAATGTTTTTGGGTTTATACAAAGTTTGTTAGAAACTTGTATTTACAATAAAGTGAGTGGGAGCGCTACAACATTTCTGATGAGTATATGTGAATGACATATTGTTGATCCGGAATGATGTAGAATTTCTGGAAAGCATAAAGGGTTGTTTGAAAGGAGTTTTTCAAAGGAAGACCTGGATAAAGCTGCTTACATATTGGGCATCAAGATCTATAGAGATAGATCAAGACGCCTGATGATACTTTCAAAGAACGCACACCTTGACATGATTTTGAAAGAGTTCAAAATAGATCACCAAAGAAGGAGTTCTTGGCTGTGTTACAAGGTGTGAGTATTGAGTAAGACTCAAGACCTGACCACAATAGAAGAGACAGAAAGGACGAAGGTCGTCCCCTATGCTTTAGACGTAGGCTCTACAGTATGCTATGCTGTGTACCACACATGAAGTGTGCCTTGCCATGAGTTGGTCAAGGGGTACAATAGTGATCCGGGAATGGATCACATGACAGCGGTCGAACTTATCCTTAGTATCTAGTGGACTAAGGAATTTTCTCGATTATGGAGGTGAAAAGGAGTTCGTCGTAAAGGGTTACGTCGATGCGAACTTTGACACTAATCCGGATGACTCTGAGTAGTAAACCGGATTCGTATAGTAGAGCAGTTATTTGAAATGGCTCCAAATAGCGCGTGGTAGCATCCACAAGATGACATAGATATTCGTAAAGCACACACGGATCTGAAAGGTTCAGACCCGTTGACTAATAACCTCTCTCACAAGCATAACATGATCAAACCAGAACTCATTGAGTGTTAATCACATAGTGATGTGAACTAGATTGTTGACTCTAGTAAACTCTTTGGATGTTGGTCACATGGTGATGTGACCGGTGAGTGTTAATCACATGGTGATGTGAACTAGATTATTGACTCTAGTGCAAGTGGGAGACTGTTGGAAATATGCCCTAGAGGCAATAATAAATTGGTTATTATTATATTTCCTTGTTCATGATAATCGTTTATTATCCATGCTAAAATTGTATTGATAGGAAACTCAGATACATGTGTGGATACATAGACAACACCATGTCCCTAGTAAGCCTCTAGTTGACTAGCTCATTGATCAATAGATGGTTACGGTTTCCTGACCATGGACATTGGATATCATTGATAACGGGATCACATCATTAGGAGAATGATGTGATGGACAAGACCCAATCCTAAGCCTAGCACAAGATCGTGTAGTTCGTTTGCTCAGAGCTTTTCTAATGTCAAGTATCATTTCCTTAGACCATGAGATTGTGCAACTCCCGGATACCATAGGAATGCTTTGGGTGTACCAAACGTCACAACGTAACTGGGTGGCTATAAAGGTGCACTACAGGTATCTCCGAAAGTGTCTGTTGGGTTGGCACGAATCGAGACTGGGATTTGTCACTCCGTGTAAACGGAGAGGTATCTCTGGGCCCACTCGGTAGGACATCATCATAATGTGCACAATGTGACCAAGGAGTTGATCACGGGATGATGTGAGTTACGGAACGAGTAAAGAGACTTGCCGGTAACGAGATTGAACAAGGTATCGGGATACCGACGATCGAATCTCGGGCAAGTAACATACCGATAGACAAAGGGAATTGAATACGGGATTGATTGAATCCCTGACATCGTGGTTCATCCGATGAGATTATCGTGGAACATGTGGGAGCCAACATGGGTATCCAGATCACGCTGTTGGTTATTGGCCGGAGAACGTCTCGGTCATGTCTGCATGGTTCCCGAACCCGTAGGGTCTACACACTTAAGGTTCGGTGACGCTAGGGTTGTAGAGATATTAGTATGCGGTAACCCGAAAATTGTTCGGAGTCCCGGATGAGATCCCGGACGTCACGAGGAGTTCCGGAATGGTCCGGAGGTAAAGATTTATATATGGGAAGTCTTATTTTGGTCGCCGGAAAAGTTTCGCACTTTATCGGTATTGTACCGGGAGTGCCGAAAGGGGTCCGGGGGTCCACCAAGGGGGTCCACCTGCCCCGGGGGGGCACATGGGCTGTAGGGGTGTGCGCCTTGGCCTATATGGGCCAAGGGCACCAGCCCCAAGAGGCCCATGCGCCAGGAGATAAGGGAAAGGAAGAGTCCTAAAGGGGGAAGGCACCTCCGAGGTGCCTTGGGGAGGATGGACTCCTCCCTGGCCGCACCCTTCCTTGGAGGAAGGGCCAAGGCTGCGCCCCCCCTCTCCCTTGGCCCTATATATAGTGGGGGGAAGGGAGGGCAGCAACACCTAAGCCCTGGCGCCTCCCTCTCCCTCCCGTGACACATCTCCCTCCTCCCGCAGCGCTTGGTGAAGCCCTGTTGGAATCCCGCTACTTCCACCACCACGCCGTCGTGCTGCTGGATCTCCATCAACCTCTCCTCCCCCCTTGCTGGATCAAGAAGGAGGAGACGTTGCTGCTCCGTACGTGTGTTGAACGCGGAGGTGCCGTCCGTTCGGCGCTAGGATCATCGGTGATTTGGATCACGACGAGTACGACTCCATCAACCCCGTTCTCTTGAACGCTTCCGCTCGCGATCTACAAGGGTATGTAGATGCACTCCTTCCCTTTCGTTGCTAGTAAACTCCATAGATTGATCTTGGTGATGCGTAGAAAATTTTGAATTTCTGCTACGTTACCCAACATGTGCATCTGATTTGTCCGTTGCGATTCTTGTGACTGGTTTCACGTGTTCTTGACATTGCTTGGTACAACCGCAGGGGCGAGGATGTCTTATTGATACAACTTGATGGTTTGCTTCTGTATGAACTAGCAATGTTTTGTTTCTTAGATGCGCAAACTTGTATCTCAGAACTTTGATGAATTATGTCATTTGATCCGCTTCGGTGGAAACTACTAATTTCCGTTGCCTCTATATACACACTTACATATTCTTTTTTCGCAGTACCTATTGGCAGTGGCACATTTGTAGGTACCAGCTAGAAGAAAATAAGATTGAAAAAATATTTTTCTTTGGTTGGGAATATTGTACCTCAAATTTAATTCAGTTTAGATCAAATGATAATAAAACGTGAATTATGTCAGTTATGCAGTTTAAGAGGTCATGGCTGCAATATATGACAAACAATTATATCTGCATTACATGAACATCTATATAGTACCATGGTTGCCGGCAAGGTGTTGGTGATGGCGTTGGTTGCCAAGATGCAGTACCGGGGGGCGCATAATGCAAATATACTTGGCCACAATTTAATTTTCTTCATGGACTGAATTTGTATCAATTAGTTAACGATATTTGGTAGTTGTTACGCAATGGACTTGGAAATGTATTCATAAAGCATGATATTTTTCGGTCGTTTTAAGGACTTACAAATTATCTGCTCTTTGTATGAGATTTCAGCTTTGCAGAAAGTATGTTTCATAATGCAGTATATTTTAGTCGAGACGTGCGTTGCACGTGCATGCTTACTAGTCAACCTACTAAAATGAAACATGGGATAGGGCGCGCTCCAAAGGTGGGGTGTTTTCCTTCCGGGAATGTTAAAAATATGAGTCAGGTTTTTAACGTTTCCAGCGAATGCCCAGATTTGCCATGAGAAAATAGATAAGTTTGCCTTCTCGTGTACTAGGATTTGTCGTTCTAAAGTGAAAATTGTCATATAGTGTAAAATTCTCAGAAAAATTGCCATGTTATGGCGAGTAATTGTCATGCGTACGGTCAGGATCCGATGTACCCGGGGGCGT
The DNA here is from genome assembly GCF_002575655.3 of Aegilops tauschii subsp. strangulata. Taxonomy (NCBI): domain Eukaryota; kingdom Viridiplantae; phylum Streptophyta; class Magnoliopsida; order Poales; family Poaceae; genus Aegilops; species Aegilops tauschii. The sequence goes on from NC_053039.3 coordinate 501,905,941, forward strand.
CAGGCTTTTAGCGCTAAAAATCTGGCATTAGATGTATACTGGGGCCCCTTCCTTTTGTATGTCCCCAATTTTTGTTTGAGGCAGAGGATTCCATAATTTGGATTAAGTTTTCCTACAATTTGGGTACCTTTTGGGCGAAAGTTGTTTTGACGGAAGTTATTTCCAAAGCACTAAAAAGCAATGAACACGACACTGATGATCGTTGTTCTAGCTATGAGATTCGCGCAAAACTTCATTTTTTTGAATTATTAAAAATCTAGAAAACAAACTAGATGAACAAATTATTGCATCACCAAAAAAATATTTTAGATATCTATGAACATATATAAAATCGATCGAGAATTAGTTAATTCTCAGTCAACTAATATGAATGCATTGTTTTTGGATTTGTATGAATACATTTGTAAAATCAAATCGAGAATATCTGAGACAGAGGTCCCTATTTTTCCATGCGGGATTGCTAAATCTTTAACCAAGACACCCTTTTCCATGACACCTACACTATATTTGCAACCAACCACAAAAAAGATGCTTACATCAATCCAAAAGGATGTTCCTGTGCCACACACGCAAAAAACTTGTAATCATTGTGCACAAATGATGTGAAAGTAATAACTAATTTCACAGGTATCAGAGAATTGCCCACTAATTTCAAAATGACAGGAAAAAAGGGTCAAAAGTACAAAGTGAAGAAACAAAACATTAGAGGATACTTTTTTTGGCGAGAGGACAACCTAGCCATGACTACAAGCACCGGAGCAAGTCGAAGACAACCCTCCATCATCGCCCCTCCCTCACCAGAGCCAGGCAAACTTTGTTGTACTAGACAGTCGGGAAGTCGTCATGCTATAGCCCTATAGGACCAGCGCACCATAACAACAACCGCCGCTGATAAAGAGAAGTGTAGATCGGAAGGATCTAACCTGTAGACACACGACCACTGATAGACAAACACCGACAGAATCCCACGGGATCCATTGAAGACAGACCTTCACACACCCTTTGACGATGCAAGAAGCACTGGGGGCTAGACGGGGAGAAACTTATTCCATCTACAGAAACCGTGGATCATAAACAAAGATTCAAAGAAAGCATCCAGGACACGCAGGTACTATGTACGTAGTTCATACATGATGATAAGATCGTACTAACTTGTATCAAGAACTCACATCCATAATAGTATTATCATGATACAACTTGCATATAATGGTCATGGCTAGTTTTATATCCAGAAGGCTCGGACATCATCAAAAAGCGGATCAGCATGACGCAGCAGCTCGAAGCATCGAACCCGGCGGCGCTTGGCAGTAGTCAGTTCTCCGTTCTTGTCATACTTGAGGGTGAACGTAATAAGCTGGAGCAGATGGCGACGAGGTAGGTTCTCCTCATTCACCTCCTCCTTGTAAGGGTCGCTCTCGTCGTCGATGTCATCTTCCTGGTAAGAGTCGCCCTCGTCGTCGTCGTCGTCCTTTTCATCATACACAATGGAGAAGCACTGCAGGATGCAGAACTTGCTTCTGCCTCCCATGTAGACGAGCTCTGCACCAAGGTGCTCCTCGCCGGGGTCCCTGCAGAACAGCTTCTCCTTGCTGAGCCGCCACATGGGGGCCGTCTCACTGCCGGCATCGTCGGCGTCGACGGGCGGCACGTCGGAGGAGCAGAGGTGGCCGAGGGTGTCCTTGTCCCCGGAGAGGCCAACCCAGGCATCGAGCGCGGGGTCAAAGAGGGCTTGGCCTTTGAACGGCAGCTTCCAGCTGCCGTGCTGCTTCCACACGCCGACGCCGTCCTCGGCGCCGGTGTCGAGGGTGAAGGTAGCGGGGGCGCCTTTGCTCACGGTGCTGACGAACAGCGTCCGGCCGTCGGGATGCGCCGCGTGGCAGGTGACGTCGACGCGCCTGAACGGCGGCTTGTCGGCCAGCTTGTCCCACGACCCAGCGTTTTGATTTTCGGTTTGAGATTTTTCTCGCCGCAGACCGAGATGACCGAATTTCGGCCATTTTCAAAATTTCAAAATTTCAGCCGAAATTTGACCAAAGTTTGACTTTAGTTTGACTAAAAATTGACCAAGATTTACCAAATTCGACCAATTTCGGCTGAAAGATAGATTTCGCCCCGGGCCGAGATGGCCGAAATTCGGCCGAAATCCGTTTTTTCGGCACAAATTCAAAACACAGCCACGACCACGCGAAGCTGCTGCGCTCCGGCGGGGGAGGGTAGAGGAGCTTGGTCGAGGACCCGGCGTCCACGGAGACCACGTTGCGGCCGACCGGCATGTAGATTGGGGTGTGCGGGCACGTCCGGCTGTGGGGGCGAGGGCCGAGGGTGAGGCTCCGCGAGTGCACGTCGAAGACGGGGACGGCGTGCTCCGGCCAGCCGCAGTTCGTGATCAGGATCTTGGTGCCGCTGGCGACGAAGAACTCGCCCGTCTGGGCAGGCAGGCGGATGAGGGCCTCCGGCAGGGGCGACCACGCGGCGCCCACCGTCTCGATCTCCCCGTCCTCGTGCCGCGCCGCGTCGTCGTCCGAGTCGTAGTCCGGCGACAGGTCTATCTTTCGGATGGCGTACCCGTCCCCGTCGTCGACCACGAAGTAAAGGTGGCGGCGCTGCCGCTGGCGCTTGGCCTTCCGGCCGACGCCCTGCACGTCGGGGTGGCGCTTTGACGACATCGATCGTCCCTGGTGTTTCTCCTCTTCGCCTTGTTTTCCTACCGAATACTAGATCCGATTCGTTCCTTCTGTTATTATGCCTTCTCTTATCCTTGTATAAAACGATCCGCATACAATTGGAATCCGATCCCAGATTGAAACTGCCATCCAGCAAACACCGATCCATGAAATAGATACATCGATCGGCCGTGTAAAATATGCATCTCTGCAAGGACGCGTGCGTGTATATGTAGGCTCAAGGTCAACAAAAGATTACATGGTTGAGATACGGGAGTTAGGCTTGATCTCCACGTTACAATATACAGCTGTACAGAGAATAGAATCAAGCCTAACTCAACCGCTGATTACAACTAACACAAAAATAAACGCACGCGCTAATATCCCTACACACATATTTCAATATCCCCTCTCAATCACAACTTATCTAAGTTGAGATTGTGTCTGAAAGCTTCGAGCTGTTTCACAGACAATGTCTTGGTGAAGCCATCTGCAAGTTGGTCACCCGTGGGGATAAAACGAATATTGAGTAACTTATTAGCTACTCTCTCTCGAACAAAATGATAGTCCACTTCAATATGTTTTGTCCTTGCATGAAAGATTGGATTGGCTGACAAATATGTGGCTCCAAGATTATCACACCACAATGATGCAACCTTTGAATGTTCCACACCCAATTCCCTCAACAGAGTTTGCACCCAAATTATCTCAGCTGTTGCATTTGCCAGTGCCTTATATTCAGCCTCTGTACTAGACCTAGAGACTGTAGCCTGTTTACGAGCACTCCAAGAAATAAGATTACAGCCAAAACATACTGCAAAGCCACCTGTCGACCTTCTGTCATCTGGACAACCTGCCCAGTCAGCATCAGAAAAAGCACTTACAAGTGTGGAGTCTGATTTAACAAACTTGAGCCCAAGACTTGATGTATACTTCAAATATCTAAGAATTCTCTTGACTGCAGTCCAGTGAGCAGAAGTAGGAGAGTGCAAAAACTGACATATTTTGTTAACAGGGAAAGCTATATCTAGCCTAGTTAATATGACATACTGCAATGCACCAACTATGCTTCTATACCTGGTAGAATCCTCATACCCAAGTGGCTCTCCCTCTGTTAATGAAAACTTCTCAGAAATAGATAAGGGTGTTGGAACAGGCTTACAATCCTTCATACCCACCCTTGTGAGAATCTCTTCTATATATTTTTCTTGAGTCAATAGTATACCACTCTTTACCTTTTTTACCTCTATGCCAAGGAAATAGTGAAGTTGACCCAAGTCCTTCAAGGCAAAATCTTTCCGAAGATCCTGAAGAAGTGCTTCAACAACTTTTGGTGAGGAACTAGTTACAATTATGTCATCAACATAAATAAGCATGAACATAACTACACCATTTTTGTTGAAGAAAAATAGTGATGTATCAGCCTTTGAAGGAACAAAACCAAGTGTTTGTAATCTTGTTGACAATCTAGAATACCATGCACGTGGAGCTTGTTTCAGTCCATACAAAGCCTCATCCAATCTGCACACATATCCAGGTTTATTAGGATCCTCATATCCTGGGGTTGTCTCATGAACACCTTCTCTTCCAGAACACCATGAAGGAACGCGTTCTTTACATCTAGCTCTCGCATGCACCAGTTTCTCGAAATAGCAATGGACAAAATTAATCTGATGGTAGCCGCTTTGAACACATGACTAAAAGTGTCCTCGTAGTCAATTCCATACCTCTGTTTAAAACCTTTGGCAACCAAACGTGCCTTATATTTGTCAATGGAACCATCAGACTTTTTCTTAATTTTATAGATCCATTTGCAATCTATCAAATTACTTCCCCTCTCAAACGGTACAAGATGCCAAGTCTTGTTTCTCATGAGAGCCGAGTATTCTTCATTCATGGCCTCCGTCCACCGTTGATCCCCTAATGCTTCTCTCACATTTTGTGGTTCACCTGTGCTGCAGAAGTTTAACCATCGAACAGTACCATCAGTGCGTATTTTTGGCTGAGAAATACTGGTTTGTAAACGTGTACGAGCCCTCGAAATAACAGGTGGTGGTGGAGGCTGTGGAGGCATAGCCACAGGCGATCCCGCAGCCACAGAGGATCCACCAGGAGTACTGTCCGCCGCGTCAGGGGAGAGATCAACGCCTCCTTCCCCGTTCGTCCAGGAATCGCCGCCTGTTGGCGATCGGCCGGGCCTGTCGCCTCTGCACCAGCCCGTGGGCTGGGGCCACGCGGCGAGGGAGAACCGGCTCCCACGCCCGCTCCATGCGTCTGTCGCACTGATCCCGGGACGGATCGGTCGGGCGCCTAGGAGTGCGTCGAAGACCCTACATGGGATCCCGCGCCTGACAGGGCGGGAGAGTCCTCCTCGTGACCAGGATCTGCTGCGTCACCACTTGTGGAGTCCTGCGTATATTCTGCTTCCTGTACACTTGGAAACTCCAAATTTTGATCAGAAAAAGTCACATGGTCATTTTGCAAATCACCCCATGATCAAATACAGGAGGATTAAGGAGTGTGGGAGGAAGCAAATTGATTTCCGCACGGAGTTGAGCGGGGCGTTCTCGTGAAGTTCAGAAAACGGAAAGATGGACTCGTCAAAGACAACATCACGAGATATATAGACACGTCCACTGGAGATGTCTAGACAGCCTTTATGGAGAGGACTATATCCAAGAAACGCACACCGGGTAGAGCGAAACTGCAGTTTATGTTTGTTGAAGGGGCGTAGGTTAGGCCATACCGCGCACCCAAAAACATGAAGAAAAGAATAATCTGGGGTGATATTGAAAAGGCGCTCTAGTGGTGTTTGAGATTGAATGACTTTACTAGGGAGACGATTAATGAGCTAAACGACAGTAGTGAAAGCTTCATCCCAGAATTTTAATGGCATGGATGCATGAGCGAGTAAGGCGAGGCCAATTTCAACAATGTGTCTATGTTTTCTTTCAGCGGAGCCATTTTGTTGGTGGGCATGAGGACACGAAACATGGTGGGAAATACCAATGCGCTCAAAGAATGAATTTAGTTTGCGATATTCGCCACCCCCAATCGGTTTGCATGGCAAGGATTTTCCTATCAAACAAGCGCTCAACATGTTGCTGAAAATCATGAAACTTCTGAAACACTTCAGATCTATTTTTGATCAAGTATATCCAAGTAAACTTGCTGAAATCATCAATGAAACTAACATAATATGTGAACCTGCCTACAGAAGTAACAGCAGGACCCCAAACATCCGAAAAGACTAGCTCTAAAGGAGCACTAGAGACACTAGTAGACCGAGGATACGGTAACTGATGGCTTTTTGCCTTTTGACATGCATCACAAACAGACTCATGCCTTTTATTTGACACGGGAAGACAATTATTTTTGACTACTTGATCGACTATGACAAAAGAGGGATGCCCTAGACGTCCATGCCACCGAGAAGACGATGCTTTTTGCACACCAAGGACATGCTTCCCACGAACGGATGGTGCATGAGGTAGAGGATAGAGGCCACCTCTACTCTGTGCGCGCAACAGAATTTTCCCCGTTCCCCGTTGTTTGATAGAAAAGAACTCAGGGTTAACTTCCAAGTATGCGTGATTGTCATGAGCAAGTTTTTGAGCAGCAATCAAATTCTTTGCAGATTTGGGAACATGTAAAATATCTCGAAGATGAATAGGTTGATCATGGGTATGAATATGCGCATGACCAATGTGAGCAATTTCCATACCTGACCCACTCGCCGTGTGGACTTGACCTATGCCGGTGTAGCGTTCGTGGGTAGCGAGCTTGTCTAGCTCACTCGTGACGTGGTTGGTTGCTGCAGTGTCGATGTACCAGTTCGTATCAACTCCGTACGAAGTGGCTGCGAAGTTTGTTGTCTTCTCCTTCCTTTTGAAGTTCTTCTCGAACCTCTTCCAGCAGCGATATGCATCGTGGCCGGCCTTGCCACAGATTTGGCATATGACCACGTCGGGGCGGGTATGGTTGTTGTAGCCCCCGCCGCCGCCGTTGTAGTAGCTGCCGCCGCAGTTGTGGCAGCCTCCACCACTGTGACCACCACCGCCATGGCCGCCACTGCCGCCTTGGCCTTGGCGCTGGTTGGGGTAGCCACCAGAGCCACCACGCCCGTCATCAGAGGAGCGCCCGCCTCCTCCACCGCGACCGTTGCCGCTGCTGTTGCTGCGACCCTGAGGATAGCCGCTGCCACGTCCACCCTTGGCGACGAGATTGACCGACAGCTGCTGACTCACCGGGTTCTGCGCCTCCAGACGTGACTCGGCCACCAGGAGCCCGGAGAAGAGTTCGGCGAGGGTGATCGCCTGCTCGTTCGCCTTGGCAGAGAGCGCCGAGACGAAGGGGTTGTAGTCTGCATCAAGCCCCGAGAGGATCTGCGAGACCAGATCGTCGTCGTCCATCTTCTTCCCCGCGGCAGCAAGCCTGTCAGCGATTCCCTTCATCTTGGTGAAGTACGCAGTGGCAGAGAGATCTCCCTTGCGCGAGTTTGTGAGCTGCGTGCGGAGCTGGATGACGCGGGCGCGCGACTGCGAGGCGAACATCGCCTGGATCGCCGCCCACAGCTTGCTGCTCTCCGTATGATCCATCACCTGCAGCAACACCTCTCGGGAAAGAGACCCGAGCAGAAAGCCCAAAACCTGCTGGTCTTGAGCCACCCATGCTGCATAGGCTGGGTTACATACCTTCTCGACGGTCTTGTCCGCCTTTGCCTCCTCGATTTCCTCCGGTGGTGCTGCACGCGATCCGTCAAGGAAACCCATGAGAAGGGCACCTCGGACCGGTGGCAGGACCTGAGCTTTCCAGGGTAGGTAGTTCTCCCTGGTTAGCTTCTCAGCGATCTGAACATGGGCGAAGGAGATGGCTGCCGGAGCGGAGGAACCTGCCATGGCTAGATGTGTTTGTGGAAGAGATAGAGGCTCTGATACCATGTAAAATATGGTTGAAGCGTATGCATCTCTGCAGGGACGCGTGCGTGTATGTATAGGCTCAAGGCCAACAGAAGATTACATGGTTGAGATACGGGAGTTAGGCTTGATCTCCACGTTACAATATACAGCTGTACAGAGAATAGAATCAAGCCTAACTCAACCGCTGATTACAACTAACACAAAAATAAACGCATGCGCTAATATCCCTACACACATATTTCAACAGGCCGTAGGCAAGCTTACACCAAAGCCCAGACCCAAAATCACGATGGCAACTTCGCCGACGGACATGAGAGGCCCCTCCCTCCCCGTCGTCCCTGACGACGTCATCATGGACATCTTCACGCGGTTGCCGGCCAAGTTCGTGGGCCGGTGCCGCTGCCTCTCCCGCGGCTGGGCCACCACGCTCTCCTCGGACGACTTCGCTGATCGCCACCACCGCCTCGCCAACCACCGCCACATCCCTAGGGTGTTCTTCTTGCATCACTCGTCCCGCGACGGACCGCTGATGCACGTCTGGTCGCAGCAGGACAGCCCTAACGGTGCACCATCAACCTTGTTTTTTCTAAAAGCTGCCAATGCCAAAAGGGCCTTACGAGTTGCCACACCTGAGTGCCATGGCCTCGCCGTCTTTCAAACACTCGGCACACAAATCAACTATCTGTGCAACCCGTCAACTGGTCAGATGGCGACACTCCCAGAGCCCCAGAACACGTCATGGTACCGGGATAATTTTTGCAATGGACACTATGTAAGTCTAGGGCTTGGCTATGACGCACATACAAAGATACATACAGTTGTGCGGATCCACTATCAGGGCCTGGGATGTGATCATGAGGGACTCCCGTGGTCCGTGGAATGCGATCTCTATGTTGTCAATTCGATTGGGCGCTGGCGGCCGATCCATGAGAGGCCGCCGGCTTGGGTAAGACCTGATCGGACAAGTGTCTTTGCACAATGACACGTATATTGGTTAGCCGAACAGAAAAACGACAGCATACCCGCTGAGATGGTCATTGTATCATTCTCTCTCGCTGACCATACGTTCGGGACTCTGCCACCGCCACTTGGTATGGACAAGGAGATACATAGTTCGCCCAAACACCAGTTGACAAACCTCGACGAACACTTATGCTTCATTTCCCATGATCGTTTGAAATCGTGTTACGAAATCTGGTTACTTCCCGAACATGGAGCACACATATGGAATTTGTATTGTCGAATGGACATGAAAAAGGTGTCACTGGATTTGACCAACCCGTTTTTGAAATGGATATACCCACTGGCACGACCCTGCTTGTTGGCCCACGTGAACAGCTACTCCCGGTTGTGTGCATACAACCTAGCAACCGGTGACGTTGAGGACATATTTAGTGAAAGCAGCATGGTCTGTGACGGGATCATATGCTCGATGGATGCCACACTGTATGACGAAAGCATCATCTCGCCAAGGTGACGTGGCCTGGTTGCGACCTATGACGAACTAGGTAGGTCTCTTGAGTTGACGGTATAGGCAGGTAGCTGGTTGAGGAATAGAGACGAAGCAGCTGAGCCTGAAGTGTGCGTGTGTGATGATGCCAATATGGGCTTTGTGCGTGCATGTGGATGGCATGATGGGCCATTAGTCAATGAGATCAAAGGTCTTTTCAGAATCCATCTTGAGAACTAATATTTTCTTTTTAGACTGATGACATTAATAAAGATATCCAAATGCCCAAGCAAGACATTCGTTGGTGGTTTTGCTCTTGATAAACCCATATTCAAATTGCCCACGACCAACCAAGCAAGCGGGGGTTAGATTAGCCAGGCAGGCGGGTCCCTTTGTGTGTCGCCGGTTTCCTCTCCCTCCGCCAGCCGATTCGGCAGCGAGAGGGAGGGGCAACCTCGGATACGTGCGTCCACGGTGTTCTCGGTAGGGCTAGGGCTGAGTGAGTTACAGCCGAGGCCGTTACGATGGTGTCGCGTCTGCATAAGGTTCCCCAGGCTCCGTTCACCCTCTTGCCTTCGTCTCGGAGCCAGTGGGGTGGGGATCCCCGGATCTCGCCGAGGTCAAAATGGTGTCTGGAGGTCGACCGACATTGACCGGTTTGGTCCTCGGATGGATGGTGGTTGTGTGCAGACCAATATTCTTCTTCCTCGTTGGTTTGATTTTCTGTTGTTGTTCTTCCTCCATTGTGTTGCTGCTGGAGGGATGTCCTGCTTTTCCCAGGCTTTTGGCTCGGCCGCGGTGTCAGAACCGGATCCTAGTTCTCTTCCATCTGAAAGGGGCACATATAGCGGTACTCAAAGCCATAGATCGTAAAGGTTGGTGCAGGCGTGTTGGATGCACTTATGTGTTCTTGTCTTTCTCGTGCCGGAGCGAAGAAGTGGGGGAGCAGCATGGCAGTGATGCTTGGATCTAGATGCAGATTATTGTATTGCAAGGGTCTCCTCGCAAGGTTCATGGATGATGACACATAGCTCTTAAGGTCTTCCTGTTTTACTGGTTGTTTTAGGGTGCTCTTTGTTATTCTAATTTTTTGTGCGTGTGTTAGGGTATGCTTGTACAGGTTAAGAACTCTGTATTATGTCATGATTTGAATACAAGCATACTTTCTGAAAAAAAATTGTTCTTTGTATTAGGAGAAGGGGAGACATTTTTTTTTCCAAAAAGCTAGGGTTTCTCTTGCCTCCCGCCGGCGCCGCCGCCGGTCCGCCCCGTCTCCGGTGGCCTTAGGGCCATGGAGGCGGAGAGGATATCAGGCCTTGCCGGTGGGAGGGCTTCGTTTTTAGATCTTTTTTTTTGAATTTTGTTAGGGTTTGTGTCCTACTCAGGAAGGCGAGACGGCGGCGACTCCGTGAAGATGGAATAAAGGTCTCCCTGCCTAGCCCCCGTTCCGGTGGTGCGTCTAGCATCGTCGGTGGGCGTGTGGAGCTGTGTCTCCGGCGGATCTGTCTTTGGTGGATTTGCTCGGATCTGTTCGTTGTTCGTCTGTGTTCCTGTGTCTTCAGGTTGGATCCTTCTGATCTACACTCTTCATCGGCGGCGGTTACTGTTCTGGTGCGTTGGTTTTATGGGGCCTTAGCGCGACGACTTCCCGACTGTCTACTACAACAAGGTTTGCCTGGCTCCGGCAATGGAGGGGCGATGACAGCGTCGCGCCTTTGGCTGGCTTCAGTGCTTGTTGTCGTCGCTAGGTGGTTTATAAATTTAGATGTAATTTTTATTATTTTTAGTGTTCGTTGTACTATCATGATTGAAGATGAATAGATTGGAAGTTTTTCTCGCAAAAAAAAGAAGAGAAGGGGAGACATGCATGCATGGTTTTGTGCAATGGTTGCAGTCAGATGCGCGCGAGCACAACCTAAGATTTCGTAATCTCCCACGCGAAAATCAAATCGAGAATTTCTGAGTCGACTGGAAGTAGCTCCCTGTTTCATCATCAATCAAAACGAATGTTTCTATGCCGCACAAAAGTAATTAAAATATGTTGTTGTGCACATGCAAATGATGTAAAAGTAGCACTAATTAGAGAAGGCCATCCAGCTTTATATCCAGAAGGCTCGGATATCATTGGGGAGCGGACGTGCATGAGGCAGCAGCTGGTAGCATCGAACCCGGCGGCGCTTGGCAGTCCTCAGTTGTCCATTCTCCTCATACTTGAGGGTGATCGTGGTTAGCTGGAGCACATGGCGACGAGGTAGGTCCTCCTCCGCCCTGTAAGCAGGGTCGGTCTCGTCGTCGTCGCTGTCCATCTCATTCTCGTCTACAGCATAGACGCATTGCAGGAGGCAGAATTTACTTTTGCCCCCCATGTAGACGAGGGCAGCGCCATGGTGTTTCTCGGCTGGGTTCTGGCAGAAGAGCTTCTCCTTGCAGAGCTTCCAGGCAGGGGGTGGGTTGCTGCCCCTGCCGGGATCATCATCGCCGGTGGACGCCACACCACCAGCCGTGGGCTTGGCGCCGGCATCGTCACTGGCCAAGGGTTGCACGGTGCTGCTGGCGTCGGAGCTGATGGGCGCCACGTCGCAGGAGCAGAGGTGGCCGAGGGTGCGCTTGTCCCCGGAAAGGCCAACCCAGGCATCAAGCGCGGGGTCAAAGACCGCCTGGCCTTTGAACGGCAACTTCCAGTCTCCGTGTTTCCTCCACACGACGTCATCGGCGTCGAAGGTGAACGTGGCGCGGACGCCGCAGCTCTCGGTGCTGATGAAGAGCGTCCGCCCGTCGGGCGCGCGGCATGGCAGATGACATGCTCATGCCGGAACGGAGGCTGTTCGAGCCTCTCCCACGACCAACCTGTTGTTGCTAGAAGAAGGAGCACACTTTTTTCTCGGCGCACAAACGCCTCGCCGCATGAACGGCGATTTCTTTTCGTCAGCACAAACTGAGGCTCGGCGAGACACCGTGGCTGAGAACACACGCGCACACACACGACTACATCTCTAGCCCCCCTTTGCCGCCCTCACGGCCCTCAGCTCTGCTTAAATAGGCTGACCAACGCATACAGCCAGTGGCCACACACCCCACTAACTCAGGCACCCACGCACGCACCACACCGGCCGCTAACCAGCTAACTACATGCACGCCATGCACCAACGGCTTTATGCATGCAACGCACCGGCCAAGCAACATAGCTACTTGATCCGGTTTTCACTCAACTATAGACTTAGCCACACACACAACGCAGGCTAGCTAATCTAATCCAGCTAACAACCTTGCTTGTCAAGATTACTACTAACACAACCGACGTTGCTGCGTTCCGGCGGGGGAGGGGTCGAGGAACTCCGCAGATCCAAAGTCCAGGGAGACGAGGCTGCGGCCGAGGGGCATGTAGATTGGATTCAGAGGGCCCGTCTCAGGCCGGGGGCCGGGGGTGAGGCTCCGCGTGCGGACGTCGAAGGCCGGGGCGGCGCGCTTGGGCTAGCCGGACTCCGTGAGCAGGATCTTGGTGCCGCTGGCGACGAAGTACTCGCCCGTCTGAGCAGGCAGGCGGAGGAGGACCCGCGGCAGTGGCGACCACGCGGCGCCCACCGTCTCGATCTCCCCGTCCTCATGCCGCGCGTCGTCGTCGTCGGAGTCGTAGTCCGACGATAGATATGTCTTTCGGATGGCGTACCCGTCCCCGTCGTTCACGACGAAGTAAAGGTGGCGGCGCTGGCGCTGGCGCTTGGCCTCCCGGCCACCGCCCAGCACGTCGGAGTGGCGCTTCGACGACATCGATCGTCCCTGGTGTTTCTCCTCTTCGCCGTGTTAGATCCGAGTATCCAATTCCTTCTGGCCCTTCTGTTTTGTAACGAGTTACAGTAATTTTTTACCAACAGGAAAGCCTATCTGCTCGGGATCCGGCTCGGACTTGTTATATCTCTGTCCTTAAATAGATCCACCGATCGATTTTAGGCAGGCAAGAGATCGAACGCACACGCCGCCGCCGCTTGCACACACTCGAGATCAGATGGCAACTTCGCCGACCGGCCTGGGAAACACGGTGGTATTGCCGTGCCCCTCCCTCCCTGACGATGTCATCATGGACATTTTTGCGCGGCTGCCGGCCAAGTTTGTGGGCCGGTGCCGCTATCTCTCTCGCGCCTGGGCCGCCATGCTCTCCTCGGAGGACTTTGCTGATCGCCACCGTCGCCTCGCCAACCATCGCCACAGCCCTAGGGTCTTCTTCTTGCATCACTCGTCCCGCGATGGACCATTGATGCACGTCTGGTCGCCGCAGGACAGCCCTAACGGTGCACCATTGACCCTGTATGTTCCAAAGGCTGACAACGCCAAAAGGGCCTTACACATCGCCACACTTGTGTGTCGTGGCCTTGCCATCTTTCAAACACCCTGTACAGAAATCAACTATCTGTGCAACCCGTTGACTGGTCAGATGGCGGCGCTCCCAGAGCGTGAGAAGATGCCGTGGTACTGGGATGATGTTTTGGGTCGACATTATACGAGTCTAGGGCTCGGCTATGATGCACATATGAAGAAACATGAAGTTGTGTGCGTCTACTATGGGGGTGCCAGATGTGATAGCGAGGGACTCCCAAGGTTCGCGGGATGTGATCTTTATGTTGTCAATTCAAACGGCCGCTGGCCGATTCAAGGGAAGCCGCCCGCTTGGGTAAGACCTAACAGGGCGAGCGTCTTTACCAACGAAAAAAATAGCACGCTATTTCGTCGTTATAGCGCGGTTATAGCATATTCGGAAGGGAGACGTTACGTTTTGGCAAAATCGGCCGCTACGGCGCTAATTGCGTAATTAGCGCGCTACACACGCTATAACGTTGTAGCGTTACACGTTTTAACGTGCAGACCATGCAAAATTTAAACAACCACAGCCCAGCAGGCCCAGCAGGCCAAAACCAACCCACGACCACTACGTTTCTCACTCTTTCTATCTTGAAACTGTTTGAGACTTACAATTTTTATGTCCTAGATTTGGCCCTTATGCATATATTACTTGCTCCTAGCAAAAATTTAGTTGCTTAAATACTTTATTTCTAGATATATTTGAATTTTTTTGCAAACGCTATTTTGAAATATAGCACGCTATTAGCACGCTATAACTTTTGTAGCATTTGGAGAAGGGCCTCGTTATATTTTGTAGCGCGCTATTTTTTTCGTTGGTCTTTACACAAGGACAGGTGTATTGGTTAGCCGACTGGAAAATCAACATCAAACCTGCTGAGATGGTCATTGTATCATTCTCTCTCACTAATCATACATTCGGGACTCTGCCACCACCACTTGGTATGGACAAGGATATACATAGTTTGCCCAAACATCATTTGACCAAGGTCGATGAGCACTTATGCTTCGTTTCCCATAATGTTTCGAACTCATTTTACGACATATGGCTGCTACCCGAACATGGAGCACGTGTCTAGAATTTGCATTGGCGACTCGACATGAGCAAGGTGTCACCAGATATGACCAACCGGTTCGTGAAATGGCCAAACCCACTCGTCACCATCAACAATGGTAGTCGCATCCTCCTCGTACGACCCCGCTCGTTGGCCCACGAGAACAACTACTCCCGGATGTGTGCATACGACCCAATGACGGGTGATGTTGAGGACATGTTTAGTGGAAGCGACATGGTCTATGACTCCATCACAAGCACGACGGACGCTGCAGTGTATGAGGAAAGCATCGTCTCCCCTAGGTGGTGTGGCCCGTTTGTGACCTACGATGGATTAGGCAAGTTTCTTGAATCGTATGGTGTGGGGTGGTATTTGTTCTTAGCCAGCTTGTTTTGCTTCTGGCGTGCTAGACTGTGTATGTAACGAGTTACTCACTTCATCATGGAAGGATCAACGTATCTTCCACTTCCATGTAGGGTTCGTTTACGAAAATTGCTTTTGGAGGCCAAGCTCCATGGAGGCCTCAATTTGCAAAATTCAAAATTCATATTTTTATGTTCCAAAGAAATTCTGAAACAAAATACAGATATACATGGAGGCAAAATGTACATGCGTGTAAATTTTCAAAACGAAATACTTTGAAATGAGGGTTGTGAAAATAAAATGCTGGGGCTTTTCAGCACATGATACTGCCTGAAAGTCCATGAACTTGCTTTTTTGTACTGGTTGCATTTCATTATGAATTTTTACACACATATACATTTCAACTTTGTATACTTGCATTTTTTTCAGATTTTTTTGAAACAGAAAAGTTTGAATTTTGTATTTTTCAGAAAAAAAAGGGGCTACATGGAGCTCGGTGACCAAAACGCCCCACTCGTCCGTCTAGAGTCTAGATGTGACATAATTAGTGATATCTGATTACATATGGGAAGTGCAGCTGTACAAGCAAAGGATATGCTGCAGCCTCCATTCATCGTGTTTCCTTCATGCGCTTCCTCTGTTTCGTTTTTTATTAGACGGAAAGCAGAAAAATGCCCGGCTTTTAACATGCTTTTTTTTTGAACGAAGACGCACGAAGCGTCCGGCTTTAAATTAATAAAGCCTCAAGGCAGCATCCACACAAGGTTCAACCTTACAACCATAACGACATAAGTTCAGCGGGCTCAACGTCCCGGCAAAGATAAGCTAAGAGTTCAAACTAGGGAAGATAGACCATAGCATTGATCGCATCACAGCTAAACTAAACGCAAAAGGCTCAAGCGTGCTGTCCATGCAGTCTTGATCTCGTCATGCACAGCTTGATCTGCTCCATAATCTCGTTCATGCGTCCCTCGTCACGCTGCTTCCCAATGGCGCCCAAGCCTGTAAGAAAATATGACATTTGAAAAGAATCTCAGCAGGGTGAGCAGGGAACTTGTGCTCTATAGTATTTTTGTTCCTCTCACGGTCCAGATGGACCAAAGCATCGCCCCTACGATGTGCCACACTGAAGAATATAGGATTCTGAATATGTATTAGGGACTCAAAGGGCTGTTTATATAAGATACAAAACTTGGAGACCAAGAATAGTGGAGATAGATTACAACTTGAACTACCAAATATATGAAAACCGAATATACTCTAATACCCCCCCCCACCCCCCCCCCCCCCCCGCGCAGTGTCAATGCCAGGTGTACCGATGTTGAGACTGGAGCGAATGACGGTGAATGATGCAGTTGGGAGCCCCTTGGTGAAAATATCAGCAAATTGCGCACTGGTAGGAACATGAAGCACACGTACCACGCCCAGAGCCACTTTTTCACGGACAAAATGAATATCAATTTCGATGTGTTTGGTGCGACGATGCTGAACAGGATTGGACGCCATGTAGACTGCAGAAATATTGTCGCAATAAAAAATGTTGGGGAACGTAGCAGAAATTCAAAATTTTCCTACGTGTCATCAAGATCAATCTAGGAGATGCTAGCAACGAGAGGGGAGGAGTGCATCTACATACCCTTGTAGATCGCGAGCGGAAGCGTTCAAGAGAACGGGGTTGATGGAGTCGTACTCGTCGTGATCAAAATCACCGATGATCTTAGCGCCGAACGGACGGCGCCTCCGCGTTCAACACACGTACGGAGCGGGGACGTCTCCTCCTTCTTGATCCAGCAAGGGGGGAGGAGAAGTTGATGGAGATCCAGCAGCACGACGGCGTGGTGGTGGAAGTAGCGGGATCCCGGTAGGGCTTCGCCAAGCGCAAGCGGGGAGGAAGAGGTGTCACGGGAGGGAGGGAGGCGCCAGGGCTTGGGGTGCTGCTCCCATGTGCCTCCCCACTATATATAGGGGTGGAGGGGGCTGGTTTCTTGCCCTCCAAGTCCATTGGGGCGTTGGCAAAGGTGGGGGAAAGAAATCTCATCATTTCCCTTCCCCACCGATTGTTATCCCCCTTTTTAGGGATCTTGATCTTATCCCTTCGGGATATGATCTTATTCCTTCTAAGGTGGGATCTTGGTGCGCCTTGACGAGGGGTGTGGGGCCTTGCCCCCACTACCCACGTTCATGTGGCCCCCCCATGCAGGTGGGCCCCACTTCGGAACCTTCTAGAACCTTCCCGGTACAATACCGAAAAATCCCGAACATTTTCCGGTGGCCAAAATAGGACTTCCCATATATAAATCTTTACCTCCGGACCATTCCGGAACTCCTCGTGACGTCCGGGATCTCATCCGGGACTCCGAACAACTTTCGTTTAACCGCATACTAATATCTCTACAACTCTAGCGTCACCGAACCTTAAGTGTATAGACCCTTCGGGTTCGGGAGACATGCAGACATGACCGAGACGACTCTCCGGTCAATAACCAACAGCGGGATCTGGATACCCATGTTGGCTCCCACATGTTCCACGATGATCTCATCGGATGAACCACGATGTCGAGGATTCAATCAATCCCGTATACAATTCCCTTTGTCAATCGGTACGTTACTTGCCCGAGATTCGATCGTCGGTATCCCAATACCTTGTTCAATCTCGTTACCGGCAAGTCACTTTACTCGTACCGTAACGCATGATCCCGTGGCTAACTCCTTAGTCACATTGAGCTCATTATGATGATGCATTACCGAGTGGGCCCAGAGATACCTCTCCGTCATACGGAGTGACAAATCCCAGTCTCGATTCATGCCAACCCAACAGACACTTTCGGAGATACCTGTAGTGCACCTTTATAGCCACCCAGTTACGTTGTGACGTTTGGTACACCCAAAGCATTCCTACGGTATCCGGGAGTTGCACAATCTCATGGTCTAAGGAAATGATACTTGACATTAGAAAAGCTCTAGCAAACGAACTACACGATCTTGTGCTATGCTTAGGATTGGGTCTTGTCCATCACATCATTCTCCTAATGATGTGATCCCGTTATCAATGACATCCAATGTCCATGGTCAGGAAACCATAACCATCTATTGATCAACGAGCTAGTCAACTAGAGGCTTACTAGGGACATGTTGTGGTCTATGTATTTACACATGTATTACGTTTTCCAGTTAATACAATTATAGCATGAACAACAGACAATTATCATGAACAAGGAAATACAATAATAACCATTTTATTATTGCCTCTAGGGCATATTTCCAACAAAAAATTGTTGCACGCTCGATCGGTCGATGAAGCTCAACCAGAAGCTGACGGAGCCACACGGCCTCGGCCATAGAATGAGAAATGGACCTATATTCAGCTTCGGCAGAAGATCTGGAAACTGTAACCTGCCTTTTAGAGGACCAAGAAACAAGATTATCACCCAAATAAACACAAAAGCCGGATGTAGATCGTCGAGTATCTGGACAACTCGCCCAGTCTGTATCAGAATAAACTATCAAGCTTGTTGGAGAGGAAGAGTTAAGAAGAAGACCATGATCAAGAGTGCCTTTGAGATACCGAAGTATTCTCTGATACCATGAAGAATATAGGATTCTGAATATTTATTAGGGCCTCGAAGGGCTGTTGATATAAGATACAAAACTTGGAGACCAAGAATAGTAGAGATAGATTACAACTTGAACTACCAAATATATGAAAACCGAATATACTCTAATACACACCACCCTCGCATTCGCACCCCTTTGTGTGGATAACAAGTTAAGTAGATCGACGCTAGTTTGCGGGTTCCAAGTCTGATTAAAAGTATCTCTGACCGCGGTCCATGCAAATCTAGCTATACAACACCTGAAGAAGACATGGTTAGCGTCCTCCCCGAGTCCACAAATGGCGCATGTCCCATTCGCCGGCCCATGGCACTTGGCCACATTATCCGATGTTGGGAGGCGATTACGAAACATTTGCCACATAAAAATCTTAATCTTGAGGGGAATGCGAGCCTTCCACAACCCCCTAGCCATGTCTAGCTCATTCCCCTCCGTAAGCTTCTCGTATAAGGATTTCACTGAGAATTTCCGTGAAGCAGTTAGCCTCCACGTGACCTCATCATTATCCTGGCTGAGGCTCCTCCCCTCGAGCTCAGCCACCAGTGCATTCCAAGATGCTGCCTCTCCTGCCTCCAGAGTCCTGAAGAAGGAGATTGCCGGAGGGTGCACTCTAAGGGCGTCAGCGACCAAACTGTTAGTATCCATGGCAAGCTGATACAGCTCCGGATGTGATTGCCACAGCGGAGTTTGGCCCCTCCAACAGTCATGCCAAAATCGCGTTGACGAGCCGTTGTTGACTGAAACACGGGCCCCAACCGAAAATGCTGGTCTCACCGCTTGGATCCCATTCCAAAACGACGATCCCTTGGTCTTGGCCTTTAAAAGATTGCCGTCCGGGAAATATTTTGCCCGAAGGATATCCGCCCAGAGACCCTTCGCATTTTGGGCGAGGCACCACCACCATTTGGTGAGCAGGGCAACATTCATAAGTTTCGAGTTCGTGATCCCCAAACCACCGAACTTTTTCGGTCTGCAGACCGCAACCCTTTTTACCAAGTGGTATTTGCGTTTCGTCCTAGTTCCTTCCCAAAAGAACCGGGCGCGCGACGTGTCCAGCTTGGCATGCACGCCATCGGCTAGGAGGAACATTCCCATTGTAAATAGAGGGAGGGAGGATAAGCTAGAATTGGTCAAAATCAACCTAGCAGCCGAAGACATAAACCTCCCTCTCCACGGGCTAACCCGATTCACCACTTTGCCATAAAGTGGCGCCCATTCAACTATGGTCAGGTTCTTGTGCGTAATCGGCAGCCCTAGGTATTTGATCGGGAACTTCCCAATCTTACAGTTGAGCAAGTTTGCAATCCTCCTACTTTCGTGATCCTCCATCCCTATGGTGATCACTTCGCTTTTGAGAAAATTTATCTTAAGACCCGACAAAATCTCAAATGCTAGTAGCAGTAACTTAATCGAGGCAATGCTATGGTGGTCCGGCTCGAACAAAAGCATGTGTCATCTGCGTATTAATTGCAGGTGAGTAACACCGCCGGGGATGAGGTGGGGGATTAGCCCTTTAACGTGTCCCGCAGCCCTGGCTTTGTTAATCAGAGCCACGAGGGCATCCGCAACAAAATTAAAGATCAATGGCGAGCTCGGGTCTCCCTGCCGAAGGCCACGTTTGTTGCGGAAGAAATTGCCCATTTCACCGTTGATGGTCACCACCGTGTGCCCACTACTCACAAGGTGCATGATACGGTGAATAAAACCCCCATCAAAACCCTTTTTGATGAGGACCTCACGTACGAACTCCCAGTTCACGCGATCGTAGGCCTTCTCAAAATCTAACTTGAGAAGTACGCCTCGCGACTTGGTACGTTTAAGCTCATGCACGATTTCAAGAAGCGCTAAAGGACCTTCAAGAATGTTATGATGCTTCACAAAACCGGTCTGACTAGAGCTAATCACCCGTTGAGCCATGGGCGCCAAGCGGGAGGCGTAAGCTTTCGCGCAAATCTTGAAAGGGACATTAATCAAAGTGATTGGCCTAAAAATTTTGATGTCCTCGACCCCTTTTACTTTGGGAATCAAGCTGATAGCCCCATAGTTTAATCTCGCAAGGTCTACTGTACCTAACGCGAAACCGTTCACAATATCATAGAAAAGGTGCTTAAGATTAGGCCAGAACTTTTCAAAAAATTCCACTAGCCAGCCATCCGGCCCAAGCGCCGTGTCCGTTTTCATATCGTGCAAAGCCCTATCGATTTCCTCCGGAAGGAACGAGAGAACGAGCCCTTCGTTCTCCTCCTGTGATACCGTTCGGATGGGTCCCAAAGGTCCTCGCGGAGGCAAAGGGCTTTTTCCTCGGCCGTCCCCAAAAGGCCGATGAAAAACTCATAGATGTGGGCCACAATGAGTTCGTTGGTTAGCAAGAGACCATTATTTGATTGTAACCGTAAAATAGTACTTTTACGTTTCCTACCGTTAGCGTAAGCACGAAAATAGCCGGTGTTAGCGTCTCCTTTGGTGACCCATTTGATTCCGCCCCTACGTCGCCAATATTCCTCCTCTGCCCGAAGGATGGCTATGACTTTGCGTTCAAGATCGTACCGAAAGGCCCATTTTCCCTCCGAGAAGGGGCGTTGGTCGGCCTCCAAGTCCAGCGCGGCTATTGCCTCTACAATTCTAGTCCGCTCCTTCTTGGTTTCACTGCCATGGTTAGCCTCCCACCCACGCAGGAACGCCCGGAGTTTGCTAGCCGCCGCGGTCCAGCACTCTGCCGGTCCGCGTTGCGGCCCGAGCTGGGCGCAAATCGAAATTCGACGATCCGCGACCATCTGTACAAACCCCTCGGCTTCGAACCACGCCGTTTCGAAGTAGAAACGCGAGCTACGTCTAATGTAGTCCTCCCCAGAGGAAAATATCAACTGAACATGGTCCGAGCCAATGCGTGTTTCGGCTACAAGCGTGCATAAGGGAAATAGAACCTCCCATTCGGGAGTAAAAAAACACCCTGTCTAACACGCTCCGCACCGGCTGCAATTTTTTGTTAGTCCATGTATATCTAGCACCGGTCCGTGCAGCCTCATGCAATGCCGTTGCCGCAATGGCCCCATTGAACACGGACACCCGAGTCCAGTCAATATTGACGTTGTTTTTGTCCGCCCCCGAACGGATTAAATTGAAATCACCACCCACCATGAGTGGCAAGTTGATAGCTCGTTTGGCCCTGACCAAATTGGTTAGCTCAAGCAAGAAATCAGCTGAACGCGAATGGTCAGCAGGCCCGTACACGCACACAACTACCCATGAGAGACCCGAGGCACGATGTTGAATGGTAGCCACAACAAAAATACACCAATATCCCATTGCAATACATCATAGACATCACAATTACAACCCATTAAAATTCCACCCGAGTGGCCCGTCGAGGACACTCAGTGCCATGAGAAACGTTGCAAAGGGTCAAACTCAAGGAGATCGCGGAACAAGAAGTAAGTTTTGATCGTTTCCTGGAGCGCTACCACGTCAATCCTCTCCTTGGCTATATACTCCTTGAGTTGAGTACGCCTCCCACCGTGGCCACAACCAAGAATGTTCCAAAACAGGTAGCGCATCTATATGATTCGATTTCGAAGGAGCACCCCCCTGGATGTCACCGCTTTCGCCACACGCTTCCGTGCCAGAATCCGGCTGGAAGAAGGTAGATCAGAGGCATCCCTAGCCTCTGTCCCCTCATCGGGACCTGCCTCGCCACCAGCCTCTACTGGTACGATGGTCAGTTGGTTCGAATCAGCACAGCGCGCAGCCGCAGCTGCGAGCATGGCTTGCGCTTCCTCCGGCGCGCGCACCAGCGAAATAATTTCTCCAAACGGAGCACTAATCGCCACGCCACTATCGTCTAAGATGCTAGCCAGATGTTCATCCGAAAATGCTTTCAAGATACAGTAAGAAGGTAAGGGATTACCTGGCGACTCCGGATTCTTGTCGGTGATCCGAAGCTTGGCGCTCTCCAGCGAAGACAGCTCCCCAAGTTTGGCCTTGGCCCGAACGCTGGGGGCCCGCTGCACCACTGGAGTAGCCTTGGAATGCCTGGCCTTGCTGCCCACTTCTGCCGTACCCAAAGCCCGCCCCCAACTCGCCACCAAGAGTCGCCGCCGCCCCCGTCTCAGATGACACATGCTTATTGGCCGGCTTTCTGCCTGCCATCTTCTTGGCTTGACGACCCGCGCTGTTGGAGCCACGCTTGTTGGCAGGAGTCAGGTCGCAGTCAACAACGCACCCAGAGTCTGTCTCCGTTGCCACAACAAGAGAGGGCGTCAGGGCAGCAACTGAAGTGGCCCCAACCACCTCATGAGACTCAGGCCTCGCCAGTAGCGGGGCTGAGATATTGGATCCGTATTCATCGAAAGTCGGCGCAAGGGAGCGGGCCAACGGTGGAACACTCACCTCCGTGTCCTGGGTCGCCACCCCCATGGCACCCGCATCAGCCGAGAGGGCACCCAGCTTGTCCCATGTCTCCGTGTCAATTGAAGTGTCTTGTTGGCTGTCTTCAAAGTCCTCTCCCATGTCCTGCATCTTGGCGTCGCCGTCAGCAGCCATGATGGGCGCCCGGTCCTCTCCCTGAGGTGTTGATCCCGGGCACGCACCGCTAGGCCGAGCGCTTCCCGATGGCCGTGAACCACCAGTGACATCGGGGACTTTGGGTGGGGGGTTGGAAGGACCAGTACCAGGCACCACACGTTCGCCGCCACGCTTGGGCAGAACCTCAGGCTCCACCTTAATCTGACAGCCTTCGTGATTGAACCAAACTTCCACAAAACCATTAAGTTTCTCCGAAGCCTTACACGCTAACTTCATCCTCACTGGCCCCAACCCGATGAAGGACAATTCATCCAGCACGATCGGGCGACCAAGCATCCGGAACCCTTCCTTGATACGGTCCTCACGCCTGTGCTTCTTCGGAATGCCATGTAGCCGCACCCATGTCTCGTGCATGGCCATCGGCTGAACCTCCTCATGCAGCATATCCCGAACCGATGTCGTGATGTCGTTGATAGACAGAAACAGCTTCCCACTAGTCTTTGCCATGTGAAGTAGATCTGCGTACGGGAAAACCACCAAGAAGTCGTTGTCACCTACCTGTGTCACTTGCCAATCCCAAGACCCAGTCACCATGTGCTGTAGCTCTTGCTTGAGGATGCACAGGTTGAGCCTCCCAGGCTCTGCAGAGAGTATGGCCGCGTTCTCGATCCAGGCATCCACTGGCAGCTCGGCCTCGGCTTCCTCATCAAACTCAAGGCAGAAAAAGCCCTCGTCGGAGATGGCGTTACCCATGATCTGCAGATGCAGTTGACGACCCCGCGTCGGGCAGTGAGCAGACGCGTGGCCCTCCTCCTTACAGAGCACGCACAGGGGCTGGAACTTGCACTTGGACTGAAAATGCCCCAGGCGGCCGCACTTGAAGCACTCAACGTCGGGCGCCTCTTCCACTGGAATGGGCTCCTCTGCCGTGCCCTTGGACGAAGAAGGGAGAGCCACCGCTAATGGATCTGCGGGTGCCCGAGGTTTCTTGGCCATCGGGCCACCATGGCCCCCACCACAGTTCAGATGCGCCTCCGGCTTCCTCTCAAGCTCGCGCCGACCTTCTTCTTCTTCTTGCGTTCTTGAAGCTGGATCCACCACGAGGGAGGCGGACCCCAATCCCCCTCGCGCCCGCCCTGGTCACGAGATCCGCCGCGCTCGGCTCTGACCTCACGACCATCAGAGCGCTCCCGCATCGCGCGCTTCGCCTTGTCTCGCAGCTCGCGCTCCCTGCGCCTTTCCGCCTCCGGATCTGAGATCTCCATGGGGCGCTTGTTAGCTCGTCGGTCTCCCATCACCACCGCCGTGAAGGATTTGAGGAGAAGGGGAGGAGGTGGAGAGATCTTGAGGGTGCGGGCGGAGTGAGCGAGGTGCCGCACCTCGCAAGAAGTGGCTGGAAACCCTAAATGACGGTCCAGAGAGCCTCGCCTCATCCATTTATAGCCGGTGGCCGGTCGCGCGGCAGGCCGAGTCGCCACGGGCCGCGGTGGCCCATGAGGAATCGCACCCAGGTCCGTCCCCAGCCCCTGCCCAACAGATGGGCCCGACGCGTGTCTTGGATTGCCATCCGGCCCAGGCCCAACGACAGCGCCCGGCACAACCGGTCCAACCCTAGGCACCGGAGGGGACCGCGACTTCTCCTGACCGCACGACGCCGCCGCCGGCGGCGCAGAGGGAGATGAGGCAGGCAGGCGAGGCCAGTCCTCCTGGACGGTGCTATCCTGTCTGCCACCAAGCACGCCGCCGTCATGGATCTGATGTTCCGAGCCGCTCCCGACACGTCACCCGAGCCCGCGCCCGCACCCCCCTCCGGCGAAGGTTGCCAGATGCACAAGGCCGTGGCCCTGGAGCCTCGACCTTGTGTATAGTACCTGTGCTGACACGCGTATTAACGTTGGTAGCGGTACTCGGGTCTACTTTTGGAATGATGGATGGATCAATGCCTCAATGGTTTCGCTATCAGACACAAATGCGCCCGGTTCGCTGCCCTCCGTCGGGAAGCTCAGTTTCAGAAAAACGGTGGCTGAAGCCCTCGAGCAAAGTTCAAGGATCCAAAGACATCAGAGGCCAAGTCTCTGCCCCCGCCATTGCGCAATTCTGTCAGCTTTGCAAATTCGCCTCGAACGTCCAGCTCGACCCTGACGCTGAGTATTCATTCACCTCGAAGCTCCAGGCAAAACGGTCGATACTCGTCTCGTTCGGCTTGCAATGCTCTGTTCCTGGGCCAAACTGAATTCCCCGGGGCAGCGCTTCTTTGGTCCTCTGATGCTCACCTCCAGGCCAGTTCTATGCGTGGCCCTTGTAACATAAGCAAAAACTATCTTGTACCATACCCGTTTTCTTCTTGATTCAATCACGTGCAAAAGTTTTGTGTGTTCTGGAAAAAAAATGGTGAGAAGGGGTGAAATCCAAAACCACACCTACGAGCATCTAGCCGGATATGCAAACAAATCAGCTCAACTAAGAGCAGTCAGTCTACCAACAAGCAGCACACCACAAAGCTCCATTCTGACAAATGAGAATGAAAAAATATATGCAGAATCCATGCGCCGACCAGAGTTAAAAAGCGGTGAACTCAAGCTTTCATCCATCACTCCAGCTAGCTAGCAGACAGCAAACATGCAAGAAGCACCATAGAATAAAGATAAATTCTCGAATAAGGTTTCCCTCATTCTTGATTATATTTCACAACGGCAATAAATGAACTATGTACAAGAAATTAAACGAGAGTTGTAAGCACCGTACCACCAGAAAAACCCACCACCCGGATTTGGGCTATGGGGCAAAAAAACTGGCAGCGCCATGATGCATCGGTTTTTAAGTACGGAGACGACTAGTCCTATTACAGATTATAAAGTTCTGATGTTATGCACGAGGCACCCTGCTGGTGATAGTTCATGAATTCACGTGCAAACGGAAGCAAATACAGAACACTAACAAAAACAAAATGAAAGTCCACCCAGGTAGGTGAAGGCACCGATCTTCATTGTTTCCTGATAAGCAAACAAGAAAATGGTGTGTTAAATGTATATGAGGACAAAAAAGAAGGTTGGATTTAAGGAATCAGATTTGCATGGGGAAATGAAATCCTCACTAGTAATGCCTCTTGTTCTTCTTCCTTGCCCTCCTGCTCTTCTTCTTCTTTGCTGTAACGGTCTGTTCTTCCGGCTTTGTCATACGGAGTGCTTCTTGATCTTCATCTTCTACCTCGATTTCACATTCTGACTCTTTCTTTTTATCTTCTTCCATATATCCCTCCACGATTCTTTTCATTTCAAGTCTAGGTTTACGGGGGTTATTTCCAATCATGCTCCGGATTGCAGCCTCAGCAACCTTCACATCCCCATCCGTGGCACTGATGCAGATAATTTCAACTTGGACGTGCTCAAGTGAAGAGAGAGTATCCAGGCCAAGATGATCCGTCTTTGTCAGTGACGCCTGCAGCGTTAACTTAAGCCTTTGAAGTTTCTCCATAGCTCCTTGTTCAAACTCGATTGCTGTGGCACGGCTGAACAGAAGGAAAGTTTCCAGGGTACAGAATTTATTTGTCATAATCACCAACTTTTCTCCTGAGGTCCTCTTTGCAACAAGGGATAGGAAAAGAAGCTCTAATTCCCCAAGTACTTCAAGGGCATTATTTTCCAAGGAGTAGATCTCGATGGACAAGGAGCGGAGATGGGTGAGTCCGTTAATCCACGTTGGTAATTTCTCGAATATGCTGCCCTGTATCTCAAGCTTTTCCAGTTGGAGAACCGGCTGCAGATCTGGCTTCAAATCTGGCTTCAAATCTAGTAAACAGCAAGAGCAGATAGAGAGATGTCTGAGTTTCTTCATAGCCAGTTTGCAGATAATCTGGGAGAGAAGTGTGGTATGATGCTCATCCCACGACCACAAGGCAATGCTGAGCACCCTCAGTTCTGGCATGGTACCAATCTCTTGCAGAATATTTGGAGACTTGGAGATATCAATGCCCACCAGTTCTTCTAGAGCTTCTAGTTTCCCAATGATCTTATCTGGTACTTCTGTGGATCTGTTAATAAGCAGACGCCGCAATTTTGTAAGCTTACCAATGCTTGATGGCAGCTCTTTTACACGAGTTGCCGTCAAATCCAGTATCTGCAGATGGCGTAGTTTCCCGATCATTTTGGGGATCTCGGTAATATGACTGCTGCCTAGAACAAGATACCTCAGCTTGTCCAAACTCTCAAGACCGTTAAGATCTTCATTCTTCACAGAATCTCCTTCATTCTTCACAGAAACACCTTCATTCTTCACAGAATCTCGTTCATTCTTCACAGAATCACCTTCATTCTTCACAGAATCACATTTCTGTAAATGTAACACTTGCAGCCCTTGAAATTTTGAAAGTGGCTGCATCAAACCAGCACCATTAAAGAGGGAGAGTGAACTCACTTGGTCAATGTTCTTGATTGCTTTTAACTCATGCTTATTATTGCTGCCTCGGAGAGATAATCGTTGTACCTCACTTGGGAGATCTGTTCGTTGTAGGCTAGGTAATATAGTAACAAAGTTCTCGCGAATAGACAAATCGACAATAAGATCAAGAGTTGTTACAGGTACACGGTAAACCAGATCCCTTCCAGAACCGTCAAATTCTATTGGTTGGATCATGTTAGAATTTACGAGTTCAGAAAAATAACTCTCACCCAGTTCCTGTAAGTTCTGTCCATGCTTCCCACGTATTAAATCTTCAGCCATCCATCTCTGCACCAAACTATCTCTTCCAATCTCATAGCCCTCTGGGAAAATACTTAGACACAACAAGCATCTCTGGAGATCTGGAGGTAGATCATCATAACTGTGTTTTAGAACTCTTCTGATATTCTCCATACCGTTACCCCTTTCAATAGAATCACACACCTTTTGCCATTCCTCCAACACCCTATCTTTAGGCAGCAAATCAGTTATGACAGTGATGGCTAATGGTAACTGTCCACATCTACTCAACATTTTCTCAGACAATTCTCTAAATTGAGAAGGACAATCATCTTTACTGCCAAATAATGTTCTTCGGAAGAATAACATGTTCGAGTCGTCGCAAGAAAGAAGTGGCAGACGATAAAGGCCACCAACATGTTCAGCAATACTGACATTCCGGGTTGTAATTATTATTCTACTTCCATGTCTATTATCTTTCAGTGCAGGCAGAATTTGATCCCATACTGATGTGGTCCACAAGCCATCAAAAACGATCAAGTACCTGTTGATATGGCATTTGACAGGCATGAGCATGCAAATATATAGCTATATATGTATTATCAAATAACAAACACAAAAGGATCCTTTAAAAAAACACAAAAGGAGGAAAAGAACCTATAATGGCACGATAAAACTCCAACATGACTCGCTTCTTATCATAGGATCACCACCATCTTGAGTCAAAAGAATATATGCTACATCTTACAATATATGTAGTCGAACTTTGAAAGTCCTATTCTGTTCCCGAGCTCAAATGTTCCCTCGTGGACAGTAAAATCAAAAATTTGTAAAAAAAATCTGAATTTTTTTGTGGTAAACTTTGACAAATGTTTTGTATGCTTGCAAAATTTCAGTACGAAACGACATTCGTGGAAGGCGTGGCAAAAAAAAGATCAGCACTCAAAATATTTCCAAAACTAGCATTTTTGGAACATTGTTTTTTTTTGCCACGACTTCCATGAATGTTATTTCGTGCTGAAATTTTGCAAGCATACAAAACATTTGTCAAAGTTTGCCAAAAAAAATGCAAATTTTTTTTACTATTTTTTGTTGATTTAACTGTTCATGAGGGAGCATTTGAGCTCGGGTCAGATGCCCCATGCATGTCCATCAAACTTCCTAAACTTTGGATATAGGCATGTCCGTGAAAAAAATCTGAATTTTTTTTGGGGTAAACTTTGACAAATGTTTTGTATGCTTGCAAAATTTCAGTACGAAACGACATTCATGGAAGGCGTGGCAAAAAAAAATCAGCACTCAAAAAATTTCCAAAACTAGCATTTTTGGAACATTGTTTTTTTTTTGCCACGACTTCCATGAATGTTATTTCGTGCTGAAATTTTGCAAACATACAAAACATTTGTCAAAGTTTGCCACAAAAAAGATGCAGATTTTTCTTTTACTATTTTTTGTTGATTTAACTGTTCATGAGGGAGCATTTGAGCTCGGGTCAGATGCTCCATGTCCGTCAAACTTCCTAAACTTTGGATACAGGCATGTCCGTGAAAATATGGATTATGTGAAATTGAGTAATCTTCGGTGGGCTGTTTGGCGTGGTGCTCCTATAAGCGGTTGCAAAACTTGAGGAGCGAAACCGGGAGAACTTGTGCAGTGAGCACTTGGAACATTAGAGGTGTCTTTCCTCGGAAGTCACTCCAAGGGGATGCCGCATTTGGGAGTATACATAGTTTTTTTGTTATTCTTTTCAGGCATGATGACTAAGGAAAGACGACCACCCTTGTCAAATCAGCATAGATGACCACCCTATCATAATTAGATGAATCTCATAGAGTGCCAAAACGCAATTCTGCATCCGTAACACAAAGGTGTATGATGGATTGTCGCTCGCTCACACTTGTAGGACCCGTGCGTTCTCCTTGCTAAGGAATCTGTTTCTAATAGTCTCTTGTTTTTGCTTGATTGCTTTGGTAGCGCTCTATATGGTCACACCATATTCCCACTTGTCCTCTAAAGAGAGTATGAATTATACTCCTAGTAGGATTGTTGATGTTCTGTAGACCATCAAGTCCTAATTAACAAAGTTTGATTTACAATCACGCCTTCCACAATAATCTCCACTTTGACTCTTATTTGTTGGTTCTTGCATTCATGGTCAATTGGAAGTTGGTCAATGTCACATTAACAATAAGGATTTGTTCATGGATAGTTGGGATTGAGTAATGATCAACACTGGTCAATAGCTGGGATGTGAGTCCATATATGGACCATCATTTTCTGATAAAGGGGGCTTTATTGACTCAAAATGTTGTTGCGTCAAGGGGGAACAAACAAAATGAGCACACACCCGACCTTCTGCATGACCAGAATGCACACAACCAACACACAAAGAAAGAAAATACACAGAAAACGTGACCTCGAAAAGTCATGTTGAAGCAAACTACAACATGTAGCAACCATCAACATCAACCAACACCAATGATAGCACCCGGACTGCGTGAAATGTGCTTCAACAACAACAGCTCTTAAGGGAATGACCCACAGAGGCTAGATCTTGTCTTTTCACTCCGACAAGGAAATCTAAGAAAACTAAAGAGAATGCCTCCAACAACAGGATGTGGAACACCACCATTGCCAGGTACAACCAATGCAAGTCAGACCTAGAGATTTCACTACAGAGCTCAAGGACATAGACATCAACACGCAACTGGACATGCCCACATATACGAGGAGCATAGCATAGCATGCTAGCCACCAACAACAAGGTCACCGATGCGAGCAAGAGCTCCCTCAAGGGGCCATTCAGAAGTTCCAAGCCTTCTACAATGATTGTACGCGAACCGTACAAAAATGCATCGATGCCACCAAGAGCCCACATGGGGCCATCCGACAGCCCAGCTTCGTCCCGTCTTCATCGAAGTTAGCCGCCGCCGGTTCAGGACTTAAAAGTCGATCATCCAGGTAGGAGGCCTTGTCAGGCCCGATCACCTATCGTTCATGGTTGAGGTAATACCCTATATCCGACTTTCCTCTGGATTGATATGGGAGCATCGGTGTTACAAGTGGATGATGATGATGACTACTGAGGTGTATGTATAATGGAACAAATGTCTCGAGCTAACCCTAGCCTCGCCTTATAAAGTGAATGTGGGCTAGGGTTTACGAAGATCCTAACCGACCTATCGACAAGAGGCATCGTCGGGCCCTTGAACTATACGCTAGGATGGAGCCATCGTCGGACATTGAGGCCGGCCTAGTATCGGGCTTCTCGGTCCATGGACCACCCCCGGTAGACCGTATCGCCACTGAACCTAGTACACCACGGTCACAACCACAGTCGATGCACGAACCCAAAGAGCCCCCGACCCAACGACTTCCACCGTTGCATCCTCTGCTAGCCACCGGCCACCATGGAGCACCCGGTGACGATGGAACTCAACGCGACCTACAACTCAAGAGTTGCACTAGCCGCAGGGTGCAAAAGGAGGATGAACAACAGCACCCTGTGGTGCGCGTGTTGAAGTGTTTTACCGCGCAATAACATTGCAGGGGGACCAGATTGTAATTTAAAAGTTTGCTTGGAGGTTGTTTTTTCTACATTCGAGGTACCTCCTGGTTGCAAATAATTGTATATTAGTAATAATAAGAGAATAGTTAACTCGACGAACTGACCAGATTGTAATTTAAAAGTTTCCTTGGAGGTTGTTTTTTCTACATTCGAGGTACCTCCTGGTTGCAAATAATTGTATATTAGTAATAATAAAAGAACAGTTAACTCGACGAACTGCGACAGTGCACATTTAAAAAAAATTGTATAGAATGTAAGATACAAACAAAATTAGAAAAACTAAACGCAGTTCACACATGTCGTCCCGGCAGTCCAGACGCGTTAAATAAAAAAGTTATGTAGTTCACTTTGTTTTCCATGCCGAAGTTAACGCCCACCCACCCACCCACACACAAGAACTGCACTCAACCGTTGCAATACACTTGTACATCTCGCGTAGTCCTGTCTAGTGCAGTTCACAAATTGGATTTGGATGCAGCAAAAAAACAACGTCCACTTTTCCCTATTATCAAAACTTCTCTTAAATGATAAATAATTGGGAAGTGTTCTACATCAAAAAGTTCCATATAGTAAATAACTTCCAATGGTGTATCATTTGCATCATTACGACAAGCGGTTTGAAGAATTTCATGAAAATACGCTTTATGCCACTCGACGAGCACCACATCGTTTTTGAAATTAATTTTAAACCGTAACTAGTCTCGAAAGTGTTCTACATGATTTTTTTTCCTTAATCGATACCTTTCCAACGACGTATCATACATGTCGTTCCGATAAAAGGTTCAAAAATTATCTCAAAAACAGAGTCCAAAAATCACATGCAATTGTCTGTTAAAATTGCAGTTCACTTGCTCTCTACTGGAGCTTCAGAAGTGCTTGTAGACGTTTGTAGAATAGACCTACCTATCAGTTGAGTCTCTGTCTGAGTCTTTGGCCCCAATCCGGGCACTCACTTAGTCAACTTGGTTTTGCCAACTTTCTATACCGACATTGTTTAGCCGACAGATCAAAACCAAATAATAATAACTCAACATTATGCAAAGCTGTAAATACATAACTATGAAAATCACTCATATTTTTTGTTTTCTACTCGCAAAACAGATTATACCATGTTACCATTTAGCACAGCAATACACAGGCACGACACTAATATAGTCTTCTTTTTTAGAAAGGGCACTAATTTGGACTCAGAGTTTCTGAGCTCGAGCTCAAATGAGCTCGGGTGAACAGTAAAATCCAATAAAATGGAAAAAAAATTCAAACAATTCTGCGGCAAACTTTGAAAAATGTTTCAGTGCTAACAAAATTGCATCCAAGAATGAAATTCGTGGAAGTCGTAGCAAAAAAACAAAATTGATGCTTCAAAAGTGTTATTTTCGAAAGCATTTTTAAGTCTGATTTTATTTTATTTGTCACGACTTCAATGTATGTCATTTCATGATGAAATTTTGCAAACTCTTAAACGTCAAAGTTCATCACAAAAAAATTAGAACTTTTTGAAAGAAAACATTTTTTCGTGATTTTACTGTTCATCACGAGCTCAAATGAGTTCACGAGCAGAAGATGACTTTCACACTAATCTACTCTATAGCTTACGTTGCTGAATAGGAGTTGCAATCTGCTATAGGTTATGTAATCTTTGGTTTGCTACTGCTAAAAATATCAACACTGTGACTGCTAGAGCGCTGGGAAAATATCATATGGAAACGAACATTCGGTGAAAACCACGCGAAAATGATGTTTTGAAGTTTCATAAAAATCTCAAAAATATACGAGATATTAAGAGGGCGATGTTCTATTGCCATGCTAAATTTCAAGTTCAAACACATTACGATATGTGAGCTATGAAAAAAAATAGCATTGAATAGTGCCAAACAACAACGCCACTATTCATTGTTCAATTTGTCTTTTTCATAGCTTGCACCTAGTAATGTGTTTAAACTTGAAATTTAACATCTCAAAAAGAACATCCTCCTCTTTACATCCCACTTTTT
The DNA here is from genome assembly GCF_002575655.3 of Aegilops tauschii subsp. strangulata. Taxonomy (NCBI): domain Eukaryota; kingdom Viridiplantae; phylum Streptophyta; class Magnoliopsida; order Poales; family Poaceae; genus Aegilops; species Aegilops tauschii. The sequence continues at coordinate 501,939,116 of NC_053039.3, forward strand.
TTTCAGATTTTTTTGGAACTTGCAAACATGGTTTCCACGAAGTTTTCTTTGAATGTTGGTTTCCGTATGATATTCGTGCATAGCATAAAAGATAGAGAACACACCTTTTCCCTTCAAAGAATATTTTGAGTCGGTCGACTAGTTGCTGAACACCACATTCTTCAAACTTGGGGCGAGGACAACCAACTTCAGCACATATGGTTCCAATGATCACTTTTATGTCAAGATTACGGGGCATGTCAACAAAAAAATTATATTTAAATTCATTTGCAATCTTCCTATAAACTGCATGGGCAACTGTCGTTTTACCCAAACCTCCAGTTCCACAAATGGAGACCATTTTTAGTTCTTCCTCATCACCATGCGTCAGCAATTTGATTATAGATTGACATGGATTTTCAATTCCAACAAGTTCGCTGTTATCTTCGCTGACTGTGGTAGTGAAAAAAACTACAGTCAAAGATAAGTTCGGATTAACAATTGCACGTGGAGAAGGAAGGAAAGCAAGACTAGAGCTCTCTACTTATAGCAAGTAATTGGTTGTCCTGTGTGTCACAAACGAACAAATGGTTTTTAATAGATCTATTTATCATGTTGCAATTTTCTCAACGACTAGAATGTATATGGTAAACAGGTCAACCAGGACTTCTTTTACATTTTCTAGCACAACTGTTCAAGAATTAAGAAAAATAGTCCTCTTTCCTTTGCTTGAAATTTACATGTATTATCGGCATATGTGTCACCAATGACAAGGAAAGTAAATCCATAGATATTCATGTTCTTTGTGCTTCAAATATATTAGCTACATGTTTGCTGAATAATGACATTAGTGACATTTCTTAAGATTGATGAATGTAAGTATTACAAGTAAATTCTACTAGACTTCCTCTAAAAAAATCTACTGATCTGTACGAAGTCCACAGAAAAAGTGACAGATACAGGACGTAGATGCAACTAGATCTTGAATCGAAGTCCTCAGAAAACACTGATTAATACAGGCACGTCATAGATGGAACTACATCTCAACTAGTTATGGTGAAAAAGCATAAGTTGCATGTAAACAAAGTGCATCGAGGAAGAGATGGAGTGGACCATGCATTTTGTGGGCCTGCAATTACTATTGCACCAAAAATATGTTGCTTGAGTTCGGCAGCTTCGTGCCGCGCGCAGCATAAGGGAGAAACTTGGAGTGTGGAAAAAGGTGGATAAAAATTGGAATCCATTAAATTCTCCTAATAGTTCCTTTCCATATTTGTTGTCGGTGCGACATGTAAAATTCATATTTGTTATTTTTTTTTAATTTTCTTAAGTTCCAGTTGCCTGATTTTTTTAGAAAAAATTGTAAATCTCAGTCATAAAAAAATTGCACAGCATTTACAATGAAATTATTGTATTGAGATAGTGCAATTTTACTAAGATGTAACTTCGTTCCAGTTTTAGTATGCAGACTATATGGGATGAGATGTGTTTGAAGCTATGAGCATGGTTAGATGCCGATCCAAAGACTTGGGAAGGTGACTGAAATTTACGAAAACTTCAAGCAAATGAATTGATGAATCACTAACATTTTATAGTTATTGATAGCCTAGCCATTGGGTAAGAGATGATTAAATTAAGGTTCATATTAGTGTGTGCGTACCAAAAATGTCACATAAATAAATAACTGGATTTTTTATGGATTAGTATAATTAACTACTTGCCGACTCACTGGATTCGTGAGCACCGAGAGATTATGGCATTCTAGATATAAAGATTGTTTCACAGTGACACGTAGATAGATAGAGAAAATGGACAATCGACGCCAAGAACGTATGGGTAATTTAATAAACTACCTGCTGAGTCACTCGAGCTGTCTATGCCAAGAAGTTGTTCTGCCTCTTTGCCAATAAGCTTGTCTTCACCTTTGCCAACAGCTATTGCCAGAGTCAGTCAAGGAAAAGTAAAAAATACAGAAGATAAATTTAAATAGACTATTAATTACAAGCAACATGGAAAGAAAAAATAAAATCAAATGAGCAATCGGTGACGCATATTAGTTACCTGCCAGTTTGGAAGAGCGTTGGTTGATGTTTGTCTCGAATTTGTAGGGATCTTTTGTGTATAACACATACCATTCCCTTTGATTGTCTCCATCATGCGCATATGCCTCGACATGCTTGACATGGCTGTACTTTTTCCACTCTGGTCCAGGTTGCCCCATGGCTATGGACGTGAGAAGCTCTAGGCTGCAGTCTAGCTGCAAAAGGCTCAGGTTCCCTACATCTTGAAGGTATCTCGGGAGTGTTTCCATGTCATAATCCTCCAGCACTAGTCTTCGGATTGCAGGAACACCAATCAATTTCTCGAGCTTCGGGCAGAAAATGATTGTAAGCTTTTGCAGTTGATGGAGATTAGCTATACTTGTCAGCGTTGGACTGAAATACACGTCAAGCTCAACAACAGAAGCAAAACTATCAAGAGAGTTCAGGTTTTGAGCCGCAGTAACGACCAATCGTCTCAAAGCCCTTGCACGGAAGGCAAGGCCAGGAGGAAAGCTCCTCAGTTTGCAGTTATCGACCAGAAGCTCCTCCAGGGCGGGCATGGCATTTAACTGTTTTTCCCACACCCACTCCTCCCACTTCACCATTCCAGAGAAGACCAGTTCATGCAAACGAGGAAACATAATCGCCGTCTGGTCATGATGTTCGGAGACTCCTAAGAATTCAGGCCCCACACAGCTGATGGCTGGGGCTCGTTGAATCTTAAGGACCTCCAAATAGGGAAGCTGACTCAAGCAACATGGAAGCTGGGTGCAGCAAGCCAAATCTTCCATCGTCAGAACAACCAAGCACTCAAGACGGTCCTCTGTTCTCATCCAAACTGGGAGCTGCAGACCAAAGTATCCTTGGATGACAAGAGTACTTAGGCGCTGTGGTGGGTGGAGCTCATCAAACACCGCCTCGATTCGTTGGTTTTCTTCATCCTGGAATACACTTCTTCCTTCTATAACCAACCCACCACCTCCCACTCTGGTGCTGCACTCTAACTTCAAGTAGCTAAGACGCATCTGATAAAGGCTGGCGCTTTCAGCAAACAAACCAGCAGCTACATTGTCCAAACCCTTCAATTCAATTTCTTTTAACCGGGAAAGAGGCCACAACTCTTCCAGACTACACCAGTTGCCATCCATGTAGGCTGGAAACCCATATAGTTTACTCAAATTTGTTAGAATACAAAAACCCCGAGGTATAACATTTATACCTGTGTCATTAAGGTTTAGATACCTCAGCTGCTCTAGCTTTATAATGCTATCAGGAAGTTTCTCAAAACTTTCACAACCCTGGAGGTTAATATGCTGCAAGAATTTCATCGTGTTGATGTTTTCTGGAAGACTAGATACATCAGTGTGTGCTACAGACAAATACCTCAGGTGCTTAAGTTGACACAAAGATTCAACCAATACAGCAGCATTTGTGGATTCTATGTGTAGGGTCCGTGGACTTGGAAAGGCCATCAAAGAATCACCAGGTTTAAGCTTTATCTGGCCAATTGATACTAGCGTTCGCAATGATGTCTGTTCTTGTACAAGACTCCAGACTAACATATCTGACTCCAATTCTTTGCTTTCTAGAGACAACTGATAGAACTTTCTTGAACTAAGATAACCATACATATCTCCATTGTGAGCCACTAGTGCCTCATCCCTACAAATGGATTGAGCAAATGAGCGAACAACGTCATTCATGTTGCAAACCAGTTGACTAGTGTACCTTGCATCCGGCTCTATAAGGTTCCTCAGTATAAGCTCCCTGTAGTACTCACTTCCTAAATCTTCTGAATCTCTCCAATAATCATGTGAGTTTCCATGAATAAAACCTTCGCTGATCCACATGCCAACAATGTCATTCTCATAGAACACTGCGTTTGTAGGGAGAAGTGAGTAGTGCAGGAAGCACTGCTTCAAACAAGGAGCTAGATCTTCATAGCTTAAGTACACTGAGTGGTTTATCACCTCGGGCAGTTCACAACTTGGAATAAAATCATTCAGAACCCTCATCCAGTCAGGCCGTTGCACATGTCTCACACTCAACACTCCTCCCATCACTTTAATAGCAAGTGGCAAACCACCACAATTTGCTATAATCTGCAATCCAATATCCTTTAGCTCATCAAGCTCTGTCTCATGTGTGTTATTGCCCATTATCTGCAATCAGTTTAAGCCAATAGAGTTAATAAGGAACACTCACGAGCTGCTAGCTAGTGCCATTTTTCATTAGATTCTTTTTGCTCAGGAGTTACTGGTTGACTAAGTAATAATTAAGTGGCTGATGCCGATTTCTCACCGGTGATGAGTTAAACCATGAATTATAAGCAAGATGTATGAATTGGCTAACGCCAAAATGACAATTTGGATCCGTTACAGACCTGTTTCTTCATCAGTGACCACGCATCTTCCGGACCTAATTTATCGACACGGTGGCACGGATGCTGGGCTCGCATACGACGGGCAACATCTTCCCTTCTAGTGGTGATGAGCACTCGACTACCTCGCGCGGCAGCATTGAAAAATGGTTTTTTGAGCACACACTCCCATGCTGTGGGGTACCAAACATCATCCATCACCAGCAGGACCTTCTTCCCTGCCAAGGCATCTGCAAGGATATCAACGAGCATGTCCATTTCATCATTTGTGGGACATGAGTCACCTCCGGCTTGAGTGATTGCTGTCCTCAGAAGGTCAGCCTTATTGAAGTGCTTGTTGATGCTCAGCCATATCTTCTTGTCGAACTCGCCTTGGATGGCCTCGTCGTTGAAGACCTTCTGTGCAAGGGTGGTCTTGCCAATCCCACAGACTCCTACGATGGCGACCACCGCGATGTCGTTGTTGACCTCGTTTCTTGTTTTTATGATTTCGGCCACTAATGCCTCTGTGGCTTCTTCGATCTTCTCCCCAACCACATCCGACCGGTCAAGCTCTCCTGAAGTCTTGAAGTTGTATGGATGAGATGTGTGCACCTCGCCTCCATGGTCCATATCACGACGACTTAGGAAGTTGAACGCAGCGCTACGCTCCATGATTGCATCAAGCCTCTGGTTCAACGCCTTGATGCGGCTGCCAATGTCGTGGGCAACCGAAGGATTCCTTATGCAGAAGAGCAAAGGAGTAAAACGCCGCACGACACGAGTTGCTGATGGACCTCTTTCCATGGCCTCGTGCTGGCAGAGGTCAATGATGTCGGTTGCCCCATACATGATCTGCTTGAGTTGTGCAACCCAGTCCCGAACTGATTCATCTGCGATGACCCGCCGGTCGGCATCCGCGAAGTAGTCCTTGAGGAACCTGAGCTTGTTCTCCATGCTCTGGATCTCACTCGAGACACCGAGCAGCAACCCCACCTTTTCCCGTGCCATCTCCGTGAGCATACTTTCCACGTAGGATGCAAGATCCTCCAGGCCCATCCCCATTGCCGCAGCTTCAGTAACTTGCGATGTAGTACTATATAATAAATTAAGAGCAAAACAAAAGCCAGCTTCGTTGGTATTGTGCAGTACAGCGAAAACAGAAAAATACTAGAGTATGATATATAGTGGAGTACATCGCAGAAGGGGCCGCGATCTACATTCCACAAGTCTCTAATCCGCGCGTGCAGTACATCAAGCAGTCTCTAATCTGCGTCTTGCACTTGCTAAGAAAAAGGGGATCTACAATCCACAAGTCATGCAGGGACCAAGCACCCAAGGATCTCGAAACAAATGCTAAAATCTCACCGAGCCTTTTTGCAGGGAATTAATTAGAGAAAGCAGTAGATCGAGATAGGTTTACCTTTGGATCCGAGGATGAAAAAGTTGCTTCTGGCTTTGTGGTTCTAGGATGAGCTCGGTGCTCCGAGTCCAAGATGAACTTGGATGGATGGAGCAAAGGGGAATGCCCCCCAGCCCCGACCAACCCAGCCAACAGTTGCGCCCAAATCGAGCAAACTAGCTTGTATTGCGAGAAAAACTCTCTTTCGTGTCTCCGTCCGTCCTCGATTCGAGTTAATGCCTGGCTGGTCCCCGCCCATGTGCGGGACGGCGATGGAAAATGATGATGTATAGGACACCGTTGATCAATGCTGCTACTCCTATCCTACCTATCGACAGGTACATGATGATGTACAGTACTCCCTCATCCCAAAATGTAAGACGTTTTTGAGACTTAGTCTAAGCTAAAAAACGTCTTACATTTCGGGACGAGGGAGTAGTACATTAGTTAGGCAGGAATCAGTTAACATCAACAGTGGCCTATTCATCATCATGTTCCATGGCCATCACCTACCTATCAAGGACCGTGACACCACATGTGTATATGGGCCACTGTTAGGTAGGAATCAGTTAATGAAGGTGTACTACCAACGGGGTGAATATCAACAGCGTCCTATTTTATCTTCTTCTACCAGCCATCCATGACATGAATATAGTGTAAAAAGACAAAAGCAAAAAACGCACTATTCACACCTAGATTTGTCTTTCTTGTCTCTTGATGTGTGTTTGGAGTTTAGATCTCAACTTTCTAGAGATTGTACACACACACAAAAAAAAAACAGTTTTTTTAAAATCATGTGATGGATGTAGCAGCAGATATTCTTCCTCCCACGCCATTGGTTTGATGCCAATATCAACAATCAACCTCGTAATTTCAATATACTCCCACCTTGCCAAATTAAAGTGCACATTATTATTTTCTACATTTTTGTCATATTAAGGCCTTCTTTGGTTCGTAGGGTAGTAAAATCATAGGAATAGGAAAGTTATAGGAAATGAGATATGCATCTCAAATCCTATGAGTAGGAATAGGAAAGGATATGTCCTTTGATTCACGTCACAGGATTTTTTTTTTCCATCAAGTCTAGGCCAATGTTTATTTTTCTATGAAATGTGGAGGATTGCAAGAATTCCTCCATACGAATAGGATTCTATTCCTACAAACCAAAGTGCTCCAAGGGAATTTTTCCTATAGAAATCATATCCTATGAAATTTCTACAAAATTCCTCCAAACCAAAGGAGGGCTAAGATCGAGGCACTGTAAGCCAATGCATGCAGGAGCATTTATTACCCAGAGGCTCCATGAGCCAATGCATCAAGCATAAACAACCCTTGGTAATTTGGTACTGATACGAGTTATTGCGAATATGCGCTTTAATTTGGCAAGTGGGGAGTAGGAAGATATACATATTGGTAAAAGGGCAACAGTCCACCCTTGAAACAAATTGCATAAGGTTCCAGTTCACCCATACAACTATTTGACATATTTCCAACAAAACAAGAAAAGGAAACTTACGCCAAAATATAACCGAGTACTCAATGCATAAAGACAACATCTCCACTGACGCATGACGATACAGCAAGGTCGGATGATTTTGTAAGATCCAAGAAACACCATAGCACGTCGACGCTTCAGTCAATCACACTATTCCTTAATGCTTAGGGTGTAGTTACCTTTTGCTGCTTTCAGATCATTTAGTATCGACTTGGTCGTGTTATCTGCTTTTCCATCAACTGTCAAGATCAAGTCGTGGAGAAGTTTAAGTTTGTCCACGCCATGAAGACCTTCCAACCTTTTGAAACACAGCTCAAGCCTTTCAAGTCCTGGCATCGCCCCTCCTGAGAAGTTCAGTGATGGAAGAATGGGTGTGAAGATGCGGAACAACTTGAGATTAGCAAACCCTCCAGGTGGAAAAAAGATCTCGCCGCCATAATCAGATTTGTTCTTATGAAGAATGGCTGCAATATCAGGATCGTGTTTTGTTGCACATACTGAAAAGGTGAGAGAAAATAATGTCTTCAAGCCCCTAAGTCTCACCAGATTTTCTGCCCCAAGAAGTGTTGCTGAAAGGGTTAACTTGACAATGTCCCCGAGTTTAGTGATCCATTCTGGGAAGTTACACAACTTGCCGGACAGCTCTAGAGCATTCAGGTATAGTGGAGGTGTCGACATTTCGTCCAGTTTATCATGGAACTCAGATGACTCATCATCAATCACAAGAGTTTTAAGAGAATAACCGCCGAGGTACTGGATAGTGGAGAGCAACTCATCATGGCCAGACTTGTGAAGCTTGTAAATGGCCAACTTCTTAAGCCCAGTTAATTCATGAAGGTTTGATACAGCAGTCGATCCCTCGGTGATCTCGATCCCAGACAGTACGCGCAAGGTTTTCATTGCTCCCTTCTTGATCTCTTTAGGCAACTTCAAGGCTTTCCGTGTTCTCTTATCTCCTCCAAGTATATTGCTGATTCGTTCCAGCAGAACTACAGTTTTAGGCAGTTCTTCAACTTCCGTCTGCCTTATGTCCAGTGTTTCCAAATACTTGAGATCCCCAATGTTCGGTGGTAGTACGCTGATGTCTGTTCCTCGGAGGCTCAGGTACTTGAGAAGAGTCATTTTACAGATGTCCGAGACACTGGCATGGTTTGCCTTGAAACCACTGCAACTTTCGAGGTCTAGTACTTGCACTATTCCAGTCTTGAATGATTTAAACCGCTGTTGCTCTAGGCTCCCAAACACAGTCAGTGATCGGACATGAGACAAGTTCATTGCATATGCTTTCCTCGCATGTTTGGAGTCACTGCTGTGGAGGGACATCCTGCGGACTTTGTTGCTACGGGTTGGTACGGACCACTGGCCACCAACCACAGTGACGAAATTCTCTTCGGCTGCCTTGGATATAATGTACTCAAGGACCATGTCATGGACTTGACAGCTCTTCACCTTGCCATCGGTGCTGTTCTCTACAGGCCGTATTATCTGCCTTTTAATAAGTTGATTAAAACACGTCTCTGCAACGTCTTCCACACTCAACCCTTGCTTCTCGCTGACAAGACCTTCCGATATCCATCTCCTCATTAGCCGCTTTTTGCTGATCTTGCGACCCTTTGGGAAGATGCTAAAATACAGGCAGCAAATCTTGAGGTCACTAGGCAAAACACCGTAGCAGTAATTGATTATCCTCATAAATTCCTCCGGTTTTTGGCATACTTGTTGTTCTGGAAACAAGGTCTTGCAAACGTCATTCCATTCCTCTGGCTTCTTGTCCTTGTTGGATGCCACAAGACCAGCCATGGTAACTATGGGTAATGGCAGGCCGCCACACATCTTCCAGATTCTTTCGGGTGGAACTTGATCATTCTGACTTGCCTTAGTGCTTTGAGTATCCCTGCACTCGGACAAACTTCTGTTAAATAAGTCCTTGGCACCATCGTCACCTAGAGTACCCATCTGATGGAAATAATCATGGTCCACGAGTGAATTCTTCGCAACAGCTTCAAATCGGGTGGTCACGATTATTCTGCTACCTTGCTCTTTTCTTGGCAAACAGTTCAAGATTGTCTGCCACATAGATGATGACCAGACATCGTCAATTAACAGTAAGTACCTGCCAATAGTAAGACAAGAAAAACACGTGAGTTGGATCAACATGCACTCTTATATCATTTGTATCACTTATAATCAAAGTTTAATTTCTCTTACGTGAAGAGTCTAGCGCACGTGGTCTTATGCAATAGCAAAGAGAAGGACAATGCACTCATGTTTTAATTTTCTAAGACAGCTAGACAAAAGATACACAAAATGTTTGTTTTGGTAGGAGCATAATAGAACGGATCAAATATATACTAGGTCAAACCACAATTCATTAGCTAAATTTCTACAAGTATAGTTACAAATAATGACTTGAAATGTATTTCCTAATATTGAAAGACATATAGCTTTTAGTTATATACTTCCTCCGTCCCAAAATAAGTGTCTCAATCTTAGTACAACTTTGTACTAAAATTATTTTGGACGGAGGGAGTAACTACTACCATTCGTGCCGACTGCCAAAACTCGTCTAAGCTAGCACAAAAGGTTCTTGAGTAAACCAAATTCAACGTTGTTTTCTGTGGCTCTGTGGTGCAGCAAGGGTTCCTTGCTAGTTGCACAACGCTTGGACATGTAAAAAGTGCATTTTTGGAACAGGTTTCAACTCTAGGCAAAAACTAATTTCATTTTCCCATCTACTATGGCACAAACAGAAGCGATAATATCCATGCATCTCTGATTAATACCTATTATCCCCGAGGTGTTTCTGGAGACCCTCTGTTATGGCTTTGTGCTCCTTGTCGGAGGCTTTACCATCCTTGTCTTGATTGGCCCAACACATCAGGATTTGGCTCAACCTGCTGAGCATCTGGAGGGGAGCTACTGCTGCTCGATTCTTCTCCTCCGAGATGCTTACGGTGCTATTCTGGTCTTGCTGATCCTTCACCTGCATCTTGACTTGCCTCAGTATGTCGCAGAGGACTACATCAGGGTCAGTGTGATGAGACACGGTGACCATTGCCCGGCACTCGAAATGAACCCCGCAACTCCGGTACAGTGCCATGGCGGCGGTGGTTTTTCCCACACCGCCGAATCCGTATATGGATAGAACACCCAGCTTCAACTCCTCAGATCTAATCCACTCCTCAAGCTTCGCTATGTCCACCCCAACTGGCTCCTTGATGCCGATAAGCCGACGGGTTATCTCCTGGTGCTCAGCAATGGTATATCCACCCAAACCATTTTTCCCGGTGCCGGGATTCGGGTCGCGGACGCCATACCTGACGCGGCGGTCACCCACATGCTGCGCCCGCTGCTTGAGATCGGCGATCTGGGCGGCGATGCTGCTCCGGCTGCGTAAGGTCCAGATCTCGTAGAGGAACCCGCGGGCCTTGGAAAGCCAGTCGTCGGGCTGGGGATCCGGGCGGAGGCCGTTGGTGAAGTCGTCGACGCAGTCCTCAATGTCGTAGGAGACGTCGCGGACCTGCTTCATCCAGTCCTTGGTCTGGTCGTCGTGGTTGCCGGTGCTGTTGCCAAGGTTGCTGAGGAAGGCCTGCATGCTGGCGAGCTCGTCGTTAATGAACTGGATGTCGCTGCGGACGCCGCGGGCCAAGGCGTACTGCTCCGCCAGAAGGCTCCCGAGCTTGCTCAGCAGGGACTTGATGGTGGCCTCCGAGGCGCCTACCGCCAACTCCATGGTGGCGGCCCAGATCCAAACCCAGCCTCACGACGGCGCGACGACGGCGGAGGAGAGGCCCCGGTGAGGTAGGGCCGGCCGCGAGTGGGGGTGGTTGTGTGTGTGTGTGTGTGTGTGTGTGTGTGTGGGGGGGGGGGGGGGGGGGGGGGGGTGGTGGTGGTTCAATGCGAGATCTCTTCTCCAGCCAAGGCCGCGGCGGAAACGAGGAGGCGGCCGCTAGCCTACAGAGAAAAAATGGTAGGTTAGCTAACGGGGAGTGAGCCGACGGCCGAGTTGGAGGTCCATCTCCACAGCCAGCATACCTGGCCAAACGGGCCGGCCCGGCCCAACGTAATCGTGCCTGGCCCGGCACGGCCCGCCAGGGCGCAATTACTATACGGGCTGTGCCGTGCCGGCCCGCGTGCTGCGCCCCTAGGCCCAGGCATGACCCAGTTAGTAAACGGGCCGGCATGTTGGCCCGTTTAGCACGGTGGGCTGCATATTTTCAGCCTGTTATTTGACGCACTGAGCGTTTTTAGCCTATTTTTACATGTTGGGCCATATATAGATGTATAAAAAAAATAAAAAACGTAATCGGGCCGTGCCGTGCCGGCCCGCGTGCCCAGCCTCCAGGTCCAGGCACGTCCCAGGGCGTGCCACGTGCCAGGCCCGACCCGTTTAGCCCGTGCCGTGCCTGGCCCAAGGCGGGCCGTGCCGGCGTGCTCACGGGCCGGCCCGAAAAAACCGGCCCATTTGGCCAGCTATACTCCAGAGCAACTCTAGCGGACCCCTTAAATCGCCGACCCATATCGCGCGATTATAATTCGCGAAAAACGTGTTTTGCGAGCTCACGCGTGGTTTTCAGAATTAACACATATCTCACATACGATAGTAATATGAATTCAAATAATATAAAATGTGAATATTATGTATCCAAATTACAATGATTATTCAAGTCACCAAATAAAACTAACAATTCGATACAACAATTATTTCGAATACAACAATGATACCGATCACACATGAATTAAATGAAATGAATGTAAAATTGGCCGGTGCCTTTGCCTAATGTGCTCAATGCCTTTGGCCATGCCTCTGCAAATGGTGCTCAATGAGATCCTCCAGGAGTTGATGGTGGGTGTCTACATCTTCAATCTGCCGGTATGTCTGAAGGAATGCTCGTATGCGGTCATGATCTCTAGCTAGCTTCACACGGCTACCGACATTGTCGTAGAAGAACTCCAAGTTCAAGTCCCTCTCATCTTCAATGACCATGTTGTGCAGAATCACACAACATGACATGATGTTGCTCAGGTTTTTCTTGTCCCAAAAATGAGCAGGACCATGAACAATGGCAAATCTAGTTTGCAAAACCCCGAGGGCTCTTTCTATATCTTTTCGGGCAGCCTCTTGCACTTTTGCAAATTCAATATGCTTTCTAGTTTTGGGCTTTTTGATGATTTTCACTAATGTACACCAAGAGGGGTAAATACCATCTCCAAGATAGTACCCCTTTGTGTACTCATGTCCATTCACCGTGAAGTTGCAAGCAGGAGTATCACCACTAGCAAGTCTAACAAACAAATGAGACCGTTGCAACACATTGATATCATTCAAAGTACCCGACATACCAAAAAACAATGCCAAATCCATAAATACTCCGATGATACGGCCTCTAGCACAATAGTTGCCTTACGAGACTTGCCACAAAATTGCCCATGCCATGCCATCGCGCAGTTTTTCCAAGTCCAATGCATGCAATCAATGCTTCCAAGCATGCCGGGCCAACCTCACTTCTCATTTGCTCCCATCAACTTTATTGTGTCTTCCTCGTTGGGTGGACGAAGATAGACAGGACCAAAGAGACGCGGATCATCACTTTGGCAAACCTACGCACTGACTCAATTGTAGTATCTTCGCATTGGCGAAGATACTCGTCGGCAAAGTCAGCCGGAATACCATATGCAATCACACACATAGCCGCGGAGATTTTTTGGTAGGCACTAAAACCCAACAAGCCCGCGGCGTTTCTCCTTTGAGTAAAAAACCAGAAATTGGAATGCAAGGTGTTCTAGCTCAAAACAAAATCCGGCAATTGGCCTCGCAAGCTTGCACAATTTTTATGAAGAGTGATCGGCGCATTTGGTACCTTCTCCCGAAGAGATGCGGCGGATAGGTTGGATTATTCGCGAAGTAGTCTTGCATCAACATCATATTCCCGAGAGACCGGTTGCGAGGGATGCAAAGACAACCGACGGTCGAACCTCGCTGTCTTTTGCGGGTTCGATCCTCCACCTCCTTAACGGCCAGGACCGCCACGGCCATCTGCTGACGGTGGTGCTCGAGCATCGATTCCACGCCCGAGTCGTCGGACAAGGATGAATCCTCACTAGTAGAAAAAGGGCCTATTGTCCCGGTTCGTAAGGCCCATTTTGTCCCGGTTTTTGAACCGGGACTAAAGGGTCGTTACTAATGCCCAAAGCCTTTAGTCCCGGTTCTTACATAAACCGGGACAGATGGGCCTCCACGTGGCCGGTGCAGCGAGCCCAGGTAGGAGGGCCTTTAGTCCCGGTTGGTGGCACCAACCGGGACCAATAGGCATCCACGCGTCAGCGGCTGGCAGGAGCTGAGGTTTTTGTTTTTTTTCTAAAAGGGGGTGGTTTAGGGGGTAATTTAGGGTGTGTATGCTAGCTAACAGAGAGAAGTGTCCTCTCCTATTTCCATGCTTGGTTTACCAACGCTACTGCTATGCCTAAATATGGATTCGATTGAAGTGAAGGCAACAAGCATGTGGTGCATGTCGAAAGTAATATTAATCCTAACTTGATCAAGTTTGGATTAGTACTACTTTCGACATGCACCACATGCTTGTTGCCTTCACGTCAATCCAATCCTGTTCATTTCACCCACTGATATATAATAACTCTTCATGCCCGCATCATGCATCATCGTAATAATAAGTCCTACTAATCATCATCATACAACTTCTACTTGTTATTAATAACAAGTCATACGATCATCATCCTCATAGTCATCGAACCAACCCTACTTAATTGTTCTAGGCACATGATCATTAGTATTAGGTAGGACCTAAATACCCTCTTTAAGGTAAAATAGCATAAAACAATATAGACCCTGACTCTCCATTATGGAGAATGGAGATCATCCTGTCTCCAATTCTTGCGCTTCGCTTCCTTTTGCTTCCAAGAACCTCCTTACGACTGTCCATACATTTTTCCATTCTTTGATTGTCATGTCTCCACTTCTTTAAGAAATCCGGTATGGACAGTTGAGATTCGTAGGATGACCTGGCAGTATGTTCAAAACATCAAGGCGACCACCATGCTGATACATCAGATGAGGCACACAATCATTCGGGATTATCTGTTGAAAAACATAGTAATAACTTCGTAGTTAGCAATGATGTACTAGTTTGAGAAGTATGCAAAAGATGCAAGGATGTCGTAATAGTAAAAAATCTTACCAGGGTATCTCCATGGAAGTTACTGTTGTTCAACACGTGCACTAGTGGCATGTATTGACCATAATGTTGAGGAGTTTGATTGTAGAATTCTCAAGATCAGTACAAAATGCGATCAGATGATTTTTTTCTCCTGATAAGTTAATTCGCAGTCATCGTAGTGGGTTTTGTCTACCATCTTCCGCACATTCTTTGAAGAATGAAAATAAGCTGTCAATAGAAATAAGCTGTCAACTATTTTGAAATAAACAATATAAATTAGCTAATAACTATGTTTGAGAAACTCACATAGCGGTAGAATTGGAGGCGTATCAACAAAGACCCAAATGTCCAGATTGTTTTGCTCGATTTCAGGATCACCAAGATCCATGGTGACAAGCATATCCTCATGAAAACCATACATCTTGCAAAGTGCTTCCCAATTTTTGCAACCAAAATGGGCTACGCTCTCAGAATTGTACAGTTTTACTCCGAAATCCATACCATGATGGGTCCTTAGGTGAATTTTCATGGTCTTCAAAACCCATCCTCTCCACGACATAGCGTCTTGCATAGCATGGGATAAGCTAGTCGAATTGTAAAAGATGATAAGTACACGTTGAAATATATAGTTGAAGTCGTGCTTAATTACGAAAAAACACTTGTCGTCGCTGCATACCGTTTCAACATCAAAGGTCTCCTCGAGCTTAATGCTGAAGCGTCGATCTTCGTCCAGCTCAATGAACCTATCGCACAGACCTCGGTCGTCGTGGCACCAGTCGCACTCCCCCGGGAGACTTTCGTCGTCCGAGTACGACATTTCCTATGTTCATAAAAAACCTAAATTAGATCATTATTATTCATCACGGGTTGACTATTGGTCTGTCGAGTCTTTTCTTGAAAACACTCAACTCACGTGGTGTACATATATTCGACCGTCGGTGATGGTAGCTCCTCCTTTCATCCCCGAGTGCATTACACCAAGTTGTCTAGCACACGGGAATGAGGGAGAAGCTACCCCCACGATAACAATCGGGATTCTTCGTCCTCTCATATATATATGGTGGAGACTCTTCCTCACGGATTCCTCTCTGACATTGCTACCGTCGGTGATGGTAGCTCCTTCTTTCGTTCCCGAGTGCATTACACCAAATTGTGTAGCACGCGGGAACGAAGGAGAAGCTACCCCCATGACAACAGTCGGGATTCTTCGTCCTCTCATATATGATGGAGACTCGACAGACTTAAAGTCGACCCAAAATATCATTTAATTATCTTTCTAAAAAAGGACATATCGTCCTCTCATATATAGGACTCATATTGACATGGAGATTTGGCTGGTCTCACCTCAAGGTCGGAGGGGGGGTTGGTGACGGGGACGACGGCGGGTATGATGGAGGGGCTCTCCTAGATTTCTGCAAAAACATAAACCCTATAAGCTATCAACTAATCAAATGCATACGCCTTGCATAGTGCTCTGTAATTTTAGCATTCAAAGTAGGAGTACTTTTTCAATTTGAGCATTCAATAAGCAAAACCAAATCGTAAAATAAAGTAGTATTCAAATTAGCATGCATTCAATTATAAGCAAAACTACATCATCTCTTGCGTCCGTACATCGTCGAATATTATCACTAATACACCTCGAATACTATCATACATATAGCATCGTTAATACAGTTAGAACCGTAGCGCCCGACGGGTATCGGCGCGGACCGTGGACACCCAAAGAGAAGGAACCATCATAGGATCATAGCTCCAGTGAGATCCTTGAAGAACCTGCCAGGTATTGTCGGACCTGCCCTCCAACGCAACCATGTAGCGACGGACGTGCTCGTCCTCCTCGCTGACACGGTGACGTACCACCTCCGTGGTGTCTGGAAGCCTTGGCACCGTCACTGGCCCACGCGACCGCCACCAAACAAGGATCGGGTCAACGACGGGCTGGCTCCTCACCAACCTACGCCCCCCCGGAAGGTAGCACTTCCCAATACCAGCCTGGCGGAGCCCAGTCCCGGACATGGCCCCTCTGATCAAGCCGGCCTCCTCCGCCGAGTCGACGACGAGGATGCAGGATAGGCATCGTCGACGTCGATGCAGGAATAATTGCTTGAACTAAAAAAACAAACTAGTCCTATTAATTTTCTTGCTAAAAATAAACTACTTCTATATATAGTAAAATAAAGTAGTTTTATTAAATAAAACTAGTTCAACTACTACTAAGCACTTAATTACTATAAATAAAATAAAGTAGCTAGTACTTACTAAAAATAAACTACTTCTATGTATAGTAAAAATTAAGTAGTTTTATTAAATCAACTAGTTCAACTACTAATTAAGCACTTACTATAAATAAAATAAAGTAGTACTTATAATAAATAAAATAAAGTAGTTTTATTAAATCAACTAGTTCAACTACTAAGCACTTACAAAAAATAAATTTGTTTAACAAGTTCTATTATCTATCAACCCCCCCCCCCCCCATGTCGAAGTTATCGGGGAGGGGTTATATCGACAACGACATACCCGATAAAAAATAAGAAGAGGAAGAAGAATAAAAAAAGAGGAGAAGAAGAAAGGAATAGAGGAGAAGATCGAAGAAAAAAAAGAGGAGAAGAAGACAGGAATAGAGGAGAGCCTCTATTCCTTTCTTTTTCTCCTCTTTTTTTTCTTTTTTTTCTCTTCTTATTTATTTCTCCACTTCTTCCTCTCCTCTTCTTCTCCTTCTTCCTCTTCTTATTTTCCTTTTTCCTCTCCTTCTTTTTCTACTTCTTCCTTCTTCCTCTTTTCTTCCTTTTCATTATTTTACTTTTTCCTCTCCGATCCACTAACCTAGAATGTACGATCCTAAAATGCACTAACAGTAGAACTAATAACCTAAAATGCACTAAATCAACTAACCCTTAAATGTAACTTTTGCAACACAATTTTTTCCTCTCCTCTTCTAACCATAACATTGAAGAAAAACAAAACTATACAGCCTAAAAATGCTATGAACAAAAAAAACTATGAACACATACACATACATCCATCCATATACATGCATATCCATACATACATACATACATACAAAAAAACAGGGGCAGCGGCGGCGCAGGGGCGGCAACAGCGCACAGATCGGGATGGGAAGGGGCTCACTAGGGGCTCAAGGCAAGACGGCGACGAGGCCGGTGACGAGGACGACGACGAGGCCGGCGACGATGACAGCGACGAGGACGGCGGGCTCGTGGGAGGGGTACGCGCGCGGTGAGGGCTCGGGGAGGAGCGGCTCGGGGGCGGTGACGGCGACGGCGAGGACGACGTCAACGGCGGGTCAGGAGCGCGGCGACGGCGTCGGGGCAGGGGCTAGGGGCGGCGACGGCGACGACGACGCGGAACGGCCTGGCGGCGTTGGGGGGAATGGGAGCAGTTGGCGAAATTTCCACAAGTGCTACCTTATATAGCAAAATCAATGGTCCCGGTTCGTGGCACCAACCGGGACGAATGCCCACCTATGGTTCCGGTTGGTGGCACGAACCGGGATCATAGGTCACTTTTCGGCAGCCCAAAGGGCGGGAAACAGAGGCCTATGGTCCTGGTTGGTGGCACGAACTGGGACCATAGGTTGGCATTGGTCCCGGTTGGTGCCATGAACCGAGACCATAGCCAGCCTATGGTTCCGGTTGGTGCCATGAACTGAGACCATAGCCAGCCTATGGTTCCGGTTGGTGGCACGAACCGGGACCATAGGCCTTGTGCTGGCACGCTGCGGTGGGAAGTTTAGTCCCACCTCGCTAGTTGAGAGGGGCTCGGGGTGGTTTATAAGCTTTGCTGCTGCCACCATCTCGAGCTCCTCTCTATTGCAGGCTTACGGGCCTAATCTCTACTTTGCCATGCCTGTTGGGCCTATTGGGCCTTTTGCGGGCCTGAATCCTGGCCCATTGTAGGGTTTCTAGTCGTATTCAGGCCGTGGAGGGCCAGTAGGTGGCATTTTTTTCTTTTTATTTTTTTATTTCTACTTAAAACTAAATACTTATAGTTTTAGTGATTTATTTTTGCTTTTAGGTCACAAAAATTATAAACTTTCTGTTAGTGCCATTAGTTTTGAAATTTGTTTTTTTAATGTATGTGAATCACTAGTTTTATGAATAACTTTACTATAAAAATAGATTTTTGAGTGATTCTTTTTCCTGCTGTTTAATATTACTGTGTTTTATCATTATACTCAATTTGGTAATTTTAGGTTATTTTTATCTGTTTTAATCAAAAACAAATTTTGTTAATTTTTTTGCTATTAAAATCTTTTTAGTTGATTCTTTTTGCTATTGAAGAATATTATAGTTTTTTTAGTTGATCATAACATAATATTTTAATTGATTTTAGTATTTTAGTTGATCATAACAAATATTAAAGTTTTATGCATTTTGTTATTTTTCATGCATTTACTGATTTTTTTGAGCTATAAGACCCTGAAATTGAAAAGCATTTCAAATGAACTCCGAAAAGGTTGAAAATTGGCTTGGTATTATCATTTCACCCACATAGCATGTGCAAGAAAGTTGAGAGGGTTACGGCAAAAACTAGATGCACTTCGTGTACAAAACGGACAATCTCTTTCGAAGTATCAGGGTTTCAGATGAAAACTCATCTGTTACAAAGGGATTTCATTTTTTTGAACTTATTTGAACTCCAGACTTCTTGTGTGTTCAAAATGCACCATTCAAAGCAACATCATCAATTTTCAACCCTTTCTGACTTCATTTGTTATTTTTCATGCATTTACTGCTTTTTTAGCTATAAGACCCGGAAATTGAAAAGCATTTCAAATGAACTCCGATAAGGTTGCAAATTGGCATGGTATCATCATTTCACACGGAAACTCGTCTGTTACAACATGCATTTCATTTCTTCACATGTAACTGCAGTGATATTCTAGATCAATGGCATCATCATAATAGTTGTAGAGAGAAAGTCTTCATTTTTTCTTCGCTTGTGCCGTTTTCTTATTGCGCCGTAACCATGGATAATCTTCATCGTTTATTAGGATGCTTGGGTCAGCCTTGACATTGAAGAGAGGAATTTCATGAAACTTTTCATAATCTTCAGACATGTCTGTCTTGCCCTCCACTCCCACGATGTCCCTTTTTCCTGAAAGAACTATGTGGCGCTTTGGCTCATCGTATGATGTATTTGCTTTCTTATCTTTTCTTTTTCTCGGTTTGGTAGACATGTCCTTCACATAGATAACCTGTGCCACATCATTGGCTAGGACGAACGGTTCGTCTGTGTACCCAAGATTGTTCAGATCCACTGTTGTCATTCCGTACTGTGGGTCTACCTGTACCCTGCCTCCTGACTGATTGACCCATTTGCACTTAAACAAAGGGACCTTAAAATCATGTCCGTAGTCAAGTTCCCATATGTCCACTATGTAACCATAATATGTGTCCTTTCCCCTGTTGGTTGCTGCATCAAAGCGGACGCCGCTATTTTGGTTGGTGCTCTTTTGATCTTGGGCGATCGTGTAAAATGTATTCCCATTTATCTCGTATCCTTTGTAAGTCAATACAGTCGAAGATGGTCCCTTGGACAACGAGTACAGCTCATCATAAACACTGCTGTCACCTCTGAGACGTGTTTCCAATCAACTGTTGAAAGTCCTGATGTGTTCACATGTAATCCAGTCGTCACACTGCTCCGGCTGTTTGGAGCGCAGATTGTTCTTGTGTTCATCGACATACGGGGTCACCAAGGTAGAGTTCTATAGAACTGTGTAGTGAGCTTGAGACCAAGAATGCCCGTCCCTGCATATTATTGAGTCCGCTCCAAGCGTGCCTTTTCCAGTCAGTCTCCCCTCATACCGCGATTTAGGGAGACCTGTCTTCTTAAGGCCAGGAATGAAGTCAACACAAAACCCAATGACATCCTCTATTTGATAGCCCATGGAGATGCTTCCTTCTGGCCTAGCGCGGTTACGGACATATTTCTTTAGGACTCCCATGAACCTCTCAAGGGGAACATATTGTGTAGAAATACGGGGCCCAAAATGACAATCTCGTCGACTAGATGAACTAGGATGTGCGTCATGATATTGAAGAAGGATGGTGGGAACACCAGCTCGAAACTGACAAGACATTGCGCCACATCACTCCTTAGCCTTGGTATGATTTCTGGATCGATCACCTTCTGAGAGATTGCATTGAGGAATGCACATAGCTTCACAATGGCTAATTGGACGTTTTCCGGTAGAAGCCCCCTCAATGCAACCGGAAGCAGTTGCGTCATAATCACATGGCAGTCATGAGACTTTAGGTTCTGGAACTTTTTCTCTGGCATATTTATTATTCCCTTTATATTCGACGAGAAGCCAGTCGGGACCTTCATACTAAGCAGGCATTCAAAGAAGATTTCCTTCTGTTCTTTGGTAAGAGCGTAGCTGAGAGGACCTTCATACTGCTTTGGAGACATGCCGTCTTTTTCGTGCAAACGTTGCAGGTCCTCCCGTGCCTCAGTTGTGTCTTTTGTCTTCCCATACACGCCCAAGAAGCCTAGCAGGTTCACACAAAGGTTCTTCGTCACGTGCATCACGTCGATCGAAGAGCGGACCTCTAGGTCTTTCCAGTAGGGTAGGTCCCAAAATATAGATTTCTTCTTACACATGGGTGCGCGTCCCTCAGCGTCATTTGGAAAAGCTAGTCCACAGGGACCCTTTCCAAAGATTACGTGTAAATCATTGACCATAGAAAGTACGTGATCACCGGTACACATGGCGGGCTTCTTCCGGTGATCTGCCTCGCCTTTGAAATGATTGCCTTTCTTTCGACATTGATGGTTGGTCGGAAGAAAACGACGATGGCCCAGGTACACATTCTTCCTGCATTTGTCCAGGTATATACTTTCGGTGTCAGCTAAACAGTGCGTGCATGCGTGGTATCCCTTGTTTGTCTGTTCTGAAAGGTTACTGAGAGCGGGCCAATCGTTGATGGTTACAAACAGCAACGCGTGCAGGTTAAATTCCTCCTGTCTGTGCTCATCCCACGCACGTACACCATTTCCATTCCACAGCTGTAAAAGTTCTTCAACTAATGGCCTTAGGTACACATCAATGTCGTTGCCGGGTTGCTTAGGGCCTTGGATGAGAACTGGCATCATAATGAACTTCCGCTTCATGCACATCCAAGGAGGAAGGTTATACATACATAGAGTCACGGGCCAGGTGCTGTGATTGCTGCTCTGCTCCCCAAAAGGATTAATGCCATCCGCGCTTAAAGCAAACCATACGTTCCTTGGGTCACCTGCAAACTCAGCCCAGTACTTTCTCTCGATTTTTCTCCACTGCGACCCGTCAGCGGGTGCTCTCAACTTCCCGTCTTTCTTACGGTCGTCACTGTGCCATCGCATCAACTTGGCATGCTCTTTGTTTCTGAACAGTCGTTTC
Organism: Aegilops tauschii subsp. strangulata; assembly: GCF_002575655.3. Classification (NCBI taxonomy): domain Eukaryota; kingdom Viridiplantae; phylum Streptophyta; class Magnoliopsida; order Poales; family Poaceae; genus Aegilops; species Aegilops tauschii. Next base: position 501,960,982 of record NC_053039.3, read on the forward strand.
AACCGTGGTATTATAGGAGCATACCACATCACCTTCACAGGAACCCTCTTCCTGCGGGGCTCGCCGTCAACATCACCAGGGTCATCTTGTCTGATCTTATACCGCAATGCACCGCATACCGGGCATGCGTTCAAATCCTTGTACGCACCGCAGTAGAGGATGCAGTCATTAGGGCATGCATGTATCTTCTGCACCTCCAATCCTAGAGGGCATACGACCATCTTTGATGCGTATGTACTGCCGGGCAATTCGTTATCCTTTGGAAGCTTCTTCTTCAATATTTTCAGTAGCTTCTCAAATCCTTTGCCAGCCACAACATTCTCTGCCTTCCACTGCAGCAATTCCAGTACGGTACCGAGCTTTGTGTTGCCATCTTCGCAATTGGGGTACAACCCTTTTCTGTGATCCTCTAACATGCGATCGAACTTCAGCTTCTCCTTTTGACTTTCGCATTGCGTCCTTGCATCGACAATGACCTAGCGGAGATCATCATCATGGGGCACATCGTCTGGTTCCTCTTGATCTTCAGCAACTTCCCCCGTTGCAGCATCATCGGGCACATCGTCTGGTTCCTCTTCATCTTCAGCAGCTTCCCCCGTTGCAGCATCACCGTATTCAGGGGGCACATAGTTGTCATCGTCCTCTTCTTCTTCGTTGTCTTTCATCATAACCCCTATTTCTCCGTGCCTCGTCCAAACATTATAGTGTGGCATGAAACCCTTGTAAAGCAGGTGGGTGTGAAGGATTTTCCGGTCAGAGTAAGACTTCGTATTCCCACATTTAGGGCATGGACAACACATAAAACCATTCTGCTTGTTTGCCTCAGCCACTTCGAGAAAATCATGCACGCCCTTAATGTACTCGGAGGTGTGTCTGTCACCGTACATCCATTGTCGGTTCATCTGCGTGCATTATATATAATTATGTGTGTCAAAAGTAAGAAAATTAGACAAGTATCTATGTAAAGTAAGAATTTTTTTCTTTCGGAAAGAAGATAAGAACAAGAGGCTCACCACGGTGGTGCCGGCGACGAGATCGGCGCGGGCGATCGACGGCGGTGAAGACGGGGACGGGGCGTGACGGCCCGCTAATATAAACCTAGACAAATCTCGGGAAAAATGGAGCTCGGAGGTCGAGCTTCGAGAGGAGAAAGCTTAACTAGTGTGGCTCGGGCATTTCATCGAACACCTCATGTGCATAGGAGGTGAGCTGGAGCACCCAATGCCCTCCCCTCGCCGGCCAGCAAAAAACAGAGCACTGTGGAGTGCTCTGCCGCGGCGATGGGGTATATATAGGCAACTCATTTGTCCCAGTTCATGGCCGGAACCGGTACTAAAGGCACCCCTTCTGTCCCGGTTCGTGCCACGAACCGGGACCAATGTATGTGGGCTAGGAGCGAGGCCTATTGGTCCCGGTTCGTGCCAGGAACCGGGAAAAATGGGTGCAGACGAACCGGGACCAATGCCCACGAGGCCCCGGCCGGCCCCCTGGGCTCATGAACCGGGACTAATGCACCCCATGGGTCCCGGTTCGTGCCGAACCGGGACTAATGCACTGGCCAGGCCCGAACGAGAGCCCTGTTTTCTACTAGTGCCTCGAGCGAAAATTGCTCGCACGGTCTCGAACCAATCTATAAAAACGGAATCGAAGCTTGCATCAATGAGATTTCTACGACCAAGCTAAAAAGAGGAAGAAAAAGGGGGCTCACCGGGGCGGCGGCGAATCCGAGGCTGGCGTCCAGGGCGGGCGGTGGCTCGAGGCGGTCGATCTGGGGTGGTGAAGACATCGCAGTGGCTCGGCTCGTCGGATCCGGGCAGCTGGCGGCTCGAGGCCGTCGATCCGGGGCGGGTGGCGGCTCAAGGCGGTCGATCCGGGGCGGGCGGCGGCTCGAGGCGGTCGATTCGGGGCGACGGAGACGTCGCAGTGGCTCGGCTCGTCGGATCCGGGGCGGCCGGCGCGATTCTGCTGGACGAAATGGCCGGAATCGCATGCAGCGACGACGGTGGCGGGCGGCTGCGGGAGGGGATGTGGGGAGCGCGCGCTGAAATGTCCCTCCCGCCAACCGCTTTTGCGGGATACAAGGCACCGACGGGTCTGGGGGGGGGCTGCGTTTTCGCGGGTCGGAAGGGGGATTTTATCGTGCCCCTCAAAAACAATTACGGGCCGGGCGATTTTAAGGTTTCTGTTCGGGTCACTTTCTTTGACCAAAACCGTAAACTGACGGTTATTTTGCAGGTCGGTGCGATTTAAGGGTTTGCTAGAGTTGCTCTTAGAGCATCTCTAGAAAGTTTTTCTTCATATATATTATCAATTTTTCAGCAGATTGTGTATATTCTTACGAATAATTGCAGGTGGACATGCGGCCACGCACTGTGGAAATCCACACCGCATGCCCTCTCGTGGTTCGTGCAAACCTGAATACGCGCAAGTTGTATAACGATTCCAGCCTCTCATATAACACTCTGTATCCCACGTATTTTTTCAACTCGCATGCGCAGTAGATGGTCCGCAAGGCGTGAGCGGGGCATTGAACCGAGTATCGTGCTTGCTCAAATCATATTCTCACTTCTCGTTCATCTCTCTTAGTTCACAACCGTGTGTTCATCCTCGGCGTCGCGAACCTGCTCCTCATGGCCATTATTATAAAGCTCTGCCCCAAATTTTCTCTCTTGTTGCTTTACGTATTTGCATGTAGTATCTGCCAGTGCATGTCGTGCGGTACGTACGTAGCATCATGGCCTATTGTTTCGAATCAAAAGTGATCGAGTGTCTTGATCGATGGTTACAGGCCCCTTTTGTACATCCCGAAGAGACACGACGATCCATCGCTAGGGGGCGTCGGTTCCAGGGAATCAAAGGGAGGAGTCCGTTGCGGGAACAACCGCACGACGGTTGGGCAAGGGGAGATTTCCCCCTAATTACATAATTAGTTTAACACTCTTCCTAATCTATGCTTGACCATGTAGAATCATCTTCACGATTGTCCGGGAAGCTCTATGATCTCAAAAGATTCTCCTTCAAAAATTCTTCATAAAATCTTTGATGCGATCCTGAAACATAAACTCACAAAGAGATAGCATAATGTGATGTCATTCAAATAAGGATATCTCAAGAAGAGACTCCCCTGACACCTGCAAGTCCCTAAGTCGTCGCATACCAATTCCATGAACATATTTCTGGAATGCTGAATTTGGTAGAGACATGGTAAATAAATCAGTAAAGTTGTCGCATGATTTGACTTGCAGAATGCTTATCTCCCCGCTTTTCTGAAGATTATGGGGGGGAAACCATTTAGGAGAAATATGCTTGGTGATATTACTCTTGATGTATCATGTTTGCATCTGTGCAACACAGGACGGATTATCTTCATAGATAATGGTAGGTGATTCTATCGAACCAATTCCACATGACTGTTGTATGTGGTTTATCATTCTGTGAAGGCATACACATTTGCATGTTGCTTCAAATAATGAAATTATTTCAGAATGATTGGTAGAAGTTGCCACCAGAGTCTGTTTTGAAGACTTCCATGATATAGCAGTGCCACCATGTAGGAACACGAAGCCGGTCTGTGATCTGGCATTATGGGGATCAGACCAATAGCCGGCTGCATATCCAATCATATTGGGGTCCTGATTTTTTTGGAACTGGAAAAATAGACCAAGATCCTTTCCGAAGAAGGAACTCGCTGAGTCGGTTGTACCACATCCATCCCGACTGCCTTAAGCCATATAATGACTTATTCAGCTTTACACAATATATGTTGAGTTTTGCATTTTTATTCGGGACAGAGATTCCATCAGGAACCTTCATATATATGTCCGAATCTAGTGACCCGTAAAGATATACGGTCACGACGTCCATCAACTACATAGATAGACGATTTTGCACTGCCAAGGATGTAAGATATCGGAAAGTGGTTGCACTCATTACTGGAGAATATGTTGCAGTGAAATCAATGCCGGGTTTCTACGTGAAACCTTGTGCTACGAGTCTTGCTTTATATCTCACCACCTCATTGTTCTCATTCCTTTTCCGGAGAAAAACCCATTTGAATCCCACAGGGAAAACACTGGGAGGTGTCGGTATTGCTTCAGTGAATACCTTTCTTTTGTTAAGCGAGGCAATTTCTATTTGGATTGCATCCTTCCACTTAGGTCAGTCGGAGCGCTTTTGGCACTCAACGATAGACCTTGGTGAAAGATCGTGGATGTCGCCTAGAGGGTGGGGGGTGAATAGGCGCTTTAAAATAATTACGGTTGAGGCTTGAACAAATGCGGAATAAACCTAGCGGTTAATTTGTCAAGCACAAAACCTACAACAACTAGGCTCACCTATGTGCATCAACAACTTATGCTAAGCAAGAAAAACTACTTAGGTGATAGCAAGATATATGACAAGAAACAATATGGTTATCACAAAGTAAAGTGCATAAGTAAAGGGCTCGGGTAAGAGATAACCGAGGCACGCGGAGACGACGATGTATCCCGAAGTTCACACCCTTGCGGATGCTAATCTCCGTTTGGAGCGGTGTGGAGGCACAATGCTCCCCAAGAAGCCACTAGGGCCACCGTAATCTCCTCACGCCCTCGCACAATGCAAGATGCCGTGATTCCACTAAGGGACCCTTGAGGGCGGTCACCGAACCCGTACAAATGGCAACCCTTGGGGGCGGTCACCGAACCCGTACACTTTGGCAACCCTTGGGGGCGGTCACCGAAACCCGTCAAATTGCTCGGGGCGATCTCCACAACCTAATTGGAGACCCCGACGCTTGCCCGGAGCTTTACACCACAATGATTGAGCTCCGAACACCACCAACCGTCTAGGGCGCCCAAGCACCCAAGAGGAACAAGCTCAAGGGTACCAAGCACCCAAGAGTAATAAGCTTCTCAACTTGTAACTTCCACGTATCACCGTGGAGAACTCAAACTGATGCACCAAATGCAATGGCAAGGGCACACGGAGTGCCCAAGTCCTTCTCTCTCAAATCCCACCAAAGCAACTAATGCTAGGGAGGAAAATGAGAGGAAGAACAAGAAGGAGAACACCAAGAACTCCAAGAACTAGATCCAAGGGGTTCCCCTCACATAGAGGAGAAAGTGATTGGTGGAAATGTGGATCTAGATCTCCTCTCTCTTTTCCCTCAAAAACTAGCAAGAATCCATGGAGGGATTGAGAGTTAGCAAGCTCGAAGAAGGTCAACAATGGGGGAAGAACACGAGCTCAAAAGGATAAGGTTCATTGGGGAAGAAGACCCCCTTTTATAGGAGGGGGAAAATCCAACCGTTATGCTCACAGCCTGCACCGACCGGTACCACCGCTCCTACGAGCGGTACTACCGCTAGGGCGGCAGAAGCCCAATGAAACAACACTGCAAACGGGCAACAGGGAGGTACTACTGCAGGAGCGGTAGTACTACCTGCCCTTGCGGAACTACCGCGCGACCACGGAAGTAAAAATAACTGCCGCGCCTACAACCGCTGGAGCTAGCTACGAGAAAAAGGCGGCATGGTACTACCGCTCACAGGGAGCGGTACTACCGCGCAAGGGCGGATGTAAAAAATTACATCCGCGCCTACTACCGCACGCAATCAGCGACAGGATGCGAGGCAGCGGTACTACCGCTCACCAGGAGCGGTGCGTAGGACGCGGAAGTAAAAAATTACTTCCGCGCCTACTTCCGTGCGCGCCAGTGTTCTGGGCTAGAGGCAGCAGTACTACCGCTCACAGGAGCGGTACTACCGCCGGCCCCTGCGGTACTACCGCTCCCTTGAGTAGTACTACCGCACGCCACAGAGGCTTTAGCACTTGGATGCCTTCAAAACGCAGCTAAAGACAACAGATGGATCCAATAAAACCAGAACTGCCATAACTTCTGCAAATGAGCTCCGAATTGAGCAAACTCAAGCTTGTTGGTTATAGTAAGAAGAGGCAGGGGAGGTATGCCTAACACATAGAGGAGTGAAACCTCCAACAGAGAAGAACCGACATAACCTCCAACATCGAAAACATCATAGAAGATGCAAGTGAACTCTGTTTTCGATGAACCCGAGCTTGTCAACAAGATGACCAAAAGCTCCAAAACTCACAAAGAGAAGCAAACAAGAACCAAGAAAGATGATGCAAGGATGAAATTGTTTGAGCTCTCTACGAATGATACGATCAAGCTACTCATCGAGAGCCCCCCTTGATAGTACGACAATCGATCCTATAACCCAGTCTCCCAACTACCACCATGAGACCGGTAAAACAGAAAACCTATCAAGGGCAAACCTTTGCCTTGTACATGGTCCACTTGAGCTAGATGAAGACGATCTTGACTCCCTCAAGTTGGACCACCTTTCTTGATTGCGTTGGCTCGATGAAGACTAGTTGATTGCTCCCCCATACTCCACTATGGGTGAGCCACTCTTCCGAACATCTTCACAAGTCCATTGTCACCACAATGGACGACAAGCTTCAAGCATTTGATCTCTTCGTGATGCTTCCTTGAACTTGCACACCGCAACCTAACCCCACAAAGAACTCTCACGAAGATCATGGGTTAGTACAGAAAGCGTAATTGACAATGCTTACCATACCATGGGATCGCTTGATCCCTCTCGGTACATCTTCTACGCTTTGTGTGTTGATCAACTTGATTCACTCTTTTACTTAGTCTTGATCAACCTCTCACAAGACCAATCTTTAGGTAATTCCTTGAATAGCACCTTGGTCATCACAAACTCTCCTTGAAACCAACAAATGTACTCCAAGAAAAGCCTATGGACAAAACCTTCAAATATAACTCAAGGTAACCATTAGTCCTTCGAGATTGTCATCAATTACCAAAACCAAACATGGGGGCACCGCATGTTCTTTCACTTGGATCATGATCAGTGAGAAGGATATCTGCAATCTTTTCAGCAAAATATATGTCGACAGTCGTAGTCTTACGGTCAAATGATTCTCCAGAATCAACATAGTTGATGGAAATTTCCTGCACCCCTAGTGACTCTTCATGATTTCCCAATACGATTGAGTCTGGGTGTTCTGATGTCCCAGCTAGTTTGTGCATACTGGAGCTGGGTTGTGGAGGTTGCCTTTCCACTGGGTGTATACAACCCATCAGGTGTTTGTCAATGTTGAGTTGACCTGCATTTACTGACTCCGAGGTTTTTCTCCTCGATTTCCTTTGCTGCTTGCTAGAAGCATGCTCCGGTCAGAGGCCGTACTACTCCCCCTCTTTTTAGGAATAGGGAGTTGAGTGGTTTTTATTGGTACTCCACTCTTTCTGGTGCGTTTCTGGCCGGATTTAGGATTTTGTAACACCTTCAAATCAGTAAATGAATCTGGCAGATTATTTGCAAGATGTTCCAAATTAATGATCTTCCGAACTTGAAGTTCGATCTCTTGGGTACGTGGATCAGAGGATGAAATGGCATGATCATTTCAATCAATTTCTGGGCATTCTTTCTGGTACTTGAAATCTCGCCCTAATGCCGGAAAATGTTCCTCGTTAAATATGCAATCAGCATGACGGGTTGTGAACAGATCCCCAGTTAGGGGTTCCAGGTACTTGATAATCGACAGCGATTTGTACCCCACATAGATCCCCAACTTCCTGTGTTGGCCCATAGATGTCCGCTGTGGTGGTGAGATCGGGATGTATGCAGCACATCCGAACTTACGCAGATGGGAAATGCTAGGAGGATTTCCATGTACCAATTCTAGAGGGGAAGAACTGTGATATGCAGTTGGCCTCAATTGTATCAAGTCAGCAGCGTGTAAAACAGCGTGACCTCAACAAGAGGTTGGCAAGTTGCAATTCGTCAACAAAGGTCTTGCAATGAGTTTGATCCTCTTAATCAATGCTTCAGCCAAACCATTTTGTGTATGGACATATGGAACAGAGTGCTGAACTTCAATCCCCAAAGCCATGCAATAATCATTGAAAGCACGTGAGGAGAATTCTGCAGCACTGTCCATTCGAATTGACTTAATCCGACTTTCTGGATAATGGGCTTGCAACTTAATGACTTGCCTCATTATCTTGGTAAATGCATGGTTCCGTGTCGACAGAAGACACACATGTGACCATCATGTAGATGCGTCAATCAGAACCATGGAATACCTGAAAGGTCCAGATAATGGCTGAATGGGATCACAAATGTCTCCTTGAATACGTTCAAGGAACTGAAGTGGTTCATCTTGTATTTTGAGGTGCGAGGGCCTCAAAATTAGGCCTCCCGTGGCACAAGATGTGCACATGAAATCTGAAGATTGAGGAAATTTTGACTCAAGCATATTATGACCGATTGAACTGCTAGTAATTTTTCTCATCATCCCTATTCCAAGATGGCCTAGGCAATCATGCCAGGTTTGGAATGCGTTAACATTCTGAAAAATTACTTTGTATGCAACATGTTCCACGGGTTTGATGTATGTATAGTACAAACCAGACGATAGAGAAGGAATTTTCTCATGTACCTTTTTGCCATATCCGTGATCTTTAGTAAAGAGTAGATACTCCTCTTTGTTGTCTTCATGGGTTTCAATGTGAAAACCATTCTTACGGATATCTCGATAACTGATCAGGGTACGTGATGTGTCGGGATACAATAAAGCATCCTCAATCGTCACTTGTGTACCTCTTGGGAGGGTGAATATGGCACGTCCAGTACCAACAATCACTGTATCGCGTCCAGCGATAGTTAGAATATCTCCATTCATCTTTTTCAGAGTTTGAAAATATTTCATCTCCCTCAGTATGGAGTTTGTGGTACCATTGTCCACAAGGCATAATTCCTCTTCCATCGGATTGTCCCAGTAGAAAACTATATAAAACAAAAGAATTTTCAATAAGAAAACCTCATGTTAATACATAGAATACAATCTTACTATATCAAGTGTGTTGATACAATACAATATAAAGACAACAACAGACTTATGTTCTTAATACAATCATCACAAATGGACATAATTAATTAGATCACTAGGAGATTGACGGACTAGTCGATGTCGCCAAACACGTTGTTTGCGGTGTACTCAATCAGTGTGTTCTCCGTTTCAGCAGTATCCTCAGGCAGATAAGGAATCATGGCGTTGCTCGGTCCAGGAGGAACATCGTGCGAACCACCGGCTCCTTTTGCGCTATGCAGATGAAGGTTGAAGTTGACTTCAAACCTTTTCCCTTGAGGTGCTTTGCGTCCATGAGATTGCTGGTACAGCATAACCAGATGCTTGGGCATTGTGCACTTTTCAGTAGAATGCGTGTAGCATCCACACTTGTTGCAAAGCTTAGATTTATCAAACCTGGGCTTTGAAGTGCCTTTTTTCCTTTCCTGGGTTTCTGGATCTCCTGTTCCCATTGCGCTTTCGCTTATGCTCGAAATTGGATTGTTTACCCCGAAGGGTACCATTAAACTTCTGCCTATTCGCAACATTCAGATGAACTTCAGGTAAAGGTTGTGCCCCAACTGGGCGTTGAGAGCCATTCTTAGCGAGTAGCTCATCATGCTTTTCAGCTTGAAGTAACATGTGCATAAGCTCGGAATAGACAGTGTAGTTACGAGCACGGTATTGCTGTTGGAGGATTCCATCTGAAGGGAGCATAGTAGACAACGTTTTCTCTATCTTCTCCCCCTCGGTAGGTTCCTTCTCACAAAAGCGCAGTTTGGAACATATCTTATGAACAACATGATTGTACTCACCGATGGACTTGATATCCTGAAGACGGAGATGAGTCCAATCATGGAGTGCTTCTGGCAGGACTACTGCCTTCTGCTGTTCATACCTCGTTTTGAGGGCCACAGAGTACTAGGAGATTCCTCCTGTAAATACTCAGACTTGAGATCTGGATGAATATGGTGCCTTATGATGAATAAAGCAACATAGTTCTATTGTTCTGTCAGCGGCGTGGCCCTAGCCGGGAGAGGAGTCTCCGGGGGTTGTATTGCACGCGCTATCCCAGGGGACGCAAGACTGATCTTGATGTCCATAGCCCATGTAGGGTAATTGTGGCCATTGAGGGCAAGCTCCTCAAACTCTTTGGCAGTCATCTTTGCCTACATGGGAAAACCAAAGATAATTAATTTACGGGTGGTAAATTAAAAACCATCATGGTTCTGTAATAAGAATGCAAAATTTTGATACTCAAGTGTAAACTTGAAAAATTCTCAACCTCAATTGTGTAAACATAAAACTTTGAAGATCACTTAGATCTCATAGTAATAGGCTTCATGGCCATTACCTTGTGTATGCTACAATTTAGATATAAGGAATACACGTTGAAGGTAATCGCTTGTCGGGATTGACAAAGCGTAGACCTCACGGTAAGAGAGGATGGTATGCAAATGTGCAGTAGATCACAACTCATTACCTTGTGATTCCAAATAAGATGAGGGAGAAATATTCAAAAATTTGCAAGTTTGATATGCGAGAGAAGGTCTCAATCGCAAAAACATGTTCAATAAAAATGAGATGTGGTAAACACATGGAACATGTCATTCTTCCCGAATGAAATTCGGTACTTTATTTATATTATCAACCCATTGCATAATATAAACACACCAATAATTACACAAATCCTAAACTAGAGTAAATCTAGAACTGGACTAAATGTAAGTAGCAGTCAAACTAGGTACTAAACAGTACTAAACATAGTCTAAAACTGCACTAATACAATAATTAGTACAAATGATTAATGAAACAGAGAAAAAAAACGTAGCCACAGAGGAGGCAGCCGGAGGTCACGCAGGTGCCTGGGCCTGGGCCTACACTGCCTTTGGCCAGCCCACGCGCGGCTACGCCGCATAAGATAGAGGGGAGGGGCGTATCGGATGAGCGTCGGAGTATCCGACATCCGCACCCCCTCTGCTCGATCCCCGCCACTACACGGCGCCGCCGATGGGAGGGAGAGGCCGCCCCCGCATCCTCTCGTGGCTCCGGTGATCAACGGCGCGACACCGTCGAGCCCTCCTCGTCCAAGAAGATTCAACGACGACGGGATCCAGGCAGGCTCCTGGTGGTGCTGCGCTGGCGAGGCTGAGGCTCGCGGGAGTCCACGAGCCGGCGCGGCGGCCGGGACGGCGGTCGAGGGCTGCAACGGCGCGCCCGAAGAGGCGGCCGAAGCGCTGCTCAGTGCGGCTGCTCGAGCCTGCGGCCGCCTCCTGTTGAGGCGTGGCGGTGGCGTCGACGCCCTCCATGCCGGCTCTAAGGCGGACGACTCCGGAGGCGCCGGTTGGCGCGGAGATGAAGGCGAGCGCCTCCTCCTCGTTCACGACGGCGTGCATCGGCACGGGGATGTAACCGGGCGGGCCGGCGGCCTCGGCGGCGGGCGTTGGCGTCGACAGCGCGAGCCACACGGCCGGCGGAGGAAGAAGGAAACGAGGCTAGGCATCTCATCGGCGGCGAGTGCTCCCTCTCTTCTCCTTTCTCTGTTGTTTCTTTTGCTCCTGCTGGCTGTTCTACGTGCATGATAACGTGTTTCGAATCAAAAGTGATCGAGTGTCTTGATCGATGGTTACAAGCCCCTTTTATACGTCCCGAAGAGACACGATGATCCATCACTTGGGGGCGTCGGTTCCAGGGAACCGATGGGAGGCGTCCGTTGCGGGAACAACCGCACGACGGTTGGGCAAGGGGAGATTTTCCCCTAATTACATAAATTTTTTTTACGGGAAAGCCTTCTGGCGCAGTTTATTGAACACTGAATAAGCTTACATCATTCAAAATCTCATCAAAAATAAGGGTGGGAGGACTACCATCCCAAAAAATAAGGGTGGAAAAACGTCATCACCAGTATCCGTATGTCGACCCGCGTCACCGAGGATATTATTGCATGGGCACCGGAGAGGAACGGTATCTTCACCGTTCGGTCCGCCTACCGCCTGGCCATGGACGAGCGCGAGCGTCCTTCGGCTTCCGCCACGAGCAGGGCACCGGATGGTCGTCGCGCCATCTGGAAGATCATATGGGGGTGCCCTGCTCCCCCTAAGGTACGCGTGTTCGCTTGGAGAGTCGTCACCAACTCACTTGCTACTTGGGCCAATAAAGCCTCGCGACACCTCGAGCTTACTGCCATTTGCCCCTTGTGTGGTGTTGAACGCGAGGATGGATTCCATGCGCTTTGCAGGTGTCCCCTGGCAAGAGAGCTCTGGCGAGTTATGGCCTTGGACTGGAACATCCCCAAGGTGGAGGCCATCGTCAACACTGGCCCAGAGTGGATCTTTTCACTGCTGGACCCCTTGGATGAGACGGCGAGACTGGTGGTGCTCATGACCATGTGGAGAGTATGGCATGTCCGGAATGAGATCACACACGACAAGGCGCCGCCCACTGCCGAAGCCTCTCGACGCTTTTTGCACGGATACATCAACTCACTCATGTGCATAAAGCAACATCCTGATGGTAACCTAGAGAAAGGGAAGATGGTGGTCCTGCCTTCACCACCACGCGCTCCAGAAAGTACGGCGCCCAAGGTGCGCGCACACTGGGTACCGCCCCAGCCGGGCTGGGTTAAGTTGAACACGGATGGGAGCTACATAGCGGTCACAGGTGCGGCGGGAGGAGGTATGATCCTGCGTGATGACAGAGGCGAGATCATCTACAGCGCATGTAGGGAGCTACGTACATGTGACAACGCTTTAGAGGCGGAGTTAGAAGCGTGCAGAGAAGGCTTGGAGCTGGCCTTGCACCGATCTAACCTACCTATTCTGGTTGAGTTGGATAGCGCGGAGGCGGTGTCGATGATTACAGCACGCGAGATGGATAGATCGTCACATCGTGCACTTATAAAGGAGATTCGTAGGTTGGCTGGAAGCGATGCTAGGGAGATCTCTTTTACTCTTTGTAGCCGTCTGCAGAACATGATTAGTCATGAGCTGGCCGCCTATGGCCGTAGCACTCCGCGCACAGCAGTCTGGCTTACTGCCGGGATGGACTTTGTTATAAACCTGGCTCTCGCTGAGAAGCCTCCTTGAGTAATGAGAATTCTTTTTTTCCCGGAAAAAAAAAGAAATAACGACGGTTGGGCAAGGAAAGATTTTCCCCTAATTACATAATTAGTTTTAACACCTATCAATAATAGACTGCAACGGTTGTGATATTGGAGCATTAAGTCCATGTTGGACCATGTTTACGTAATCCGAGTACGGTAATCACGATAGTAGAACACTGCAAAACATAATTAAATTACGCTCAGGAGAAGCGAACAGCATTAACACCAGGCGCTACGTGTACACCACACCCGCCCCCAACGGCAATAATTCAAGGCACGGTCAGCCGACACGAGTAATGGCGAAGTTAAAACATGCCAGTGCGAATCAATCCCGCCACCTGCCCGGAAAATCATAAAGCCACCCAGCAAGCGGTTGAATGCGCTATCAACGCAACGGCAGGCAATGCATGGCAGCTCTCCTTTTCCTGAGAGAAATCACAAAGAGGTTTTAGATAAGCTCAAGCTGGATGGATGTCCGGGAAAGAAACAGTGTTACGGTACACAAAACTTACCTCCTAACCCATCCCACCTTATCATCAAGTTCTACGTACTCCCTCCATTTTTATATACAAGGACACAAACTCATATTACATGTATTAAGGTAAAATTTAATTTCTTGCATTATAAGCCAACTTTTCTTTTCGTCTAATGAGATCATTAATACACTGCATGTATCTATATCTATACCAATATAAAAAGACCCAAAGAGGCAGACCCAATTAATCTCGGCCATCAAATCATGTCAATCCAATGACCTACACTGCTTCAATGTCGAGCGCTCAACACGTTTAGCGTGCAGTTAATTTCATGCCAAATATAGTGCTAATCACATAATAACACGCAAATAATATCCTACTTAATATCCGCATGCACCTAATATACTTCCAAATTAACGTGCATTGCACGTGCACATTGACTAGTGCAAGAAAGGGATAGAAAGCTGATTGTAGTGTCATTATGACTGCATGCATGCAAATATTAAATAGGTTGCTAACTCCAGCGAATATCATTAACTTTGGTCTCGATTACTGTTGATGGCCTTGTATATATGCAAAGTGTATTTTTCATAGTGGCCTTGTATAAGTAAATGGATGTGCTAACCTGATCTCCGTCTATGGGAAACCCATCTCCGCACTTTATTCCATCATCTGGGCCAGGCACGTGGGCCTTGTATTCGTACGATCAATTGAATGACGCCTATTCTCGATCCCCTCTCGTTAGGGTTTTCTCTCCTCTCGGGCGGCGGCGATCCAGCTTCCCCCGTAGAGACCTGACATCCCCTGGCCTCTTCTTCCCGCCGGCGACTGCAGGGGCCCGTGTGGCCTCTCCAGCGGCAGGGAGTCGGGGTTCGTGTTAGGGTTCCTTACCGCCCGCGGATCAACTTCTCGGGCAAGAGAACATGGAGGATATCGCATCGGGATCGGGACAGGCGGTCTCCGACCTGGAGGCGATGATGGAGGAGTTAGGGCTGAAAGAGGATGATCTCCAAGATGTTGTGGTGGAGGACGAGGAACTACCGGTGGAATCGACCCGGTGGATGGCAATCGCTAGGGTTCACACAGAAAAACCCTATAGCCAATATTGGTTCTTCAGAAACATGAGGATTGCATGGGATTTGGCAAAGGAGGTAAAGATACGCCCTCTCGAGGATAACCTGTATACGATGCAGTTCGGCTGCCTCGGCGATTGGGAGCGCGTTATGGAGGAAGGCCCGTGGACGTTCAAAGGGAAGGCCGTGGTCATCGCGCAGTATGATGGGTTTACCAAGCCGTCAACAATTGAGCTGAATAAGATTGACATGTGGATGCAGATCCATGATCTTCCAGATGGATTTTCCCCCAAAATCAAGGCTCTTTCCACTACAGTGGGAGAGTTCATCTTTGCAGAGCCAAAATCTCACGACTTCGAGGGGAATTTTGCACGGGTTCGACTGAGAATTGATGTTACAAAACCTCTTAAGAATGCCGTGTCGCTGGTAATTAAGAAGAAAGATGCTGTCCAGAGGGTGATCTTTAGGTAAAATACGAACGCCTTCCAGATTGGTGTGCGGTTTGTGGGTACATGGGCCATCTGTTCAAGGAGTGCGGTGATGGAGTTCACCCCTCGAAAGCCCTGGTTTTCAAAGACCTAAAAGTAGCTTGGTTCAAAGGTCCGGGTAACGGGCCAGGAGAAGGCTGCAGCTCATCTGAAGGCAATGGAGCACGAGGCGGACGGGGCAGAGGCCGTTCCGGAAGGGGTCGCGGTCGTGCACGCGGACCCGCAGAGCATACTACCTCGGAAGATCCTTCTGAGGCTGACAGAGAGAAGGAGGACAGTGACGTCGCCATGATAGAGGCTGAAAGGAACAGAAAGAGGGGAGCCGGGATGGATCCTTCGGCACCAGCGCCCGTTGCAAGCAACCTTCTGCTGCTTCCGGGTCCAACTGAGGTTCCACCCAGCCCATCCTCAAAACAGGAGCAGAAAAGGAACAAACCAAGCACGTCAACAACTGAGAAGATCAATGGAAAGAACACGGCTGCAAACAAAACCCCTGATGCGCATTTGGCGGGCTCCCTAGTGGGGTCGCGCCTAGCGCAATGAGTCTTCTTTGTTGGAACTGCCGTGGGGCTGGCAAACCTGCGACAGTTCGAGAGCTTTGTGAACTAACGAAGCAGTTTGCCCCCTCTGTACTCTGTATCTTGGAAACTCAAATAGAGGGTTCTAGAGTCGAGAGTTTGGTTGATTCATTAGGCTATAATAAGAGTTTTGCTGTTAGTAGCTCTGGTAGAAGTGGTGGCTTAGGATTTTTTTTGGAACAAAGAAATAAAGCTTGAGATTGTTGGTTATTCTCGGTATCATATTGACGTTGAAATTGATGAGCTGGTTGAGATGAAAACAAGGGTCACCTTTGTTTATGGAGAGGCACAAGTTAACGAAGATACAAAACGTGGGATATGATCCGAGTAATCGTGGGTGCTAGCGATATACCATGGCTCGTCGTCGGAGATTTCAATGAAGTTTTACATGCCCATGAACATGATGGAGTGGGTAACAGGAGCCAAGCGCAGATGGATGCGTTTAGGGATGCCCTTGATACATGTGGGCTCACGGATATAGGTTATACAGGCACAGGATGGACCTTTGAGAAAAAAGTGACAGGAGGTACATACACAAGGGTGCGTCTAGATCGGGGAGTGGCTAACCCGGCCTGGTGCATTGCCTTTCCATCGGCCAAGCTTGAGCACAAGACGGCAGCTACCAGTGACCACGTCCCAATCTATGTGAACTTTTTGCATGGCGAGGCATGCAAGCAGGCCCCAAAAGCATTTAAGTATGAGGTTGCATGGGAACGAGACCCCACACTGAAACCTGCTGTCCAGAACGCATGGGCCAATGGCGCAGGAGATACGGTTTCTTCTCTCAATGATAGGCTGCGGTCGCTTTCAACAGAGCTGTCCACATGGGAAAGGGCAAACTTTGGGAACGTACGGCGCGACATTCAGCGCCTGAAAAAGGAGCTACAGGAGCTGCGGGAATCCCCAAACAGATATGGCCCAACACACATTGAGTTAAAATTAATTGAGAGGCTCACCGAATTATATCACAGAGAAGAAATTTTGTGGCGCCAGCGAGCCCGTCTCGAATGGCTAATGCATGGTGATAAGAATACTTACTTCTTCCACCTCCGAGCGAGTCGCAGAAGAAGAAAGAACCAGATTAAATCACTTCAAAGACCGGACGGGCAGATGACAGTTAATGTCCCGGAGATGGAGAATCTGACCAACAGTTTTTATAGAGATCTATACACGTCAGAGGGAGTGCACAATATGGACCAAGTCCTTGATACGGTACCTACAAAAGTAACCGCACAAATGAATGAGTCTCTCAATGCGCCGTACAGCAAAGAGGAAGTTAAAAAAGCTCTCTTTCAGATGTACCCAACCAAAGCGCCAGGCCCCGACTGATTCCCGGCGCATTTTTTCCAGCACCATTGGGACTTGTGTGGGGATGGTGTTACAAAGGTTGTATTGAGGATTGTAGAAGGTACAGAATCAGCGGAGTGCATCAATGATACCGTCTTGGTTCTAATCCCAAAGGTAAAAAACCCAACGCTCCTGTCTCAATTCCGCCCAATTAGCCTCTGCAATGTTTTGTATAAAATTGCTTCAAAGGTGATAGCTAACATACTGAAAGAAGTGTTGCCTGAAATTATATCAGAGGAACAGTCAGCCTTTGTCCCAGGCAGACTGATCACAGATAATATTATAACTGCCTATGAGTGCCTGCACTTTATGAAGAGGAACAAAGCCAAGAAAAACCAATCATGTGCTCTTAAGCTTGATATGATGAAAGCTTATGACAGGGTGGAATGGCCGTACCTCAGAGCTATAATGCTTAAGCTGGGTTTCAGCAACAGGTGGGTTGATATTGTTATGGGCCTGGTTACCACAGTCAGTTTCTCTGTCTTGTTCAATGGAAAGAAACTTCAACATTTCAAACCTTCGCGAGGTATCAGACAAGGGGACCCGATATCTCCATACTTGTTCTTGCTAGCAGCAGAGGGCCTTTCGTGCCTTTTAAAATCAAAGAGTGAGTCATCCAACTTAAGTGGTTTGCAGGTTGCTTCAACAGCACCACTTGTCAGCCATCTTTTATTCGCTGATGACAGCCTGCTGTTTATCAAGGCCAATAGTGTGGGCGCTAATGAGGTGTACCATGTTCTGGAGACCTATTGCCAGGCGACTGGGCAGCGGATAAACCATGCAAAATCGTCTATATACTTCAGCAAGGGGGTTCCCGATTCTGTGAGACAGGAGATCAAAGATATACTCCATGTTCCTAATGAAACCCTAAATGAGAAATATTTGGGGATGCCATCTGATATAGGGAGTTCAAAGAATGGTGCTTTTAAGTATTTAAAAGACCGTCTGTGGAGCAAGGTTCAGGGCTGGATTGAACGCACTATCTCCTCAGCGGGAAAGGAAGTGCTGGTAAAATCTGTGGCACAAGGAGTACCGGTTTTTTCTATGTCTTGCTTCAAGCTCCCAAGAGGTTTATGTGAACATCTGAACATGCTTATTAGAAAATTCTGGTGGGGTAGCAAGGAAGGAAAACGAAAGCCTCATTGGGTCTCCTGGAAAACTATGACGCAACCCAAGGGCATGGGGGGTTTGGGGTTCAAAGATTTTGAACTCTTCAACTTAGCAATGTTGGTGAAACAAGCTTGGAGGCTGCTACAGAATCCAGAAACCTTGAGCGCTCGTATCTTGAAAAGTGTATACTACCCAAACTCGGATATACTGGGCGCTGAACTAGGAAGCCATCCTAGCCAAGTTTGGCGTGCCATCATCGAGGGCAGGGATACACTACGTTAGGGATTAATCAGACGGATTGGGAACGGAGAAACAACACACATATGGGGTCAGAACTGGCTGCCCCATGAGGGGATGTTTCGTCCCCTCGGAAGTATTGCCCCCAACCCCCCAATCGGGTGTCCGAGCTCATCATTGGTGCAACTGCATCATGGAACAGGCAACTTGTCCAACAACATTTTATGCCAATAGATGCACAAGTTGTATTAGCAATTCCTTTGTGCACAAGAAACGTAAGTGACTTTTGGGCTTGGTACTATGAGAAACATGGAGTTTTTACTGTAAAGTCGGCGTACAAGATGCTTGCTGCAACTAAACTAAGATGGGAGGCGTGGTTAGAAGGGTCTGCGGGACCCTCAAACTCCATTGCAGAGGAGGGATCATGGAAGAGATTATGGAAGACGGAGGTGCCGGGGAAAATTCGCATGTTCTTATGGAGACTTTCGAAGCACTCCCTCCCAACAAACGATGTCAGGGCAAACCATCACATGGCTTACTCCGACCAGTGCGGGTTTTGCGGTAACCGGGATTCATGGCGTCACTCCTTGCTAGAGTGCTCATCATCAAGGAGCGTCTGGGCGCTCATTGATGAGGATGTCACACATAAAATCATAGGGAGCACGGAGCCAAATGCAAGGCAGTGGCTGTTCACACTCATGCAAATGTTATCACATGATCAGTTCATCCTCGCAGCAGTTACACTGTGGTCCATCTGGCATGCCCGACGCAAAGCTATTCATGAAGCCATATTTCAGAGCCCCCAATCTACCTTCGACTTTATTGGACGGTTCATTGCAGAACTAGATACTATAAAGACGATGGAACAAGATCGGGTCGCTGTACCAGCGGCTGCCGCACCCATTCAACGTCGGCCGAAGAAACCTCCTGCTGGATGTTGCAAGATTCATGTGGACGCCGGGGTTATGGCAAGAAGAGGAGGATCTGCGGCAGCAGTTTGTAGAGATGCGGACGGAAACTACATGGGCAGCTCGGCCCTAGTGGTCGAGGGAGTGGAAGACCCGGCGACACTTGAAGCTCTTGCTTGTCGGGAGGCGTTATCCCTTGCAGAAGATATGGGTATCCAGAACTTTGTTATTGCCTCGGACTGCCAGCAAGTCGTCTCAGATATCAACAGGAGGTCACACGGGATGTATGGAGCGATTATCGCGGAAATAAACCTTAGAGCCTCTTCCTTTCATTGTATTTTTTCCTTTGAGAGTCGTGCTGTGAATTATGAAGCACATAGTTTAGCCAAGTTTTCTCTCGAGAGAGGTCCGAGACGCCACGTCTGGTTTGGCGCTCCTCATGACCAGAGATGTATCCCACTTCATGTGGACTTTACTGAATAAACTTGGTTTTCCCCCTCAAAATAAAATAAAATTGAATGACGCCTAGTCCACTTGTGTGGCGTATACCACGACGTATTTGGGAAAGCTGGTAATTAACATGTCGTGTATTGCGAAAGGCCTATAAAAAGTAGCAATTGTGGTGCGCTAGCGGACGATCGGGATTTCGGCAGGGCGTGGCTGCATGTCCCAAAAATTCACGTACATATTCCTGCTCATATATTTTAATATAATCTTATTTAAAACGATTGTGTTGTGTGTACAAAATATAAATAATATGAAGAAAAATGCTCTTCAGCAGATTGTCTATATGATGTTCAAATTTAGACAATGTCTACCGATCGTCCATATCCTATATACTCCCTCTGTTTCTAAATATAAGTCTTTTTAGAGATTTCACTGTGAACTACATACGGAGCAAAATGAGTGAATCTACGCTCTAAAATATGTCTATATACATCTGTATGTAGTTTATAATGGAATCTCTAAAAAGACTTATATTTAGGAATGAAGAAAGTACCTGAATAGTTCATCTCACTATCTCTCTGATTTTAACCTGATCAATTAGGAAGTCAATCCCACTTCTTCTCATTTTATAGGCGGCTAGGGCAAACTCTTCTCTCCAAACTTTGCTAGCGAGCCCGTGGATTCGCCTCCCCTCTGCCTGCCGTTCCGGTGGCTGATGGCGGGGAGGGGAATCTCAGTGCCTCCGCTCCAGTTAGTAGTTTAGATTAGGGCATTTTTGGTCCTCGCAGATGCGGTGCTCCAACGGGTGACGACGCTACTTCTTCGAGTTTGTTTCCCGGACTCCGATCCTCCTCGAGTACATCTGTCTGGACGTAGTCGATGGAGCTCTGACATAGATTCCTACAATCTCTTTGGGGCGGTGAGGTTAGGGTTTCTCGTCTTGTGGCCAGAATTGGTGTCAGGTGCTTCAGATCTATGCAAGGGTTCAACGGCGATGACTGCGGCTCTAGGGCGCTGGTCCTTAGTGGCACATGCACAAAGACTTCCTAGCTGTCATCAACAAGGTCAAGCCGGCTCTGGTAGGGGAGCGGCAATAGCGGCGCGTCGGCGGTTCGTTCTGGCGGTAGTGGTGGTTGTTCGGGGTCTTGGAATCTCAATGTGATTTTTATTATGTTCAAGATGCTTTGAACTTCCGCTGAACTTTGATAATAGATCTGAATCATTTTCGCAAAAAAAACCCACCACTAGACATGTATGAGAAAAAGTTTTACATTATTAGCTGAACTTATGCACGCATTCCACATCATCATGCATGCCACCTCATTAAAGGTCCACTGGCATGCATTAGAATTTTTTCATTATATTATACCAATTATATTCCCAAAAAATGTGAGATATATTCAAAGTATTTTTCTAACTACACAATAATCAAGTACAGTATATAATATTGATTTTTAGTTTTAGTATTATTAATTTAAATATGCATGTTTCATCTATACTTCTATACTATTATTAAACAAGCAAATATATTCATCACTAAATACACACAACCTCACGGACACATAACAACACTGACCAATTACAGCCTCACGATCAGGAGCACTTAATTTGATCTAACCGTCAAAATTAGACTAACCCTTAGTCTAAAGTGCGCTTAGCAATTTACCAGGCGGACGAAAGCTCTGCCAGACCAACGATTCCACGCCCCGCCCACGCCAACACATCCCTTCCTTAATCCAAGGGGAAAAAACACAAACCAAACGCAAACAGATACCTGATTTCAGGTGAGCGACGCGGTCAACACGGGGCGGCCGCGGCAGCTCGATGCAGGGGGCTCCGGCGGGGCTGGCACGGATCTGGCGGATGGCAGCCGGATCGGGTCGACGACGGGCGGCTCCGGCGAGTCGGAGGGACGGCGGCGGCGGCTGAGCTCCTCCATGGTCTGCGGCGGTTCCAGGGAGAGAGAGCTTCGAAGGTGAGGAGGAGATAGAGGAGAACAAAAGGAAGTGAGAGGAGGAAAGGCAGGGGCGCGACAGCCTCGACGGTGAACCTCCGGTGGCGACGGTCTCCGGCGAGAGGCGGCGCACGGCGCCCGACGCGGGCCTACGGGGCGGCGACGGCTTGGAGCTGCGGGACATCCCCTTGCCCTTGCTCCGAGACGGCTTCCGCGGTGGACGGACAAGTCAACAACCCCACAACGGCGTTCTCACCGAGTCCAATGGCCGTGCTCCACTCCCCCTAGCTTAACATGTGCAGGAACAAGACGGCAATAAGGAAGGTAGCTTGCTCCACTGTCACAGGTGTGTCGATCTTGATCATCTCAAATGAGCTCGGGTGAACAGTAAAATCAAAACTAAATTAAAAAAATTCAATTTTTTTGGAGAAACATTGACAAAAGTTCTAAGTGCTTGCAAAAATTCGTCATGAAATCACATTCCTAGAAGGCATGGCAAAAAAAAAAACAAAAACAGTATTCTGAAAAAGCTACTTTCAAAAGCATTTTGAAGCACTGAATTTGTTTTTTTTGCCATGCCTTACAGGAATGTGATTTCATGATGAATTTTTGCAGGCACTTAAACTTTTGTCAATGTTTCTCTAAAAAAAAATTGAATTTTTTTGAGATTTTACTGTTCACCGAGCTCAAATGAGCTCGGGAGCAGAAAGGCACTTACGGTGCTTATGGTCTCATATGCACGAGGCATTGTAGCTGGAGAGTATGGAGAGAGTAGACACACGTATTAGGAAGTGTTGGTACTGTGAAAGACCCAATAGAATTAGTCACCGATCTTATTGAAGCAGAAGACCCAACAGATGTGTTGGTTCTGGATTATCTTATTTGTGTTATTTCTCTTTTCTATGACTTTCATTCATTTTGTTCTTCTGGATGCACGGATCTACCAGGAGACAAATGGTGAGCGATCCTCTGTCAACCTCATTCCTCGCTTGTCCCTTGTTTGGTGGATTAGTATTTTTCTGTCAATGGTGATCGATCCTCTGCCAACCTCATTTATTTTTTTGTCTACTCATTTATTTTTCTGCCAACTTAAGAAAATTGAAGTGCTAAGATTATAACGTGCAGGTAGATGTACCTTTGTGCAGCACGAGCAGAGCTGGGTTAGGGTGATGTGCTTTTTTGTTCTTGGAAGTCATATGCTCTAATTTGAGTGATCCTAAAGAAGCAAGCAACTAAAACAGTTTTCATTCTGTGGTGTTTGTTTAGTTTGGGCCATACTTCACGTCAGTCAAGTTCAGTTGATCTATTTTGTCGGATGCACTGTATTGCAATGATTTTTAATTAAGTGTTATGGACCATAGTTCAGTTCAGTTAAATTATTTAATCTCTCTTGCCTCCTGCTGTGTATTAGAAACTATATTACAGTTTAGTTCTGTCAAGTTTCAGATTTGCAGCCACAGTGAACTTCAGTGAATATTTCTTCAGTCAAGTTTCACTGATTTGAAGCCACAGTTCACTTCAGTCAAGTTTCAAGATTGTGTTGCACCTTACATATTAAAATTGATACTTCTGTGTAAGTTTGCTATGGCAGGGGTCAGGGGAATTCTTCGGGGGTGTAACTTTTGAAGGAAAATTCCATAACAAATTGCATGATTTGCTGATCATGTACATTTTGATAATTTTCTTTGATCGTGTTTGTTGTTGATGTACAAAAGAAACATAGGTACAGAAGATATCTTTTTCAAAATGTTTTCTCTCTAATGAAATGGGGGAGAAAATCTTTCTCAATATATTTATTTGTACTATGCCTGAAATATTATTTTCCCTGTGTTATTCTTCAGGACCAAAGCCGCTGCTCATATGGGACAAGGAGGGCGAGTCAATCATTGCTTGGGGTTCTTTAAAGTTCAATTTCTTCCGTTCCTATGTTGCAGATATTTCTTCTTTGGAAACCTAAAGTATTATGTGCTTCTGATTATAGCAAATGAAGATCTGCGAGCTGCCATTTACCTCACTCATATTTCTGATGTTGGTGTGACTTAGACATTGAATATGGTTTGGTAGCAAAGGTATCACTGCCTAACTATGCTGGACATTACATGTGCTCTAGGCTGTAATTTGGCTTTGTTTCTGGAAAGTACATGTGATGGTGATTAACTATTATTTGCATACAATTTTGTCTGGTTGCCACATATAATTATTGACTCATTATGGTACTTGCACGCGGAGTTTTCTGTCCTATAGCTATTATATAGATTTTTTTAATTGGTTAATTTTCTGCTTGATTATGGAATCTCCCATTTTGCCCGCAAATAAATCTATTAACAGACTAGACATGCATTACACCTTCTATGATTTAGCTACATTGATAGATGTGTAAGCATATTAAGAATTACCAAGAGAATAAGCTAAACTATAGCACTCATTTGCATTATAGTTGGTCTGTAATTTGTTTAAATCTATTGGAATAACTGAACAATGTATGTGAATTCTCACATCTGGTTGTAATACTAGTCCATACGTGCGTTGCACGTGCAAGCTCACTAGTACAATAAAATCACTAAAATATATTGCAATTGATTCCTACGGCAACGCGCGCAGTTTTCTCTAGTTTAGACAATGTCCACCAATATTTAGGCAATGTCAAGCGGTAGACTATCATATAGACAATCTCTTGGAGAGCATTTGTTTTTCCTGATACTATTGTTTACTATATCATTGATGGCACGCGCTGGAGCGCCCGTCTATTTGTGCACTCCAATGTTAGGGATTGATACTAATACTAATATGTGTTGAGATTTTGTTTGTTTTAAATTTGACATAAACTAATAGTTATATACTGTATTGGTAAAAAAAATAGCTGATTTAGTCCATTGTACATGGTGTGAGCATTCCCTTTACTTTTTGGTGGATTAGCTGAGTTACATAGTCCACGATTGCTCATAACCCCTAAGACCATGATTTACCACCAAGAATGGCATAAGCAACATATTACTGAGATATAACATTTTTCATTAAGGGACAAGCTAGACAAATTGACAGCCACTAAACAAGTTACAAAGTCTGATGTCATAGACCAAACTACATAGGCTTACATGTTCCTGGGCAGCACCAATCCTAGCTAGCTAGTGCGCCAGCCACACCATTGCAAGCTCTAGGACAATAAACATCGAATATTTATCGAAGTAAGAAAGACAAGAGGAAGGAGAGATTTCTGAACATGGCAGCACTAACACAAACAACGTGTTTGATTGGGGGAATTGGAGGTAGGGAATGGGAGTTTAGGTAAGTGTGACTTAAAATCCATTGGTTGGTTGTGGGAGTTGGGAATTAGCAAGGGAAGGGGAAGGGGAATTAGGAGGCCCGACTCCCATCGATCTCTTCAGGTTAGTTTGAAATGACGAAGGAAGCTTGTCTTTCAGACAACAATAAAATAACTACAACAACTGCCGCGATGGCGTGAACTGTATTTGTCTACTGACCATCATTTTTCCTGTGTCTGATGTGACATTGACGCAACAGCGGTTCAGTTTGTAACTAATTAAATCGTATCTTGAGCAACTCCAATTTCAAGACCCACAAATCAAACAAAGGAAACTAATTCCCGTTTCTCAGAAAAAGGAAACTAATTCCTTCAAATTCCCACAAATAATTTCCACCCCGCACCAAACGTGGGATTGGGACTAATAGTCGACTTCCCAAGTCTAATCCCTCAGCTAACTCCCCCTCATAATTTCCCCTTCCCTTTCCCTTAAACTACCAAACATGTTGAAATATCTCCTCTCTTTCTCCTACCACCGAAGCAAGCATGACAATCTATGTTTATATGCAGAGATTCAGTTTGCTAAGCATCCCAGGCATGTGGAATTTTCCCAGAAGTTGCTGCAACAATGACACAATTGTTTCTTTAGTGGCCAGGATAGGTCTTGGGTTGGCTGATCACACACATGCTCTGAGTAGCCAAATATTATGATTTTGGATCAATGCTGACTACAAGATCTGAAAATTAGGCTCAAAAGATATAAGTGAAGCACAAAGAGTATTCTAAGCACAAAGAGTATTCTAATAAATCAGGATTCATGCCTGTCCCTCTCAAAAGGTGTGTATAGCAAGGATGATTGTGGCAAACTAAAAAGCAAAGACTCAAATCATACAAGACGCTCCAAGCAAAACACATATCATGTGGTGAATAAAAATATAGCCTCAAGTAAAGTTATCGATAGACGAAGACGAAAGAGGGAATGCCTTCCGGGGCATCCCCAAGCTTAGGCTCTTGGTTGTCCTTGAATATTAACTTGGGGTGACTTGGGCATCCCCAAGCTTAGGCTCTTGCCACTCCTTATTCCATAGTCCATCAAATCCTTACCCAAAACCTGAAAACTTCACAACACAAAACTCAACAAAAAATCTCATAAGCTTCGTTAGTATAAGAAAATAAACCACGACTTTGGTACTGTTGTGAACTCATTCTTTATTTATATTGGTGTAATATACTGTATTCCAACTTGTCCATGGTTCATACCCCCCGATACTATCCATAGATTCATCAAAATAAGCAAACAACACATAGAAAACAGAATCTGTCAAAAACAGAACAGTCTGTAGCAATCAGAGAACTTTGAATACTTCTGTAACTCTAGGAATTCTGAAAATTAGGACAACCTGGGTAATTTGTGTACCAATCTTGTGCAACAATAATCAGATTAAAGGCACGCTTCTGTGAATTATGAAAACTATTTTCCTTGGCGCAAAAGTTTCTGTTTTTCAGCAAGATGAAAAACAACTATCATCGTAAGCCATCCCAAAGGTCTTACTTGGCACAAACACTAATTAAAACATAAAACCACATCTAAACAGAGGCTAGATGAATTATTTATTGCAAAACAGAACCAAAAAAGCAAAAACAAAAATAAAATTGGGTTGCTTCCCAACAAGCACTATTGTTTAACGCCCTTAGCTAGGCAGAAAAACACGAATAGATCTAGGTATTGTCATCTTTGGTATGCAATCCATAAGTGGCTCTCATAATAGATTCATAAGGCAATTCAATTTTCTTTCTTGGAAAGTGTTCCATGCCCTTCCTTAACGGAAATTTAAATCGAATGTTTCCTTCTTTCATATCAATAATTGCACCAGTCGTTCTAAGGAAAGGTCTACCAAGAATAATAATACATGTAGGATTGCAATCTATATCAAGAACAATGAAATCTACGGGCACATAATTCCTATTTGCAACAATAAGAACATCATTAATCCTTCCCATAGGTTTCTTAATGGTGGAATCCGCAAGATGCAAATTTAAAGAACAATCATCAAATTCACGGAAACCTAACACACCACACAAAGTTTTTGGAATCGTGGAAACACTAGCACCCAAATCACACAAAGCATGGCACTCATAATCTTTAATCTTAATCTTAATAGTAGGTTCCCACTCATCATAAAGTTTTCTAGGGATAGAAACTTCTAATTCAAGCTTCTCTTCAAAAGATTGCATCATAGCATGAACGATATGTTTAGTAAAAGCTCTGTTTTGATTGTAAGCATGAGGAGAATTCAACATTGCACCATAATCTATTAAATAACAATTATCATAATTGAATTCCTTGAAATCCAAAAGAGTGGCTTCATTGCTACTTAAAGTTTTGACCTCTCCAATCCCACTTTTATCAATTTTCGCATCAAGATCTAAAAACTCCAAATCATTGGGACGCCTTTTAACTAAAGTTGACTCATCTCTAGTCCCGTATTTATTAAGATTTATATTGGAAAACAAAGATTCAATTGGAGTCACATCAAACACTTTAAGATCTTCATTATTATTTTCACGGAAACTAGAGGAACACGTTTTTACGAACCAATCTCGTTTAGCACGCATCTTAGCGGTTCTTTCTTTGCACTCATCAATGGAAATTCTCATAGCTTTGAGAGACTCATTGATATCATGCTTGGGTGGAATAGATCTAAGTTTCAAAGAATCAACTCAAGAGAAATTCTGTCCACGTTCCTAGCCAAATCATCAATCTTAAGCAATTTTTCTTCAATCAAAGCACTGAAATTCTTTTGCGAACTCATAAATTATTTAACACTATTCTCAAATTCAGAGGGCATCTTACTATAATTTCCATAAGAATTGTTGTAGGAATTACCATAATTATTCGAGGAATTACTAGGAAACGGTCTAGGATTGAAATTACCTCTATACACGTTATTACCAAAATTGTTCTTACCACCAAAATCCACATCCACAGATTCATTATTATTTTCAATCAAAGTGGACAAAGGCATATCATTAGGATCCAAATAAGCACTCTTGATAGCAAATAATTTCATAAGTTCATCCATCTTTCCACTCAAAACATTAATCTCTTCAATCGCATGCACTTTTTTTTACTAGTGGAAGATCTTTCGGTATGCCGTTGAGAATAATTAACCATAACATTACCTAGAAGTTTAGTAGCTTCTCCTAGAGTAATTTCCATAAAAGTACCTCCCGCGGCCGAATCTAAAAGATTTCTAGAAGCAAAATTCAATTCGGCATAATTTTTTTGTATAATCATCCACAAATTCAAACCATGAGTAGGGCAATTTCGTAACGTCAACTTCATTCTCTCGCAAGATTGTGCAACATGCTCATGATCAAGTTGCTTAAAATTCACAATATCGTTCCTAAGGGAGATGATCTTAGCGGGAGGGAAATACTTGGAAATAAAAGCATCTTTACACTTATTCCATGAATCAATACTATTTTTAGGCAAAGATGAAAACCAAGTTTTAGCACAATCTCGTAGTGAGAACGGAAATAGCTACAATTTAACAATATCATTATACACATCTTTTTTCTTTTGCATATCACACAAATCAACGAAATTGTTTAGATGGGATGCGACATCTTTACTAGGAAGGCCAGAAAATTGATCTTTCATAAGAAGATTCAGCAAAGCGGCATTAATTTCACAAGATTCCGCATTAGTAGCGGGAGCAATCGGAATACTAATAAAATCATTATTATTGGTGTTGGAAAAGTCACATAATTTGGTATTCTCTGGAGCCATAGTGACAAAGCAAGCAACCCAACATACGAGCACACAAAAAGCAAGCGAAAAAGACGAACGGGAGAGGGGCGAAGAAAAGGCAAATCTTTTCGAAAATCATTTTAGAAGTGGGGGAGAGGAAAACGAGAGGCGAATGGCGAATAATGTAATGCAAGAGATGAGAGTTTATGATGGGTACTTGGTATGGCTCGACTTGGCGTAGATCTCCCCCGCAACGGCGCCAGAAATTTTTCCTGCTACTTCTAGAGCTTGCGTTGGATTTTCCCTTGAAGAGGAAAGGGTGATGCAGCAAAGTAGAGATAAGTATTTCCCTCAGTTTGAGAACCAAGGTATCAATCCAGTAGGAGATAACGAAAAATACACCGAATACCTGCACAAATAATCAACAACTTGCACCCAACGCGATAAAGGGGTTGTCAATCCCTTCATGGTTATTTGCAAAGTGAGATTTGATAGAGATAGATAAACGATAAAGTCAATACTTTTGGTATTTTTGGTTTATAGATCGGAAAGTAAAAGACTGCAAAATAGTAGATCAGAAACTTGTAGATTGGAAAGTAGAAGATTATATGATGGAAAATAGACCTGGGGGCCATAGGTTTCACTAGAGGCTTCTCTCAAGATAGAAAATATTACGGTGGGTGAACAAATTACTGCCGAGCAATTGATAGAAAAGCGCAAAGTTATGACGATATCTAAGGCAATGATCATGAATATAGGCATCACGTCCGTGTCAAGTAGACCGAAACGATTCTGCATCTACTACTATTATTCCACACATCGTCCGCTATTCAGCATGCATCTAGAGTATTAAGTTCATAAAGAACGGAGTAACGCATTAAGCAAGATGACATGATGTAGAGGAATTAACTCAAGCAATATGATGAAAACCCCATCTTTCTATCCTCGATGGCAACAATACAATACGTGCCTTGCTGCCCCTACTGTCACTGGGAAAGGACACCGCAAGATTGAACCCATAGCTAAGCACTTCTCCCATTGCAATAAAAACCAATCTAGTTGGCCAAACCAAACCAATATTTCGAAGAGAATTACAAAGATATCAAATCATGCATAAAAGAATTCAGAGAAGATTCAAATAATATTCATAGATAAGCTGATCATAAATCCACAATTCACCGGATCTCGGCAAACACACCGCAAAAAAGTATTACATCGAATAGATCTCCAAGAACATCAAGGAGAATGTGGTATTGAGAATCAAAGAGAGAGAAAAAGCCATCTAGCTATGGACCAGTAGGTCTGAGGTAAACTACTCACGCTTCATCGGAAGGGCAATGGTGTTGATGTAGAAGCCCTCCGTGATCGAATCCCCCTCCGGCAGGACACCGGAAAAGGCCCCTAGATGGGATCTCACAGGTACAGAAGGTTGCGACAGTGGAAAAGTATTTTTGTGGATGCCACTTTTGGTTTGGGCATATAAGAGTATATATAGGCGAAAGAATTATGTC
This sequence comes from Aegilops tauschii subsp. strangulata, assembly GCF_002575655.3. Lineage (NCBI taxonomy): Eukaryota > Viridiplantae > Streptophyta > Magnoliopsida > Poales > Poaceae > Aegilops > Aegilops tauschii. The sequence continues at coordinate 501,991,109 of NC_053039.3, forward strand.
AGGAGGTGCACGAGGGGCCCACAAGGGTGGGGGGTGTGGGAGGGGCGCCCTACCCCCCTGGGCACGCCCTCCGTCCTTGTGGCCGCCTCGTAGCTCTTCCGACTTCATCTACAAGTCTCCTCGTTTCCTTCTGGTCCAAGAAAGATCATCGCGAATGTTTTATTCTGTTTGGACTCCATTTGGTATTCCTTTTCTGTGAAACTCAAAAACAAGGGAAAAACAGGAACTGGCACTAGGCTCTAGGTTAATAGGTTAGTCCCAAAAATAATATAAAATAGCATATTAATGCCTATAAAACATCCAAAACAGATAATATAATAGCATGGAACAATCAAAAATTATAGATACGTTGGAGACGCATCAGTGAGTAGTTACCTTTGTTCTTGAGGTCACGGGAGAAATCTTGTTGCAAGTAATCACGTGAACTTGATATGTGTTCGATAATTTGATGGTATGTACGTATGTTGTGATTCTCTTTGTGGTGTCATGTGAACGTTGACCACATGGCACTTCACCTTATTAGGGCCTAAGGGAATGCATTGTGGAGTAGTTATTAGTGAAGGAAATATGCCCTAGAGACAATAATAAAGTTGTTATTTATATTTCCTTATATTATGATAAATGTTTATTATTCATGCTAGAATTGTATTAACCGGAAACTTAGTACATGTGTGAATACATAGACAAACAGAGTGTACCTAGTATGCCTCTACTTGACTAGCTCGTTAATCAAAGATGGTTAAGTTTCCTAGCCATAGACAAGTGTTGTCATTTGATGAGCGGGATCACATCATTAGAGAATGATGTGATGGATAAGACCCATCGGTTAGCTTAGCACTATGATCATTTAGTTTATTGCTATTGCTTTCTTCATGACTTATACATGTTCCTATGACTATGAGATTATGCAACTCCCGAATACCGGAGGAACACTTAGTGTGCTATCAAACGTCACAACGTAACTGGGTGATTATAAAGATGCTCTACAGGTGTCTCCGATGGTGTTTGTTGGGTTGGCATAGATCGAGATTAGGATTTGTCACTCCGCGTTTCGGAGAGGTATCTCTGGGCCCTCTCGGTAATGCACATCACTATAAGCCTTGCAAGCAATGTGACTAATGAGTTAGCCATGGGATGATGCATTACGGAACGAGTAAAGAGACTTGCCGGTAACGAGATATACTAGGTACGATGATACCGACGATTGAATCTCGGGCAAGTAACATACCGATGACAAAGGGAACAACGTATGTTGTTATGCGGTTTGACCGATAGAGATCTTCGTAGAATATGTAGGAGCCAATATGAGCATCCAGGTTCCGCTATTGGTTATTGACCGGAGAGGTGTCTCGTTCATGTCTACATAGTTCTCAAACCCGTAGGGTCCGCACGCTTAACGTTCGATGACGATCGGTATTATGAGTTTATGTGTTTTGATGTACCGAAGGTTGTTCAGAGTCCCGGATGAGATCACGGACATGATGAGGAGTCTCGAAATGGTCGAGACATAAAGAATGATATATTGGACGATGTTATTCGGACACCGGATGAGTTTCGGGGGTCACCGGATAAATATCGAAGTGCCGGAAGGGTTATCGGAACCACCGGAGAAGTAATGGGCCTTATTGGGCCTAGGGGGGAGAGAGAGGGGCAGCCAAGGGCTGGCCGCCCCCCATGGGCCTAGTACGAATTGGACTAGGGGGAGGGGCGGCGCGCTTGTTGGAAATATGCCCTAGAGGCAATAATAAAATGGTTATTATTGTATTTCCTTGTTCATGATAATTGTCTATTGTTCATGCTATAATTGTATTAACTGGAAACGGTAATACATGTGTGAATACATAGACCACAACATGTCCCTAGTAAGCCTCTAGTTGACTAGCTCGTTGATCAATGGATGGTTATGGTTTCCTGACCATGGACATTGGATGTCATTGATAACGGGATCACATCATTAGGAGAATGATGTGATGGACAAGACCCAATCCTAAGCATAGCACAAGATCGTGTAGTTCGTTCGCTAGAGCTTTTCTAATGTCAAGTATCATTTCCTTAGACCATGAGATTGTGCATCTCTCGGATACCGTAGGAGTGCTTTGGGTGTATCAAACGTCACAACGTAACTGGGTGACTATAAAGGTGCACTACAGGTAACTCTGGAAGTGTCTGTTGGGTTGGCACGAATCGAGACTGGGATTTGTCACTCCGTATGATGGAGAGGTATCTCTGGGCCCACTCGGTAATGGATCATCATAATGAGCTCCACGTGACTAAGGAGTTAGCCATGGGATCATGCGTTACGGAACGAGTAAAGAGACTTGCCGGTAACGAGATTAAACGAGGTATTGGGATACCGACGATCGAATCTCGGGCAAGTAACATACCGGTGGACAAAGGGAATTGTATACGGGATTGCTTGATTCCCCGACATCGTGGTTCATCTGATGAGATCATCGTGGAACATGTGGGAGCCAACATGGGTATCTAGATCCCGCTATTGGTTATTGGCGGGAGAGGTGTCTCGGTCATGTCTGCATGGTTCCCAAACCATAGGGTCTACACACTTACGGTTCGGTGACGCTAGAGTTGTTATGGGAATTAGTATGTGGTTACCGAAGGTTGTTTGGAGTCCCGGATGAGATCCCGGACGTGACGAGGAACTCCGGACGAAGGGTATTGGAGTCCGGAATTGTTCTGGGAGTACCGGGTGACGACCAGCGTGACCGAAAGGTGTTTCGGAGGCCTCGGCAAGCGTTGGGGGGCCTTATGGGCCAAGGGGAGGGGGCACACCAGCCCACTAAGGGGCTGTGCGCCCCTCCCAAACCCTCTCATGTAACGTGGAGAGGTGGGGGCGCCTCCCCTAGGGCAGCCACCCCTCCCGGCTTGGGGGGCAAGTTTCCCAGGGGTGGGGGCGCCCAAACCCATCTAGGGTTTCCCCTGTGGCCGCCGCCCATCCCCTAGGAAACCCTAGGGTGCCTCCTCCACCCCCTTCTCCCTATATATAGTGAGGGAGAGAGAGGGCAGCCGCACGACATCCCTGGCGCAGCCCTGTCCTCCTCCAACTCCTCCTCCTCCTCCGTAGTGCTTAGTGAAGCTCTGCCGGAGAACCACGAGCTCCATCGTCACCACGCCGTCGTGTTGCTGGAGTTCTCCCTCAACTTCTCCTCTCCCCTTGCTGGATCAAGAACAAGGAGACGTCCCCGGGCTGTACGTGTGTTGAACGCGGAGGCGCCGTCCGTTCGGCGCTAGATCGGATCTTCCGCGATTTGAATCGCCGCGAGTACGACTCCATCAACCGCATTCTTTTAACGCTTCCGCTTAGCGATCTTCAAGGTTATGAAGATGCACTCCCTCTCTCTCGTTGCTAGCATCTCCTAGATTGATCTTGGTGACACATAGGAAAATTTTGAATTATTGCTACGTTACCCAACAACGCCCTCCTTCCTTCTCTTTCCCCCTCCTTCCTTCTTCTCCTAGTTGGACTAGGAAAGGGAGGGGGGAGTCCAACTCCTACTTGGAGTAGGATTGCCCCCGTTGGGCGCGCCCTATGAGGGCCGTCCGGCCTCCCCCTTGCTCCTTTATATACGGGGGCAGGGTGTTGGGGATCGTAGCAGAAATTTAAAATTTTCTACGCATCACCAAGATCAATCTATGGAGTCATCTAGCAATGAGAGAGAGGAGTGCATCTACGTACCCTTGTAGATCGCGAGCGGAAGTGTTCAAGAGAACGGGGTTGATGGAGTCGTACTCGTCGTGATGCAAATCACCGATGATCCTAGCGCCGAACGGACGGCACCTCCGCGTTCAACACACGTACGGAGCAGCGACGTCTCCTCCTTCTTGATCCAGCAAGGGGAAAGGAGAGGTTGATGGAGATCCAGCAGCACGACGGCGTGGTGGTGGAAGTAGCGGGATTCCAACAGGGCTTCGCCAAGCGCTGCGGGAGGAGGGAGATGTGTCACGGGAGGGAGAGGGAGGCGCCAGGGCTTAGGGTGCGGCTGCCCTCCCTCCCCTCCACTATTTATAGGGGTCTTGGGGGGCGGTGCCGGCCCCCTGGAGATCCCAGCTGAGGGGGGGGGGGCGGCGGCCAAGGGGGGACTTGCCCCCAAGTCAAGTGGCCCCCCCACCCCCAGGGTTTCCAACCCTAGGCGCAGGGGAGGCCCATGGGGGGCGCACCAGCCCACCAGGGGCTGGTTCCCTTCCCACTTCAGCCCATCGGGCCCTCCGGGATAGGTGGCCCCACCCAGTGGACCCCCAGGACCCTTCTGGTGGTCCCGGTACAATACCGGTGACCCCCGAAACTTTCCCGGTAGCCGAAACTGGACTTCCTATATACAAATCTTTACTTCCGGACCATTCCGGAACTCCTCGTGATGTCTGGGATCTCATCCGGGACTCCGAACAACTTTCGGGTTACCGCATACTAATATCTCTACAACCCCAGCGTCACCGAACCTTAAGTGTGTAGACCCTACGGGTTCGCGAGACATGCAGACATGACCGAGACGACTCTCCGGTCAATAACCAACAGCGGGATCTGGATACCCATGTTGGCTCCCACATGTTCCTCGATGATCTCATCGGATAAACCACGATGTCGAGGATTCAAGTAATCCCGTATACAATTCCCTTTGTCAATCGGTACTTTACTTACCCGAGATTCGATCGTCGGTATCCCAATACCTCGTTCAATCTCGTTACCGGTAAGTCACTTTACTCGTTCCCTAATGCATGATCCCGTGACTAACTACTTAGTCACATTGAGCTCATTATGATGATGCAATACCGAGTGGGCCCAGAGATACCTCTCCGTCATACGGAGTGACAAATCCCAGTCTCGATCTATGCCAACCCAACAGACACTTTTGGAGATACCTGTAGTGCACCTTTATAGCCACCCAGTTACGTTGTGACGTTTGTTACACCCAAAGCATTCCTACGATATCCGGGAGTTGCACGATCTCATGGTCTAAGGAAATGATACTTGACATTAGAAAAGATTTAGCAAACGAACTACACGATCTAGTGCTATGCTTAGGATTAGGTCTTGTCCATCACATCATTCTCCCAATGATGTGATCCCGTTATCAATGACATCCAATGTCCATGGTCAGGAAACCGTAACCATCTATTGATTAACGAGCTAGTTAACTAGAGGCTCACTAGGGACATGTTATGGTCTATGTGTTCACACATGTATTACAATTTCCGGATAACACAATTATAGCATGAACAATAGACAATTATCATGAACAAGGAAATATAATAATAACCATTTTATTATTGCCTCTAGGGCATATTTCCAACAGTCTCCCACTTGCACTAGAGTCAATAATCTAGTTACATTGTGATGAATCGTACACCCATAGCGTTCTGGTGTTGATCATGTTTCGCTCGTGGAAGAGGTTTAGTCAACGGATCTGCGACATTCAAATCCGTATGCACTTTACAAATATCTATGTCTCCATTTTGAACATTTTCGCGAATGGAGTTGAAGCGACGCTTGATGTGCCTAGTCTTCTTGTGAAACCTGGGCTCCTTGGCAAGGGCAATAGCTCCAGTGTTGTCACAGAAGAGAGTCATCGGCCCCGATGCATTGGGAATAACTCCTAGGTCGGCAATGAACTCCTTCATCCAGATTGCTTCATGTGCTGCCTCCGAGGCTGCCATGTACTCCGCTTCACATGTAGATCCTGCCACGACGCTTTGCTTGCAACTGCACCAGCTGACTGCCCCACCATTCAAAATATACACGTATCCGGTTTGTGACTTAGAGTCATCCAGATCTGTGTCGAAGCTAGCATCGACGTAACCCTTTACGACGAGCTCTTCGTCACCTCCATAAACGAGAAACATATCCTTAGTCCTTTTCAGGTACTTCAGGATATTCTTGACCGCTGTCCAGTGTTCCATGCCGGGATTACTTTGGTACCTTCCTACCAAACTTACGGCAAGGTTTACATCAGGTCTGGTACACAGCATGGCATACATAATAGACCCTATGGCCGAGGCATAGGGGACGACACTCATCTTTTCTCTATCTTCTGCCGTGGTCGGGCATTGAGCCGTGCTCAATCTCACACCTTGCAATACAGGCAAGAACCCCTTCTTGGACTGATCCATATTGAACTTCTTCAATATCTTGGTATGTGCTTTGTGAAAGACCTATGAGGCGTCTCGATCTATCTCTATAGATCTTGATGCCTAATATGTAAGCAGCTTCTCCAAGGTCCTTCATTGAAAAACACTTATTCAAGTAGGCCTTTATACTTTCCAAGAATTCTATATCATTTCCCATCAATAGTATGTCATCCACATATAATATGAGAAATGCTACAGAGCTCCCACTCACTTTCTTGTAAACACAGGCTTCTCCATAAGTCTGCGTAAACCCAAACGCTTTGATCATCTCATCAAAGCGAATGTTCCAACTCTGAGATGCCTGCACCAGCCCATAGATTGAGCGCTGGAGCTTGCATACTTTGTTAGCATTCTCAGGATCAACAAAACCTTCCGGCTGCATCATATACAATTCTTCCTTAAGGAATCCGTTAAGGAATGCCGTTTTGACGTCCATTTTCCATATTTCATAATCGTAGAATGCGGCAATTGCTAACATGATTCGGACGGACTTCAGCTTCGCTACGGGTGAGAAGATCTCATCGTAGTCAACACCTTGAACTTGTCGATAACCCTTAGCGACAAGTCGAGCTTTATAGATGGTAACATTTCCATCCGCGTCCGTCTTCTTCTTAAAGATCCATTTATTTTCTATCGCTCGCCGATCATCGGGCAAGTCTGTCAAAGTCCATACTTTGTTTTCATACATGGATCCTATCTCGGATTGCATGGCTTCAAGCCATTTGTTGGAATCTGGACCCGCCATTGCTTCTTCATAGTTCGAAGGTTCACCGTTGTCCAACAACATGATTTCTAGAACAGGGTTGCCGTACCACTCTGGTGCGGAACGTGTCCTTGTGGACCTATGAAGTTCAGTGGCAACTTGATCATGATCGTCATCATTAACTTCCTCTCTAGTCGGTGTAGGCACCACAGAAACATTTTCTTGTGCTGTGCTACTTTCTGGTTCGAGAGGGGTCATCTCATCAAGTTCCACTTTCCTCCCACTTACTTCTTTCGAGAGGAACTCTTTCTCCAGAAAGGACCCATTCTTGGCAACAAAGATCTTGCCTTCGGATCTGAGGTAGAAGGTATACCCAATGGTTTCCTTAGGGTATCCTATGAAGACGCATTTTTCCGACTTGGGTTCGAGCTTTTCAGGTTGAAGTTTCTTGACATAAGCATCACATCCCCAAACTTTAAGAAACGACAGCTTAGGTTTCTTTCCAAACCATAATTCATACGGTGTCGTCTCAACGGATTTAGACGGAGCCTTATTTAAAGTGAATGCGGCAGTCTCTAAAGCATAACCCCAGAATGATAGCGGTAGATCGGTGAGAGACATCATAGATCGCACCATATCCAATAGAGTGCGATTACGACGTTCGGACACACCATTACGCTGAGGTGTTCCAGACGGCGTGAGTTGTGAAACAATTCCACATTTCCTGAAGTGTGTGCCAAATTCGTGACTCAAATATTCCCCTCCACGATCTGATCGTAAGAACTTTATTTTCCTGTCACGTTGATTCTGAACCTCACTCTGAAACTCCTTGAACTTTTCAAAGGTCTCAGAATTGTGTTTCATTAAGTAGACATACCCATATCTACTCAAGTCATCAGTGAGGGTGAGAACATAACGATAGCCACCGCGAGCCTCAACGCTCATTGGACCACACACATCAGTATGTATGATTTCCAAAAAGTTGGTTGCTCGCTCCATTGTTCCGGAGAACGGAGTCTTGGTCATTTTGCCCATGAGGCATGGTTCGCAAGTGTCAAATGATTCATAATCAAGAGACTCCAGAAGTCCATCTGCATGGAGTTTCTTCATGCGTTTGACACCAATCTGACCAAGGCGGCAGTGCCACAAGTATGTGGGACTATCATTATCAATTTGACATTTCTTGGCATTCACACTATGAATATGTGTAACATCACGTTCGAGATTCATCAAGAATAAACCATTGACCAGCGGGGCATGACCATAAAACATATCTCTCATATAAATAGAACAACCATTATTCTCGGATTTAAATGAGTAGCCATCTCGCATTAAACGAGATCCAGATACAATGTTCATGCTCAAAGCTGGCACTAAATAACAATTATTGAGGTTTAAAACTAATCCTGTAGGTAAATGTAGAGGTAGCGTGCCGACGGCGATCACATCGACCTTGGAACCTTTCCCGACGCGCATCGTCACCTCGTCCTTCGCCAGTCTCCGCTTATTCCGCAGCTCCTGCTTTGAGTTACAAATATGAGCAACCGCACCGGTATCGAATACCCAGGAGCTACTACGAGCGATGGTTAGGTACACATCAATAACATGTATATCACATATACCTTTGGTATTGCCGGCCTTCTTATCCGCTAAGTACTTGGGGCAGTTCCGCTTCCGGTGACCGTTTCCCTTGCAATAAAAGCACTCAGTCTCAGGCTTAGGTCCATTCTTTGTCTTCTTCCCGGCAGCTTGCTTACCGGGCGCGGCAACTCCCTTGCCGTCTTTCTTGAAGTTCTTCTTACCCTTGCCTTTCTTGAACTTAGTGGTTTTATTCACCATCAACACTTGATGTTCCTTCTTGATCTCTACCTCCGCTGATTTCAGCATTGAATATACCTCAGGGATGGTCTTTTCCATCCCCTGCATATTGAAGTTCATCACAAAGCTCTAGTAGCTAGGTGGGAGCGAGTGAAGGATTCTGTCAACGACCGCATCATCCAGGAGATTAACTCCGAGCTGAGACAAGCGGTTGTGCAACCCAGACATTTTGAGTATGTGTTCGCTGACGGAACTATTCTCCTCCATCTTACAACTGTAGAACTTGTCGGAGACTTCATATCTCTCGACCCGGGCATGAGCTTGGAAAACCATTTTCAGCTCTTGGAACATCTCATATGCTCCGTGCTGCTCAAAACGCTTTTGGAGCCCCGGTTCTAAGCTGTAAAGCATGCCGCACTGAACCAGGGAGTAATCATCAACACGTGTTTGCCAGGCGTTCATAACGTCTTGGTGTGCTGGGACGGGTGCTTCACCTAGCGGTGCTTCAAGGACATATGCTTTCTTAGCAGCTATGAGGATGATCCTCAAGTTCCGGACCCAGTCCGTATAGTTGTTACCATCGTCTTTCAGCTTGGTTTTCTCTAGGAACGCGTTGAAGTTGAGGTTGACATTAGCGTGGGCCATTTGATCTACAAGACATATTGTAAAGATTTTAGACAAAGTTCATGATAATTAAGTTCATCTAATCAAATTATTAATGAACTCCCACTCAGATTAGACATCCCTCTAGTCATCTATGTGATACATGATCCGACTCAACTAGACCGTGTCCGATCATCACGTGAGATGGACTAGTCATCATCGGTGAACATCTCCATGTTGATCGTATCTTCCATACGACTCATGTTCGACCTTTCGGTCTCTTGTGTTCCGAGGCCATGTCTGTACATGCTAGGCTCGTCAAGTCAACCTAAGTGTTTTGCATGTGTAAATCTGTCTTACACCCGTTGTATGTGAACGTTGGAATCTATCACACCTGATCATCACGTGGTGCTTCGAAACAACGAACTTTCGCAAAGGCGCACAGTTAGGGGGAACACATTCTTGAAATTATGATAAGGGATCATCTTATTTACTACCGTCGTACTAAGCAAATAAGAAGCAAAACATGATAAACATCACATGCAATCAAACAGTGACATGATATGGCCAGTATCATATTGCTCCTTTGATCTCCATCTTCGGGGCGCCATGATCATCTTCGTCACCGGCATGACACCATGATCTCCATCATCATGATCTCCATCATCATGTCTTCATGAAGTTGTCACGCCAACGATTACTTCTACTTCTATGGCTAACGTGTTTAGAATAAAGTAAAGTAATTTACATGGCGTTATTCAATGACACGCAGGTCATACAAAAAATAAAGACAACTCCTATGGCTCCTGCCGGTTGTCATACTCATCGACATGCAAGTCGTGATTCCTATTACAAGAACATGATCAATCTCATACATCACATATATTTCATTCATCACATCCTTTTGGCCATATCACATCACAAGGCATATGCTGCAAAAACAAGTTAGACGTCCTCTAATTGTTGTTGCATGTTTTTACGTGGCTTCTATAGGTTTCTAGCAAGAACGTTTCTTACCTACATAAAACCACAACGTGATATGCCAATTTCTATTTACCCTTCATAAGGACCCTTTTCATCGAATCCGATCCGACTAAAGTGGGAGAGACAGACACCCGCTAGCCACCTTATGCAACTAGTGCATGTCAGTCGGTGGAACCTGTCTCACGTAAGCGTACGTGTAAGGTCGGTCCGGGCCGCTTCATCCCACGATGCCGCCGAATCAAGATAAGACTAGTAGCGGCAAGTAAATTGACATGATCTACGCCCACAACAATCTTGTGTTCTACTCGTGCATAGTAACTACGCATAGACCTAGCTCATGATGCCACTGTTGGGGATCGTAGCAGTAATTTAAAATTTTCTACGCATCACCAAGATCAATTTATGGAGTCATCTAGCAACGCGAGAGAGGAGTGCATCTACATACCCTTGTAGATCGCGAGCAGAAGCGTTCAAGAGAATGGGGTTGATGGAGTCGTACTCGTCATGATCCAAATCACCGATGATCCTAGCGCCGAACGGACGGCACCTCCGCGTTCAACACAATTATGGAGTAGCGACGTCTCCTCCTTGTTGATCCAGCAAGGGGAAAGGAGAGGTTGATGGAGATCCAGCAGCACGACAGCGTGGTGGTGGAAGTAGCGGGATTCCAACAGGGCTTTGCCAAGCGCTGCGGGAGGAGGGAGATGTGTCACGGGAGGCAGAGCGAGGCGCCAGGTCTTAGGGTGCGGATGCTCTCGCTCCCCTCCACTATTTATAGGGGTCCTGTTGGGGGGGCGCCGCCCCCTGGAGATCCCATCTGGGGGGGGGGCGGCCAAGGGGGACTTGCCCCCCAAGTCAAGTGGGGCGCCCCCACCCCCAGGGTTTCCAACCCTAGGCGCAGGGGAGGCCCATGGGGGGCGCACCAGCCCACCAGGGGCTGGTTCCCTTCCCACTTCAGCCCATGGGGCCCTCCGGGATAGGTGGCCCCACCCAGTGGACCCCCGGGACCCTTCCGGTGGTCCCGGTACAATACCGGTGACCCCCGAAACTTTCCCGGTAGCCGGAACTGGACTTCCTATATACAAATCTTTACCTCTGGACCATTCTGGAACTCCTCGTGATGTCCGGGATCTCATCCGGGACTCCGAACAACTTTCGGGTTACCGCATACTAATATCTCTACAACCCTAGCGTCACCGAACCTTAAGTGTGTAGACCCTACGGGTTCGCGAGACATGCAGACATGACCGAGACGACTCTCCGGTCAATAACCAACAGCGGGATCTGGATACCATTGTTGGCTCCCACATGTTCCTTGATGATCTCATCGGATGAACCACGATGTCGAGGATTCAAGTAATCCCGTATACAATTCCCCTTGTCAATCGGTACTTTACTTACCCGAGATTCGATCGTTGGTATCCCAATACCTCGTTCAATCTCGTCGCTGGTAAGTCACTTTACTCGTTCCGTAATGCATGATCCCGTGACTAACTACTTAGGCACATTGAGCTCATTATGATGATGCAATACCGAGTGGGCCCAGAGATACCTCTCCGTCATACGGAGTGACAAATCCCAGTCTCGATCTGTGCCAACCCAACAGACACTTTTGGAGATACCTGTAGTGCACCTTTATAGCCACCCAGTTACGTTGTGACGTTTGGTACACCCAAAGCATTCCTACGGTATCCGGGAGTTGCACGATCTCATGGTCTAAGGAAATGATACTTGACATTAGAAAAGCTTTAGCAAACAAACTACACGATCTAGTGCTATGCTTAGGATTGGGTCTTGTCCATCACATCATTCTCCCAATGATGTGATCCCGTTATCAATGACATCCAATGTCCATGGTCAGGAAACCGTAACCATCTATTGATCAACGAGCTAGTTAACTAGAGGCTCACTAGGGACATGTTATGGTCTATGTGTTCACACATGTATTGCGATTTCCGGATAACACAATTATAGCATGAACAATAGACAATTATCATGAACAAGGAAATATAATAATAACCATTTTATTATTGCCTCTAGGGCATATTTCCAACACAGGGGGCACCCCACAGACACACACGTTGAATTCTTAGCCGTGTGCGGTGCCCCCCTCCACAGATTCCCACCTCAATCATATCGTCGTAGTGCTTAGGCGAATCCCTGCGCCAGTAACTTCATCATCACCGCCGCCACACCATCGTGCTGACGGAACTCTCCCTCGGCCTCAACTGGATCAAGAGTATGAGAGACGTCATCGAGCTGAGCGTGTGCTGAACACGGAGGTGCCGTATGTTCGGTGTTGAGATCGGTCGGATCGTGAAGACGTACGACTACATCAATCGCGTTGATATAATGCTTCCGCTTTAGGTCTACGAGGGTATGTGGACACACTCTCCCCGCTCATTGCTATGCTTCTCCTAGATAGATCTTGCATGATCGTAGGTATATTTTGAAATACTACGTTCCCCAACAGTGGCATCCGAGCCAGGTCTATGCGTAGATGTTATATGCACGAGTGGCGATAATAGTCATACTGCTTACCAGCATGTCATACTTTGATTCGGCGGTATTGTTCGATGAAGCGGCCCAAACCGACATTACATGACCGCGTTCATGAGACTGGTTCTACCGCCGTGCTTTGTGTTGGGGAACGTAGTAATTTCAAAAAAATTCCTATGCACACGCAAGATCATGGTGATGCGTAGCAACGAGAGGGAAGAGTGTTGTCTATGTACCCTCATAGAACGTAAGCGGAAGCGTTATGACAACACGGTTGATGTAGTCATATGTCTTCACGATCCAACCGATCCAAGTACCGAACACACAGCACCTCCGAGTTCTGCACATGTTCAGCTCGGCGACGTCCCACGAACTCACGATCCAGCAGAGATTCGCGGGAGAGTTCCATCAACACGACAGTGTGATGACGGTGTTGATGATGCTACCGACGCAGGGCTTCGTCTAAGCACCGCTACGATATGACCAAGGTGGATTATGGTGGAGGGGGGCACCGCACACGGCTAAGAGAGATCAATGATCAACTTGCGTGTCTAGAGGTGCCCCCTGCCCCCGTATATAAAGGAGCAAGGGGGAGAGGCGGCCGGCCAGGGAGGGCACGCCAAGAGGGGAGTCCTACTCCCACCGGGAGTAGGACTCCACCTTTCCTAGTAGGAGTAGGAGAAGGGGGGAAGGAGGAGGTGGAGAGAAGGAAGGAGAGGGGGGCCGCCGCCCCTTCCCTTGTCCAATTCAGACTGGGGCAAGGGGGGCCGCACGCCACCTTCTGGCTGCCCTCTCTCTTCTCCACTAAGGCCCAATAGGCCCAATACTTCCCCGGGGGGGGGGGGGTTCCGGTAACCCCCGGTACTCTAGTAAAATCTCGATTTCACCCAGAACACTTCCGATATACAAATATAGGCTTCCAATATATCAACCTTTATGTCTCGACCATTTCGAGACTCCTCGTCATGTCTGTGATCATATCCGGGACTCCGAACTACCTTCGGTACATCAAAACACAAAACTCATAATACCGATCGTCATCTAACTTCAAGCGTGCGGACCCTACGGGTTCGAGAACTATGTAGACATGACCGAGACACGTCTCCGGTCAATAACCAATAGCGGAACCTGGATGCTCATATTGGCTCCTACATATTCTACGAAGATCTTTATCGATCAAACCGCATAACAACATATGTTGTTCCCTTTGTCATCGGTATGTTACTTGCCCGAGATTTGATCGTCGGTATCTCAATACCTAGTTCAATCTCGTTACCGGCAAGTCTCTTTACTCGTTACATAATGCATCATCCCGCAACTAACTCATTAGTCACATTGCTTGCAAGGCTTATAGTGATGTGCATTACCAAGAGGGCCCAGAGATACCTCTCCGACAATTGGAGTGACAAATCCTAATCTCGAAATACGCCAACTCAACAAGTACCTTCAGAGACCCTGTAGAGCACCTTTATAATCACCCAGTAACGTTGTGACGTTTGGTAGCACACAAAGTGTTCCTCTTGTAAACGGGAGTTGCATAATGTCATAGTCATAGGAACATGTATAAGTCATGAAGAAAGCAATAACAACATACTAAACGATCAAGTGCTAAGCTAACGGAATGGGTCAAGTCAATCACATCATTCTCCTAATGATATGATCCCGTTAATCAAATGACAACTCATGTCTATGGTTAGGAAACTCAACCATCTTTGATCAACGAGCTAGTCAAGTAGAGGCATACTAGTGACACTATGTTTGTCTATGTATTCACACATGTATTATGTTTCCGGTTAAATACAACTCTAGCATGAATAATAAACATTTATCATGAAATAAGGAAATAAATAATCACTTTATTATTGCCTCTAGGGCATATTTCCTTCAGTCTCCCACTTGCACTGGAGTCAATAATCTAGTTCACATCGCCATGTGATTTAACACCAATAGTTCACATCACCATGTGATTAACACCCATAGTTCACATCGCCATGTGACCAACACTCAAAGGTTTTACTAGAGTCAATAATCTAGTTCACATCGCTATGTGATTAACACCCAAGAGCACTAAGGTGTGATCACGTTTTGCTTGTGAGATAAATTTTAGTCTACGGGTCTGCAACATTCAGATCCGTAAGTATTTTGCAAATTTCTATGTCTACAATGCTCTGCACGGAGCTACTCTAGCTTATTGCTCCCACTTTCAATATGTATCCAGATTGAGACTTAGAGTCATCTGGATCAGTGTCAAAACTTGCATTGACGTAACCCTTTACGACGAACTCTTCATCACCTCCATAACCGAGAAATATTTCCTTAGTCCTCTAAGGATAATTTTGACCAATGTCTAGTGATTTACTCGTAGATCACTATTGTACTCCCTTGCCAAACTCGGGGCAGGGTATACAATAGATCTGGTACATAGCATGCCATACTTTATAGAGCCTATGACTGAGGCATAGTGAATGACTTTTCATTCTCTTTCTATTTTCTGCCGTGGTCTGGTTTTGAGTCTTACTCAACTTCACACCTAGCAACACAGCCAAGAACTCCTTCTTTGACTGTTCCATTTTGAACTACTTCAAATTCTTGTCAAGGTATGTACTCATTGAAAAAACTTATCAAGCGTCTTGATCTATCTCTATAGATCTTGATGCTCAATATGTAAGCAGCTTCACCGAGGTCTTTCCTTGAAAAACTCCTTTCAAATACTCCTTTATGCTTTCCAGAAAATTCTACATTATTTCCGATCAACAATATGTCATTCACATATACTTATCAGAAAGGCTGTAGTTCTCCCACTCACTTTTGTAAATACAGGCTTCACCATAAGTCTGTATAAAACTATATGCTTTGATCAACTTATCAAAGCGTATATTCCAACTCCGAGATGCTTGCACCAGTCCATAGATGGATCGCTGGAGCTTTGCACACTTTGTTAGCACCTTTAGGATCGACAAATCCTTCTGGTTGCATCATATACAACTCTTCTTTTAAGAAATCCATTAAGGAATGCAGGTTTGACATCCATTTGTCAAATTTCATAAAATACGGCAATTGCTAACATGATTCGGACAGACTTTTAAGCATCGATACAAGTGAGAAAATCACATTGTATTCAACATCTTGAACTTGTCGAAAACATTTTTGCGACAATTTGAGCTTTGTAGATAGTAACACTACTATCAGCGTCTGTCTTCCTCTTGAAGATCCATTTATTCTCAATGGCTTGCCGATCATCGGGCAATTCCACCAAAGTTCATACTTTGTTTTCATACATGGACCCTATCTCAGATTTCATGGCCTCAAGCCATTTTGCGGAATCTGGGCTCATCATCGCTTCGTCATAGTTCGCAGGTTCGTCATGGTCTAGTAACATGACTTCCAGAACAGGATTACCGTACCACTCTGGTGGGGATCTTACTCCGGTTGACCTATGAGGTTTGGTAGTAACTTGATCTGAAGTTTCATGATCATCATCATTAACTTCCTCACTAATTCGTGTAGGCATCACTGGAACTGATTTCAGTCACGAGCTACCTTCCAATTCGAGAGAAGGTACAATTACCTCATCAAGTTCTACTTTCCTCCCACTCACTTCTTTCGAGAGAAACTCCTTCTCTAGAAAGGATCCACTCTTAGCAACAAAGATCTTGCCTTCGGATCTGTGATAGAAGGTGTACCCAACAGTATCCTTTGGGTATCCTATGAAGACGCATTTCTCCGATTTGGGTTCGAGCTTATCAGGTTGAAACTTTTTCACATAAGCATCGCAACTCCAAACTTTAAGAAATGACAGCTTAGGTTTTTCGCCAAACCACAGTTCATACGGTGTCATCTCCACGGATTTAGATGGTGCCCTATTTAACGTGAATGTAGCTGTCTCTAATGCATAACCCCAAAACGATAGTGGTAGATCGGTAAGAGACATCATAGATCGCACCATATCTAATAAAGTACGGTTACGACGTTCGGACACACCATTACACTGTGGTGTTCCAGGTGGCATGAGTAGTGAAACTATTTCACATTGTTTTAACTGAAGGCCAAACTCGTTAACTCAAATATTTTACTTCTGCGATCATATCGTAGAAACTTTTATTTTCTTGTTACGATGATTCTCCACTTCACTCTGAAATTCTTTGAACTTTTCAAATGTTTCAGACTTGTGTTTCATCAAGTAGATATACCCATATCTGCTCAAATCATCTGTGAAGGTCAGAAAATAACGATACCCGCCGCGAGCCTCAACACTCATCGGACCGCATACATCAGTATGTATTATTTCCAATAAGTCAGTTGCTCGCTCCATTGTTCCGGAGAACGGAGTCTTAGTCATCTTGCCCATGAGGCATGGTTCGCAAGCATCAAGTGATTCATAATCACGTGATTCCAAAAGCCCATCAGCATGGAGTTTCTTCATGCGCTTTACACCCATATGACCTAAACGGCAGTGCCACAAATAAGTTGCACTATCATTATTAACTTTGCATCTTTTGGCTTCAATATTATGAATATGTGTATCACTCTGATCGAGATCCAACAAACCATTTTCATTGGGTGTATGACCATAGAAGGTTTTATTCATGTAAACAGAACAACAATTATTATCTAACTTAAATGAATAACCGTATTGCAATAAACATGATCAAATCATATTCATGCTCAATGCAAACACCAAATAACATTTATTTAGGTTCAACACTAATCCCAAAAGTATGGCGAGTGTGCGATGATGATCATATCAATCTTGGAACCACTTCCAACACAAATCATCACTTCACCCTTAACTAGTCTCAGTTCATTCTGCAACTCCCGTTTCGAGTTACTACTCTTAGCAACTGAACCAGTATCAAATACCGAGGGGTTGCTATAAACACTAGTAAAGTCCACGTCAATAACATGTATATCAAATATATCTTTTTTCACTTTGCCATCCTTCTTATCCACCAAATACTTGGGGTAGTTCTGCTTCAAGTGACCAGTCCCTTTGCAGTAGAAGCACTTAGTCTCAGGCTTAGGTCCAGACTTGGGCTTCTTCACTTGAGCAGCAACTTGCTTGCCGTTCTTCTTGAAGTTCCCCTTCTTCCCTTTGCCCTTTTTCTTGAAACTAGTGGTCTTGTCAACCATCAACACTTGATGTTTTTCTTGATTTCTACCTTCGCTGATTTTAGCATCGCGAAGAGCTATTGTTTTCGTCATCCCTTGCATATTATAGTTCATCACGAAGTTCTAGTAACTTGGTGATAGTGACTAGAGAACTTTGTCAACTACTATCTTATCTGGAAGATTAACTCCCACTTGATTCAAGCAATTGTAGTACCCAGACAATCTGAGCACATGCTCACTGGTTGAGCTATTCTCCTCCATCTTGTAGGCAAAGTACTATCAGAGGTCCCATATCTCTCGACACGGGCATGAGTATGAAATACCAATTTCAACTCTTGGAACATCTTATATGCTCCGTGGCGTTCAATTTTTTTTGAAGTCCTGGTTCTATGCCGTAAAGCATGGTGCACTAAACTATCAAGTAGTCATCATACCGAGCTTTTGTCAAAACGTTCATAACGTCTGCATCTGCTCCTGCAATAGTTCTGTCACCTAGCGGTGCATCAAGGACATAATTCTTCTGTGCAGCAATGAGGATAATCCTCAGATCACGGAGCTAGTCCGCATCTTTGCTACTAACATCTTTCAACTTATTTTTCTCTAGGAACATATCAAAATAAACGGGGAACTACATCGCGAGCTATTGATCTACAACATAGATATGCAAATACTATCAGGACTAAGTTCATGATAAATTAAAGTTCAATTAATCATATTACTTAAGAACTCCCACTTAGATAGACATCCCTCTAATCATCTAAGTGATCACGTGATCCAAATCAACTAAACCATGTCCGATCATCACGTGAGATGGAGTAGTTTTCAATGGTGAACATCACTATGTTGATCATATCTACTATATGATTCACGCTCGACCTTTCGGTCTCAGTGTTCCGAGGCCATATCTGCATATGCTAGGCTCGTCAAGTTTAACCCGTGTATTCTGCGTGTGCAAAACTGGCTTGCACCCGTTGTAGATGGACGTAGAGCTTGTCACAACGATCATCAGTCTCGGCACGACGAACTTTGGCAACGGTGCATACTCAGGGAGAACACTTTTTATCTTGAAATTTTAGTGAGAGATCATCTTATAATGCTACCGTTAATCAAAGCAAAATAAGATGCATAAAGGACAAACATCACATGCAATCAATATAAGTGATATGATATGGCCATCATCATCTTGTGCTTGTGATCTCCATCTCCGAAGCACCGTCATGATCACCATCGTCACCGGCGCGACACCTTGATCTCCATCGTAGCATCGTTGTCGTCTCGCAAACTATTGCTTCTATGACTATCGCTACCGCATAGTGATAAAGTAAAGAAATTACAGGGCGATTGCATTGCATACAATAAAGCGACAATCATATGGCTCCTGCCAGTTGCCGATAACTCGGTTACAAAACATGATCTCATACAATAAAATATAGCATCATGCCTTGACCATATCACATCACAACATGCCCTGCAAAAACAAGTTAGACGTCCTCTACTTTGTTGTTGCAAGTTTTACGTGGCTGCTACGGGCTAAGCAAGAACCGTTCTTACCTACGCATCAAAAACCACAACGATAGTTCATCAAGTTAGTGTTGTTTTAACCTTCTCAAGGACCGGGCGTAGCCACACTCGGTTCAACTAAACTTGGAGAAACTGACACCCGCCAGCCACCTATGTGCAAAGCACGCGTAATGTTGGTCTGGGCCGCTTCATCCAACAATACCGCCGAACCAAAGTATGACACGCTGGTAAGCAGTATGACTTGTATCGCCCACAACTCACTTGTGTTCTACTCGTGCATAAACATCTACGCATAAAACCAGGCTCGGATGCCACTGTTGGGGAACGTAGTAATTTCAAAAATTTCTTACGCACACGCAAGATCATGGTGATGCATAGCAAAGAGAGGGAAGAGTGTTGTCTACGTACCCTCGTAGACCGTAAGCAGAAGCGTTATGACAACGCGGTTGATGTAGTCGTACGTCTTCACGATCCGACTGATCCAAGTACCGAACACACGGCACCTCCGAGTTCTGCGCACGTTCAGCTCGGCGACGTCCCACGAACTCACGATCCAGCAGAGCTTCGCGGTAGAGTTCCATCAACACGACGGTGTGATGACGGTGTTGATGATGCTACCGACGCAGGGCTTCGCCTAAGAACTGCTATGATATGACCAAGGTGGATTATGGTGGAGGGGGCACCGCACACGGCTAAGAGAGATCAATGATCAACTTGTGTGTCTAGAGGTGCCCCCTGCCCCCGTATATAAAGGAGCAAGGGGGGAGAGGCGGTCGGACAGGGAGGAGCGCGCCAAGTGGGGAGTCCTACTTCCACCAGGAGTAGGACCACTAGTAGAAAACAGGGCTTTCGTTCGGGCATTGCAAGCCCATTAGTCCCGGTTCAGTCATGAACCGGGACCCATGGGGGCATTCGTCCCGGTTCGTGAGCCCAGGGGGGCGGCCGGGGCCTCGTGGGCATTGGTCCCGGTTCGTATGGAACCATTTGTCCCGGTTCGAGGCACGAACCGGGACTAATGGGCCTCGCTCCTGGCCCACAACCATTGGTCCCGGTTCTTGGCTTGAACCGGGACAGAAGGCCCGGATTTAGTACCGGTTCTAGCCACGAACCGGGACAAATGAGCTGCCTATATATACCCCATCGCCGCAGCAGAGCACTCCACAGTGCTCTATTTTTTCTGGCCGTCGAGGGGAGAGCATTTGGGTGCTCTAGCTCACCTCCTATGCACATGAGGTGTTCGATGAAATGTCTGAGCCACACTAGTTAATCTTTCTCCTCTCGAAACTCGACCTCCGAGCTCCATTTTCCCCAAGATTTGTCTGGGTTTAGCGCTCTGTCACGTCCCGTCCCCGTCTTCACCGCCGTCGATCGCCCGCGCCGATCTCGTCGCCAGCACCACCGTGGAGAGCCTCTTGTTCTTATCTTCTTTCTGAAAGAAAAAAAATCTTACTTCAGATAGATACTTGTCTAATTTTGTTACTTTTATTATTCCTTCTTAATATATAGTGTGATGGTTTCGGTATCCGCCCCCGTCGGCCCTCGTCCTGTCTATGATTCAGATGTGGTATATATTATCTTTTTATAACTATTTGGTTCATTTATTGTTTATGACAATTATGCCGACCAACGTGACATATATTTTATTTATCTAGGAGGTGGTTGAACCGGAAATTCCAACCGACCCTATTGTCGAGAGGTTAAATTTAGTTGAAGAAGAAAACAATTACTTGAAGGAAAAAATAAAAAATTGAGGAGGAGAAGATGATATTGGAGTTGCATGTTGCGGATGTCGTCGATGATCACAAGATCAAGATGGATGCAATGCGGTTGAAGATTAGGAAGATTAGAAAATATGCCATTCATACCGAGGCTTGGTATCATTATGCAATTGGATCAATTGTTACCTTGGTTGCGATTATGATCGCATTTGTTGTTGCATTGAAATGGTTTACATAATTTCAATGTTTGGTTTAATTAGATGCTCTGGAGAGCTATATATATGTTGTTCAATGAGAACTATGTATGTACTTTGGTTTTAATGTGATGATGAACTTCTATTAATTTGGTCACTTATCTATTCATGAGAGCTATTTGTTGCCTTCAATTTCCGGGTCTTATAGCTCAAAATAATCAGTAAATGCATGAAAAATAACAAATGAAGTCAGAAAGGGTTGAAAATTATTGATGTGGTTTTGAGTGGTGCATTTTGAACACAGAAAAACTATGGAGTTCAAGTAAGTTGAAAAAAAATGAAATCCCTTTGTAGCAGACGAGTTTCCGTATGAAACCCTGATACTTCGAAAGAGATTGTCCGTTTTGTACACGAAGTGCATCCAGTTTTTGCCGTAACCCTCTCTACGTTCTTGCACATGCTATGTGGGTGAAATGATGATACCATGCCAACTTTTAACCTTTTCATAGTTGATTTGAAATGCTTTTCAATTTCAGGGTTTTATAGCTCAAAATAATAAGTAAATGCATGAAAAATAACAAATGAAGTCAGAAAGGGTTGAAAATTGATGATGTGGCTTTGAATGGTGCATTTTGAACACAGAAAACTATGGAGTTCAAGTAAGTTGAAAAAAATGAAATCCCTTTGTAACAGACGAGTTTCCGAATGAAACCCTGATACTTCGAAAGAGATTGTCCGTTTTGTACACGAAGTGCATCCAGTTTTTGCCGTAACCCTCTCTACTTTCTTGCACATGCTATGTGGGTGAAATTATGATACCATGCCATCTTTTAACCTTTTCAGAGTTCATTTGAAATGCTTTTCAATTTCAGGGTTTTATAGCTCAAAATAATCAGTAAATGCATGAAAAATAACAAATGAAGTCAGAAAGGGCTGAAAATTGATGATGTGGCTTTGAATGGTGCATTTCGAACATAGAAAAACTATGGAGTTCAAGTAAGTTCAAAAAAACGAAATCCCTTTGTAACAGACGAGTTTCCGAATGAAACCTTGATACTTCGAAAGAGATTGTCCGTTTTGTACACGAAGTGCATCCAGTTTTTGCCGTAACCCTCTCTACTTTCTTGCACATGCTATGTGGGTGAAATGATGATACCATGCCAACTTTCAACCTTCTGAGAGTTCATTTCTAGTGCTTTTCAATTTCAGGGTCTTATAGCTCAAAATAAACAGTAAATGCATGGAAAATAACAAATATCATAAAAATAAATAAGTAATTAGAAACAGAATAAAATAAACTTTAATAAAATATATAAGTAGAAACAAAATAAAATAAACTTTAATAACATAAATAAAATTTATGAAACTAAAGTTATCAACGTATTTTCTGTTCAAAACATTATAAGCAACCTCTAGTATTACTGAAACTAAAATTATATAAAATTGATGCAACTAAAATTATCAAAGTTTTTTCTGTTCAAAATCATTAAAAGCAAAAAGAATTTTCATAAAGAACTTTTTTTGTTAGAAACTTTAATAGCAAAAAGAATTATCATAAAAAAAATAAGTAATTAGAAACAAAATAAAATAAAAAAAATAAGTATTTTGTTGTAAGTAGAAACAAAATAAAATAAATAAAGCAAAAAAGAAAAGAAATAAACTGGGAAAAAATAAAAAAACGCCACCTACTGGGCCACGGCCTGAATACGACTAGAAACCCACCCATGGGCCAGGATTCAGGCCCGTAGAAGGCCCAATAGGCCCACAGGCAGATACAGTGTGTTTAGGCCCGAAAGGCTGCATTTGAGAGGAGCTCGAGAGGGCAGCGGGAGTGGGGCTTATAAACCACTCTCGAGCTCCCTCAGCTAGCGAGGTGGGACTAAACTTTCGTGCCACGATGCGGGCAGCACAAGGCCTTTAGTCCCGGTTGGTGCCACCAACCGGTACTGAAGGCATACATTGGTACCGGTTCGTGGCACCAACCGGTACCAATGCCCACCCTTTAGTCCCGGTTTGTGCCACCAACCGGGAACAAAGGCCTCTGCTTCCCGCCCTTTGGGCTGCTGAAAAGAGGCCTTTGGTCCCGGTTGGTGGCACCAACCGGGACTGAAGGTGGGCTTTGGTACCGGTTCATGCCACGAACCGGGACTAAAGCTTTTCCTATATAAGCCAGCATTTAGCATTTTTTCAGATTTCATCGCCAGTTGCCGCTCGACGACGCCGACCTCCTCGACGCCGCCAGGCTGCCCCGCCGCCGTCGCCGTCGCCCGTGCCCCCGAGCCCACGCCGACGCCGTCCGCCGCCCTCGAGCCCACGCCGTCGCCGGCCGCGCCCCTGCGCCACGCCCCGACACCGTCGCCACGCCTGCCCCGACGCTGCCTCCTCGTCGCCGTCGCCGCGCACCCTGTGAGCGCCGCCCCGATCCCCTCCTCCTCCTCCCTGTAATGGCCGCCGCCGCGACGCCGCGCCCCCTAGCTATTATATATGTGTTGTTTAGATTTTTAATTTAGTTGTATTAATTTGGATGTGTAGTTAATTTAGTTGTTGTAATTTAGATGTGTAGTTTAGAGTTTTTTGGTGATATTATTATTGAATATGCAAATGTTTGTATGTTCATATATATGCAAACAATATATCAATTTTTGCATAGAATTTTTATGATTTTTTTCTGTTGTAATTTTGTTCATAGAATTTTTATGATTTTTTTGTTCATAGAATTTCTTTGTCAATTTATGTATATGTTCATATTGTGTAGGAATCTGAAAATTGTGTATGATCAAAGTCATTTATGTATGTTCATATTTAGAAGAAAAAGAAGGAGAGAAAAAAGGAAAATAAGAAGAGGAAGAAGGAGAAGAAGAAGAAGAAGAAGAAGAAGAGGAGAGGAAGAAGAGGAGAAATAAATAAGAAGATGAAAAAGAAGGAAAAAAAGAGTAGAAGAAGAAGAAATAGAATAATATATTATTCTATTTTTTTCTTCTTCTCCTCTATTCCTTCTTCTTCTCCTCTTTTTTTTCTTTTTTTTTCTTCGATCTCCTCCTCTATTCCTTTGTTCTTCTCCTCTTTTTTTCTTCTTCTTCCTCTTCTTATTTTTTTATCGGGTATGTCGTTGTCGATATACGTACCCCCCTCCCCGATAACTTTTAGTAAGTACTACTTAGAAAGTGTTTAGTAGAATTAATTAGAAAAATAATAGAACTAGTTAAACTAGCTAGTTTATTTTTAGTAAGTACTACTTTATTCTATTTATAGTAAGGAAATTAATAGAACTAGTTTGTTTTTTAGTTAAAGTAATTATTCCCGCATCGACATCGACGATGCCTATCCCACATCCTCGTCGTCGACTCGGCGGAGGAGGCCGGCTTGATCAGAGGGGCCATGTCCGGGACTGGGCTCCGCCGGGCTGGTTTTGGGAGGTGCTACCTTCCGGGGGGGCGTAGGTTGGTGAGGAGCCAGCCTGTCGTTGACCCGATCCTTGTTTGGTGGCGGTCGCGTGGGCCAGTGACGGTGCCGAGGCTTCCGGACACCGTGGAGGTGGTACGTCACCGTGTCAGCGAGGAAGACCAGCACGTCCGTCGCTACATGGTTGCGTTGGAGGGCAGGTTCGACAATACCTGGCAGGTGCTTCAGGGATCTCACTGGAGCTATGATCCTGTGATGGTTCCTTCCCTTTGGGTGTCCACCGCCCGCGCCGATACCTGTCGGGCGCTACGGTTCTAGCTGTACTGGCGATATGTATGATAGTATTTCAGGTGTATTAGTGATAATATTCGACGATGTACGGACGCATGGAGATGATGTAGTTTTGCTTATAATTGAATGCATCCTAATTTGAATACTACTTTATTTTGCGATTTGATTTTGCTTATTGAATGCTCAAATTGGAAAACTACTCCTACTTTGAATGCTAAAATTGGAGAGCACTATGCAAGGCATATGCATATGATTAGTTGATAGCTTATAGGGTTTTTGTTTTCGCAGAAATCTAGGAGCCCCCGGCCCCTCCATCATCCCCGCCGTCGTCCCCGTCACCGACCCCCTCCGACGTCGAGGTGAGACCAGCCAAATCCTGTTTTAGAAAGATAATTAAATGATATTTCGGGTTGAATTTAAATCTGTCGAGTCTCCACCATATATGAGAGGACGAAGAATCCCGACTGTTGTCGTGGGGGTAGCTTCTCCTTCGTTCTCGTGTGCTTGACAATTTGGTGTAATGCACTCGGGAACGAAAGGAGGAGCTACCATCACCGACGGTCGCAAATGTCAGAGAGGAATCAGTGAGGGAGAGTTCCACTATATATATATGAGAGGACGAAGAATCCCGACTGTTGTCGTGGGGGTCGCTTCTCCTTCGTTCCCGTGTTCTAGACATTTTGGTGTAATGCACTCGGGGACAAATGGAGGAGCGACCATCACCAACAGTCGAATGTATACACCACGTGAGCTGAGAGTTTTCAAGAAAAGACTCGACAAACCGATAGTCAACTCGTGATGAATAATAATGATCTAATTTAGTTTTTGTAGTACATATATTTAATTGTACAAGTTTAATCTTTGAATTATGAACGTAGGAAATGTCATCATCGGACGACGAAAGTCTCCCGGGGGAGTGCGGGTGGTGCCACGACGATCGAGGTTTGTGCGACAGGCCTCACCTGGACGATGATCGGCGCTTCAGCATTAAGCTCGAGGAGACCTTCGATGTTGAAACGGTACGCAACGGCGACAAGTGTTTTTTTCGTAATTAAGCATGACTTCAACTATTTCAACCTGTAATTTTCATCTTTTACAATTCGAGTATAGCTTATCCCATGCCATGCAAGACGCTATGTCTTGGAGAAGATGGATTTTGAAGACCATGAAAATTTTGAAACGAAGAAAATTCACCTAAGGACCCATCAGGATGTGGATTTTGAAGTAAATCTGTATAATGCTGAGAGCGTAACCCATTTTGGTTGCAAAAATTGGGAAGCATTTTGCAAGATGTATGGTTTTGATGAGGGTATGCTTGTCACCATGGATCTTGGTGATCCTGAAATCGAGCAAGACAATATGGACATTTGGGACCTTGTTGATAAGCCTCCAGTTCTACCGCTATGTGAGTTTCTCAAACATAGTTATTAGCTAATTTATATTGTTTATTTCAAAATAGTTGACAGCTTATTTCCATTGACAACTTATTTTGATTGTTCAAACAATGTGCGGAACATGGTAGACAAAACCCACTACACCGATGGCTCCGAATTAACTTATCAGGAGAAAAATCATCTGGTCGGATTTTGTACTAATATTGAGAATTACAATATCTACAATCAAACTCCTCAACATTATGGTCAATACGTGCCACTAGTGCACGTGTTGAACTACGGTAACTACCATGGAGATACCCTGGTAAGATATTTTACTATTACGACATCCGTGCATATTTTGCATACTTCTAAAACTAGTACATCATTGCTAACTATGAAGTTATTACTATGTTTTTCAACAGAGAATCCCAGAGGATTGTGTGCCTCATTTGATGTATCAAAATGGCAGCCTTCATGTTTTGAACATATATCCAGGTCATCCTACGAATCTCAACTGTCCATACCGGATTTCTCAAAGAAGTGGAGACATGCTAATCAATAAATGGAAAAAAAAGTATGGACAGTCGTAAGGAGGTTCTTGGAAGCAAAAGGAAGCGAAGCGCAAGAATTGGAGACAGGATGATCTCCATTCTCCATAATGGAGAGTCAGGGTCTATATTGTTTTATGCTATTTTACCTTAAAGAGGGTATTTAGGTCCTACCTAATACTGATGATCATGTGCTAAGAACAAAGTAGGGTTGGTTTGATGACTATCAGGATGATCGTATGACTTGTTATTAATAACGAGTAGAAGTTGTATGATGATGATTAGTAGGACTTGTTATTATGATGATGCATGATGCGAGCATGAAGAGTTATTATATATATGTGGATGAAATGAACATGGATTGGATTGAAGTGAAGGCAACATGCATGTGGTGCATGTCGAAAGTAGTACAATCCAAACTTGATCAAGTTAGGATTAGTATTACTTTCGACATGCACCACATGTTGCCTCACTTCAATCTAAGTCATGTTTAGGCATAGCAGTAGCAGTAGCACGGAGATAAGAGAGGACACATCTCTCTATTAGCTACCTATACCAACCTAAATTAACCCCCAAAACCCCTAAACCACCTCCTTTCAAAAAAAAAACCAGCTGCTGAAATGCTGACGCGTGGAAGCTTATTGGTCCCGGTTGGTGCTACCAACCGGGACCAAAGGCCCTCCTGTCTGGGCTCGCCGGAGCGGACACGTGGAGGCCCATCTGTCCTGGTTTGTATAAGAACCGGGACTAAAGGCCTAGGGCCTTAGTAACGACCCTTTAGTCCCGGTTCCCCAACCGGGATAGATGGGCCTTATGAACCAGGACAAATGGGTCTTTTTTACTAGTGGACTCCTCCTTTCCTAGTAGGAGTAGGAGAAGGGGGGAAGGAGGAGGTGGAGAGAAGGAAGAAGAGGGGGTGGGGCGCCGCCCCCTTCCCTTGTCCAATTCGGACATGGGCAAGGGGGGCCGCGTCCCACCTCCTGGCTTCCCTCTCTCTTCTCCACTATGGCCCAATAGGCCCAATACTTCCCCGGGGGGGGGGGGGGGGGGTTCCGGTAACCCCCGGCCGGTACTCCGGTAAAATCCCGATTTCACTCGGAACACTTCCGATATCCAAACATAGGCTTCCAATATATCAATCTTTATGTCTCGACCATTTCGAGACTCCTCGTCATGTCTGTGATCATATCTGGGACTCCGAACTACCTTCGGTACATCAAAACACAAAACTCACAATACCGATCGCCATCTAACTTTAAGCATGCGGACCCTACGGGTTCGAGAACTATGTAGACATGACCGAGACACGTCTCCGGTCAATAACCAATAGCAGAACCTGGATGCTCATATTGGCTCCTACATATTCTACGAAGATCTTTATCGGTCAAACCGCATAAGAACATACGTTGTTCCCTTTGTCATCGGTATGTTACTTGCCCGAGATTTGATCGTCGGTATCTCAATACCTAGTTCAATCTCGTTACCGGCAAGTCTCTTTACTCGTTACGTAATGCATCATCCCGCAACTAACTCATTAGTCACATTGCTTGCAAGGCTTATAGTGATGTGCATTACCGAGAGGGCCCAGAGATACCTCTCCGACAATCGGAGTGACAAATCCTAATCTCGAAATACGCCAACTCAACAAGTACCTTCGGAGACACCTGTAGAGCACCTTTATAATCACCCAGTTATGTTGTGACGTTTGGTAGCACACAAAGTGTTCCTCTGGTACACGGGATTTGCATAATCTCATAGTCATAGGAACATGTATAAGTCATGAAGAAAGCAATAGCAACATACTAAACGATCAAGTGCTAAGCTAACGAAATGGGTCAAGTCAATCACATCATTCTCCTAATGATGTGATCCCGTTAATCAAATGACAACTCATGTCTATGGTAGGAAACTCAACCATCTTTGATCAACGAGCTAGTCAAGTAGAGGCATACTAGTGACACTATGTTTGTCTATGTATTCACACATGTATTATGTTTCCGGTTAATACAATTCTAGCATGAATAATAAACATTTATCATGAAATAAGGAAATAAATAATCACTTTATGATTGCCTCTAGGGCATATTTCCTTCACTTTGCACACAGGTGGCTAGTGGGTGTCTGTTTCTCCAGCTTTAGTTGAATCGAGTGTGACTATGCCCGGTCCTTGTAAAGGTTAAAACAGCACACTTGACGAAAAATCGTTGTGGTTTTGATGCGTAGGTAAGAACGGTTCTGGCTAAGCCCGTAGCAGCCACGTAAAATTTGCGACAACAAAGTAGAGGACGTCTAACTTGTTTTTGCAGGGCTTGCTGTGATGTGATATGGTCAAGACGTGATGATATATAAATTGTTGTATGAGATGATCATGTTTTGCAACAATTATCGGCAACTGGCAGGAGCCATATGGTTGTCGCTTTATTGTATGAAATGCAATCGCCATGTAATTGCTTTACTTTATCACTAAGCGGTAGCGGTAGCCGTAGAAACAATAGTTGGCGAGACGACAACCAAGCCGGTGACGATGGTGATCATGACAGTTCTTTGGAGATGGAGATAAAAGGCACAAGATGATGATGGCCATATCATATCACTTATATTGATTGCATGTGATGTTTATCCTTTATGCATCTTATTTTTCTTAGTACGACGGTAGCATTATAAGATGATCTCTCACTAAATTTCAAGGTATAAGTGTTCTCCCTGAGTATGCACCATTGCGATAGTTCGTCGTGCCGAGACACCACGTGACTATCGGGTGTGATAAGCTCTACGTTCACATACAACGGGTGCAAGCCAGTTTTGCACACGCAGAATACTCGGGTTAAACTTGACGAGCCTAGCATATGTAGATATGGCCTCGGAACACTGAGACCAAAAGGTCGAGCGTGAATCATATAGTAGATATGATCAACATAGTGATGTTCACCATTGAAAACTACTCCATCTCACGTGATGATCAAACATGGTTTAGTTGATATGGATCACGTGATCACTTAGATGAGTAGAGGGCTGTCTATCTAAGTGGGAGTTCTTAAGTAATATGACTAATTGAACTTTAATTTATCATGTACTTAGTACCTGATAGTATTTTGCATGTCTATGTTGTTGTAGATAAATGGCCCGTGCTACTGTTCCGTTGAATTTTAATGCATTCCTAGAGAAAGCTAAGTTGAAAGATGATGGTAGCAACTACACGGACTGGGTCCGTAACTTGAGGATTATCATCATTGCTGCACAGAAGAATTACGTCCTGGAAGCACCGCTAGGTGTACCACCCATGCCAGCAACTGCAGACATTGTGAATACCTAGCAGACGCGTGTTGATGACTACTTGATAGTTCAGTGTGCCATGCTTTACGGCGTAGAACCGGGACTTCAACGACGTTTTGAACGTCATGGAGCATATGAGGTGTTCCAGGAGTTGAAGTTAATATTTCAAGCAAATGCCCGGATTGAGAGATATGAAGTCTCCAATAAGTTCTATAGCTGCAAGATGGAGGAGAATAGTTCTGATAGTGAACATATACTCAGAATGTTTGGGTACCACAACCACTTGACTCAACTGGGAGTTAATCTTCCTGATGATAGTGTCATTGATAGAGTTCTTCAATCACTGCCACCAAGCTACAAAAGCTTCGTGATGAACAATAATATGCAAGGGATGGATAAGACAATTCCCGAGCTCTTTGCGATGCTAAAAGCTGCGGAGGTAGAAATCAAGAAGGAGCATCAAGTGTTGATGGTCAATAAGACCACCAGTTTCAAGAAAAAAGGGCAAAGAGGAGAAGGGGAACTTCAAGAAGAACGGCAAGCAAGTTGCTGCTCAAGTGAAGAAGCCCATGTCTGGACCTAAGCCTGAGACTGAGTGCCTCTACTACAAAGGGACTGGTCACTGGAAGCGGAACTGCCCCTAGTATTTGGTGGATAAGAAGGATGGCAAAGTGAAAGGTATATTTGATATACATGTTATTGATGTGTACTTAACTAATGCTCGCAGTAGCGCCTTGGTATTTGATACTGGTTCTGTTGCTCACATTTGCAACTTGAAACAGGGGTTACGGATTAAGCGAAGATTGGCTAAGGACGAGGTGACGATGCGCGTGGGAAATGGTTCCAAAGTCGATGGGATCGCGGTCGGCACGCTACCTCTACATCTACCTTTGGGATTAGTTTTAGACCTAAATAATTGTTATTTGGTGCCAGCTGTTGGGGATATTACTACTGGGTATAAACCGGCCAGGAGAGGCCGGGTTATCCCCATAATGAACTATTCATATATGAAGCCCATGAAGACAAGGAGTGTGGCGCTTTATGAAGGCCCAAGGCCCAGAGGCGGGTTATGGCATGTAGACATAAACCACCATATCATATGTAACTTGTGTTGTAAGATAAGCAAGGTAGAAACCGAGCCGGACACGTTTATGAGTCGGCCTCGGGATTCTGTAAACCGCCGGGCGTCAACCTGTGTATATAAAGGGACGACCCAGCGGCGGTTTAGGGACAACAAACAACAACTCGAGAACCAGGCATAGCGGATTCGCTCCCTGGTCATCGAAACCCTAGCAATTCCACAACAACTGGATTAGTCCTTTACCTTCGTTGCAAGGGGCCGAACCAGTATAAACTCTCTGCATCCTTTTTCCGCTTTAACCCCTTTAAGTTAACCCGTCGCGATGGCTCGACGACTAAGTCCTTTCACCAGGACATCTGCCGTGACAAAACCACAATAGTTGGCGCCCACCGTGGGGCTCTCGCACGATGGTTTCAAGTTCTTAGAGGGCAGCTTCGAAGGACTCAAGGGATACGCTACGGGCCGGATGACTAAGAGTCGTTGCGGCAAGCTCTACATCGACGACGCATGCTGGGGCCCCGAGGCCGGCTCAATTGAGTACGGGTACCGGGTCCCCTTCGGCGGCATTCACGTGTTCATTGGCAAGATTGGCGAATTGGGCCCTGAGCTGGACATCTGCACCGACATCGTTGAAACGGCTCAGCGTGCGAGATCTGCCCGGGTTAAGCCCGCCATGAAGCATGCCTTCGTGGGAGTCATCCACGGAGTGGAATCTGAGGATAGATCGGAATCTGGTGGTGAGACCGTCGTTTACTCCGGGACGAGTCATCTACTGGAGAGACCGAGTCATTGTACCAGCTGCAGGATGGCCGGTTCGGGGGCTATTCCAATGGCGACAGTATTTCGGACCCCTTTGATCCGCCAAGCCGAGTTGCAATCTTCATGGCTGGTACACAGTCAGCGCTACAATCTTCGACCACCGCCGCGATGATCTCTGGTTCAGCAGCGGCAATGGCAGCTGGGGCAAGAGGCCCTGCGCCACCACCGGCCTAGGCTCTGTCCGATTTATTTGGCACCTTGGCAGCACTGCTGGCGGCTGAAGTCAGCCCGGCAGATCAGGAGCGGCACAACGCAGACATGGCGAAGGTGAAGGACAAGATAACCCAAGCCAAAGCAGACATGGCCGCCGAAAATGCCAGAATGACGGCGAAGTAGGCTGAGTTAGATGCACAGGCTTATCGGCTTATGTTAGATCAAAACGCATCGAATGATGTCATGAGGAGGAGGTACCGATCTCACCTGCCTCCAGTTTACGAAGCCAGGAATCTCTTCAACACGCCAGGAGCAGGAACCAACAACCCGCCAGTGGGAAACCGGGCCGAAGCACCTGGAACAGGGACGCCGGTTCAGCCACGCACAATGGATCCACCTCCTCAGAATATCCCGTCCCAACACGTGCCGACGCCTCTGGGACATTACTCCAACCCTCTGGATAACATAGTCGCAGCCGCTTCGCGATTCGCAGCCCTCCCAGTCGATGGTGAGTCCCCTGTAGCGGTGGAGACGCGACGAGCTAGGGAGCTCCTTCAGACAGCTTTGACTCAGCAGCAGGCTTATTCGTACAGTCGCGAGAGGATTCATTCCACACCCCGCCCAAGCCGGAGTTACAGCAGGCATATTG
Source organism: Aegilops tauschii subsp. strangulata (assembly GCF_002575655.3). Taxonomy (NCBI): domain Eukaryota; kingdom Viridiplantae; phylum Streptophyta; class Magnoliopsida; order Poales; family Poaceae; genus Aegilops; species Aegilops tauschii. The sequence goes on from NC_053039.3 coordinate 502,023,991, forward strand.
ATGAACCAGCTGTGTCTAGCAGTGCGCGGAACCGTAATCTGCCTCGAGACCATAACCCGGCAGGCGGCAGTGCTGATGCTCAGGATGTGGTGGACCGTGCTAGGGCACGTCGGGAGACCGAGTTAGCAGCACAGAACGCGGCCCGTCAGCTTACTCCGGTTCGTCCAACAACTTTGGTGGAACCAGGGGTTACCTCCAGTTCTTTGGAGGTGCCGTGTCTCGTCCCAGCGTTACGGAATGTATGGCTGCCCAAGGATTTCAAGGGCCCACGTAAGAAAGTGCCGAATTACACTACCGATTTATCCCCCGAGTCATGGATTGAGAGTTATGAGATGGCAATGGAGATGCTGGATGTGGATGATGCGGCATGTGCTAAATACTTCACCATGATGTTGGAAGGAACGGCACGCACTTGGTTGAAGAACTTACCAGCTAACTCTATTGGGTCATGGGCCGAGTTAAGGGCCCGGTTTATTCAAAATTTCAAAGACACATGCAAAGCAGCCCATGTCAATTGTGGACTTAGCTGCCTATGTCCAGGAGGAAGGAGAATCAACAACCCATTGGGTGCGCCGGGTTTCAGAACTTTTGCACTCATCAGACCGCATCAATGCTGATATAGCAGTTTTAACGTTGGAAGGCAATTGCTAGTTTACACCTCTGAAGTTGAAGTTGGGACGGCTCAAATGTCACTGCAATGACATGGGGACTCTTATGGCAGCCTTGGTGAAGTATGCCGACTCTGATAGTACGAAGGACCCTGAATCTGATGATGACAAGACAGGAAAGGGAAAGAAGGGCGGCAGCACCAAGGGGCAGGCAGCACTGACAGTCTTTCTAAGGTCTCCTTGATTAAGGTTGGGGGCGGCTTGTTGTGCGAAGCAGTGCAGATGATCCGTTGCATGCCAGTATATAACGGCTCTATAAGAGTATAGGCAGCCTTCAGTTTCTTCTGTACATCAGAGCCCAGATGACTAATGCGAGTTCCTGCATCATTAAAAACATCAGTAAACCGGCAATGTATGGGATGATATGTTGAACATTTAAGGCCAGGATATTTATCAAACACAGCAGCAGTCATGGCATGTATTTGCCGCTTTACACCAGTCAGCTCGTCTACCACCGGTTTAAGAGCTGCTTCTGCGTCCTCGGCTCTTTTTTGCAATGTGGATTTTTCTGTGTCCCAATCCGCCCGCTCCTTGTTGAATCTCTCCTTCAGCTTTTACATAGCGGCCATGGCATTAGTCAGCTCATCTTTGGCTTTGGAGGTTTCTGCTTGCTGGTACTTGATGTTTTCTTGCAGATCGACGGTTTGAGTTTCTCAGCTCAGCCTATAAGAGACATACATATCATGAGTTGGTAGTGCATATTTGAAGTACCAAGCACATAACAAGTTATGCACCTGATACTTCGGGGCTAATGCATATTTGCTCGTTACCAGCAGTTTCTACAAGTCCCAAGCGCAATAAAAGTATTACTCTTGGCACTTGAAGGCTAATGTATGTTTGCTCAAAATAAAATTATGGGTATTCTTCTAAAAGTCCCGGTTCATCTTCATAAGTTAAACCGGCCCTTGGGGACTACATCGCGAAAGTTACAATATTACAATTCTAAAAGTACTGGTTCATCTTAAGAAGATAACCCGTCCCTTGGAGGACAAGCATGCAAAGTGGAGATATTACAAAGTCCCAGTTTAGATGAGTATCATAAACCGGCACTTGGGGGCTACTGGAGTTAATATTTGGAATTGGACACGGAAGAGAAGCAGTTATGCAGTTACCTCATATCGCTCCTTCATCAGATGCACTAAACCGGCTTCAAAGTCGCGGCTGGCTTGTATACAAACGGTTTAAGAAACCAGAATGAATGTCTTGAGCGCTGAGGTGGGCGTAGCTTGATAAATCGGGATTCCACTTGCCTTTGTTCATAGCAGAAAGCTCGTCCTTGGCAGTATGCTTTGATAATGCAACAGGATTACCAGGAGCAGTGTGGCCAAAACCAGTAATCATAACATCATCTGCTTTGTCATCCGTAACATTGACTGGGCTTGACGGTTTATCAGCGGAGCGGGCCGGGCTTGACGGTTTGTCAGTAACTTTAACCGGGCTTGACGGTTTATCAGTATGGCCTGTTGGGTCAACTTCCACTTGTTCAACAACAAAGTCATGATCTTGTGGTGGCGGATCATCAAGCATGGCATCAGCATTTGTTTCTTCGGGGTCTGGAGTTTTTTCCGGTTCAATAACTACATTATCGTCTGCCGATTTATTTAACCGGGCCTTCTTGCTGGGTCTTGGCTTGGCACTGCAAGCAAACATGAAGATCAATAAATTGGACAGATATATTATAGTAAGGATAAATTAAAGCATAACTCACCCAGGAACCGTCTTGAGGGTTGGAAGTTGTGTGGCCGTTGACTCGCCAGAAGATGAATGAGGTGTTCCCTGATAATTTGAATTAGATGGATTAAGAGGCTGTCTGAAACAACCCGCTTTGGGGTAAGAAGTATCAGGAATGTAGGAGATCTCTGATCGACGTTTCCGGATTGGGGTATTCGGTAAACCGCCGGAGGTAACTACCTGTCCGCTGTGCCGGGTTGTGCGGCGAACTTCGTGTTGCTGCGTCTTCAAAAGAAAGTTTGGGTCCAAGTGAGCAAGGGGGTGAGAAAATTTTACTTTCCGGTTTGCTCTACGGATTTTCTGTGTTGGCAGAGGATCTGAACCGGAGGAAAGAATAATTACCTCTACATCATCAGCTTGGCTGCCTTCAGCGTCATCCTGATAATAGTAATTGTCAATGAGGTGTACGAAAAAAGAACTAAGAGAGTCAAGTTCTATCTCTGAATCCAGATTAGCCAGGTCAGCATCAACATTTGGTTCAGAAGACTCAGTGGTCCTCTGATACGTCTCCAACGTATCTATAATTTTTTATTGTTCCATGCTATATTATATTCTGTTTTGGATGTTTATTGGGCTTTATTATACACTTTTATATTATTTTTGGGACTAACCTATTAACCGGAGGCCCAGCCCAAATTGCTGTTTTTTTGCCTGTTTCAGTGTTTCGCAGAAAAAAATATATCAAACGGAGTCCAAACGGAATGAAACCTTCGGGAACGTGATTTTCGGAACGAACCTGATCCAGAGGACTTGGAGTCTACGCAAAGCAACGAACGAGGAAGGCACGAGGTAGGGGGGGCGCCTACCCCCCTGGACGCGCCCTCCAGCCTCGTGGGCCCCTCGTTGCTCCACCGACGTACTTCTTCCTCCTATATATACCCATGTACCCGGAAAACATCAGATATGGAGTCAAAACCCTATTCCACCGCCGCAACCTTCTGTACCCGTGAGATCCCATCTTGGGGCCTTTTCCGGCGCTTCGCCCGAGCGGGCATTGATCACAGAGGGCTTCTACATCAACACCATAGCCTCTCCGATGAAGTGTGAGTAATTTACCTCAGACCTCCGGGACCATAGTTATTAGCTAGATGGCTTCTTCTCTCTTTTTGGATCTCAATACAGTGTTCTCCCCCTCTCTTGTGGAGATCTATTCGATGTAATCTTCTTTTGCGGTGTGTTTGTCGAGATCCGATGAATTGTGGGTTTATGATCAAGATTATCTATGAACAATATTTGAATCTCATCTGAATTCTTTTATGTATGATTGGTTATCTTTGCAAGTCTCTTTGAATTATCAGTTTGGTTTGGCCTACTAGATTGATCTTTCTTGCAATGGGAGAAGTGCTTAGCTTTGGGTTCAATCTTGCGGTGTCCTTTCCCAGTGACAGTAGGGGCAGCAAGGCACGTATTGTATTGTTGCCATCGAGGATAAAAAGATGGGGTTTATATCATATTGCATGAGTTTATCCCTCTACATCATGTCATCTTTCTTAATGCGTTACTCTATTCTTCATGAACTTAATACTCTAGATGCATGCTGGATAGCGGTCGATGTGTGGAGTAATAGTAGTAGATGCAGGCAGGAGTCGGTCTACTTGTCGCGGACGTGATGCCTATATACATGATCATACGTAGATATTCTCATAACTATGCTCAATTCTATCAATTGCTCGACAGTAATTTGTTTACCCATCGCAATACTTATGCTATCTTGAGAGAAGCCACTAGTGAAACCTATGGCCCCCGGGTCTATTCTCCATCATATTAATCTTCCAACACTTTGCTATTTCTATTTCCGTTTATTTTACTTTGCATCTTTATCATAAAAATACCACAAATATTATCCTATCATATCTATCAGATCTCACTCTCGTAAGTGACCGTGAAGGGATTGACAACCCCTTTATCGCGTTGGTTGCGAGGTTCTTGTTTGTTTGTGTAGGTGCATGGGACTCGCGCGTGGACTCCTACTGGATTGATACCTTGGTTCTCAAAACTGAGGGAAATACTTACGCTACTTTGCTGCATCACCCTTTTCTCTTCAAGGGAAAACCAACGCAGTGATCAAGAGGTAGCAAGAAGGATTTCTGGCGCCGTTGCCGGGGAGTCTACGCACAAGTCAAGCCATACCAAGTACGCATCACAAACTCATCTCCCTTGCACTACATTATTTGCCATTTGCCTCTCGTTTTCCTCTCCCGCACTTCACCCTTGCCGTTTTATTCGCCCTTCTTCCGTTCGATCTTGCGTTACCATGTGCCTTCTTTTTGCTTGCATCTTTTCTTGCTAAGAGTTTATGGATCCCCATCTGCTTGCTAATCTTTTTAAGAGATCCAATTATGATGAACCTATTGCTAGTGAGTTGAGTGCACTAGATTATCTTTATGAGGTTTTGCTTGAAATTCGTGAATCTGAAAATTGTGTTGAAGAAATTTATGAAGAGATTCACGATAGCTCCTTCAATAAAAAGCATAATTGCAATGATTTTGCTATAAATTCTCTTGATGTCGATTGTGCTAATAATATGCAAAACCCTAAGCTTGGGGATGCTAGTTTTGCTATGTCTACTACTTGTTGCAATGATCATGATTGGGGTGATTCTTCTTATGATCTTGAAAATTTATTTAAGCCCCATGAGATTGATAATAATGTTTGCATTGAAAGTGGGTTTGGAAGAGTGTCAACTTTAGATCCCACATATTTGGAGAATGTTCAATCTTATCAATTTTTTGATAAAAGTGGGGTTGGAGAGGTCATGACTTTGCATGCCTGTGGATTGTGTTGAAAATCTTTTATGTGATAGCTATTTTGTTGAATTTTCTTATGATCCCACATGTAATTATTATGAGAGATAAAAATATGGTCGTAGAAATTTTCATGATAATAAATTACCTCTCGTTATGTTGAGATTGCTACTGTTTCTTTCCGCTTCCTTGCATATGCTAGTTTTTGCTTGCTATGATAATTTGTTCGCCTATAAGATGCCTATGCATAGGAAGTACGTTAGACTTAGATGTGTTTATCACGTGTTCTATGATGCTATCTTTGTGCTTTGATTCTTGTCTTTGATGTGAGCATCATTAAAATTATCAATGCCTAGCTAGGGGCGTTAAACGATAGCGCTTGTTGGGAGGCAACCCAATTTTATTTTAGTTTTTTGCTTTTTGCTTCTGTTTAGGAATAAATAATTTGTCTAGCCTCTGGTTAGATTCGTTTTTGTGTTTTAATTAGTGTTTGTGCCAAGTAAAACCGTTAGGATAACCTACGGTGATAGTTATTTGATTCTGCTGCAGAAAACAGAAACTTTGTGCGCACGACATTAGTTTTCATAAATCACAGGAACGTGCTTTTCAGTTGATTCTTTTTGCAGTAGATCAATAAACAAATTATATAGAACTTCCTAATTTGGTGGAAGTTTTTACGTTTCAGAAGTTTGCGTTAGTTACAGATTACTACAGACTGTTCTGTTTTTGACAGATTCTGTTTTTCGTGTGTTGTTTGCTTATTTTGATGAATCTATGGCTAGTAAAATAGTTTATAAACCATAGGGAAGTTGGAATACAGTAAGTTTAACACCAATATAAATAAAGAATGATTTCATTACAGTACCTTGAAGTGGTGTTTGTTTTCTTTCGCTAACGGAGCTCACGAGATTTTCTGTTAAGTTTTGTGTTGTGAAGTTTTCAAGTTTTGGGTAGAGATTTGATGGATTATGGAACAAGGAGTGGCAAAAGCCTAAGCTTGGGGATGCTCATGGCACCCCAAGATAATCTAAGGACACCAAAAATCCAAAGCTTGGGGATGCCCCGGAAGGCATCCCCTCTTTCGTCTTCGTCTATCGGTAACTTTACTTGGAGCTATATTTTTATTCACCACATGATATGTGTTTTGCTTGGAGCGTCTTGTATGATTTGAGTCTTTGCTTTTTAGTTTACCACAATCATCCTTGCTGTACACACCTTTTGAGAGAGACACACATGATTCGGAATTTATTAGAATACTCTATGTGCTTCACTTATATCTTTCGAGCTATATAATATTTGCTCTAGTGCTTCACTTAAATCTTTTAGAGCACGGTGCTGGATTTGTTTTATAGAAACTATTGTTCTCTCATGCTTCACTTATATTATTTGGAGAGTCCTACAAAACAGCATGGTAGTTTGCTTTAATCATGAAATTAATCCTAATATGCAAGGTATTCAACTTTAGTAAAAAAAATCTCTTATGAGTGCGTTGAATACTAAGAAAAGTTTGATGCTTGATGATTGTTTTGAGATATGGAGTTAGCAATATTAAAGTTGTGCTAGTTGAGTAGGTGTGAAATTGATAAATACTTGTGTATAAGTTTGCATATCCCGTAGCATGCACGTATGGTAAACGTTGTGTAACAAATTTGAAACATGAGATGTTCTTTCGGTGTCATCCCTTGTGTGGAGGTCGGGGGCGTGCGATGGTTAACTCCTACCAACCTCCCCCCTAGGAGCATGCGTGTAGTGCTTGGTTTCGATGACTTGTAGATTTTTGCAATAAGTATGAGAGTTCTTTATGACTAATGTTGAGTCCATGGATTATACGCACTCTCACCCTTCCACCATTGCTAGCCTCTCTAGTACCACGCAACTTTCGCCGGTGCATTACACCCACCATATACCTTCCTCAAAACAGCCACCATACCTACCTATTATGGCATTTCCATAGCCATTCCGAGATATATTGCCATGCAACTTTCCACCGTTCCGTTTATCATGACACGTTTTATCATTGTCATATTGCCTTGCATTATCATGTAGTTGACATCGTATTTCGTGGCAAAGCCACCAAGCATATTATTTCATACATGTCACTCTTGATTCATTGCCCACCCCGGTACACCGCCGGAGGCATGCATATAGAGTCATACTTTGTTCTAGTATCGAGTTGTAAATGAATAGAAGTGTGATGATCATCATTCATAGAGCATTGTCCCAAAAAAAAAGAGAAAGGCCAAAGAAAAGGGGAGGCCCGAAAAAAAACAAAAAAAGGGGCAATGCTACTATCCTTTACCATACTTGTGCTTCAAAATAGCACCATGTTCTTCATGATAGAGAGTCTCTTGTTTTGTCACTTTCATATACTAGTGGGAATTTTTCGTTATAGAACTTGGCTTGTATATTCCTACAATGGGCTTCCTCAAATGCCCTAGGTCTTCATGAGCAAGCAAGTTGGATGCACACCCACTTAGTTGCATTTTGTTGAGCTTTCATACATTTATAGCTCTAGTGCATCCGTTGCATGGCAATCCCTACTCCTCACATTGATATCTATTAATGGGCATCTCGATAGCCCGTTGATACGCCTACTTGATGTGAGACTATCTTCTCCCTTTTTGTCTTCTCCACAACCACCATATTCTATTCCACATATAGTGCTATGTCCATGGCTCACACTCATGTATTGCGTGAAAGTTGAAAGAGTTTGAAAATTCTAAAGTATGAAACAATTGCTTGGCTGAAACCGGGGTTGTGCATGATTTGAGTATTTTGTGTGACGAAGATGGAGCATAACCAAACTATATGACTTTGTAGGGATGAAATTTCTTTGGCCATGTTATTTTGAGAAGACATAATTGCTTAGTTAGTATGCTTGAAGTATTATTACTTTTATGTCAATATTAAACTTTTATCTTGAATCTTTCGGATCTGAATATTCATACCACAATTAAGAGCGTTACATTAAAAACCATGGCAAGTAGCATTCCACATCAAAAATTCTGATTTTATCATTTACCTACTCGAGGACGAGCAGGAATTAAGCTTGGGGATGCTTGAGATGTCTCCAACGTATCTATAATTTTTGATTGTTCCATGCTATATTATATTCTATTTTGGATGTTTATTGGGCTTTCTTCTACACTTTTATATTATTTTTGGGACTAACCTATTAACCGGAGGCCCAGCCCAAATTGCTGTTTTTTCCCGTTTCAGTGTTTCGCAGAAAAAGAATATCAAACGGAGTCCAAACGGAATGAAACCTTTGGGAACGTGATTTTCGGAACGAACGTGATCCAGAGGACTTGGAGTCTACGCAAAGCAACGAACGAGGAAGGCACGAGATAGGGGGGCGCGCCTACCCCCCTGGGCGCGCCCTCCACCCTCGTGGGCCCCTCGTTGCTCCACCGACGTACTTCTTCCTCCTATATATACCCATGTACCCGGAAAACATCAGATACGGAGCCAAAACCCTATTTCCACCGCCGCAACCATCTGTACCCGTGAGATCCCATCTTGGGGCCTTTTCCGGCGCTCCGCCGGAGGGGGCATTGATCACGGAGGTCTTCTACATCAACACCATAGCCTCTCCGATGAAGTGTGAGTAGTTTACCTCAGACCTTCGGGTCCATAGTTATTAGCTAGATGGCTTCTTCTGTCTTTTTGGATCTCAATACAATGTTCTCCCCCTCTCTTGTGGAGATCTATTCGGTGTAATCTTCTTTTGCGGTGTGTTTGTCGAGATCCGATGAATTGTGGGTTTATGATCAAGATTATCTATGAAAAATATTTGAATCTCATCTGAATTCTTTTATGTATGATTGGTTATCTTTGCAAGTATCTTAGAATTATCAGTTTGGTTTGGCCTACTAGATTGATCTTTCTTGCAATGGGAGAAGTGCTTAGCTTTGGGTTCAATTTTGCGGTGTCCTTTCCCAGTGACAGTAGGGGCAGCAAGGAACGTATTGTATTGTTGCCATCGAGGATAAAAAGATGGGGTTTATATCATATTGCATGAGTTTATCCCTCTACGTCATGTCATCTTTCTTAATGCGTTACTCTGTTCTTCATGAACTTAATACTCTAGATGCATGCTGGATAGCGGTCGATGTGTGGAGTAATAGTAGTAGATGCAGGCAGGAGTCGGTCTACTTGTCGCGGACGTGATGCCTATATACATGATCATACCTAGATATTCTCATAACTATGCTCAATTCTATCAATTGCTCGACAGTAATTTCTTTAACCATCGCAATACTTATGCTATCTTGAGAGAAGCCACTAGTGAAACCTATGGCCCCCGGGTCTATTCTCCATCATATTAATCTTCCAACACTTTGCTATTTCTATTTCCGTTTATTTTACTTTGCATCTTTATCATAAAAATACCAAAAATATTATCCTGTCATATCTATCAGATCTCACTCTCGTAAGTGACCATGAAGGGATTGACAACCCCTTTATCGCGTTGGTTGCGAGGTTCTTGTTTGTTTGTGTAGGTGCGTGGGACTCGCGCGTGGACTCCTACTGGATTGATACCTTGGTTCTCAAAACTGAGGGAAATACTTACGCTACTTTGCTGCATCACCCTTTCCTCTTCAAGGGAAAACCAACGAAGTGCTCAAGAGGTAGCATCCTCTTCTTGGCAGGTTTTTTGGTAACCTTGGTCTTCGGGCGAGGTGTTTTTGCCGGTTTATCCTGTGGTTTTTTCTTCCAGAACGGATCATCTCCCTGTCAGAGATGAAAAAAAGTCTGAGACAATATTTAAGAAGGAGCAAGCTAAAACAAAAAAGTTATGTGATTCTTACAGTTGGCGGTTTATTGGAAACGCAGTAAGGACTTAACCCGGTTTGGCTACAGACAGCTTTCGATTCATTCAGTATTTTCTTGACAGACTCGGTAACTTCAGCTTCTGTTAGCTGAATATCAACATGTCGCTAAGGATCTTTCAAACTCCCTGTGTACTCACACATTAAACCGGGGCGCCGGCTTAAGGGTAAAATGCCCAGGTTATCCAGCAGCGAGCAAAATCAAGACCTGTTAAACAGTTCGCCATAAAGGCTCTGAGCTTTGACAATTGTGGTGCGTAGTTGGATCTTTCCTTTGTAGTTAATCTCTGAGGAAAGGGATGTGTGTTGCTAAGACGGTGAGGACGGTAACCCGGCAGAGGATTTTCGTCAGTTGGAGATGTATCTTTGCAATAGAACCAAGTCTGATTCCAGTCCTTGGGGTGACTATGAAGCTTGGCGTGAGGGAAGCTGACACCTTTCCTCTTTTGAATAGCCATGCCACCAAGTTCAGTGTTGGGTCCGTCTGTGAATTCCGTACGATGGTTTAAATAGAAGAAATCCCTAAACAGTTCAACTGTGGGCTCCTCTTGAAGATAAGCCTCGCAAAATACTTGGAAATAGCAAACATTGGTCACAGAGTTTGGCCCAATGTCTTGAGGGTGAAGTTGGAAGCTAGCAAGTACATCTCGGAAGAACTTTGATCCGGGTGGGCTAAACCCTTGGCTCAGATGATCAACAAATACAACTACTTCTCCATCCTTGGGCTCAGGAGGATTTTCTGGACCGGGGACCCTCCACTGAATAACTTTCTTCTTCGCTAAAGCGCCAGTCGCGACACATCGCTCTAGTTGTGCTTCCGTAACCCGGGAAGGGACCCAGTTACAGGCATAAAATTGCTTGGCCATTTTCAATGAAAAGCTGGAAAAAGATCAATGCCGGTTCAAGATTTATGACAGACAAATATAAAGCGATGCAAGATCAAAAGCAGAAACAGGTGTATATACATCGTTAAACCGGACCCTGATATTTGTTAAACCGGAGTCCGATATTGGAGGAACTACAAATATAAATGCTTTGGCGGTTTAAGAGGGGACTAATGGTACCCACCGGATTATCATTTTCTACAAAGATCAACCGCCTGTATTGGTATGAAAGGTACAGATCTAAAAGTAACTAAGTAAGGGGAAAAAGAGGTTTCACAGACTGGTATGATAAATTCAGATCTGCGGCATGTCAGAAAATCAAATTATAATCAGACCTAAAGTACAGGTGCTTTAACAGTTCATTAGATTCAGATGAGTTTTTAGATACAAAGGGGATGCTATAATGAGGAAAAAGGAGACTATGATTACAATCGCACAAGAAATATCAGATCCGAACTAGCTACTACGAAGAGCAGGGAAGAACAGCGCCAGAACTTCAACGAACTCCGATGAACACTGAAACCCTAGTGTTGGATCTAGAGCAAGGAAAGAAGAAACTTACTCATGCTGATGGAGCAGCGGAGGAGCTCCGCGTTTCTCTAGTGCGTTCAGGTTGATGCAGCGGCCGGAGTTGAGGTCGAGGTCGGAGTTTGACGACGGTGGCTGCGCGTGAGGGTTAGGTCGGCGCGAGGAAGAATAAGAAGCGAAGAGGCACGGGGGGAAAATGGAAAGGACCCCCTGGTCTTATTTATAAAGGCGAAGGGATAAGTGGCAGGCGCGAAAATCGAGGAGCCCAAAACTTGGATATATGACAGAGTTGTCGCCTCGATTATCGGAGGCTCATTAATAAAGGTGAGTTATATGCAATTTTTAATAACAGGTGACATCATGGCAGTTTATCATGATACTAGAAGATGACGTCATGGCAGTTTACAAGATTTATACGAAGATGCTGAAGGAAGAATTTTCTCAAGTATTGAAGATTGACATGAACCAGTTCAAATCAATCTGGGGCCTAATGTTGGGGATATTACTACTGGGTATAAACCAGCCAGGAGAGGCCGGGTTATCCCCATAATGAACTATTCATATATGAAGCCCATGAAGACAAGGAGTGTGGCGCTTTACGAAGGCCCAAGGCCCAGAGGCGGGTTATGGCCTGTAGACATAAACCGCCATATCATATGTAACTTGTGTTGTAAGATAAGCAAGGTAGAAACCGAGCCGGACACGTTTATGAGCCGGCCTCGGGATTCTGTAAACCGCCGGGCGTCAACCTGTGTATATAAAGGGACGACCCGGCGGCGGTTTAGGGACAACAAACAACAACTCGAGAACCAGGCATAGCGGATGCGCTCCTTGGTCATCGAAACCCTAGCAATTCCCCAACAACGGGATTACGCCTTTACCTTCATCGCAAGGGGCCGAACCAGTATAAACTCTCTGTGTCCTTTGTCCGCTTTAACCCCTTTAAGTTACCCCGTCGCGATGGCTCCACGACTAAGTCCTTTCACCAGGACATCTGCGGTGACAAAACCACGACACCAGCGTTAAGCATGAACATTATATCTGGATCTTGTTTAATGCGAGACGGTTATTCATTTAAATAAGAGAATAATGGTTGTTCTATTTATATGAGTAATATCTTTTATGGTCATGCACCCTTGATGAGTGGTCTATTTTTGTTGAATCTCGATTGTAGTGATACACATATTCATAGTATTGAAGCCAAAAGATATAAGTTCAATAATGATAGTGCAACTTATTTGTGGCACTGCCTTTTGGGTCATATTGGTGTAAAGTGCATAAAGAAACTCCAAGCTGATGGGCTTTTGGAATCACTTGATTATGAATCACTTGATACTTGCGAACCATGCCTCATGGGCAAGATGACTAAGACTCTGTTCTCCGGAACAATGGAGTGAGCAAAAGACTTGTTGGAAATAATACATACTGATGTATGCGGTCCGATGAGTGTTGATGCTCTCGGCAGGTATCGTTATTTTCTGACCTTCACAGATGATTTGAGCAGATATGGGTATACCTACTTGATGAAACATAAGTCTAAAACATTTGAAAAGTTCAAAGAATTTCAGAGTGAAGTGGAAAATCATCCTAACAAGAAAATAAAGTTTCTACGGTCTGATCGTGGAGGAGAATATTTGAGTTACGAGTTTGGTCTTCATTTGAAACAATGCGGAATAGTTTCGCAACTCACGCCACCTGGAACACCACAACGTAATGGTGTGTCCGAACGTCGTAACCGCACTTTATTAGATATGGTGCAATCTATGATGTCTCTTACTTATTTACCGCTATCGTTTTGGGGTTATGCTTTAGAGACGGCTGCATTCACGTTAAATAGGGCACCATCTAAATCCGTTGAGATGACACCTTATGAACTGTGGTTTGGCAAGAAACCCAAGTTGTCGTTTCTGAAAGTTTGGGGCTGCGATGCTTATGTGAAAAAGCTTCATCTTGATAAGCTCGAACCCAAATCGGAGAATGTGTCTTCATAGGATACCCAAAGGAGACTGTTAGGTACACCTTCTATCACAGATCCGAAGGCAAGATATTCGTTGCTAAGAATGGATCCTTTCTAGAGAAGGAGTTTCTCTCGAAAGAATTGAGTGGGAGGAAAGTAGAACTTGATGAGGTAATTGTACCTTCTCCCGAATTGGAAAGTAGTTCATCACAGAAATCAGTTCCAGTGATTCCTACACCAGTCACTACTAGGGAAAACCTTATACACAGAACTTTAGCAGTAGTGCTTGTTAAAAAAGGGCGCTAGTGCTAAATAGCAGTAGCGCGTGCAGGATAAACGTGCTACAGATACAAACGCAACAGTAGCGCGTGCAGGATAAACGTGCTACAGATACAAACGCAACAGTAGCGCATCTAACTTTAAACGCGCTAGTACTAAATTTCTCACCACTAAGCCGATAGGCTACACATAGTAGTAGCACTCTTATAAAAACCGCGCTACCGCTAAGTCTATTGTAGCAGCGCGTTTACGTAGAAAGACGCTACTGCTAACGAAAAGAAAATAAATTGAAAAACAAATAGAAAAGTAAATGAAAATGAAAGAAATAGAAAAAGGAGAAACGAAAAAATAAAATGTAAAGAAAAATAAATGAGAAAGGAAAAAAGGAGAAAGGCTTAGCAGTAGCGCGTTATGTGATACACGCTATAGCTAACTTAGCTATAGCGCGTTTTCTGTAACGTGTTACCACTATGTTTCACTTAACCAGCGGTTTTCCCTCCCCCCGGCCACCACTTCTCCCCCAAATCCCTCGCCCCACTTCACCGCCGTGTCCCCAATTCGCCGTCGCCCCACTTCGCCGCCGTCTCCTGCCGACGACGACGCCCCTGGAGCCACCAGAGCCGCGCTCCGTCGACGCCACCAGAGCCGCGCGGCCTCATCAACGCCACCGAAGCTGCCCTCGGCGCCACCGGAGCCACCCTCGACGCCCCTGCCTTCCTCGCCACAACTGCCTCCCTCGCCGTCATCGGAGATGCCCCTGCCTCCCTCGCCACCACCGGAGCCATCCTCTATAAGCACCCCTCCTCTCTCTCTCTCTCATGCATAGCACAAACATTGGACATACTAACTAGCTAGGTTAACTAGTTTAATTAGGTTAATTATCTAGGTTAGTGCAAAATTTTAGTTAGGGCTTTGACAGAGAACTAGTTAGGTTAACTAGTTTAATTAGGTTAATTATCTAGGTTAAGAAAAAATTTATTTAGGGCTTTGACAGAGAACTAGCTAGGTTAACTAGTTTAATTAGGTTAATTATCTAGGTAAACTAGGTTAACAAGCTAGGTTAACTAACTAGCTAGGTTAAATAGCTAGGTTAATTAGGTTTGTTAGGTTAACTAGGTTCGCTAGGTTAGAGGAAAAAATTATTTTAGAGCATTAGGTCAGAAGGGTTAGAAAAATGGACTTCCTTCGCAATTTAATTGGGTTCTGTCCTAGGCAGAGAAGGGTTAGAGAAAATAATGTGTGTGTGTGTGAGAGAGAGAGAGAGAGGAATAGCTAGAACATAATTTGGGTTATGTCCTAGGTAGAGAAGTGTTTAGTAAGATCATTTTGCAAAGGTTTTTGATTTTTGAAAAGACCACTATTTTTCTATGAAAATAATTTGGGCAAGTTTTATTTTAAAGATGATCCCTTCCTAGACTTTTACTGTTGATTAGATCTTTTCATTGAAGTGGTCATGTTATATCTTTTCATTGAAGTGTTTCGATTGTGCCCAAGTGGCCTTTTGTTGTTTCCAGGGAATGAAGCCGAGTGGCCTATGTTTTGCCGGAATGTTGATTCATTTCCGTTCCGGCAAATTTCAGGTGCTCGATTTGTCCACTTTTTAGCAAAGATCATGCCGAATTTTTCCATGAATTTCGGCATGACTTGTGCTACAAACTAGGACATATCGAGTTCCCGGGATTTGCCGCACCGGGAAGGAGTCAACGTTCCTGCAAAACATAGGCCTTTTTTATGTCATTATTCATTTTATTAGGTCTAGAATTAATTGACTAGATTTAATCGTAGGAAACATGGCTAGCAACGATGAAGGACAGGGTTCTGGTGATTGCGATGACGTCTACCAGGCGGCAGACGAGTTTTCGAGCCTTGCTGACGATCAACGAATGTTGTTGCTGGGCCCACCTATCGCATCGGGGACTTATACCGACATGTAGACCGGCGATGAGACTGAGACCGGTGCCGAGACCGGCGCCAACACCGGTGCCGAGACTAGCGGAGTCGGTCTAGAACCGAAAGCAAAGAGGCCACGGCGCCCAAACCAGCTCATGACTACTGGACTGGTGGTCACGGAGATGGACGATGGCATTTTTGAGCCAATAGTGCCCGAGGAAGCGCGATCGTGCTACGACAATCAAATAGGCTACATCGTACGGACAACCGCCACCATCAACGATGAGAAACTACGGAAGATAGATAATATGAGGCCCTCCCTCCTAAAGAAGTTGCACCAGATATTCTTGTTCCCGGGCCGGAATGAAAAGGATTATAAAGATCCAGATAAGGACCCGGTAATGAAGAAGATAAACAAACACGCCATGACCAAGTTTAGCGACGCGTTGGCCGCCTGGAAAGAAAGGGTGAAACATCGGATTGTCAACAAAAAGGAACCCTACTCCGATATTGTAAAGGATAATCCGACAATCACGGAAGAGCAATTTGAAATATTCAAGGCGGCTTGCAAGGCCGAAGCTGCCAAAAAAAGTCAAAGTACATGAAGGGGCTTCAACAGAGGAACATGGGGTGCCACCAACTCGGAAGCCGTGGTTACGGTGGGAAGAGGTCCATATGGGCCAAGGAGGACGCGGAACGCGAGAGTCTGGGCATCCCAGACCCCTTGGCAGACTTCACCATCCCGCAGGAGCGTGACGTCCTCAGGGCACGACACCATTGGGACTCAGTCAAGAAGGTTTTCAAGACAGACCCGGTCACGACGGAGTTCATGAGACTGCTAGTAATTTTAGTTTCTGATCAATTCGACTGCACGTTAGCCATATTTGTAAACGATCCTTGTTCTTTTTGCAGAGAGAGCAGCACAGGATTGTGATACGTCTCCAACGTATCTATAATTTTTGATTGTTCCATGCTATTATATTATCTGTTTTGGATGTTTAATGGGCTTTAATATGCTCTTTTATATTATTTTTGGGACTAACCTATTAACCGAAGGCCCAGTGCCAGTTTCTGTTTTTTTTGCCTATTTCGGTGTTTTGCAGAAAAGGAATACCAAACAAAATGAAACCTTCGCGATGATCTTTCTTGGAACAAACACAATCCAGAAGACTTGGGGTTGAAGTCTGGAACACCGTGAGGCGGTCACGAGGCGGTAGCGCGCGCCCAGGGGGTAGGCGCGCCCCCACCCTTGTGGGCCCCACGAAGCTCCACCGACCTATTTCTTCTGCCTATATATACTCTTATACCCTAAAAACATCAGGGGGAGCCACGGAACCACTTTTCCACCGCCGCAACCTTCTGTACCCGTGAGTTCCCATCTTGGGGCCTTTTTCGGCACTCCGTCGGAGGGGGAATCGATCACGGAGGGCTTCTACATCAACACCATAGCCTCTCCGATGATGTGTGAGTAGTTTACCACAGACCTTCGGGTCCATAGTTATTAGGTAGATGGCTTCTTCTCTCTCTTTGATTCTCAATACAAAGTTCTCCTCGATGTTCTTGGAGATCTATTCGATGTAATTCCTTTTTGCGGTGTGTTTGCCGAGATCTGATGAATTGTGGATTTATGATCAAGTCTATCTATGAATAATATTTGGTTCTTCTCTGAATTCTTATATGCATGATTTGATATCTTTGCAAGTCTCTTCGAATTATCGGTTTAGTTTGGCCTACTAGATTGATCTTTCTTGCAATGGGAGAAGTGCTTAGCTTTGGGTTCAATCTTGCGGTGTCCTTTCCCAGTGACAGCAGGGGCAGCAAGGCACGTATTGTATTGTTGCCATCGAGGTTAAAAAGATGGGTTTATATCATATTGCTTGAGTTTATCCCTCTACATCATGTCATCTTGCTTAATGCGTTACTCTGTTCTTCTGAACTTAATACTCTAGATGCATGTTGGATAGCAGTCGATGTGTGGAGTAATAGTACTAGATACAGAATCGTTTCGGTCTACTTGACACGGACGTGATGCCTATGTTCATGATCATTGCCTAGATATTCTCATAACTATGCGCTTTTCTATCAATTGCTCGGCAGTAATTTGTTCACCCACCGTAATACATGCTATCTTGAGAGAATCCACTAGTGATACCTATGGCCCCCGGGTCTATTTTCCATCATATAATCTTCTATTTTACTTCATATTAGTTTCCCGTTAACTTGCCAATTTCTATCGCCTTTCTTTTATTTTGCAATCTTTACTTTCCAATCTATACAACAAAAATACCAAAAATATTTAATTTATTATCTTTATTAGATCTCACTTTTGCGAGTGACTGTGAAGGGATTGACAACCCCTTTATCGTGGTGGTTGCAAGGTTCTTGATTGTTTGTGCGGGTACTAGGTGACTTGTGTGTTATCTCCTACTGGATTGATAACTTGGTTCTCAAAAACTGAGGGAAATACTTATGCTACTTTGCTGCATCACCCTTTCCTCTTCAAGGGAAAACCAACGCATGCTCAAGAGGTAGCAAGAAGGATTTTTGGCGCCGTTGCCGGGGAGATCTACGCTCAAGTCAAGACATACCAAGTACCCATCACAAACTCTTCTCCCTCGCATTACATTATTTGCCATTCGCCTCTCGTTTTCCTCTCCCCCACTTCTAAAACGATTTTCGAAAACCTTTTCGTTTTCTTCGCCTTCTTTCCGTATGTATTTTTGTTTGTGTTTCCACATGCCTTCTATTTGCTTGCATCTTTGCTTACTAAAAATCTATTGATATGGATCCACTTAAAGTGTTCTACTTGGATCATCTTCGATCCTTATGCGCTCGTGCTGAAACCCCAACTAGCCTAGTTGATGGGAAATCTTTAGATGAGCATGCTCATTTTGTGCGTCACCGTTTGTCTGAAAAAGGGAGACTCTTATGGGATCAAATAAACGGATTGCTGTGTTATGCTTGGAATCTTTGTGAAATTTATGATTTTACTTGTTGCTCTAAGAACCCTAAAAAAACCTTCCCTACCTATGTGAGTTTAATGAAAATGAAATCTTATCTTCTTATGCAAAGGGTGTTTATAGTTACTATTATATTGAACAAATTGAAGAATTTGTTGCTTTTAAGGGTGCTTATGAAGTTGCTTCTTTGATTGAAACGTATGATATTACTCTCTACGAATCTGAAAATTTTGACATACTTAAATATTGCTATGAACACTATGCTCATAATGTCTATGTCAAAGAATTTATTGAGAGAATGAACGTTGCTTTGGAAGAAAATAATGATACGCATGAATCTATAGATAATGATGATCCCAATGATTTGATTGAAATATCCCGTGATGAACATGATACTTGCTATTCTTGTGGCCATGATGCCAATATTTATGAAGATGAATTTGCTATAGTTCCTTATGTTAAACATGAGATCGTTGCTATTGCACCCATACTTGGTAGTTCCGTCGATGAAAAGCATGATTGCAATGATTTTACTATAAATTCTCTTGATGTCAATTGTGCTAATAATATGGAAAACCCTAAGCTTGGGGATGCTAGTTTTGCTATGTCTACTACTTGTTACAATGATCATGATTGGGGTGATTCTTCTTATGATCTTGAAAATTTATTTAAGCCCCATGATGAATATGAGATTGATAATAGTGTTTGCAATAATATTGAAAGTGGGTTTGGAAGAGTGTCAACTTTAGATCCCACATATTTGGAGAATGTTCAATCTTATGGTATTTTTGATAAAAGTGGGTTTGGAGAGGTCATGACTTTAGTTAATGTTAATCCCACTATTTTGGAAGAGTGTCAACTTTGCATGCATGTGGATCGTGTTGAAAATATTTTATGTGATAGATATTTTGTTGAATTTGCTTATGATCCCACACGTAATTATTATGAGAGAGGAAAATATGGTTGTAGAAATTTTCATGATAATAAATTACCTCTCGTTATGTTTTGATTGCTATTGTTTCTTTCCGCTTCCTTGCATATGCTAGTTTTTGCTTGCTATGATAATTTGTTTGCCTATAAGATGCCTATGCATAGGAAGTATGTTAGACTTATATGTGTTTGTCACGTGTTTCATGATGCTCTCTTTGCGCTTCAATTCTTGCCTTTCATGTGAGCATCATCGAAATCTCAATGGCTAGCTAGGGGCATTAAACGACAGCGCTTGTTGGGAGGCAACCCAATTTTATTTTTGTTCTTTGCTTTTTGCTCCTGTTTAGTAATAAATAATTCATCTAGCTTCTGGTTAGATATGGTTTTATGTTTTAATTAGTGTTTGTGCCAACTAGAACCTTTAGTATAACCTACGGTGATAGTCAATTTGATCTTGCTGAAAAACAGAAACTTTTGCGCGCACGAGAATAATTTTCATAAATCACAGGAACGTGATTTTCAGTTGATTCTTTTTGCAGAAGATTATTAAACAAAATGCTTAGGACTTCCTAATTTCTCAAAAAAAAATTGGAGTTACAGAAGTATGCGTATGAATCAGATTGCTACAGACTGTTCTGTTTTTGACAGATTCTGTGTTTCGTGTGTTGTTTGCTTATTTTGATGAATCTATGAGTAGTATCGGAGGGTATGAATCATAGAGAAGTTGGAATACAGTAGCTTTAACACCAATACAAATAAAGAATGAGTTAATTACAGTACCTTAAAGTGGTGGTTTGTTTTCTTATACTAACGGGGCTCACGAGATTTTCTGTTTTGTGTTGTGAAGTTTTCAAGTTTTTGGGTAAAGATTTGATGGATTTTGGAATAAGGAGTGGCAAGAGCCTAAGCTTGGGGATGCCCAAGGCACCCCAAGGTAAAATTCAAGGACAACCAAAAGCCTAAGCTTGGGGATGCCCCGGAAGGCATCCCCTCTTTCGTCTTCGTCTATCGGTAACTTTACTTGAGACTATATTTTTATTCACCACACGATATGTGTTTTGCTTGGAGCGTCTTGTATGATTTGAGTCTTTGCTTTTAGTTTACCACAATCATCCTTGCTGTACACACCTTTTGGGAGAGACACACATGAATCGGAATTTATTAGAATACTTTATGTACTTCACTTATATCTTTTGAGCTAGATAATTTTGCTCTAGTACTTCACTTATATCTTTTTAGAGCACGGTGGTGGTTTTATTTTATAGAAATTATTGATCTCTCATGCTTCACTTATATTATTTTGAGAGTCTTTTAGAACAGCATGGTAATTTGCTTTGGTTATAAAACTAGTCCTGATATGATGGGCATCCAAGATAGGTATAATAAAAACTTTCATATAAAGTGCATTGAATACTATGAGAAGTTTGATGCTTGATGATCGTTTTGAGATATGAGGATGGTGATATTAGAGTCATGCTAGTAGGGTAATTGTGAATTTGAGAAACGCTTGTGTTGAGGTTTGCAAGTCCCGTAGCATGCACGTATGGTAACCGTTGTGTAACAAATTTGAAGCATGAGGTATTTCTTTGATTTTCTTCCTTTGTGTGGAGGTCGGAATCGCGCGATGGTTAACTCCTACCAACCCTTCCCCTAGGGGCATGCGTGTAGTACTTTGTTTTCGTGACTTGTAGATTTTTGCAATAAGTATGTGAGTTCTTTATTACTAATGTTGAGTCCATGGATTATATGCACTCTCACCCTTCCATCATTGCTAGCCTCTTCGGTACCGTGCGTTTCCCTTTCTCACCTCGAGAAGTTGGTGCAAACTTCGCCGGTGCATCCAAACCCCGTGATACGATACGCTCTATCACACATAAGCCTCCTTATATCTTCCTCAAAACAGCCACCATACCTACCTATTATGGCATTTCCATAGCCATTCCGAGATATATTGCCATGCAACTTTCCACCGTTCCGTTTATTATGACACGTTCCATCATTGTCATATTGCTTTGCATGATCATGTAGTTGACATCGTATTTGTGGCAAAGCCAGCATTCATAATTTTTTCATACATGTCACTCTTGATTCATTGCACATCCCGGTACACCGCCGGAGGCATTCATATAGAGTCATATTTTGTTCTAGCTATTGAGTTGTAATTCTTGAGTTGTAAATAAATAGAAGTGTGATGATCTTCATTATTAGAGCATTGTCCCGTGTGAGGAAAAAAAAGAGAAAGAGTCTCCAAAAAAAGGGGGAGTCTCAAAAAAAGAGAAAAAGAAAGAAGGGACAATGCTACTATCGTTTTTTCCACACTTGTGCACGCAAGTTGGATGCACACCCACTTAGTTTCTTTTTGTTGAGCTTTCATACATTTATAGCTCTAGTGCATCCGTTGCATGGCAATCCCCACTCACTCACATTGATATCTATTGATGGGCATCTCCATAGCCCATTAATATGCCTAGTTGATGTGAGACCATCTTCTTCTTTTTTGTCTTCTCCACGACGACCAATCTATTCCACCTATAGTGCTATGTCCATGGCTCACGCTCATGTATTGCGTGAAGGTTGAAAAAGTTTGGAAATACTAAAGTATGAAACAGTTGCTTGGCTGAAACCGGGTTGTGCATGATTTGAGTACTTTGTGTGACGAAGATGGAGCATAGCCAAACTATATGATTTTGTAGGGATGAACTTTCTTTGGCCATGTTATTTTGAGAAGACATGATTACTTTGTTAGTATGCTTGAAGTATTATTATTTTTATGTCAATATTAAACTTTTGTCTTGAATCTTTCGGATCTGAACATTCATGCCACAATAAAGAAAATTACATTGATAATTATGTTAGGTAGCATTCCACATCAAAAATTCTGTTTTTATCATTTACCTACTCGAGGACGAGCAGGAATTAAGCTTGGGGATGCTTGATACGTCTCCAACGTATCTATAATTTTTGATGGTTCCATGCTATTATATTATCTGTTTTGGATGTTTAATGGGCTTTAATATGCTCTTTAATATTATTTTTTGGACTAACCAATTAACCGAAGGCCCAGTGCCAGTTTCTGTTTTTTTCCTATTTCAAAGTTTTGCAGAAAAGGAATACCAAACGGAATCCAAACAGAATGAAACCTTCGTGATGATCTTTCTTGGAACAAACGCAATCCAGAAGACTTGGAGTTGAAGTCTGGAACACCGCGAGGCGGTCACGAGGTAGGAGGGCGTGCCCCCACCCTCGTGGGCCCCACGGAGCTCCACCGACCTATTTCTTCTGCCTATATATACTCCTATACCCTAAAAACATCAGGGGGGCCAAGAAACCACTTTTCCACCGCCGCAACCTTCTGTACCCGTGAGATCCCATCTTGGGGCCTTTTCCGGCGCTCCACCGGAGGTGGAATCGATCATGGAGGGCTTCTACATCAACACCATAGCCTCTCCGATGATGTGTGAGTAGTTTACCACAGACCTTTGGGTCCAATGTTATTAGCTAGATGGCTTCTTCTCTCTCTTTGATTCTCAATACAAAGTTCTTCTCGGTGTTCTTGGAGATCTATTCGATATAATTCCTTTTTGTGGTGTGTTTGCCGAGATCTGATGAATTGTGGATTTATGATCAAGGCTATCTATGGATAATATTTGGTTCTTCTCTGAATTCTTATATGCATGATTTGATATCTTTGCAAGTCTCTTCGAATTATCGGTTTAGTTTGGCCTACTAGATTGATCTTTCTTGCAATGGGGGAAGTGCTTACCTTTGGGTTCAATCTTGCGGTGTGCTTTCCCAGTGACAGCAGGGGCAGCAAGGCACGTATTGTATTGTTGCCATCGAGGATAAAAGATGGGGTTTATATCATATTGCTTGATTTTATCTCTCTACATCATGTCATCTTGCTTAATGCGTTACTCTGTTCTTATGAACTTAATACTCTAGATGCATGCTGGATAGCGGTCGATGTGTGGAGTAATAGTAGTAGATGCAGAATCGTTTCAGTCTACTTGACATGGATGTGATGCCTATGTTCATGATCATTGCCTAGATATTCTCATAACTATGCACTTTTCTATCCATTGCTCTGCAGTAATTTGTTCACCCACCGTAATACATGCTATCTTGAGAGAAGCCACTAGTGAAACCTATGGCCCCCGGGTCTATTTTCCATCATATAATCTTCTATTTTACTTCATATTAGTTTCCCGTTAACTTGCCAATTTCGGTTGCCTTTCTTTTATTTTGCAATCTTTACTTTCCAATCTATACAACAAAAATGCCAAAAATATTTACTTTATTATCTTTATCAGATCTCACTTCTGCGAGTGACCGTGAAGGGATTGACAACCCCTTTATCGTGTTGGTTGCAAGGTTCTTGATTGTTTGTGCAGGTACTAGGTGACTTGCGTGTTATCTTGATGACCCACAAGTATAGGGGATCGCAACAGTTTTCGAGGGTAGAGTATTCAACCCAAATTTATTGATTCGACACAAGGGGAGCCAAAGAATATTCTCAAGTATTAGCAGCTGAGTTGTCAATTCAACCAAACCCGGATAACTTAATATCTGCAGCAAAGTATTTGGTAGCAAAGTAGTATGATAGTAACGGTAACGGTAGCAAAAGTAATATTTTTGGGTTTTGTAGTGATTCTAACAATAGAAAGGGAAAAGTAAATAAGCGAAGAACGATATGTGAAAAGCTCATAGGCATTGGATCGGTGATGGATAATTATGTCAGATGCGGTTCATCATGTAACAGTCATAACATAGGGTGACACAGAACTAGCTCCAATTCATCAATGTAATGTAGGCATGTATTCGGAATATAGTCATACGTGCTTATGGAAAAGAACTTGCATGACATCTTTTGTCCTACCCTCCCGTGGCAGCGGGGTCCTATTGGAAACTAAGGGATATTAAGGCCTCCTTTTAATAGAGTACCGGAACAAAGCATTAACACATAGTGAATACATGAACTCCTCAAACTACGGTCATCACCGGAGTGGTCCCGATTATTGTCACTTCGGGGTTGCCGGATCATAACACATAGTAGGTGACTATAGACTTGCAAGATAGGATCAAGAACTCACATATATTCATGAAAACATAATAGGTTCAGATCTGAAATCATGGCACTCGGGCCCTAGTGACAAGCATTAAGCATAGCAAAGTCATAGCAACATCAATCTCAGAACATAGTGGATACTAGGGATCAAACCCTAACGAAACTAACTCGATTACATGATAGATCTCATCCAACCCATCACCGTCCAGCAAGCCTATGATAGAATTACTCACGCACGGCGGTGAGCATCATGAAATTGGTGATGGAGGATGGTTGATGATGACGACGGCGACGGATTCCCCTCTCCGGAGCCCCGAACGGACTCCAGATCAGCCCTCCCGAGAGAGTTTAGGGCTTGGCGGCGGCTCCGTATCGTAAAACGCGATGAATCCTTCTCTCAGAATGTTTTTCTCCCCGAACGTGAATATATGGAGTTGGAGTTGAGGTCGGTGGAGTTCCAGGGGGCCCATGAGGCAGGGGGGCGCGCCCCCCACCCTCGTGGACAGGGTGTGGGCCCCCTGGCCTTGATTCTTTCGCCAGTATTTTTCATATTTTCCAAAAATAAGCTCCGTGAAGTTTCAGGTCATTCCGAGAACGTTTGTTTCTGCACATAAATAACACCATGGCAATTATGCTGAAAACAGCGTCAGTTCGGGTTACTTCCATTCAAATCATGCAAGTTAGAGTTCAAAACAAGGGCAAAAGTGTTTGGAAAAGTAGATACGACGAAGACGTATCATATCTCCTATTGGATTAATACCTTGGTTCTCAAAAACTGAGGGCAATACTTACGCTACTTTGCTGCTCACCCTTTCCTCTTCAAGGGAAAACCAACGCATGCTCAAGAGGTAGCAGATTGCGGCCGAAAGAGACTCACCGTCTGAGGCGTTGGCGAGGCCCAAGTGGGACACTCAATTCAACCGGGCGTTGAACATATTGAAAGGACTCCCGGTGGATACTCGGCCATCGTATGGATGCGTGCACGGTGTCGGAGACGGCGCCACGTGGAAGAAGTACTACCGTGAGACCACGGAGGAGAGAAAGGAAAGATGCAGGTTAACTGAAGAAAACATCAACAAGAAGGTTGAGATTGCGGTTGAGAAGAAATCATCTAAGACTGTCGCAATAGCGGTAGCTGCCGCAAAACAGGTGGTTGCAGATATGTCTACTGTCTTGGTTCCGGCCGTTTTCAATTGGAGCAGGCAAAATCTAGAAAAAAAATGCAGCGGACTTTCCCCTTGCTGACTTCTTCGGGAGCAGCTCGACTAGCGTTGCACCAGCACCTGCACCTGCGCCTGCTCCTGCACCTGCTCCCGCACCGGCACCGGACATGCTCGGCGGTGCTTTGTCTTTGGCTAAGCTCGACGCCCTCACGGTATCTGTCACACTGGCCCTCTTCAATAAATGTATAATCTCCCGTTTACATTGCCTTTCGGATGTCTCACATCGCAGACATGTTTTTGTAGGTTGATGTAACCCCGTGCACCATATTGTACAGCATCGACGACCAGAAGGTGGACGTGGGGAAGGCGACGATAATGAAGCCGAAGGAACCATTGTTCCACGGCCGGCCGATCCCCCCGGACCTCTTCAAGGTTTCCGTGGCCAGTGTCAAACCGGGCCACGAGAATTTTGCTCCTCTGGTACTAGGGGCTATGACGACGAGAGCCCGCGGCGGCTTGGTGATTGCAATGGGTGGGTCCTGTTGTGGCCAAAGAGTCTGCTTCGTCTGGAGGCGGCCGGGAGCACACCCACAAGCACGCAGTTAGGTATGAACATCAACACCCCATTGATGCCAAAGAGTGTCCTGTTGTTTCGTCTGGATTGCAATGGGTGGGTCCTGTTGTGGCCAAAGAGTCTGCTTGATGAGAAAGTATTTTGCTGTTTGAGAGGTGAATTGAACATCATTGATGCTGCAAACTTGGAGTAGGAACTCCATTTGGATACATGCAAGGCATGAGCCTTTGACTAATCCTTGATATTTCTTTCATGATGCTATTCATATGTCTTGGATATACTTGCACCCTTGCATGCTATCTAACCCTTGTAGGTACTTGGATGAATCTAAATCTATGAGATTGCAACTCACTCACATCTTGAGCAATCTCCACATCACCAAGTCTCTACACAATGGTGGTTGAAAACAAGGAAGCTTGAAACTCTTCAAACATATCCTTTGACAAATTCTATATTAAGTTTTATGATTGTCATTTTGGATACACAAGTGCTCTTCCTTGCAAAACTAACCCATGTTGGTAGATGAACTCAAATTCCAAGTGGTGCTCCCAACTCTTGATGAGCTACATCAACCATGAGCAACCCACACAAGTTCAACTACATGATCAAGATCAACACCACCACCCAAGGTATGTTATTCCATCTTAGAGAAGCTTTACTTCAAGTCATGGGTGAAAGCAACTCAACAAGATGTGAATACATCAAGATGCTAAAACGAAAAATGGTAACCCCATTTTGAGCTTAAACGATGAGTATGACCTATGATCAAGTGCCCTCACTTGACTCCTAAGCCAATATACTCTAACATAGGTGACTTTGTCGCCGACCAACTCTAGATGAAGATCTCTTGTGTTTCTCCGTGCTCTTGCATTTGTCTCATGCATATTTTGTTTCCCCTTTCAAAAAAACTTCATCTAGATTTCTTTCCTTTTATTTTTGTTCTGCATTCCCTGCATCCAATTCATTGCAAATCTTTCAGTTAATTCCTTGCAAATTCTTGTGATATCTTACTTGCCTAGTGAGTGATAACCCACAAGTATAGGGGATCGCAATAGTTTTCGAGGGTAGAGTATTCAACCCAAATTTATTGACTCGACACAAGGGGAGCCAAAGAATATTCTCAAGTATTAGCAGTTGAGTTGTCAATTCAACCGCACCTAGATAACTTAATATCTGCAGGAAAGTATTTATTAGCAAAGTAGTATGGAAGTAACGGTAACGGTGGCAAAAGTAACAGTAGCAGTATTGTAGTGATTGTAACAGTGGCAACGGTAAAGTAACTAAGAAAAGATCAATATGTGAAAAGCTCGTAGGCATTGGATCGGTGATGGATAATTATGTCGGATGTAGTTCATCATGTAACATTTATAACATAGGGTGACACAGAACTAGCTCCAATTCATCAACGTAATGTAGGCATGTATTCGGAATATAGTCATACGTGCTTATGGAAAAGAACTTGCATGACATCTTCTGTCCTACCCTCCCGTGGCAGCGGGGTCCTATTGGAAACTAAGGGATATTAAGGCCTCCTTTTAATAGATTACCGGACCAAAGCATTAACACTTAGTGAATACATGAACTCCTGAAACTACGGTCATCACCGGGAGTGGTCCCGATTATTGTCACTTCGGGGTTGCCGGATCATAACACATAGTAGGTGACTATTGACTTGCAAGATAGGATCAAGAACTCACATATATTCATGAAAACATAATAGGTTCAGATCTGAAATCATGGCACTCGGGCCCTAGTGACAAGCATTAAGCATGGCTAAGTCATAACAACATCAATCTCAGAACATAATGGGTACTAGGGATTAAACCCTAACAAAACTAACTCGATTACATGATAAATCTCATCCAACCCATCACCGTCCAGCAAGCCTATGATGGAATTACTCTTGCACGGCGGTGAGCATCATGAAATTGGTGATGGAGGATGGTTGATGATGATGACGGCGACGGATTCCCCTCTCCGGAGCCCCGAACGGACTCCAGATCAGCCCTCCCGAGAGAGTTTAGGGCTTGGCAGCGGCTCCGTATCGTAAAACGCGATGAATCCTTCTCTCTGATTTTTTCCTCCCCGAACGTGAATATATAGAGTTGGAGTTGAGGTCGGTGGAGCACTAGGGGCCCACAAGGCAGGGGGCGCGCCCAGGGGGGCAGGCGCGCCTCCCACCCTCGTGGTCAGGGTGTGGGCCCCCTGGTCTTGATTCTTTAGCCAGTATTTTTTATAAATTCCAAAAATATTCTCCGTGAAGTTTCAGGTCATTCTGAGAACTTTTATTTCTGCACAAAAATAACACCATGGCAATTCTGCTGAATACAGCGTCAGTCCGGGTTAGTTCCACTCAAATCATGCAATTTAGAGTCCAAAACAAGGGCAAAAGTGTTTGGAAAAGTAGATACGTTAGAGACGTATCAACTCCCCCAAGCTTAAACCTTTGCTTGTCCTCAAGCAATTCAGTTGACAAACTGAAGGTGATAAAGAAAAACTTTTACAAACTCTGTTTGCTCTTGTTGTTGTAAATATGTAAAGCCAGCATTCAAGTTTTCAGCAAAGATTATGACTAAGCATATTCACAATAAGACTTAGGTCTCATGTTTACTCATATCAATGGCATAATCAACTAGCGAGAAATAATAATAAATCTCGGATGACAACACTTTCTCAAAATAATCATAATATGATATAACAAGATGGTATCTCACTAGCCCTTTCTGAGACCGCAAAACATAAATGCAGAGCACCTCTGAAGATCAAGGACTGACTAGACATTGTAATTCATGGTAAAAGAGATCCAGTCATGGTCATACTCAATATAAATTAATAGTAATGGATGCAAATGACAGCGGTGCTCTCTAACTGGTGTTTTTTAATAAGAGGGTGATGACTCAACATAAAAGTAAATAGATAGGCCCTTCGCAGAGGGAAGTATGGATTTGTAGAGGTGCCAGAGCTCGATTTTGAAATAGAGATAAATAATATTTTGGGTGGTATACATTCATTGTCAACATAACAACTGAGAGATCTTGATATCTTCCATGCTACACACATTATAGGCGGTTCCCAAGCATAATGGTAAAGTTTATACTCCCCCTCCACCAACAAGCATCAATCCATGGCTTGCTCGAAACAACGAGTGCCTCCAACTAGCAACAGCCCTGGGGGAGTTTTGTGTGCAATTATTTTGATTTGATTTGCTTAGAGCATGGGACTGGGCATCTCGGTGACCAGCCATTTTCTCGTGAGTGAGGAGCGGAGTCCACTCCTCTTGAGAATAACCCACCTAGCATGGAAGATATAGACAGCCCTAGTTGATACATGAGCTATTCGAGTATACAAAACAGAATTTCATTTGAAGGTTTAGAGTTTGCAACATAAAAATTTACTTGGAACGGCAGGTAGATACCGCATATAGGAAGGTATGGTGGACTCATATGGCATAACTTTGGGGTTTAAGGGATTGGATGAACAAGCAGTATTCCCGCTTAGTACAAGTGAATGCTAGAAAGAGACTGGGAAGCGACCAACTAGAGAGCGACAACAGTCATGAACATGCATTAAAATTAATTTACACTGAATGCAAGCATGAGTAGGATATAATCCACAATGAACATAAATATCGTGGAGGCTATGTTGATTTTGTTTCAACTACATGCGTGAACATGTGCCAAGTCAAGCCACTCGAATCATTCAAAGGAGGATACCACCCTACCATACCACATCACAACCATTTTAATAGCATGTTGGCACGCAAGGTAAACCATTATAACTCCTAGCTAATTAAGCATGGCATAAGCAACTATAATCTCTAATTGTCATTGCAAACATGTTTATTCATAATAGGCTGAATTAGGAACGATGAACTAATCATATTTACAAAAACAAGAGAGGTCGAGTTCATACCAGCTTCTCTCATCTCAATCAGTTCATCATATATCGTCATTATTGCCTTTCACTTGCATGACCGAACGGTGTAGATAATAATAATAGTGCACGTGCATTGGACTAAGCTGGAATCTGCAAGCATTCAATAAACGGGAGAAGACAAGGCAATATGGGCTCTTGGTTAAATCAACAATAATGCATATAAGAGCCACTTCAACAATTTCATCATGGTCTTCTCCTATCAACCCCCAAAGAAAAGAAAAGAAATAAAACTATTTACACGGGAAAGCTCCCAACAAGCAAAAGAAGAACAAGAAATCTTTTTGGGTTTTCTATTAATTGCTACTACTACGAGCATGGAAAGTAAACTAGCTAAAAAGCTACAACTAATTTTTTTGTTTTTCTTAAGGTTTTTCTAACACACAAGAAGAAAGCTTAGAAAAGAAAATAAACTAGCATGGATAGTACAATGAAAAAGTATGAGCACCGACAACTAGAATGAGTGTGTGAACATGAATGTAATGTCGGTGAGAAATACGTACTCCCCCAAGCTTAGGCTTTTGGCCTAAGTTGGTTTCACTACAAAAAAAAAGACACATCCGTGACATTTTGGGCCGAACGAAAAAAATTTCTGTCATACATATGACACTTCTATGACGATAATTGTGACAAAACCTGGTATCATCATAGATGTGGTGGGCTCCTACTTTTATGACAAAAAATCATGACAGAAAATGGGCTTTTCGTCCTGGGCGGGCCGGAGACGCAGCTGCATGACATTCTTTGGGCCGTCCATGACGGAAAAAACCGTGGTAGAAGCGAGGGGGAGGAAAATTTCGGGGAGTTCCCGGTTACTGTGGGAGGTCGGGGGCCGAGCGATGCGTGTTTCTCTCGTACATGTACGCGCGTGTGTGCGAGGCGTTGGCTCTAACTGAACCCGAGCGAGGCGTTGGGCTCTAACTGAACCCGAGCGATTGCACTGCAGGCTACGCGTTACTGAACCCGAGCGATCGATCGATGGCTGTTAACTGAACCCGATCGAGCGATTCCTTCGCTACTGCTGCTAACTGAACCTGATCGATTGGATGAACAGTGAGCGTTGCGGGGGGGAGGGGTTGGATGAACAGTGAGCGGTGGCGTTGCCTCTGGATGAACAGGACCCCGTGGTGTGGTGGAGGGCTGGATGAATAGTAGACGGTGGAGGGGTGCCCGTGGAGGGGTGGTTGAACAGGACCCCGTGGTGTGGAGGGCTGGATGAATAGTAGACGGTGGAGGGGTGCCCGTGGAGGGGTGGTTGAACAGTAGCCGGTGGAGTAGCGTGCGGTGGAGGCTGGATGAACAGGAGCCCGTGGAGGCTGGTGGAGGGGAGCCCGTGGAGGTCGACGGTAGCACGTGGAGGCTGGAGGAGGTCGACGGTGGAGATGAACAGTATCTCGTGGAGTCTCGTTTGAAGGAAATATGCCCTAGAGGCAATAATAAAGTATTATATATTTCCTTATATCATGATAAATGTTTATTATTCATGCTAGAATTGTATTAACCGGAAACATAATACATGTGTGAATACATAGACAAACAGAGTGTCACTAGTATGCCTCTACTTGACTAGCTCATTAATCAAAGATGGTTATGTTTCCTAACCATAGACATGAGTTGCCATTTGATTAACGGGATCACCTCATTAGGAGAATGACGTGATTGACATGACCCATTACGTTAGCCTAGCACCCGATCGTTTAGTATGTTGCTATTGCTTTCTTCATGACTTATACATGTTCTTATGACTATGAGATTATGCAACTCCCGTTTACCGGAGGAAAACTTTGTGTGCTACCAAACGTCACTACGTAAATGGGTGATTATAAAGGTGCTCTACAGGTGTCTCCAAAGGTACTTGTTGGGTTGGCGTATTTCGAGATTAGGATTTGTCACTCCGATTGTCGGAGAGGTATCTCTGGGCCCACTCGGTAATGCACATCACTATAAGCCTTGCAAGCATTGTGACTAATGAGTTAGTTGCGGGATGATGTATTACGGAACGAGTAAAGAGACTTGCCGGAAACGAGATTGAACTAGGTATCGAGATACCGACGATCGAATCTCGGGCAAGTAACATACCGATGACAAAGGGAACAACGTATGTTGTTATGTGGTCTGACCGATAAAGATCTTCGTAGAATATGTGGGAGCCAATATGGGCATCCAGGTCCCGCTATTGGTTATTGACCGGAGAGGTGTCTCGGTCATGTCTACATAGTTCTCGAACCCAAAGGGTCCGCACGCTTAAAGTTATGATGACAGTTATATTATGAGTTTATATGTTTTGATGTACCGAAGGTTGTTCGGAGTCCCGGATGTGATCACGGACATGACGAGGAGTCTCGAAATGGTCGATACATAAAGATTGATATATTGGACGACTATATGCGGACACTGGAAGTGTTCCGGAGAAGTTTCGGATTAAACCGGAGTGCCGAAGGGTTACCGGAACCCCCCGGGGAAGTATTGGGCCTTAGTGGGCGTAGAGGGGAGAGAGAGGGCAGCAGCCAGGAGGTGACGCGCCCCCCCAGGAGGAATCCTAGTTGGACTAGGAGAGGGGGGGCGCAGCCCCTTTTCCCTCTCCCTCTCCCTTTTTTCCTTCCCCCCCCCTTCTTCCTAGTTGGACTAGGAAAGGGGAGTCCTACTCCTACTAGGAGGAGGACTCCCCCCTCTCCTTGGCGCGCCCCAAGGGCAGCCGGCCTCCCCCTTGCTCCTTTATATACGGGGGCAGGGGGACACCTTTCTACACACTTGATATATGATATTTTAGCCGTGTGCGGTGCCCCCCTCCACCATATTACACCTTGATAATACCGTTGCGGAGCTTAGGCGAAGCGCTGCGTCGGTGGAACATCATCATCGTCACCACGCCGTCGTGCTGACGAAACACTCCCTCAACACTCGGCTGGATCGGAGTTCGAGGGACGTCATCGAGCTGAACGTGTGTAGAACTTGGAGGTACCGTACGTTTGGTACTTGATCGTTCGGATCGTGAAGACGTACGACTACATCAACTGCGTTGTGATAACGCTTCCGCTGCCGGTCTACGAGGGTACGTGGACAACACTCTCCCCTCTCGTTGCTATGCATCACCATGATCTTGTGTGTGCGTAGGAATTTTTTTGAAATTACTACGTTTCCCAACAGTGGCATCCGAGCCTGGTTTTATGCGTTGATGCTATGCACGAGTAGAACACAAGTGAGTTGTGGGCGATATAAGTCATACTGCTTACCAGCATGTCATACTTTGGTTCAGCGGTATTGTGAGATGAAGCGGCCCGGACCGACATTATGCGTACGCTTACGCGAGACTGGTTTCACCGTTCGGAGCACTCGTTGCTTAAAGGTGACTGGCGGGTGTCTGTCTCTCTCACTTTAGTTGAACCGAGTGTGGCTACGCCCGGTCCTTGCGAAGGTTAAAACAGCACCAACTTGACAAACTATCGTTGTGGTTTTGATGCGTAGGTAAGAACGGTTCTTGCTAAGCCCGTAGCAGCCACGTAAAATTTGCAACAACAAAGTAGAGGACGTCTAACTTGTTTTTGCAGGGCATGTTGTGATGTGATATGGTCCAGACATGATGTGATATAATTTGTTGTATGAGATGATCATGTTTTGTAACCGAGTTATCGGCAACTGGCAGGAGCCATATGGTTGTCGCTTTATTGTATGTGATGCAATCACCATGTAATAGTTTTACTTTATCACTAAGCAGTAGTGATAGTCGTAAAAGCAATTAGTTGGCGAGACGACAACGATACTACGATGGAGATCAAGGTGTCGCGCCGGTGACGATGGTGATCATGACGGTGCTTCGGAGATGGAGATCACAAGCACGGTGCTTCGGAGATGGAGATCACAAGCACAAGATGATGATGGCCATATCATATCACTTATATTGATTGCATGTGATGTTAATCCTTTATGCATCTTATCTTGCTTTGTTTGACGGTAGCATTATAAGATGATCTCTCACTAAAATTTCAAGATAAAAGTGTTCTCCCTGAGTATGCACCGTTGCGAAAGTTCTTCGTGCTGAGACACCACGTGATGATCGGGTGTGATAGGCTCTACGTTCAAATACAACGGGTGCAAAACAGTTGCACACGCGGAATACTCAGGTTAAACTTGACGAGCCTAGGATATGCAGATATGGCCTCGGAACATAGAGACCGAAAGGTCGAGCGTGAATCATATAGTAGATATGATCAACATAGTGATGTTCACCATTGAAACTACTCCATCTCACGTGATGATCGGACATGGTTTAGTTGATTTGGATCACGTAATCACTTAGATGATTAGAGGGATATCTATCTAAGTGGGAGTTCTTAAGTAATATGACTAATTGAACTTAAATTTATCATGAACTTAGTACCTGATAGTATCTTGCTTGTCTATGTTAATTGTAGATAAATGGCCCGTGCTGTTGTTCCGTTGAATTTTAATGCGTTCCTTGAGAAAGCTAAGTTGAAAGATGATGGTAGCAATTACACAGACTGGGTCCGTAACTTGAGGATTATCCTCATTGCTGCACAGAAGAATTACGTCCTGGAAGCACCGCTAGGTGCCGGGCCTCCTGCAAGAGCTACGCCAGAAGTTATGAACGTCTGGCAGAGCAAAGCTGATGACTACTCAATAGTTCAGTGTGCCATGCTTTAGGGCTTAGAACCGGGTCTTCAACGACGTTTTGAACGTCATGGAGCATATGAGATGTTCCAAGAGTTGAAGTTAATATTTCAAGCAAATGCCCGGATTGAGAGATATGAAGTCTCCAATAAGTTCTATAGCTGCAAGATGGAAGAGAATAGTTCTGTCAGTGAGCATATACTCAGAATGTCTGGGTATAATAATCACTTGATTCAACTGGGAGTTCAACTTCCGGATGATTGCGTCATTGACAGAATTCTTCAATCGCTGCCACCAAGCTACAAGAGCTTCGTGATGAACTATAACATGCAAGGGATGGATAAGACAATTCCCGAGCTCTTCGCAATGCTAAAGGCAGCGGAGGTAGAAATCAAAAAGGAGCATCAAGTGTTGATGGTCAGTAAAACCACTAGTTTCAAGAAAAAGGGCAAAGGAAAGAAGAAAGGGAACTTCAAGAAGAATAGCAAGCAAGTTGCTGTTCAGGAGAAGAAATCCAAGTCTGGACCTAAGCCTGAAACTAAGTGCTTCTACTGTAAGCAGACTGGTCACTGGAAGCGGAACTGCCCCAAGTATTTGGCGGATAAGAAGGATGGCAAGGTTAACAAAGGTATATGTGATATACATGTTATTGATGTGTACCTTACTAATACTCGCAGTAGCACCTGGGTATCTGATACTGGTTCTGTTGCTAATATTTGCAACTCGAAACGGGGGCTACGGATTAAGCAAAGATTGGCTAAGGATGAGGTGACGATGCGCGTGGGAAATGGTTCCAAAGTCGATGTGGTAGCCGTCGGCACGCTACCTCTACATCTACCTTCGGGATTAGTTTTAGACCTAAATAATTGTTATTTGGTGCCAGTGTTGAGCATGAACATTATATCTGGATCTTGTTTAATGCGAGACGGTTATTCATTTAAATCAGAGAATAATGGCTGTTCTATTTATATGAATAATATCTTTTATGGTCATGCACTCTTGAAGAGTGGTCTATTTTTAATGAATCTCGATAGTAGTGATACACATATTCATAATGTCGAAGCCAAAAGATGCAGAGTTGATAATGACAGTGCAACTTATTTGTGGCAGTGCCGTTTGGGTCATATCGGTGTAAAGCGCATGAAGAAACTCCATACTGATGGAATTTTGGAATCACTTGGTACTTGCGAACCGTGCCTTATGGGCAAGATGACCAAAACACCGTTCTCCGGAACTATGGAGAGAGCAACAGATTTGTTGGAAATCATACATACAGATGTATGTGGTCCGATGAATATTGAGGCTCGTGGCGGATATCGTTATTTTCTCACCTTCATAGATGATTTCAGCAGATATGGGTATATCTACTTAATGAAACATAAGTCTGAAACATTTGAAAAGTTCAAAGAATTTCAGAGTGAAGTTGAAAATCATCGTGACAAGAAAATAAAATTCCTACGATCTGATGGTGGAGGAGAATATTTGAGTTACGAGTTTGGCCTACATTTGAAACAATGCGGAATAGTTTCGCAACTCACGCCACCCGGAACACCACAGCGTAATGGTGTGTCCGAACGTCGTAATCGCACTTTATTAGATATGGTGCGATCTATGATGTCTCTTACTGATTTACCGCTATCGTTTTGGGGTTATGCTTTAGAGACGGCTGCATTCACTCTAAATAGGACACCATCGAAATCCGTTGAGACGACTCCTTTTGAACTATGGTTTGGCAAGAAACCAAAGTTGTCGTATCTTAAAGTTTGGGGTTGCGATGCTTATGTGAAGAAACTTCAACCTGATAAGCTCGAACCTAAATCGGAGAAATGTGTCTTCATAGGATACCCAAAGGAGACTGTTGGGTACACCTTCTATCACAGATCCGAAGGCAAGATATTCGTTGCTAAGAATGGATCCTTTCTAGAGAAGGAGTTTCTCTCAAAAGATGTGAGTGGGAGGAAAGTAGAACTTGATGAGGTAACTGTACCTGCTCCCTTATTGGAAAGTAGATCATCGCAGAAATCAGTTTCTGCGACACCTACACCAATTATTGAGGAAGTTAATGATAATGATCATGAAACTTCAGATCAAGTTATTACTGAACCTCGTAGGTCAACTAGATCAAGATCCGCACCAGAGTGGTACGGCAATCCTGTTCTGGAGGTCATGTTACTAGACCATGATGAACCTACGAACTATGAAGAAGCGATGGTGAGCCCAGATTCCGCAAAATGGCTTGAAGCCATGAAATTCGAGATGGGATCCATGTATGAGAACAAAGTATGGACTTTGGTTGACTTGCCCGATGGTCGGCAAGCCATTGAAAATAAATGGATCTTCAAGAAGAAGACTGACGCTGATGGTAATGTTACTGTCTATAAAGCTCGACTTGTTGCGAAAGGTTTTCGACAAGTTCAAGGGATTGACTACGATGATACCTTCTCACCCGTAGCGATGCCTAAGTCTGTCCGAATCATGTTAGCAATTGCCGCATTTTATGATTATGAAATTTGGCAAATGGATGTCAAAACTGCGTTCCTGAATGGATTTCTGGAAGAAGAGTTGTATATGATGCAACCGGAAGGTTTTGTCGATCCAAAGGGAGCTAACAAAGTGTGCAAGCTCCAGCGATCCATTTATGGACAGGTGCAAGCCTCTCGGAGTTGGAATAAACGCTTTGATAGTGTGATCAAAGCATTTGGTTTTATACAGACTTTTGGAGAAGCCTGTATTTACAAGAAAGTGAGTGGGAGCTCGATAGCATTTCTGATATTATATGTGGATGACATATTACTGATTGGAAATGATATAGAATTTCTGGA
Organism: Aegilops tauschii subsp. strangulata; assembly: GCF_002575655.3. Lineage (NCBI taxonomy): Eukaryota > Viridiplantae > Streptophyta > Magnoliopsida > Poales > Poaceae > Aegilops > Aegilops tauschii. Next base: position 502,061,580 of record NC_053039.3, read on the forward strand.
TAGCATAAAGGGATACTTGAATATGAGTTTTTCAATGAAAGACCTCGGTGAAGCTGCAAATATATTAGGCATTAAGATCTATAGAGATAGATCAAGACGCTTAATTGGACTTTCACAAAGCACATACCTTGACAAAGTTTTGAAGAAGTTCAAAATGGATCAAGCAAAGAAAGGGTTCTTGCCTGTACTACAAGGTGTGAGATTGAGTAAGACTTAATGCCCGACCACTGCAGAAGATAGAGTGAAGATGAAAGATGTTCCCTATGCTTCAGCCATAGGCTCTATCATGTATGCAATGTTGTGTACCAGACCTGATGTGTCCCTTGCTATAAGTTTAGCAGGGAGGTACCAAAGTAATCCAGGAGTGGATCACTGGACAGCGGTCAAGAACATCCTGAAATACCTGAAAAGGACTAAGGATATGTTTCTTGTTTATGGAGGTGACAAAGAGCTCATCGTAAGGGGTTACGTTGATGCAAGCTTTGACACTGATCCGGACGATTCGAAATCGCAAACCGGATACGTATTTACATTGAACGGTGGAGCTGTCAGTTGGTGCAGTTCTAAGCAAAGTGTCGTGGCGGGATCTACGTGTGAAGCGGAATACATAGCTGCTTTGGAAGCAGCAAATGAAGGAGTCTAGATGAAGGAGTTCATATCCAATCTAGGTGTCATACCTAGTACATCGGGACCAATGAAAATCTTTTGTGACAATACTGGTGCAATTGCCTTAGCAAAGGAATCCAGATTTCACAAGAGAACCAAGCACATCAGAAGACGCTTCAATTCCATCCAGGATTTAGTCCAGGTGGGAGACATAGAAATTTGCAAGATACATACGGATCTGAATGTTGCAGACCCGTTGACTAAGCCTCTTCCACGAGCAAAACATGATCAGCACCAAGAGTCCATGGGTGTAAGAATCATTACTATGTAATCTAGATTATTGACTCTAGTGCAAGTGGGAGACTGAAGGAAATATGTCCTAGAGGCAATAATAAAGTATTATATGTTTCCTTATATCATGATAAATGTTTATTATTCATGCTAGAATTGTATTAACCGGAAACATAATACATGTGTGAATACATAGACAAACAGAGTGTCACTAGTATGCCTCTACTTGACTAGCTCATTAATCAAAGATGGTTATGTTTCCTAACCATAGACATGAGTTGCCATTTGATTAACGGGATCACCTCATTAGGAGAATGACGTGATTGACATGACCCATTATGTTAGCCTAGAACCCGATCGTTTAGTATGTTGCTATTGCTTTCTTCATGACATATACATGTTCCTATGACTATGAGATTATGCAACTCCCGTTTACCGGAGGAACACTTTGTGTGCTACCAAACGTCACTACGTAAATGGGTGATTATAAAGGTGCTCTACAGGTGTCTCCAAAGGTACTTGTTGGGTTGGCGTATTTCGAGATTAGGATTTGTCACTCCGATTGTCGGAGAGGTATCTCTGGGCCCACTCGGTAATGCACATCACTATAAGCCTTGCAAGCATTGTGACTAATGAGTTAGTTGTGGGTTGATGTATTACGGAACGAGTAAAGAGACTTGCCGGAAACGAGATTGAACTAGGTATCGAGATACCGACGATCGAATCTCGGGCAAGTAACATACCGATGACAAAGGGAACAACGTATGTTGTTATGCGGTCTGACCGATAAAGATCTTCGTAGAATATGTGGGAGCTAATATGGGCATCCAGGTCCCGCTATTGGTTATTGACCGGAGAGGTGTCTCGGTCATGTCTACATAGTTCTCGAACCCAAAGGGTCCGCACGCTTAAAGTTACGATGACAGTTATATTATGATTTTATATGTTTTGATGTACCGAAGGTTGTTCGGAGTCCCGGATGTGATCACGGACATGACGAGGAGTCTCGAAATGGTCGAGACATAAAGATTGATATATTGGATGACTATATTCGGACACCGGAAGTGTTCCGGAGAAGTTTCGGATTAAACCGGAGTGCCGGAGGGTTATCGGAACCCCCCGGGGAAGTATTGGGCCTTAGTGGGCCTAGAGGGGAGAGAGAGGGCAGCAGCCAGAAGGTGGCGCCCCCCCCCCCAGGAGGAATCCTAGTTGGACTAGGAGAGGGGGGGCGCAGCCCCCTTTCCCTCTCCCTCTCCCTTTTTTCCTTCCCCCCCCCTTCTTCCTAGTTGGACTAGGAAAGGGGAGTCCTACTCCTACTAGGAGGAGGACTCCCCCCTCTCCTTGGCGCGCCCCAAGGGCAGCCGGCCTCCCCCTTGCTCCTTTATATACGGGGGCAGGGGCACCTCTCTACACACTTGATATACGATATTTTAGCCGTGTGCAGTGCCCCCCTCCACCATATTACACCTCGGTAATACCGTTGCGGAGCTTAGGCGAAGACCTGCGTCGGGGGAACATCATCATCGTCACCACGCCGTCGTGCTGACGAAACTCTCCCTCAACACTCGGCTGGATCGGAGTTCGAGGGACGTCATCGAGCTGAACGTGTGTAGAACTTGGAGGTACCGTACGTTCGGTACTTGATCGGTCGGATCGTGAAGACGTACGACTACATCAACCGCGTTGTGATAACGCTTCCGCTGTCGGTCTACGAGGGTACGTGGACAACACTCTCCCCTCTCGTTGCTATGCATCACCATGATCTTGCGTGTGCGTAGGAATTTTTTTGAAATTACTATGTTTCCCAACACCGTTTTGCGGTACGCCACACCCCTCCCGATGAACAGGACCCCTGTTTCGACCGTAGGAGGTCCGTTTCGTCCGTTTTGCGGTACACCACACCCTCCCGATCAACAGGACCCCCGTTTCGACCGTAGGAGGTCCGTTTCGTCCGTTTTGCGGTACGCCACACCCCTCCCGATCAACAGGACCCCCGTTTCAACCGTAGGAGGTTCACTTCGTCCGTTTTGCGGTACGCCACACCCCTCCCGATCAACAGGACCCCCGTTTCGACCGTAGGAGGTCCATTTCCTCCGTTTTGCTGTACGCCACACCCCTCCCGATCAACAGGACCCCGTTCCGAACGTAGGAGGTCCGTTTCCTCCGTTCTGCGGTACGCCAGACCTCGTTTTCATCGCCTGTTCCGTCCAAGCCCTCTCGATGAACACGACCACGCATTCCGTTCCGACCCAGCCGGTTGGCTCCCACGCGTTCCGTTGCCTCCCGATGAACACGACGCATTCCGTTGCCTCCCGATGAACACGACGCATTCCGTTGCCTCCCAATGAACACGACGCATTCCGTTGCCTCCCCATGAACACGAAGCATTCCGTTGCCTCCCCATGAACATGACGACGACGCTATTTCTCCGTTCCGACCCAGCCATGTACACGAGCCCTGGCCGTACGTATGCGCGAGTAGGCGTTCGAGACCCTGCCCGTATGTACACATATGTGGCCGTATTTTCTTTCTTGCACCCTGGCCACTGTACGTACGTGTACATGCTACGTGCGCGCCTCTACTACGACACGTGCGCGCCTCTACTATGACACGTGCGCGCCTCTACATTGACCAGTATGTACGTACACGTTCACGACCAGAATGACAACGCTACGTACGCTTCGACCAGGTGGGTCCCGACTGTCAGGCACTTCCTTGCCTGCGAAGATGTAGCTGGTGGGTCCCAGTAGTCAGGGGCGCGAATCATTTTGTTTTTTGTTTGCCCGGACGCACTTCCTTGCATGCGAAGGTGTAGCTGCTGGATCCTAGCAGTCAGGGGGGCGAATCGTTTCTTTTTGCCCGGACGCACTTCCTTGTGTGCGAAGGTGTAGCTGGTGGGTCCCAGCAGTCGGGGGGCGAATCGTTTTTTCGGACGCACTTCCTTGCGTGCAAAGATGTAGCTGGTGGGTCCCAGCAGTCAGGGGGCGAATCGTTTTTTTTCGGACGCACTTCCTTGCGTGCGAAGATGTAGCTCGTGGGTCCCAGCAGTCAGGGGGCGAATCATTTTTTTCGCGAAATACGGTGGCCCGTCTGGTGGGTCCCCGCTGTCAGGTGGAGGAATAATTATTTTGCGCGTAATAAGGAGGCACTTCCTTGCGGCTACCATGGACCCAGCTGTCAGCCTCTCCACGTACATTCCACGTCCGATGGAAGTCGTTCCTTGACCATGTTGACCACGCCGCGCCGAGAGCACCAGGGCGGTGGACGACGGCGAGGCCTAGAAAGGGGACAACGCGGAGCCGGGGAAGACGCGGCAGTGGATGCACACGCGGAGAGGAGTACGAGGGTTCACTGGTTCGGCTGCACTGCCGTCGCCGCAGAATAACAGGGGGTGTGGGTGAGTGGAGGGATGGCCTGGCCAGCGGTGGGAGTAGTAGGGGGCGGTGAGGCCTCCGCGGCAGCACAGCCGGCCACGGGAGGCAGGAGCAGGCGGCACGACCGGCGCTGCTTTGGGCGGCTGGAGCAAGAAGACCAGAGGTTGAAGAAGCACGACGGCCGTTGGATGGACATCGTATGGTCACTGCAGCTAGAATCGTTTATATTGACTAAGTTGACAAAGCCCTTGGTACGTCAACTTAGTAGGCCCACAGGTCAGCTTCCGAAACGGTGCGCCCCAGATGTCAGGGGGAGGAATCATTTTTTGGGCGGGTGAAGCTAGAATATCCAAGATTGAAGAAGAAGCACGGCATCCGTTGGATGGACATCAAACGGCCACTGCTGCTAGAACCGTGTGTTGACTATAAGTTGACAAAGCCTTGCATACGCGTCAACTCTGTTTTTTTAGGGAACGCGTCAACTTAGTAAGGCCAGAAGTGTGTGGCAGAGAACTTATAGCCCATTTGAGATTTGTAAGAATGTGTAGCCCATTTTTGAATTCTAATGGAATTTACTACAGCCCATTTATAGTTTGTTAAAAGTACAACCCATTTCAACCAACCGTTCAAAACAGAATTCAATAAAATTTCCCACACTTTGATGGGATCTAAAATATTTCTATCCCAAAATTTCTAGTCAGATTAAATACAATTTCAATATAAATTTATATTACGTAAAAATCCAACGAAACATTGCGCTCGCAACAATTAATGAAATTAAAATTTTCAATATCCAAAAATAATATTTTATAAAGTAATCACGTGTTTGGTGCATTTTTTTATAGTTACTGCCCAGTTTTTATAATTACATCCCATTTATTATTTCTTAAAGCCCATTTTCTTGTTAAGCCTAATGCATCCCTCCTAGGAAAGATTTGCAGCCCAGCGGGGCGGAGAATAACAACTTGACCTTGCCTGGGTATTCCTAAAAAAGTATAGCTGGGCTAGCCATTTTCAGCTTGAAAAAAATTTATATCTGGGCTGGATATCTGGCCTGGGCTAGACGGGCCACAGCCCGCCCAGTTAATACCTGTAGCGATGTTTTCGTTGTTGTTCAGAGGAGAAAAATTAATATCTGGGCTAAACATCGAAAAACTCTGCAGTGCTCACACCTCCAAAACACAAATACTGCTCGAGCTACTTGGTCCCAGCTGTCGGCCGCTTCTTGTGCAATTCTCTCGTTTATTGACTACTACATAGGTTGACAATGGTGTGGGACCGTGATGTCAGGAAACCAGGAGGAAGCAAAATAAATTATAGTTATATATATATAATAAGGAGGCACTTGCGTACGTGAGGCTATGGACCTGGTGGGTCCCCATTGTCATCCTCTCCAAGTAAAGTCATCTCCTCATCCCTGCGCGCTTTCCGCCCGATACAGTCAGCGCTGCCCGCCCCGCTTCCCGGTGCAGGCGATTGCTCCGCCTTCAAATGACACAAGTGCCGTCCGTCTGTCCATCTGCCGCCCACATTAATGATACACGGTTGCCGAGGCGGCTACTCCGGCGCCACACGTCCGTCCCTCCGCCCGCCCACCATTTCTATATAAACTGTTGCGTCGGCCATAGCCGCAGTCATCCGCATCCGTTCCCTTTCTCCTGTCCACACCACTACTGCCCACCATGGCTTCCTCGCGCTCCAGCGCTCTTCGGGACGGGCGGACGACGGACCACAAGGAGATGGCAGCCATTGTTGCCGACCGGCTGGCCGGCAAGCAGCCGGAGGACGACGACGTCCCAATGGAGAACATGGTAGTCGATGATCCGGCGCCAACCCCCTCCTCCGCGCCATCCTCGCCGGTGCATTGCACCATGACCATCGGCGAGGCCCGTGCCCAATATATGGACAGGGTGAGGCAGATGCGTGAGGAGCAGTTCCGGGAGGCGCATGCCGACGCCGCCTACAACCACCATCTCCTCCAGGAGCACCTGCAGGCGGAGGAGCAGATCGCCGCGGAGCAGGAGGAGCAGGAGGCGCTGCTCGACTCGTACCGCTCTACCCGCAAGGGCCGCCTCGAGCGCTGGCGGTACCGCATGCGGGTGGCAGAGGCTGCGGCCGCCTACAAAGAGGCTAGCAAAGAGGGCGATGAAGCGGGCGAGGCGCTGTTTGGCGAGACCGAGGACGAGGCAGAGGACAATGCTGGCTCCGACGAGTCCCCGCTCCGCTGCCGTCGATGAGGCCCTGCTCCGCCGAGGCCCCGCGGCGCCAACAACGAGGCACAGGACACCGCCGGCTCCGCCGAGTCCCCGCCCCGCCAACAACGAGGCAGAGGACATCGCCGGCTCAGCCGAGGCCCCACCCTGCCGGCAACGTGGGGGAGGATTTCCACCCCTCCGCTGAGGCGCCGCCCGCCGGCAACGAGACAGAGGACATCGCCGGCTCCGCCGAGGCCCCACCCCGCTGCCAACGAGGCCGTGCCACACAGAAAACGAGGAAGAGTAGAACACGGTAGGTCGCCGCCGCTCGGGTCCAAGTAAGGCCACCGCTGCTACCCTCCAGTTGAAGCCAAGCTAGGTGGGTTGACCATTGACGGCCGGTTAGCTTCTTGGCGGCGACGTGGAGTCGGAGAGCTGCGCTGGAGAAGAATGCTGCTTCTACTTAACTGCTGGTGCAGTTGGCTGACTGACACGTGGGCCCAACAGGCCACATGTCAGTTACACAACTGCACCTGCAGTTAAGTCACTGAAGCTTCTGTTCGGCTCAGCGGGACACAGGTGGGTAGCTTCGGTTAATTAATTATACCTCCAGCGCACCCCTTTTTAGTTGAAGAATGTATGAAATGTAATGAAATCCGGCATATTTATATGAAATCCGACCATGTATGAATGAATTTATTTTGATTAGTTCGAATTCTTGTATCACTGGCATTGGATGAACATGCAAAACAATACGTACTAGCATTATTCCCAGGGTGATCACCTCGTTTGCACCAGTTTCACATGTACTCCCTCTGGTCCTTTCTAGTCGTGCATACAAGTTTTGTCTGCAGTCAAAGTATCTCTACTTTGACCAATCTTATACAAAAAAGTATGCACTTTCACAATGTGCGAAGTAAAAAGGAACAGAAGGAGTACAAAGAGTTTGAGCAACTTTTTAGCGTTTCTGTACATTGCAATCAAACACGCAGGCCTGGCAATTCATAGAGAACATTCAAAACAATCAATGATTATGCATCTCAGCGACTCACATGTCAGAGGCAATATTTACTTCACAACTAAAGAATAAAGAAAAAATTGATCAACGGTGCTGACAGCAAAGGGCGTCCCATTCGAAAATATCAAACGCATGTCTTGCTAAAATCAATGAGCAAAATTTGACAAGGTTGTCACATTCCAAAATATCAAATGCCTAGGATTGTGGAATGGGCAGGGTTTGCCATCAGTTCGGACATTGACATGGCACCTCGTGCTAAATAAACTAGCTGTTCTTTTTGTGCAGTTCCACCAAAATCAACCAAATTCGCGCGTAGTTTGTATGATTTCACCCTTATATGTTGCAACGCCTTGAACTTATCGGCACCTCCTTTCTTGTGGTGGAAATGAATGATTCGATGTATTCATGAACATTTTGTGCAGTTCCCATTGAAATCAAGCTGAGCACCCCTGTTTGCACAAATACAAAGAAGTGATTAGTATAAAGCAAATTGTACTATGAATTGACAGTTTCAACAGGCACATACATGGTCCATGTAGAGCACACTCTTAGAAAAATGGAACTCACCAAAAAGAATCCTAGAACAACATTGTACTCGCGCATCACAGCAAAAAAATGGAGATTTGTCAGTCCTTCTGAGCTGAAGTTAGTTTGGTCTTGTGGGGAGTAATGTAACCATCCTTCAACTGCTCCTTCTGATGAGAAGATAGACAGGGCTTCTTCATCCTGGCATAATCGGAACTAGTCACTTCACATACTCCATATTCTTCTTTAGAGGAAGATGATCCTGTTGTGCAAAGACAAGAGGACTACTAAATGCTAGCATCCCTGTTTGCTCGAAAAAAAGGAAAGGAAATATTTAAAATAGCACAGATGAAGCACTTCTCAAGGACAATACCACTTTTTCATGACAGTATCTAAACAGTAGCACAACACCAATAGAGATGACAAAGCTCAATCATATGGATGAAATCAGTGGGCGAGTACCAACCTTTGTCAGGAGGCTTATTGTGTAGAGCATACAGATGAAGCACTTCTCCGCAACCATCTGTTGCTATCTACGGTGGTGGCCATGCTTACTATATACTCCTCGATTAGTTTAATGTTTCCAACATCTTCTTGTGCAGTTCCACTAAAATATATGGTATCTTCAAAGAAGATCCCTATCTGCACAAGTAGAGATAATTACATATTACATTAAGAGTGGCATCAAATCAGTGGCAAAAGAATTGCTCGTTCCAGCCATAGCAATAAATTAAGATGCAAAACTATATCATTACTTGTGTCATCACAGTTCCAGTGCTTCATTACAGCACCGGGAGTTGATTTTTGTTTTTCTTCCGCTTGTTCTTCCCCTTCATCACTTGGTTCAATAACAGACAAGCTTCGCCTTCAATGTAAGATTTGGCATGTCAATTAGGGAGCACAAGTATAGTACTAAACTTAATTTTCTGATGAAAGTGGCAAAATACAGGCCAGCAGTTGTGAAATATCCTTATCTTACCTCAATGGGATATTACGGTGCACATACAGATTGGAAGTCTTGTCTCCATTTGTGCAGTTCACTAAAATCAAGCAACATTATCGTACAAGTAGCACAACATATGAAAGCACACTGCAGAATCATGTGAAAGAAGGCTAGTACTGACCTCTCATGATGCGGAATTCAAACAACTCACAAGAAGAAGATCTGAACCAAATTCGCCTCTTGTGCAGTTCCACTAAGATCAAGCAATCAAGCAACGTTGTCGGTGTGACATTTTGGTTGAACTGCACAAAACACTCTTAAAACAAAAGTGTTTTGTGCAGTGCAACAAAAGGTCACAATGGCAACGAGGTGAAGTAGATAACCCTGTTTACACAGAGGTGCAAAGGAAACAATTAGTGGTCAATAACGGTGGATGACACAGAAGCCAACAAAAAGAAGCATCTACCTTATCTAAATGGGAAAGAAAGCAAGACAGTAGCATTTCTCAAACGGTGGCATTGATAAATATTAACATAGAGATTATATTAACAATAAAATTCGTTAAACATGTAATTTGCTTTTAATTGTGGCATTGCATCAATTTTCCAGCGGCATTATTAGAGGGTGTTTGTTTACAGGGACATTTTGGTGTAGGGACTAAAAAAACTCCGTGTCAGTCCCATCTAAACCAAACAGGAGGGACTTTTAGGGACTAAAAGTGGGCATTTGGGACTAAAGAAAGAAGACCCCGAGGGAGTCTTTTTGGGACTTTTTCCAATAGTTGCCCCTGCCACGCATCGCACCTTGTCTCTATTAGTTCATTACTATGGGTAACATGGTCTTTTAGCATGTCATTTAATAACCTCTAGTCCATGTTTAGTCCCTAGAACCAAGCAGGTAGGGACTAGGGAGTTTTTAACCAAACAGGGCCTTAGATTAACAACAGCTAATGAGTTGCACGGGACAGTGGACGCACCAGCACCATGTGCATCTACCGATGTACTGTGGTCATGCACAGTCTGTTGCAACAAAGAACAAACAACCAAGGAGCATATTTGTGTTGGTCCCAATTTTGTTATCTTTAGACACCTTTCCCTATGTGAGCGCAGCAAATCTAGTCCTGCTCAAACTCTACGGCCTTGTCCCTTCCTTTCCTTTTTGAACTAGTACTTTCGCCCCTTCCTTTCCTCTTTGAACCACGTCCTAGATTTATGCGATACAACTTTCCCCACTACTTTCCCCCATTCCTTTCCTCTTTGAACCACGTCCTAGATTCATGCTATACAACTTTCCCCTTCATTTCCTCTTTGAACCACGTCCTAGATTCATGCTATATACAACTTTTCCCACTACTTTCCGCCACTCCTTTCCTCTTTGAACCACGTCCTAGATTCATGGTATACATGCAGCTAGAGCAATGCATGTGGAGTAAGTAAATTATACCTTAAGGTTCTTGGGGCGTGGTTCGGTGGGCGACGGGACGGCGGCAAAGAAGAAGGAGTCGGAGGCCCTCCCGCGCCGCCGCTGGGTAGAAAGTGAACAGCTGCGCCGGTAGTCCCTCGCCGACGGCGACAGCGTTAAGCCTCCTTCCCTTCCCGGCGGACGGATCCTGCCGGCTCTTTGAGCAGCAGTGAGGGGAGAGAGAGGCCAACGAAGTCTTGTTTAGATCTGGAGAGGGCGAGAGAGTGTGAAGAGAGCAACTACAAGCGCTGAGGCTCCAGCGGGAGAGGGCGAGAGAGTGTGAAGAGAGCAACTACAAGCGCTGAGGCTCCAGCGTGTATATATATACTGGAGAGAGTGTGTGAAGTGTGCAAACCCTAGGAAACATTTTGACCAGTCAAAGAATCCTCCTGGCACAAACTATGCTCAAGTGTAGTTATCGAACTCGAGACCTCAAGTTTGATGAGCGAACAGGCTAACCAGCTACACAACCCTCCTGTTATGTTCAACGAGAGGGAAATAACCTTTTATACATTCCTGCATTCGTGTGACAAGCATGCCGTGTTTTTTTTGTGTGTGTGTGGGAGTCATTGGGATTTCAATCATAATCGTGTCATGTGGCTTTGGTGGTAAGACTATCCAAAGTGGTGCAGAAATAATGCAGCCTTAGTCACCTTACCTCTCTCCACGTAGTACGTTGGGTCCCACCAGTCAGAGGGTGAAACAAACAAATTAATAACAAAAATTAAAAGCGCCAGCAGTGTATCTTACCTCACACATCTCGCTACTGCTCGGGAACACTGTCCAATTGATCCCTCTGTTCGCTCACATACTATTTTAAGTGAATCCTTATTATAACATGGACACAAATTTTGGGCACTTGTATTCGACTTAAGTCAGTGTGCCACCGTATCTCGTATACTTACTACTCCCTCCGTCTAGGTGTAATAAGTCACGTTAGAAGGTGCAACGGGACCAAGGTGCATGCGTGTGCATGTGTGTGTGTGTGTGTGTGTGTGTGTGTGTTTAACAGCATGTGTGTGTTATAGAGAGCGACAGATCGACCTACTCCTACAGAGAGATGTTGTGTAGTGTACGATTTTAGCCGCGAGAGTCGGTGCATCCTCTCGTTTCCGGGCGTGTCCGGTAGGGACATGCGGACAGCTGCCACGCCCGCTCCTGACCAGCCTGGCCCACCCAAAGCCCCTACATCGCCCGCGCGCGCTTCCTGCCCGAAACGGCCAGCGCCGCTCCAAAGAATCAGTGCCGCATTCATGCCCGGGCAGAGCGGACGCGACCTCTCACTGGCGCAAGAGTGATGGTTGCTTCGTCCGTCCAACTTACTGCTGGGTCTATGTGATTTGACGGCTCATTGGTCTTTATTACTGAGGTGGTAGGACTGCTGGATGTCCCACGCTTTCGGCGAAAGGAGGTACTACTACTAGATTACAATTTTCTCCATTCTTACAGCGGAGGCGTGCAAGAGCAGTGAAAACACGCAGGCTCAGTGATTACATGGCCCACCTCACACTATCACAGTGCGACACCTAACTCTTTACATAGTACTCCATCCGTTCCTAAATATTACTAGATGAGTCCCCGCGCGTTGCCGTGGAACAGCGGTATATCTCTCTGCGCAAAATTATCGATTTCATAGAACTAAAAAAACTCTATAACCGCATGAAAAATGTGGTAGCCAAACTAAATAAACTCCCATAGTCATTTAGATCATCCCACGTAAGGAAAAAAGTTCAGACAACTCCTACTGCATAATGGGATTATATTTTTCTTTTTGACATGTTAATGGGACTTAAAAGCTCACTTACATGCATGCTACCGGTGCATGCTTGCATGCAGACATGTTGATGTGATTTAAAACCCACTCACATGCATGTGCCACGGTATTTCTGCATGCTTGCATGTGGCTTAGTGTGGAGCCTCTCAACGTCTAGATCAGACGGCTATTATGGACTGATTTACTTCATCTAACGGCTACATCAATTTTGATGATGTGGCTCAAGGAGAGGATAGAGAATTCCTAGTAGTGTGGGGCTAGCTATTACTAGTATATAAGTCTTTGTAGAGATTCCACTACATACGGAACAAAATGAATGAATCTACACTTAAAATGCATCTATATACATCCGCATGTGGTTCATGGTGAAATCTCTACAAAGACTTATATTTAGGAACGGAGGAAGTACTAGTATAGTACGTACTGTAATTTATCAGCGAGATAAATTTGTACAATGCTATGAAGCTTCCAGCTTCTGTTACATGTATCTTGCGTCCAAGGTTGCCCGTTGCAACATTTCATCAAATACAAAGGAGACTAACATGCATGCTATTGCATCTCAATGATTGACAGATCATAGCAAATATGTACTCCCTCCGTTCCAAAATAAGTGTCTCAACTTTGTGCAAACTTTAGTACAAAGTTGTACTACTACTAAAGTTGACACTTATTTTGGAACAGAGGCAGCTAAAGAAAAAAACGATCCATGCAGTCCCTAGCCCTTGAACCGTGAACCCTGACCAGGCTTCAATTTGCTGGCAACGTTCGAGCTTCCTAATAAATGAAGATTGCAACCTTTTGACCATCGGATCATTTTGTGCAGTTTCACCAAAATCGAGATGAGCATCCCTGTGGCAAAGAAATTGAAGAAGCGTGATTAGAATAAGATTACTGGGACTAGTTGATGAGACATAAACTCATCATAAATACAGTACGTAGAAGCCAGTAGAGGTATGTGCGGGGCAAAGAAGTAGAGAAATATCCACAGGGAGTGATGGGGGCAGCTGGAGCAGTGGTGCAAGCCGGCTGTAAAGGGAGTTGTACCTGAGGGACGTAGCTCAACCTTGAGGAGGGCGGTGGGAGGCGGCAACTGCCCACGTCGCGGCAGTGAGCAAGGGACGAAGGCAACCTCACCAGCTTTATGAGAGAGAACAGCGGGGACCCCTGATCGGGACGTGCCGAAAGTGGGTTTTCGCCGTCGGCGACGGCCACCGCATCTACACTAAGCATCCACCCCTTCCCCAAGCGGACGTGATCCGCCGGGATGTTGGAGATGTGGCCACAGTCGTTTTGTGCGAGAGAGTGTGAAGAGAGCAACCCCAGCAAGCAACCGTGTAGGCTGGCCTGTCCTGACTATGTATATAGTGGAGCGGTTTCCTTTTCTCTCCATATGAACCTATCATATTGCGTACGTGCCACTGAAGAAAAAAAACTTTATTTATAAATGTCGCGGCACCTACTACTCGTTCTCCTATAACCTTGCGCTTGGCATCTCCAAAATATTAACCTTGCGATTGGCTCTTTGCCTCTTCGGGAAGTCGAGCAATAATGGTAGTGCAGTATATATCGTTCTGGCTATATGAGACCGAATGAATTGCTGCACGTCCACCACGTAGGCGAGGGTCGAGGGGCGAGGGAGAGTGCTACATACAGAGCAAAATGAGTGAATCTACACTCTAAAATACGTCTATATACATCTGTGTTTGGAGTATGTACTAGTAGTTCATATTGAAATCTACCAAAGGACATATATATTCCAAACAATATGATATAATTTCTATAACCAAGGTAGTAGGGACGAGGAGTAAACCGAGGGAGTAGTAAATTTTTCTCCTCGTCCTGCGAGCCACCGCGCGCATGGGCGAGGGAGCGGGCGTAAGGCGGAGCAAGCTTCACCTCATCCTGCGAGCCACCGCGCCCGTGGGCGGGGGAGACGGCGTACTAAGCATGCTTCTCCTCGTTCTGCGAGTTGACGGGACACATCAAAAGTACTCCAGTGTATAGAGCCTTGCCTCTAAGGTAGGCCCCACATGGTTTGCCTCTTTTTTAACATAACACATCAAGTCGCAATTTGTTTGTTCACCTGTGGTAGACGATCCTCCCTCCACCAAGTGGACAACCAGTACACATGCCAAATTACCACGTGGGCTTCCTTTTTCATACAGAAATGAGCTCCACCGTGTACCCGCGCGGGTGTGGTTGGGAAAGGGACGGGAGTACGTGCGCCGTGCATGCACCTCTTCTCTTCGTGCACGTCCCCCACCTACGTGGGTGTGTGTGAGAGATACAAACCGCGTTCGTGAGTGTTTTTTGTTTTGGGGTGGGGTGGGGTGGGGGGTTGATTTCGTGAATTATTTGTGGGAATATGTGTCGATGACATCTCAAACAAAATTTTGCATGCAATGTGTGTGAAATGGAGGCCTATCCATATCATACATAGAGGGTCGGGCAATCCACGAGAAGAGAGGGAGCGGTCATAGCTATCGATAGAGTCGAAGAGAGGATCAAGTGGGTGGGTGCGAGATCGATGAAGAGAGCCATCGAAATTGTGTGTGTGTGCAAGTCAAAGATATAGGGCGACTGGCCTACCGGAACGTTAGAGGGCACATGTCAAGTTTGTGTGTGGCCGGGAGACATGACTAGAGCACTCGATGTATCGGTGTGTGTGGGGGGAGGGGTAGGCAGAGGCCTAACTATAGAGGTAGAACAACTCGTATATGTGTTGAGAAGGAGAGACCCAGCTATGTCTTGAGGGAGATCGGTCGACATCCATACATAACTGAAGGACGGGAAATATGATGGGACAGAGAGAGAGAGGAGAGAGAGGGAGGGAGAGGGAGGGAGAGGGGTAGAGTGCTGGATGGGTGATGGAGTTGCTTCTCGAAGATGGTGGGAGAGGCCTACTAGACAAACTGAGGGTGGAACTGCAATGTTATCAATAAGAGTGGGGATGTGTTTCTGTGTGTGCCTGTGCGTGATAGATCTGTCGGGACGCATCCATGGATGATGAAGGGGAACCATGTGTTTGGTAAGCAAACCTAACTAGATCGGTAGATCAATTGTTGTTTGTCGGAGGAAGGGAGAGACACAACTAATGAGGTAGATCGATTGACGTGTGGGTAAAAACGAGTTATAAGGACCTAGCTAGCTATATGTATAGCGAGAGATCGGTCGGTGTACGTCCATTTGTTAGAGGCAAATAAGGCCCAGCGAAACGGATAGACAGAGAGAATGGAGCTAGGAGGTGGTGCGAGAGGCCCAACTACTAGCTAGATAGGGGGAGGAGTGTGCGGTTGTGAGATCAATGAAAAGAGGGGCGAGATTTTACACGTGTGTCTGACCGTATGAGAGACACGAGGCAAGGACACATAAAGGAGGAGATTGAAGGTGTTTGTGTATGTTGTAGGCAGGCATCGCTGGAGAGGTTTATCGATCGGTGTGTGTCGGAAAGGAGTTGTGGAGACTCTGGGAGAACGACCTAAAGAAAAAAATGAATGTGCCTGGTGGATAGAATGCCGAGGGAGGGGGAGCGCGAGGAGGGCGTGTGCATGCACGAGAGAAAGTTAGTGGTAGCTACAAAGGTTAGAGGATTGTGTGGGTGTAAGAGACTAACAAAGATCATAATTTGATATGAAAGCGGATTCATATATTTGAAAAGGAGATCATAGTGTTTTAAACATTGCATGCATGAATATAGCGGTGATACACGTGCTGTGCACATGTTATACCATAATGTGATAATGCATGGCGTTTGCAACTCATAGCTAAATGCCGAACAATCTAAACCATACTATACATCAAACAATCTCACATTTTATTTGAATTTGTGATAATGTGTGGCGTTTGCAGCTTACAACTAAATATCGAACAATCTAAACAATACTATATATCGAACATTCTCACATTTTATTTGAATTTGTGGTAATGTGTGGTGTTTGCAACTCACATCTAAATACTTGTAGGCGTAGGGGGCAGGGCACCATACATAATGTGATAAACACATTATACATATGAGACATGGTTTAGATTATGAAGATCTAGCTAGAGCTAGAAATGTAATGTGATTTGAAATCAAAATAAAGTGGATTCAAAAAATCTAGTTCGAGTTCATATAGTACACATAGTTCATATGTAACTCGAGACTAATCATGTGGTGTGCTGTGAAGATAATACACAAACGATGGTTTAACTTGACAATAATGATGATTGTAGATCTTATTAAAACAGAGAAATGAATTCAAATGCTTTGACTTCACAACAATCATTACTGTAGATCTTATTCAAATAGAGAAACTAATTCAAATTTAGTTCATATTGAAGCGGTAGTATATACGTTTGGAATGCACTAAAACGTTCATTTGAGTAGTAGGTTGCATGCATTATACACGTAGCGAAATATTTTAATTGAACATAACATGAATTCAAAGTTTTGAATGACATTTGTAGTGCGCATTGATTTGGTACAGTACACGTTAGGCTTGTCCGGAAATTTCAACCCGCGCCTTGTTAGCCCGAAATATTTAAGATATATCTTTGTCTCGTTGTGCTCCGACAACTCCCTCCATCTCAACCCGCGCCTTGCTATTCCGAAATTACAATGCGCGTGAAAACTCCCACCTCCTGTGAAATCCCGACACGCGAAATGCCCGTGGTACCCCTGAACCGAAAGAACCGCCTCAAATCGGTGGGGGTACTTTCGTAACTTACCCCACATTTCGGACAAGCACGTCTCTAAGCCATGGTTCCCCACTGCCATCCCATCCACCCACCCATTCGTACACCGAGGCTGCGAAAGCCCGCGACGAAACCCCACACCCTGCTCCGTCCGCCACCCAGCCGGAGCCTCTTCCCCGACGACGTCGTCCACAGCAACACCTCGACGTCCCTCATCCACCGTACCGGATGAGGATCTGTCGTCGATCTCATCATCCCGCCGGTTCAGCCACCCCGTCCTCCACCTCCAAGGAGCTGCCCCGACGTTCCCCTCGTCTTTCGCGCCACCTCCATTCCCACACCGCCGTCTTCACCTGCACCACCGGAAGAGCATCATCATCACCGTTTCCTCGGATGAAGCTACGGCCTAATCGGCGCCACCAAAGAGGTTGTACACTAATCGCTGCATTTTCTTCTTGATTCGATCTCACGGTGCTGCCGGCGCTCGGTCCCGAGCCGACACGGCACGGCTCCATCCACGGCGGCGTCGCCGGCCACTTCCTCCACAGTGTCGCTCCCTCGGCGGCAACGTCCACATCAGTAGGAGCTGCTGCTGCTTTAGCTCTCGCTCGCGCTGCTGCTCTGCTCTTGCTCTCGGTCCCCTGCCTGGTCTGCTCTTGCTATTGCTCTTGCTCGCGCTGCTGCTCTCGCTCTTGCTCTTGCTTGCCATGCTGCTCCGATTTAGCTACACTTCAGTCGACTGAATCGACTTTTTGGTCAGTCGATTTTCAGGGGGTGGGGGGCCTCGCCGGAGTGAAGGAAGAACCAACCGCAGCGGGGAGGGGGGCTCGCTTGAGAGGTACCCCACTATCTATCTTAGGGTTCAGGATGGGGTGGTGGTCGCCGGCAGTGGCGGGGCGTTGGCGGGGCGGTGGCGTGGGGATCGCCGGAGAAAAAGCTCGGCACGGGGGGGGGCTAGAGGGATGGCCGGGGCGGACCGGCGGTGGGGAGTGTTTTCGGGGCGGGCGGGGCGGCGCATCGCCGGCCGCGGGCGGCGGGGGGCTGCTGTTTGGCCTGTGGTGGCTGGCGGCTCAGGGGGGTGGAGGTTGAAGATGAACCGCAGGCCCTTGATTTCGTATCCAACGGCTGCAAAATCGACTGACCAGAGATGAAAAAGTCAGTCGACCGACGTGTAGCCTCACCTTGCTAGTGCGTTCAGTTTCGACAGCAAAATTCAGTTTCGACAGTTAAGTTCAGTTTCAACAGTTAAGTTCAGTTTCGACAGTTAAGTTCAGAGATGAGCGGCTGATGTATTTTACATCTAGCACTTTGTGGTTATGTATTTTACGTCATCTATTGGAGATGCTATTAGAATTCCACTCAGGTTAACATTGTTCGTTGTCTCTCTTGTCCTGCTTCAGCCTCGGCGTCGTACAACTCACCGGAGCTGCTCCAACGACGAAACCCTCCATCACAGCGGAGCAGTACCTCGGGCTCCATCTCCAGACGCCTAAGATCTTCTTCCCCTCCTCCGACAGCAAAGTCAGCCGGAGCATCCTCACCGGCCAACCCAATCACGCTGAGATCGACATGGCTTCCCCAAAGAGGTTGTACACTTGTTGCATCTCTTTTTTACTCTACATGTTATATATATTGTCCACTGAGCACACAGATTTGTTCCTTTAGTGTCTCCTTGAAAGAAAAAGCGTAGGAATTTTAATTTTCACTTGTCCTCCTTTTCAAATTCCTATTCATGAAGCACAAGACTAAGAGATAGTAGCATAATAACATTATAACCGTACATTTTCCTGTTGTTTGACTTAATCTCACCATGCTTCTTTGCATCCTGTGATCTTCCAATTGTTGTGAATCAAACACCCAGATTGGCAGAAATCCTGTGTTTTTAAATTCTCTATTTTGCACGTGCATTTCTATCCTATTCCTGTCTATTTCCTATCCCTGCATTGTTGGAATCCTCCAATTCAAACGAGCCCTTACAGAATTACTTCTCTTGTAGATAGTTGTCAAAGAAAACCTTGCGTGGTCTGTCCCGCTCCTGATGCGCCGTCGTCCACCCCAGCTCAGCTGCTCCAACGACAGAAGGGTCCAGCACAGCAGGGATCCGGCCTCAGGCTGTCTTTCGCCGCCTCAGATCTTCTTCCCCGCCGCTCGGAGCCATGAAAACTGCATTACCATCATCAACCGAGCAGATGACCTCGAGGACTACACGGGTCCGCAAGAGAGGTCGCACTCTTTCGTGTCTGCTTACGTTATGCATCGCTTAATATTACATGCTACTTTATCGTCCTGTTCACCGATTAGACTCTTAGTCAGCTCCAAACTAATGGTCAAACTTGAGTTTTTAAATGGTTGTGGGGTACATATCGGGGCCGCTATCAATAGTATCTATCTACTATCTGGTTAATCTCCGGTGTCTACTATGAGTTTCATGTTGGGTGGGAAACAAACAGTAAAGAAGCCATTATCTGTATTTTTTAACTGAAGCCATTATCTGCCTGCTATTATTGCTTTTGGGTCTATCCACAAGTTGCTACCATCACTCTGGATTTCTGCATGCACTCCTTCCATAATCTCACTATGTTTTATTCCTATGCATGACAGTTATTGTAAACAATGGAACTGAACATGTAGAGCAAAAGAGACGAGCCTTGCTTGGCAATAAAATTTCATGCAGACGTCGCTCCATGGTAGGCGCAAAGGCAGCCCCCCCTCCACGCATTTCGGATTGTAATCGAGAGGAAGATATCTGTTCTGAGGGGGATTCAGAAGGAGAAGACAACTCCTATTTACCCCCTGAGGTCTTCGCTCTAACTTGGCATGCTGATGTTGGTTATATCATGCATATGGTGTCTTGCATTGCTTACTTTATACATCAAATATATCATCTGCTTAGTTTAGACATCCTTTGTGCGAATGCCATCTGTTTAGTTTATTCATCGTTTATGTGAATTATGCAACGCCATCTTGTTTAGCCAGGCATCATATATGTGAATTTTGCAATGCCATCCTGCTTAGCCAGTCATCTTATATGTAAATTATATCAGGCCATACTTTTTTTCATTACATATTACATTTGTCAACAATGTTAGTACATTCAACTGCTCTTCATGTGCATCAGCCATTTGACATGGTGATGGCAAATTCTGGAGTGAAAACAAGGTCTTCAGAGCAGACTATGCTATCTGGCAAAGCGCATATCTCGCTGGTTACGGATAGCTCCTCAGAGGAGGATTCAAAGACAGATGACCAGTTCTATTCCCCCCCCCCCCAAGGTGTATGCTCTAACTTGGCAGGGTTATGTTGCTCATATCGTGCGTATGGTGTCTCACATTGCTATATCATTTGATTACTTTATACATGCTTTGTGTGAATGCCACCTGTTCAGTGTCTAATTACCATATATGTGAATTATGCATTGCCATCTTGTTGCAAGACATTATATATGTGAATTATACAATGCTATCTTGTTGCAAATGCATTATATATGTGAATTATGCAATGCCATGCTGTTTAGCCAATCATCATGTATGTGAATTATATCATGCTATCATTTTTTTTGTATTACGTGTTCCATTTGTCGACAACGTTTGTATATTCAACTACTCTTCCTGTGCATCAGCCATTTGAAGCGGTGATGGAAGTATCTGCAGTGAAAACAAGGTATTCAGAGCAGACAATGCTACCTGCTGAAGCAGACATCTTGCTGGTTACAGAGAGCTCCTCAGAGGAGGATTCAGAGACTGATGACCAGTCCTATTTCCCCCCTGAGGTCTATGCTCAAACTTGGCAGGGTTATATTACCCATGTCATGCATGTTGTCTTGCATTGCTTAGTTTTTACATCATATATGGATTGCCATCTGCTTACTTGCTTACTATATAAATCATATATTTGAATTATATCATGCCATCATGTTTACATAGTACATACACATCATCTATCTGAATTATGGCATGGCAGCCCATTTAATAAAGACATCATATAGTTATATCATCTCATCATGTTTAGTGTTTACAGTCATCATATTTTGAATTATGGCATTCTATCCGTGAATGTATGTGAATTATGGCATGCCAACCTATTTAATAAACACATTATATAGTTATGTCATTTCATCCTGTTTACATAGTCTCATATTTTGAACTATGTCTTTCCATCTTTTTTAGTTAGCCATCATAATGTGAAATAGTGTCATGCTATCCTGTTTAGTTAGCCATCATATATGTGAAATTGTGCCATGCTATCATGTTTGGTTAGACAACATAAATATGAATTATTTCATGCCCTCTTTTATTCCCCACTATCCATTGCACCTGTCTATCATACAATGTCTATACTTTCAATTACTTTTCTTGTTTATCAACCATTTGAATTGGAGAGCGTGATGGCAGTATCTAAGGGAGTAACAACACGGTCTTCAGAAAAGATAGTGCTATCAGTTGATGCAGATAGAACCACGGTTGTACTTGCCCAAGGACCAGATCCACCACACATAACCCAGACTCTCGCAGATTGCACCCCTACCCAGTTGGACAGAGAACCAGCTACACCCCTTCTAACCCCAACCCCGGCAGATAACCCAGTTCCAGTTGACACAGCACTGTCTCCACCACAGAGCACCCTAACACGAGCAGTTAGTAAGGGAACTACAGTGCCCAAAGCACGAGGACCACCACTCCGAATCCCAACTCAACGCTTACAGGAGAAGAAGGTTTGTTCTCAGGTCAGGTTCTGTAGCTATGGTTCATACTCCTTTGCTCTTGCATTACTGTATTCACTCATACCAACTATTTTCAAATTTGAAGGATGGAATTGAAACTCCAATGGCGCAACAGGTATGTTTTAAACCTGTTTCTTTAACTGGTTTGCTGTTGTAACCTGCTCTATGTTGATTTCAGTTTCAATTGAATAAACAATTATGTTCTCATGTCATGCACATTACAAGTGTTGTTATTGCTCTATAGTTACCCACACTTATATTCTGTCTATTCTGCTTTGTCTTGAACAAATATTATTTGAACTGTGTCTCTATCTTGATTTGGCAACAAAAACTAGAATGATATAGACCATAAAGTGACCATGGTACATAGATATATGTTTGTTTCATGCTGTTATCCTGTCCACTTTACTACTGAACTCATTTACCAAAATGAGTTTCATATACAACATGGTAAACATGTGATGTGTCTGCTTGTTTCTCTTTTAGAATGCGGACGAAATATTGGAGAATAGTACCGCGTTATCCAATGGTAAAGGAAGTAATGCAGATAAGGTTCAAGATAGTGAGACATCCCTGTTGGTCTCCAAGAAAGCTGATAAAAACTATCCTGACGACAGTGAGGGAACCCAAAACTCATGTCTTGATGTAGTGTTCGAGTTACTGGCCACTACTACTGGCACAAGCTCTTCGAACTCGCTACCTGAATCAGTTCGTCTTCTTGAGTCTCAACTTCAAGTTGAAAGACATCGATCAGATGTGCTGCGACAGGAAGCTGAAGGACTAAGGAAGTCCCTGCAGAATTCAGATGCATATTTTCTGGTGCAACAGCAAGCGCTGGAGGATTTAAGCGCCAAACAAGAGAAAGTTCATAAGCTTGCTAAACATCTTGCCAGCATTATGGGTACCCAGGATATTGTTTCTTGAGATCTTCTGAAGTGGTTTCAGTTCTGGATTTGTTTTGCTGCGGCGTTTATTTGCGCTGGTCGCCAACTTTGACAACCAGTGTATATGATATGCTGCTTTGTTCCCTATATTTGCACTGGTGGCGAACTTTGATGCCCAGTGGATGTAATATGTGTAATAGCCATGATAGCCTGGCGTTAGTTGCTTGCTTATTTATTTCCTTGTTGTCTTGTTTATATGTTTGCTTGTAGTCATTGCAGTTCTTTTTCCGCGGTTAGCTAGTGGCTGCAATAACCTATTTTTTAAAACTAGGCCACAATAACCATGGGCTAATATTTACTGTAGTGACACTGGGCCTCCTACTGGCCGTAGAAACAGTGAGCCTTCTACGCGTCGTAGAAACAATGGGCCTTCTACGGGCCGTAGAAACAATGGGCCTTCTGCGGGCCGTATCCTCAATGGGCCTTATACGGGCCGTATGATTGATTGGCCAAACATGGGCCAAACAGACCGCATTATGGCCGTAAACGGGCTAGATTGGAATCGTCCGTTCATGGGCTGACCATAACGGGCCATCGTTAATAGGCCGTATTTGGTGATGCTATGAGAATGGCCCAACAGACTAATGGTCCACAAACGGACCGACTGTAACGACGGGCTGAATTTGGCCCACAAGCAGAAAATGACAGTAACGGGCCGTAAGTAACCGAATGCTGCAAATGAGCCCAAGAATAAATGGGCCCTCAGAAGGCCGAAAGTTAACTTGGGCTGGAAACGGCCCAACGGAATAACGGGCCGTTAATGAGTATAAAGTGATACACTGTTCATTACGGGCCAGTTTCAGCACGGGCCGCTAATGGGCCAAGAGTTACAAAGGGCCTCATATGGGCCGAAAGACGTCATGGGCTATACATGGGCCAGAACTGAAAACGGGCTGGAATCATATTGGATGGCCCAAATGACGCTACTGGGCCTAATTCGGATAGGGCGTAACGGGCCTTGGGTTAGCGGGCTGTAAATGGGCTATATGCGAACAGGCCGTTAACAGGCTTTCCATGGGCCTACCCGCCAGCTTTTGACCAAGTCAAACGGGCCGGCCTTTTCACAGGAATGGGCCACTGTTGGGCCGTGCCACGTGTTGACGTATCATAGGCGCCTTCTGTCCAGTGAGTGGATGACATCTGTCCCAACGATGAGCCGACACGTGTTTCCTCTAGCCAATGATGATTTTACACGTGGAAAATCCCCATTGGTCGGGGCTGTTAACGGGTTATCGGATCCAAAACCCAACCCGATAGCTTAACGGCGTTCCGTTACGGTGGATGCCACGTGTCGGTCACCCTTGACAAAAGCACTTCTGTGACGCGCGATTTATCGTCATGGAAGTGGACACTTCCGTGATGATAATTTTAGTAATGTCATGGAACACTTCTACAACAGCACAGGTATGACTATCTTGATGCTGTCATAAATTTTTCATGGATGTACAAGCATGACAAAAAACGCGACCTACTGTGACAAACACGTATCATCACGGAAGTGTATTTTTTTTGTAGTGTTTATTGCCACGGCTGGCCTGGCGGATATCCATAGTTGTACTTGGGGTCGTACTAAGATGCAGCAGTCATTGCATCGTGGGCTGCAGCTTGGAGGCGAGCTATCTCAGCCCTCCTCTTATACTCCTCCACCTCCTCTCTGGTTATAAAATATCTCCCCTTTGCCTGAAAATAGAAGCAGGGAGAGCGACGTGATAGGGGCGTCATCTGCCAAAGAATAGTCGGTACTGGAGGAACTGATCGTTCCTCTCAACAAAACGATGACAAACCATAGCCTCATAATCTAAATAAGCAGGAGGCAACTCAATATCATCCTCACGTATGGCTACACCAAGAGAATTAGCTAAACGGGTTGCATAAATTCCACCAAAGAAATCTCCATTAAATATATTATGATGCAACCTACATGCAACAATGGCTCCCAAATTATAACGTTTATCTCCTAGTACAGCACTCCCGAGAACACTGAGGTCGGGGACACACATGTGACATGCTTCATCCTTACCATTTATGCACCTACCTATGGAGAGAGCAAAATAATGTATAGTAGGAAAAATGAATACTCCCTATGGTAGATTGTGCTATGTCTCTAGATTCCCCCACAGTTATACTAGCAAGAAAATCCCTAAATTCAGATTTGCGGGGTTCACTAGTACTACCCCATTGTGGAAGTTTGCAAGCAGTGGTAAAATCCTCTAAGTCCATAGTATAAGAATTTTCATAAAGATCAAACAGGACAGTTTGAGAATTACGTGAAGATGAAAATTCAAACCTCCTCACAAAGGAACTAGTGAAATAGTAGTACTGACGGCACTTCTCTGCCTCGAAGCTCACAAGATCGGCATTACGCAAATATGCGTTAAATTCTTCCTTGATTCCTTCTTGATCCATGAAGTCTTCTGAAGGCCATTCACAAGCCCGCACTGGAGCGTCCCTTGGTGGTTCCTCATCAGCATCGCGCATTGCAAGTCTGGGTCCTTGCTTCCTTGAAGGGCCACCTTGGTACATTTTCCTAAACATATTTCTTCCTCTGAAAAATTTCTGAAATTTTTAGTAACTTCAAATAAAAGTGAACCAAACTCAACAAGATAGATAGCAACTACTCCCATAAGTGCCTAGAGACTATATCATGCATTAGAACTACTTGGGACCAAATAAATTTGACATGCAAGCTCAAGAACAGGGTCACCTAAGCAGCAAAAATATGCAATGAATAAAGCACTAGAACAAAAACTAATTGGACCATTGGAGGAGTCACATACCAAGGAACAATCCCCCAAAGCAGTTTTGTGAGTGGAGCTTTGAGCAAGGATATCGAAAATCGCAGCAAAATGAGCTAGAACTCATGCTTGAGCTGGTTGGTGGTTTTTTTGGGAGGAAGAAGGAGTGTATGGGTGCTGGAATAAGTGGAGGGGAACCACCATGGGCCCACGAGGCAGGGGGCACGCCCCAGGGGGTGGGCGCGCCCTGGACCCTCGTGGCCAGGTGCCTGCTCCCCCTGATGTGTTCTCAGTGCCAGATATTCTCAAATATTCTAGAAAAAATCATATTTCATTTTCGGGGCATTTGGAGAACTTTTATTTTTGGGGTATTTTTATATTGCACGGATAAATCAGAAAACAGACAGAAAATACTATTTTTGATTTATTTCAACTAAATAACAGAAAGTAAAAGGAGGGTACAGAGAGTTGTGCTTTCTAACTTCATCCATCTCATGCTCATCAAAAGGAATCCATTAACAAGGTTGATCAGGTCTTGTTAACAAACTCATTCCGAATTGCATGAAACCGGAGAATTTTCGAATAGCACTAGGTTACCTCAACGGGGATATGCACGTCCCCAACAATAAGTATATCATATTTCTTCTTGACAGTAGGAAGAGGAAATTCAAAACCTCCAATAATAATAGTTGGAATTTTTCCAATAGAATTGATACTGTGGACTTGAGGTTGTTTCCTCGGAAAGTGTACCGTATGCTCATTACCATTAACATGAAAAGTGACATTGCCTTTGTTGCAATCAATAACAGCACCTGCAGTATTCAAAACGGGTCTTCCAAGAATAATAGACATACTATCGTCCTCGGGAATGTCAAGATGACAAAGTCCGTTAAGATAGTAACGTTTGCAACCACAACAGGCACATCCTCACAAATATCGACAGGTATAGCAGTTGATTTATCAGCCATTTGCAAAGATATTTCAGTAGGTGTCAACTTATTCAAATCAAGTCTACGATATAAAGAGAGAGGCATAACACTAACACCGGCTCCAAGATCACATAAAGCAGTTTTAACATAGTTTCTTTTAATGGAGCATGGTATAGTTGGTACTCCTGGATCTCCTAGTTTCTTTGGTATTCCACCCTTAAATGTATAATTAGCCATCATGGTGGAAATTTCAGCTTCCGGTATCTTCCTTTTATTTGTAACAATTTCTTTCATATACTTAGCATAAGGATTCATTTGAGCATATCAGTTAAACGCATACGCAAAAAGATAGGTCTAATCATTTCAGCAAGGGCTCAAAATCCTCATCATCTTTTTTCTTGGATGGTTTTGGAGGAAAAGGCATGGGTTTCTGAACCCATGGTTCTCTTTCTTTACCGTGCTTCCTAGCAACAAAGTCTCTCTTATCATAACATTGATTCTTTGATTGTGGGTTATCAAGATCAACAGCGAGTTCAATTTCTACATCATTGTCATCGCTAGGTTGAGCATCAACATGAACATCATCGTTAACATTATCACTAGGTTCATGTTCATTACCAGATTGTGTTTCAGCATCAGAAATAGAAATATCATTGGGATTCTCAGGTTTGTCTACAACAGGTTCACTAGAATCATGCAAAGTCCTATCATTTTTCTTTTTCTTCCTCTTAGAAGGACTAGGTGCATCCACATTAGTTCTCTGAGAATCTTGCTCAATTCTCTTAGGATGGCCTTCAGGATACAAAGGTTCCTGAGTCATTTTACCAGTTCTAGTAGCCACTCTAACAGCAAAGTCATTATTCTTACTATTCAATTCATTGAGCAAATCATTCCGAGCTTTAAGTACTTGTTCTACTTGAGTGGTAACCATAGAAGCATGTTTACTAATGAGTTTAAGTTCACCTTTAACTCTAGACATATAATCACTCAAGTGTTCAATCATATAAGCATTTTGTTTTATTGTTTGACAATAAAATTATCAAACTCATCTAAGCATTGGCTAGCAGACTTATAACAAGGAATATCACCTTCATCAAATCTATAGAGAGAATTTGCCTTTACTACCTGTGTCGGGTTATCAAGACCATGTGTTTCTTCAATAGGTGATGGATTAAAATAATGTATTTCTTCCACAGGCGGTAAATTAAGACCATGTATTTCTTCAACAGGAGGTAAATTCTTAACATCTTCAGCTTTAATGCCATTTTCTTTCATAGATTTCTTTGCCTCTTGCATATCTTCAGGACTGAGAAATAAAACTCCCCTTTTCTTCGGAGTTGGCTTAGGAATAGGTTCAGGAATTGGCTCAGGAAGTGTCCAATTATTTTCATTAGTCAACATATTATTCAATAGAATCTCAGCTTCATCCGGTGTCCTTTCCCTGAAAACACAACCAGCACAACTATCCAAGTGGTCCTTGGAAGCATCGGTTAGTCCATTATAAAAGATATCAAGTATTTCATTTTTATTAAGAGGATGATCAGGCAAAGCATTAAGTAATTGGAGAAGCCTCCCCCAAGCTTGTGGGAGACTCTCTTCTTCAATTTGCACAAAATTGTAAACTTCCCTTAAAGCAGCTTGTTTCTTATGAGCAGGGAAATATGTAGCAGAGAAGTAATAAATCATATCCTGGGGACTACGCACACAACCAGGATCAAGAGAATTAAACCATGTCTTAGCATCGCCCTTTAATGAGAACGGAAATAATTTAGGGATATAAAAGTAGTGAGTTCTCTCATCATTAGTGAATAGGGTGGCTATATCATTTAATTTAGTAAGATGTGCCGCATCAGTTTCAGATTCATAGCCATAAAAAGGATCAGATTCAACCAAAGTAATTATCTCAGGATCAACAGAGAATTCATAATCCTTACCAGTAACACAGATAGGTGAAGTAGCAAAAGCAGGGTCAGGTTTCATTCTAGCGTTGAGAGATTGCTGCTTCCATTTAGCTAATAACTTCTTAAGATCATATCTATCACTGCAAGCAAAAATAGATCTAGCAGCTTCTTCATCCATAACATAACCCTCAGGAACAACAGGCAATTCATACTTAGGGGAAGAGTCTTCATCATCACTGTCATCAATATTATCAGTTTCAATAATTTCATTCTCTCTAGCCCTAGCAAGTTGTTCATCAAGAAATTCACCAAGTGGCACAGTAGTATCAAGCACAGAAGTAGTTTCATCATAAGTATCATGCATAGCAGAAGTGGCATCATAAATAACATGCGACATATCAGAATTAATAGCAGAAGCAGGTTTAGGTGTCGCAAGCTTACTCAAAACAGAAGGTGAATCAAGTGCAGAGCTAGATGGCAGTTCCTTACCTCCCCTCGTAGTTGAGGGATAAATTTTGGTTTTCTCATCTTTCAAGTTCTTCATAGTGACCAGCAGATATAAATCCCAAGTGACTCAAAGAATAGAGCTATGCTTCCCGGCAACGGCACCAGAAAATAGTCTTGATGACCCACAAGTATAGGGGATCGCAACAGTTTTCGAGGGTAGAGTATTCAACCCAAACTTATTGATTCGACACAAGGGGAGCCAAAGAATATTCTCAAGTATTAGCAGCTGAGTTGTCAATTCAACCACACCTGGATAACTTAATATCTGCAGCAAAGTATTTAGTAGGAAAGTAGTATGATAGTAACGGTAACTGTAGCAAAAGTAATATTTTTGGGTTTTGTAGTGATTGTAACAATAACAACGGAAAAGTAAATAAGCGAAGAACAATATGTGAAAAGCTCGTAGGCATTGGATCGGTGATGGATAATTATGTCGGATGCGGTTCATCATGTAACAGTCATAACATAGGGTGGCACAGAACTAGCTCCAAT
This sequence comes from Aegilops tauschii subsp. strangulata, assembly GCF_002575655.3. NCBI lineage: Eukaryota > Viridiplantae > Streptophyta > Magnoliopsida > Poales > Poaceae > Aegilops > Aegilops tauschii. The sequence goes on from NC_053039.3 coordinate 502,090,669, forward strand.
TCATCAATGTAATGTAGGCATGTATTCCGAAAATAGTCATACGTGCTTATGGAAAAGAACTTGCATGACATCTTTTGTCCTACCCTCCAGTGGCAGCGGGGTCCTATTGGAAACTAAGGGATATTAAGGCCTCCTTTTAATAGAGTACCGGAACAAAGCATTAACACATAGTGAATACATGAACTCCTCAAACTACGGTCATCACCGGGAGTGGTCCCGATTATTGTCACTTCGGGGTTGCCGGATCATAACACATAGTAGGTGACTATAGACTTGCAAGATAGGATGAAGAACTCACATATATTCATGAAAACATAATAGGTTCAGATCTGAAATCATGGCACTCGGGCCCTAGTGACAAGCATTAAGCATAGCAAAGTCATAGCAACATCAATCTCAGAACATAGTGGTTACTAGGGATCAAACCCTAACAAAACTAACTCGATTACATGATAGATCTCATCCAACCCATCACCGTCTAGCAAGCCTATGATAGAATTACTCACGCACAGCGGTGAGCATCATGAAATTGGTGATGGAGGATGGTTGATGATGACGACGGCGACGGATTCCCCTCTCCGAAGCCCCGAACAGACTCCAAATCAGCCCTCCCGAGAGAGTTTTGGGCTTGGCGGCGGCTCCGTATCATAAAACGCAATGAATCCTTCTCTCTGATTTTTTCTCCCTAAACACGAATATATGGAGTAGGAGTTGAGGTCGGTGGAGTTCCAGGGGGGCCACGAGGCAGGGGGCGCGCCCAGGGGGGCAGGCGCGCCCCCACCCTCGTGGACAGGGTGTGGGCCCCCTGGCCTTGATTCTTTCGCCAGTATTTTTCATATTTTCCAAAAATAAGCTCTGTCGAGTTTCAGGTCATTCCGAGAATGTTTGTTTCTGCACATAAATAACACCATGGCAATTCTGTTGAAAACAGCGTCAGTCCGGGTTAGTTCGATTCAAATCATGCAAGTTAGAGTTCAAAACAAGGGCAAAAGTGTTTGGAAAAGTAGATACGACGGAGACGTATCATATCTCCTACTGGATTAATACCTTGGTTCTCAAAAACTGAGGGAAATACTTACGCTACTTTGTTGCTCACCCTTTCCTCTTCAAGGGAAAACCAACGCATGCTCAAGAGGTAGCAGATTGCGGCCGAAAGAGACTCACCGTCTGAGGCGTTGGCGAGGCCCAAGTGGGACACTCCATTCAACCGGGTGTTGAACATATTGAAAGGACTCCCGGTGGAGACTCGGCCATCGTATAGACGCGTGCACGATGTCGGAGACGGTGCCACGTGGAAGAAGTACTACCGTGAGACCACGGAGGAGAGAAAGGAAAGACGCAGGTTAACTGAAGAAAACATCGACAAGAAGGTTGAGATTGCGGTTGAGAAGAAATCATCTAAGACTGTCGCAACAGCGGTAGCTGCCGCAAAACAGGTGGTTGCAGATATGTCTATTGTCTTGGTTCCGGCCGTTTTCAATTGGAGCAGGCAAAATCTAGGAAAAAATGCAGCGGACTTTCCCCTTGCTGACTTCTTCGGGAGCAGCTCGACTAGCGTTGCACCAGCACCTGCACCTGCGCCTGCTCCTGCACCTGCTCCCGCACCTGCTCCCGCACTGGACATGATCGGCGGTGCTTTGTCTTTGGCTGAGCTCGACGCCCTCACGGTATCTGTCACACCGGCCCTCTTCAATAAATGTATAATCTCCCGTTTACGTTGCCTTTCGGATGTCTCACATCGCAGACATGTCTTTGCAGGCCGACGTAACCACGTGCACCATATTGTACACCATCGACGACCAGAAGGTGGACGTGGGGAAGGCGACGATAATGAAGCCGAAGGAACCATTGTTCCATGGCCGGCCGATCCCCACGGACGTCTTCAAGGTTTCCGTGGCCAGTGTCAAACCGGGCCACAAGAATTTGGCTCCTCTGGTACTAGGGGGATGACGACGAGACCCCGCGGCGGCTTGGTGATTGCAATGGGTGGGTCCTGTTGTGGCCAAAGAGTCTACTTCGTCTGGAGGCGGCCGGGAGCACACCCACAAGCACGCAATTAGGTGTGAACATCAACACCCCACCTACCCAATTTGCGTCGGCTGTCGTGCTGGGTGATAGCGGATGGGGTGAGTTAGAGGCTCCATTAGTCGCTGGTGACGTCGCCATAGATGAGGATGAGGATGACGATGACACTCAACAGTATTTCAATACTGGCGCCTACTCAGGGTTTGAGCGTCATGACTCGGTGCCTGAATTGCCGCCTCCAGAGGCTGAACATATTATAGACGACCTTCCGGTAGCAAAGAAGCCTAGGAAGAGACCGAGGAAAGGCAACAAAGCTGCTTCTATGATCCAGCCGCCTTAACAGCCTCGGGTTCAAGACCGTATATATATCCCCGGTGTGGCAAAATGGCATATCCCCGGTGAACCAATCCTACCTAAAGCAGCACTAGGGGCCAGATTCTATGATCTAAGGAGACTTCATGACGATGTGCTGCGGATAAAGAAAGGCCTCATCGCCTCAAAAAATCCAGGATACCCACTCTACGTGGTTAACGTGCCGCGACAATTGTCGTACATCGACACATTCCCCGCGGAGAAGTTCTTCCTTCGATTCGATTACATCTTCGACATGTTTCACTTGAAGAAGCTGGATTTTATGTTTGTCCGCCTTTATGCCTTGCACATGAACTACCTCATCCGGGTTGAGAAGATACCTCATATCTGTTTCGCTGACCCGTACTTCATGCACGAGGGCTTCTTGGGAGTCTGCGCAAAGCACCGTAAATACACGAGGGAATACATCGCCAATTTCATGCTCGCCAATAAGGACAAGGAGGCGATTTCCGTGCCTTATCATCCCCTGTAAGTCATCCGTGCGGATATCCTTCCTTCGATTTCAATCATTCATTTGCACGGTGGAGGCTAATTAATTTGAGGTGTACTTATTTTGTGCAGCGGCGGGCGCACCGTCCTCATCATCCTCTACCCCCGATACTCCCACGCTCTTTACTTGGACTCGTCGAAGAACATTAATGATTACACCCACATCAAGTCTGTTCTCGACAATGCTATGTTTTACTACGGCACACGGGGTGGAGAGGTCAAGGACAAGAAGAAAAGGGACGGCAGGCCCGCCTTCGGCCATAAGACCGACTTCTGCTGCATCCAGTAACGAGTGATTCTCTTAATGATGGATTCTATGTCCTACACCAGATGCTGGAGTACAGACGGGATCACCAGAACCTTCGCATGTCACCTAGATCCGGCGATACCCATATTCTGCAATGGGCAAAGAACTTAGGAGATATCGAGGATCATCGACTTCGAGCTGAGTTCTATCACATCCAGCGCGAACTTGCCCAAATCATCATGAAGGAGGTCGTCGAAAAAAAGGGATGTTCTACGAAGAAGGACAAATGTCGCGGGAAGACGTCCGAACACGTGTAGCCGCTCAGCGTCTCGACCTGAAGCCTTTCACTAAGCTCGGGGACTATCTCCCTGACTTGGATGGATGGCACGACATGTTGGAGTGATTGTCGATATATGACAATGTGTCCGTTTAGTCCATACTTTCTATATGACGAAACTTTGAGTTATGCACGACGAAACTTTATTTGTGATGTAATTAAACCGACCTCCTCGACTAGCGAAGATCACTCTAGTTAGGGCATTTTGGGTACGATGAACTTTGTTATTTATGCTTATGATATGTTGCTTCTATTTTTGCCAAGTCTGTCTCTTTCTGTTGCTCAACTATATATGTTGCATATCATCGACTCATGTGACGATGCAGGTGCATAGATCATAGATGGCGAAGAAGTGCTACGCCAGGAGTATACGACGAGTGGCCGGAGTGTCAGGCCCAGGTGTACCGGTTTCCGGTTTCTGAGCGACAGCCGGTAGTTAGTTTAGGTTCATGCTAATTCGAGAGAGGGATACGAACTCATGTACTGCATAGTTCCGCTCTCACTCATAGTGATAGCACTTCTCGCGTATATCATTGTTTAGATGGATGACGATGTAGTTGCAAGTAATCGAGACTTGTATCGCTATTTTCGAGATGATGACGAGAGACCACTTTGTGTTGGATGATGATTATGATGATGACATGATTTGATGAGACTATTTGTATGTATATGCTATGATTACATTTGTATGTGTATGATATGCTAAAGATTATTGTATAAAGCATGTTCAAATACAAAACAAATATGCAAAAAAAACAGAAACTAATAAAACTAGATGTAGCGAGGCGAATAAAGTTAGCAGTAGCGCTCCCTTACCAGTAGCGCTTCCTGCTAAAAAGCGCTGCAGATATTAGCAGCAGCGCTGCACAAAAGCTCGCTACTGGTAGCCATGTATAGAAGTAGCGTTGGATGACACGCGCTACTGCTACATATTAGTTGTAGCGCCTTATCAGTAGCGCGGCATCCCGCGCTACTGATAGGCAAAATACCCGCGCTACTGCTAGGGTTTTCCCTAGTAGTGAATTAGTGAGGAAGCTAATGATAGTGATCATGAAACTTCAGATCAAGTTACTACTGAACCTCGTAGGTCAACCAGAGTAAGATCTGCACCAGGGTGGTACGGTAATCCTGTTCTGGACGTCATGTTACTAGACCATAACGAACCTACGAGCTATGAGGAAGCGATGATGAGCCCAGACTCCGCAAAATGGCTTGAAGCCATGAAATCTGATATGGGATCCATTTATGAGAACAAAGGGTGGACTTTGGTTGACTTTCCCGATGATCGGCAAGCCATGGAGAATAAATGGACCTTCAAGAAGAAGACTGACGCTGACGGTAATGTTACTGTCTACAAAGCTCGACTTGTTGTGCAAGGTTTTCGACAAGTTCAAGGAGTTGACTACGATGAGACTTTCTCACCCGTTGTGATGCTTAAGTCTGTCCAAATCATGTTAGCAGTTGCCGCATTTTATGATTATGAAATTTGGCAAATGGATGTCAAAACTGCATTCCCGAATGGATTTCTGGAAGATTGTATATGATGCAACCAGAAGGTTTTATTGATCCAAAGGATGCTAACAAAGTGTGCAAGCTCCAGCGATCCATTTATGGCTGGTGCAAGCCTCTCGGAGTTGGAATAAACGCTTTGATAGTGTGATCAAAGCATATGGTTTTGTACAGACTTTTGGAGAAGCCTGTATTTACAAGAAAGTGAGTGGGAGCTCTGTAGCATTTCTAATATTATATGTGGATGACATATTGTTGATTGGAAATGATACAGTATTTCTGGATAGCATAAAAGGATACTTGAATAAGAATTTTTCAATGAAAGACCTCGATGAAGCTGCTTATATATTGGGCATCAAGGTCTATAGAGATAGATCAAGACGCTTAATTGGACTTTCACAAAGCACATACATTGATAAGATTTTGAAGTAGTTCAAAATGGAGCAGTCAAAGAAAGGGTTCTTGCCTGTGTTACAAGGTGTGAAGTTGAGTGAGACTCAATGCTCGACCACTGCAGAAGATAGAGAGAAAATGAAAGTCATTCCCTATGCCTCAGCCATAGGCTCTATTATGTATGTCATGTTGTGTACCAGACATGATGTGTGCCTTGCCATAAGTTTGGCAGGGAGGTACCAAAGTAATCCAGGAGTAGATCACTACAGAACGGTCAAGAATATCTTGAACTACCTGAAAAGGACCAAGGATATGTTTCTCATTTATGGAGGTGACGAAGAGCTCATTTTAAAGGATTACGTCGATGCTAGCTTCGACATAGATCCGGATGACTCTAAGTCACAAAACGGATACGTATTTATATTGAATGGTGGAGCTGTCAGTTGGTGCAGTTCTAAGCAGAGCGTCGTGGCGGGATCTACGTGTGAAGCGGAATACATAGTTGCTTTGGAAGCAGCAAATGAAGGAGTCTGGATGAAGGAGTTCATATCCGATCTAGGTGTCATACCTAATGCATCGGGTCCAATGAAAATCTTTTGTGACAATACTGGAGCAATTGCCTTGGCGAAGGAATCCAGATTTCACAAGAGAACCAAGCACATCAAGAGACGCTTCAATTCCATCTGTCATCAAGTGTCGGAAGGGGACACAGAGATTTGCAAGATACATACGGATCTGAATGTTGCAGACCTGTTGACTAAGCCTCTCTCACGAGCAAAACATGATCAGCACCAAGACTCCATGGGTGTTAGAATCATTACTATGTAATCTAGATTGTTGACTCTAGTGCAAGTGGGAGACTGAAGGAAATATGCCCTAGAGGCAATAATAAAGTTGTTATTTATATTTCCATATATCATGATCAATGTTTATTATTCATGCTACAATTGTATTAACCGGAAACTTAGTACATGTGTGAATACATAGACAAACAGAGTGTCCCTAGTATGCCTCTACTTGACTAGCTCGTTAATCAAAGATGGTTAAGTTTCCTAGCCATAGACATGTGTTGTCATTTGATGAACGGGATCACATCATTAGAGAATGATGTGATGGACAAGACCCATCCGTTAGCTTAGCACTATGATCGTTTAGTTTATTGCTATTGCTTTCTTCATGACTTATACATGTTCCTATGACTATGAGATTATGCAACTCCTGAATACCGGAGGAACACTTAGTGTGCTATCAAACGTCACAACGTAACTGGATGATTATAAAGATGCTCTACAGGTGTCTCCGATGGTGTTTGTTGGGTTGGCATAGATCGAGATTAGGATTTGTCACTCCGTGTTTCGGAGAGGTATCTCTGGGCCCTCTCAGTAATGCACATCACTATAAGCCTTGCAAGCAATGTGACTAATGAGTTAGTCACGGGATGATGCATTACGGAACGAGTAAAGAGACTTGCCGATAACAAGATATACTAGGTATGATGATACCGACAATCGAATCTCAGGCAAGTAACATACCAATGACAAAGGGAACAACGTATGTTGTTATGCGGTTTGACCGATAAAGATCTTCATAGATTATGTAGGAGCCAATATGAGCATACAGGTTCCGCTATTGGTTATTGATCGGAGAGGTGTCTCGGTCATGTATACATAGTTCTCGAACCCGTAGGGTCCGCACGCTTAACGTTCGATGACGATCGGTATTATGAGTTTATGTGTTTTGATGTAGCAAAGGTTGTTCGAAGTCCCGGATGAGATCACAGACATGACGAGGAGTCTCGAAATGGTCGAGACATAAAGAATGATATATTGGACAATGTTATTCGGACACCGGATGAGTTCCGGGGGTCACCGGATAAATATCGGAGTGCCGGAAGGGTTATCGGAACCACCGGAGAAGTAATGGTCCTTATTGGGCCTAGGGGAGAGAGAGAGGGGCAGCCAAGGGTTGGCCGCGCCCCCCCCCCCATTGGCCTAGTCCGAATTGGACTAGGGGGAGGGGCGGCGCCCCCTCCTTCCTTCTCTTTCCCCCTCCTTCCTTCTTCTCCTAGTTGGACTAGGAAAGGGGGGTCCAACTCCTACTTGGAGTAGGATTGCCCCCCTTGGGCGCGCCCTATGAGGGCCAGCCGGCCTCCCCCTTGCTCCTTTATATACGGGGGCAGGGGGGTACCCCATAGACACACAAGTTGAATTCTTAGCCGTGTGCGTTGCCCCCCTCCACAGATTTCCACCTCGATCATATCGTCATAGTGCTTAGGCGAAGCCCTGCACCGGTAACTTCATCATCATTGTCGCCACACCATCGTGCTGACGGAACTCTCCCTCGGCCTCAACTAGATCAAGAGTATGAGGGACGTCATCGAGCTGAACATGTGCTGAACACGAAGGTGCCATACGTTCGGTGCTGAGATCGGTCGGATCATGAAGACGTACGACTACATCAACTGCGTTGATATAACGCTTCCGCTTTCGGTCTACGAGGGTACATGGACACACTCTCCCCGCTCGTTGCTATGCTTCTCCTAGATAGATCTTGCGTGATCATAGGAAAATTTTGAAATACTACGTTCCCCAACAATTAGATGATGGGTTGTGAGAGTGACAGAAGCTTAAACCCTAGTTTATGCACTACTTTGTAAGGGATTGATTTGGATCCAAAAGTTTAATGCTATGGTTAGATTTTATCTTAAAACTTTTCTCGTAGTTGCAGATGCTTGCGAGGGGGTTAATCATAAGTAGGAGGTTTGTTCAAGTAAGAACAACACCTAAGTACCGGTCCACCCACATATCAAATTATCAAAGTAGCGAACACAAATCAAACCAGCATGATGAAAGTGACTAGATGAAATTCCCGTGTGCCCTCAAGAACGTTTTGCTTATCACAAGAGACCGTTTTGGCCTGTCCTTTGCCTCAAAACGATTGGGCTACCTTGCAGCATTTTTTTACTGTTACCGTTACTTGCTCGTTACAAATTATCTTGCTATCAAACTACTTGTTACTTATAATTTCAGTGCTTGCAGAGAATACCGTGCTGAAAACTACTTGTCATTTCCTTCTGCTCCTCGTTGGGTTCGACACTCTTACTTATCAAAAGGACTACGATTGATCCCCTATACTTGTGGGTCATCAAGGCTCTTTTCTGGCACCATTGCTGGGGAGTGAAGTGCTCTTGGTAAGTGGAAATCGGTAAGGAAAAATTATTACTACGCGCTGAAATTTATTGTCACTTGTTACTATGGAGAACAATCCTTTGAGGGTTTTTCGGGGTATATTCACCTCGACCGGAACCACAATTAGTTGCCCCTCAACCTACTGCACCTACTGAAAATATTGGTTATGAAATTCCTTCGTGTATGATAGAACAACTACTAGCTAATCCTCATGCAGGAGACGGAACTGAACATCCTAATATGCACTTGATATATGTGGATGAAATTTGTGGATTATTTAAGCTTGCAGGTTTACCCGGAGATGAAGCTAAGAAGAAGGTTTTCCCTTTATCTTTGAAGGAAAAGCATTGGCATGGTATAGGCTATGCGATGATATTGGATCTTGGAATTGAAATCGTTTGAAATTGGAATTTCACCAAAAAAATTATCCTATGCATCTAGTTCATCGTGATCAGAATTATATATATATAATTTTTGGCCTCGTGAAGGAGAAAGTATCGCTCTAGCTTGGTGGAGGCTTAAGTCAATGTTATATTCATGCCCCAATCATGAGCTCTCAAGAGAAATTATCATTCAGAATTTTTATGCTCGGCTTTCTCGTGATGATCAATCCATGCTCGATACTTCTTGTACTGGTTCTTTTATGAAGAAGACTATTGAATTTAGGTGGGATCTTTTAGAAAGGATTAAACGCAACTCTGAAGATTGGGAACTCGACGAAGGTAAAGAGTCAGGTATTAAGCTTGAGTTTGATTGTGTTAAATCTTTTATGAATACCGATGCTTTTCAAAAGTTTAGCACTAAATATGGACTTGACTCTGAGATAGTAGCCTCTTTTTGGACTCATTTGCTACTCATATTGATCTCCCTAAAGAGAAGTGGTTTAAATATCACCCACCTATTAAATAAGAAATTAAATAACCGGTTGTGGTTAAAGATGAAACTATCATTTATAATGCTGATCCAGTTGTTCTTACAGCTTATATTGAAAACCCACCTTTCCCTGTTAGGATAAAGGAACATGCTAAGGTTTCAAGCGTGGTCAATAAAACTTATATTAGAGCACCTAAACCTGTTGAACAAATCAAGGTAGAACCTAGTGTTGCTATGGTTAAAGATCTCTTGGTAGAAAATATAGATGGGCAAGTTATTTAGTTCTGTGATGAAGCCGCTAGAATTGCCAAACCAGATGAAAAAGATAAACATAGACCTGTTGTTGGCATGCCTGTTGTCTCAGTAAAAATAGGAGATCACTGTTATCATGGTTTATGTGACTTAGTACTAGCGTGAGTGCTATTCCCGTTACCTTATATCAAGAAATTATGAATGACATAGCATCCGCTGAAATAGAAGACATAGATGTTACTATTAAGCTTGCTAATAGAGACACCATCACACCGCTAGGGATTGTTAGAGATGTTGAAGTCTTGTGTGGGAAAATAAAACATACTACTGATTTTCTTGTTCTTGGTTCCCCACAAGATGACTTTTATCCCATTATCTTTGGTAGACCTTTCATGAACACTGTTAATGCTAAAATAGATTGTGAGAAACAAATCGTCGGTGTTAGTTTTGGTGGTGAATCTCATGAGTTTAATTTTCCTAAGTTTAGTAGAAAACATCATAAGAAAGAATTACCTAGTAAGGATGAAATAATTGGTCTTGCTTCTATTGTCATGCCTCCTACTGATCCACTAGAACAATATTTGCTAGACCATGAAAATGATATGCATATGCATGAAAGAAATGAGATAGATAAAATTTTCTTTGAACAACGACCGTTGCTTAAACACAATTTGCCTATTGAAACTCTAGGAGGTCCCCCTCCACCTAAAGGTGATCCTGTGTTTGAATTAAAACAACTCCCAGACACTTTGAGATATGCTTATCTTGATGAGAAAAAGATATATCCTGTTATTATTAGTGCTAACCTTTCAGAACATGAAGAAGAAAGATTATTGAAAATTTTGAAGAAGCACCGAGCTGCTATTGGATATACTCTTGATAATCTTAAGGGCATTAGTCCCACTCTATGTCAGCACAAAATTAATATGGAACCTGATGCTAAACCTGTTGTTTATCACCAACGATGTTTAAATCCTAAAATGAAAGAAGTGGTAAGAACTGAAATACTGAAGCTTCTGGAAGCAGGTATAATTTATCCCATAGCTGATAGTAGATGGGTAAGTCATGTTCATTGTGTCCCTAAGAAAGGAGGTATTACTGTTGTTCCTAATGATAAAAATGAACTTATTCCACAAAGAATTGTCACTGGCTATAGAATGGTAATTGATTTTAAAAAAATAAATAAAGCAACTAGAAAAGATCATTGCCCTTTGCCTTTTATTAATCAAATGCTAGAAGCACACACACTTTTGTTTTCTCGATGGATATTCTGGTTTTTCTCTACCTGTTTCACAACCTGATCAAAAGAAAACCATCTTTACTTGTCCTTTTGGAACTTATGCTTATAGACGTATGCCTTTTGGTTTATGCAATGCACCTGCTACCTTTCAAAAATGTATGACTGCTATATTCTTTAATTTTTGTGAAAAGATTGTTGAGGTTTTCATGGATGCACTACTAGGAAAATGCTTATAGATAGAAGTTTACCAATAGCGTTTGTTTATGACCCCACACTACTAGTAGTTAGTAGTAGCGCTGGGTAGAAAAACGCTACTGGTATACATTAGCAGTAGTGTTGGTTTCCTTGGACCACGCTACTACTAAATGATTCTCGCCTGCCTCTTAACATGCCATAGTAATAGCGAGTTGTATAAAAACCACGCTACTACTAAGTCAATAGTAGTAGCGGGGGTGTACCACCCCACTCTACTGCTATGGATAGACCGGGTCATCTGGTGTATCCAACTTAGTAGCAGCGCTGCACCCGTGCCCCCGCGCTACCACTTAGCTAGTGGCACCGCACCGCGTGGGTTCTCTGTCCTCTCCCTTGTCCCTCTCAATCCCACACCCCACCCAATCTTTCCCACTCCGCCGCTCCTCCCAATCCCGCCACCGATGCCTCCTCCGCCCCGAAACGACGGCGACAGGGACGCCGGCGCCCTCACCCGCCTTCCACCTCCCCTAGCTCGTCTTCTCGCCGATCGATTTGGAGGAGCCTCCTTTCGCGCGCCACCGTGGTCGGGCTGCGGCGACCACCAGAGATCCGCCGCCGGCAGGAGCTCCCTCCTTCTCCACCACGAGGCACCGGAAGAGGAGGATGACTCCTCCTTCCACCCCTAGCCATGACGTCCAACCTCTAACGCCGCCTGAAACCCTAGCCCGAATCCGACAGAGGTGCAGCAGCACGGTATCCCCTCCAAAAGTATCATCTTCTTCTTCCTCTGGTTCTTCTTCTTCCCCGGATCTGATGCGTGTGTGTGTGTTCGCGTGGTTGTGTGCAGGCAGTTGAAGGAAGGGACGGATCATGGAGAAGCTGCAAGGGCCGCATCGAGAGCGCACGCACGCCACCGTCCCTCGGAGGGCGCCTTGCTGCTAGGGCTCGCCAACTACGCGGACGAGGAGGAGGATGAGCACAGGGCCCGAGGGGGCGCGCGAACGGCCGGCCCCGCGAGGAGGCAGAAGGAGGACGAGAGGAGGGCACTGGAGAGGCGGCCCAGGCAGGTCGAGCTGTGCTGAGACTGTCCCTACCTCGACACCGTCAATTGACTGGTATGAAATTCTTTGGCACTGGCATTTGACATGTTGATTCAGTTGCAATTGCCTGCTATTTGATGAGGATAAGCCTGGTCTGAGCCTTCTGGTTCTGTGCACAACTCTAGAATCATCTGAGATCTGTCAAACATGCTCACGGTAGTTTAAGTATTAGCCGCTGGTATGGTGTGACTATATACTCAGCTCAAGAACATGTAGAAATGTAGTGCTGGAGCTTGGCACTTAGGCATTTAATTTTTTATAGTACCTTCCCAGTGAATTCCAGCAGCGGCGCCTCTTCATTTTAAGCAGTGATGTAGCCCGTATTGGTTAACTAGTGCTTTGTGTGTGCTAGTACCTCACAATGTCATCCTTGTATATGCACAAAAGAAATTATTCACCCCGCTAATGTATTGATATTTGAAAGGGAACATGGCAATGTGTTTCTAGGGGAGCTTCGCTACCGGTGCGTCTTTGTGCGAGTGTGCAACATACCCTCCTACTTCCGCGGTTGTTCTGTCGGCCAGACATCCTGACAGTTTCTTTCCCGTCACTTGATCTTGTGTTTGATGCATTCTTTGATGCAGAGGCTGCCGGTTTCAACCTCCTTAAGAAAAAAAACAGAATCTTTTGTTGTTTCTGTTTGATGCAGAGGCCGCTTGAGAAGAGGCAGTTTGGGGTGTTTAGGGATTGTATGTGTGGGGGCATTAAAGGCGTTCCTCTGCTCGCTAACTGCAGGAAGCGGGTGAAGCTTCAACTGATTGACAGATTAACGACTTGGCTCTCCGAGCAACAAAATCAGTTCAACGGCGCTCTTGGTTCCTCTTTCTTGCTTATTGGTCAGATTCTGAATCTAGATTCTGCTATTTTAGTTCATATTCCATTGATTTGGTACACTACATCAACATTGATGCATCAACTCTGCTCCATAAATATGGATACAGAGTGTTTGCTGGCAGTTTTCTTCGATAGTTTTGTGTTGCCATTGCTCCCCTTCACAAGATTTTGAATTTAATGACAATACTTATCCATCAAATTAAATATTTCTTCAAGTGTTGCAATCTCTATACAAACATAAATAATGTCTGCCTGAGATTTGGATGTCTCTGATCTTAAATTATTTGGATTCCAGTAGTACGTTATTGATGTACCGATTCTCCTACTGGAGTTAGCATATATTGTTGTATAACTTTAACTGTTTAAAAGCACATTAATTATGCTAATGAAGAAATTAGGGTAGAGGAATTCAGTATTTATTAAAGTTTGACAAAACTGCATGTCGGTTTCTTCTTTTTGTTGGTCTGAAATTGCTGCTCTTGTTGGATTGTTTTCCCATTTTGATCCCACTGAGGAAGAAAGTAATTCCACTGATTCCAGGATTTGTGAGTTCCTAGTAGTGTTCTATTTATAGACCTTGTGGACTTTCACTGTTTCTTAGTTGGTTGTCTTGCTGATCCCTTTGAAACTTTCTATTTTTGGATCATTGGACCTCTAACAGCAAAGCATTTTCCTAAGGATCATGTCTAGTAAGCTCCCAACAAAACTAATAGGGAACACATGGACCTGGGGAGGCGGCGACGACAACGACATCGACACGGGGTTGCGGCGGCGGCGACATCGACATCGACAAAGGGCTGTGGCGGCAAAGACGACGACGTCATCGCCGCGGTGCTGTGGCGGCGGCGACACACGGTGCTGCGGCGGCGGCGACGACGACGACATCAACACGGGCTTGTGGAGGCGCCGACGCCGACGACCTATACGTGTGGCGTATATTGTATATATATATGTATTGATTATCTATATCAGATATATGCATAACATGTTACGTATTGTGAAATGCATGTATGTGAGTACTATGAAATGTATGTCTAAACTCAAATAAGTAGATTTTTATTTTTTTTTAAATCCTAATTTGTTACTAGTAGCGTGGGTGTATCATAGATGTGCTACTACTATTTTGTTAGTAGTAGTGTGGGTTTGAAATAGTACTAGCGCGGGGAACCAGCCCTACTACTATGTCTATTTATTAGTAGCGTGGGGTAAAATACACGCTATTGCTAATTAGCTGTAGACCATAGCAGTAGCATGGGAACCTGCGCTACTGCTAATCAAAAACCAATGCTACTAGTAGGGTTTTTCCTAGTAGTGATGATTTTTCAGTTTACGGAACTTCTTTTTGATGGTTGCTTAAGCAACCTTGATCGAGTTTTGCAGAGATGCGAGCAAACTAATCTTGTCTTGAATTGGGAGAAGTGCCACTTTTTGGTTAATGAAGGTATTGTCTTGGGACATAAAATTTCTGAACGAGTTATAGAGGTTGATAAAGCTAAAGTTGATGCAATTGAGAAAATGTCATGTCCTAAAGATATCAAAGGTATTCGTAGTTTCCTCGGTCATGCTGATTTCTATAGGAGATTTATTAAAGACTTCTCTAAAATTTCTAGGCCTCTTACAAATCTTTTACAAAAGGATGTTCCATTTGTTTTTGATGATGATTGTGTAGAAGCCTTTGAAACACTTAAGAAAACCTTAATTTCTGCACCTGTTGTTCAACCACCTGATTGGAACTTGCCTTTTGAAATTATGTGTGATGCTAGTGATTATGTTGTTGGTGCTGTTTTAGGAGAAAGAGTTGATAAGAATCTAAATGTTATTCATTATGCTAGGAAAACTATAGATAGTGCCCAAAGCAATTATGCTACTACTGAAAAGGAATTCTTAGCAGTTGTGTTTGCTTGTCATAAATTCAGATCTTACATTGTTGATTCTAAAGTGATTGTCCACACTGATCATGCTGCTATTAAATATCTTATGAAAAAGAAAGATGCTAAACCTAGACTCATTAGGTGTGTTCTCTTGCTACAAGAATTTGACAACTCAACCCACAAGTATTGGAGATCGCAACAGTTTTCGAGGGTAGAGTATTCAACCCAAATTTATTGATTCGACACAAGGGGAGCCAAAGAATATTCTCAAGTATTAGCAGTTGAGTTGTCAATTCAACCACACCTGGATAACTTAATATCTGCAGCAAAGTATTTAGTAGCAAAGTAGTATGGAAGTAACGGTAACAGTGGCAAAAGTAACAGTGATAGTTTTGTAGTGATTGTAACAGTGGCAATGACAAAGTAACTAAGCAAAGATCAATATGCGAAAAGCTCGAAGGCATTGGATCGGTGATGGATAATTATGTCGGATGCGGTTCATCCTGTAACAGTCATAACATAGGGTGACACAGAACTAGCTCCAATTCATCAATGTAATGTAGGCATGTATTCCGAATATAGTCATACGTGCTTATGGAAAAGAACGTGCATGACATCTTCTGTCCTACCCTCCCGTGGCAGCGGGGTCCTATTGGAAACTAAGGGATATTAAGGCCTCCTTTTAATAGAGTACCGGACCAAAGCATTAACACATAGTGAATACATGAACTCCTCAAACTACGGTCATCACCGGGAGTGGTCCCGATTATTGTCACTTCGGTGTTGCCGGATCATAACACATAGTAGGTGACTATTAACTTGCAAGATAGGATCAAGAACTCACATATATTCATGAAAACATAATAGGTTCAGATCTGAAATCATGGCAGTCGGGCCCTAGTGACAAGCATTAAGCATAGCAAAGTCATAGCAACATCAATCTCAGAACATAGTGGATACTAGGGATCAAACCCTAACAAAACTAACTCGATTACATGGTAAATATCATCCAACCCATCACCGTCCAGCAAGCCTACGATGGAATTACTCACGCACGGCGGTCATGAAATTGGTGATGGAGGATGGTTGCTGATGACGACGGCGACGGATTCCCCTCTCTGGAGCCCCGAACGGACTCCAGATCAGCCCTCCCGAGAGAGTTTAGGGCTTGGCGGCGGCTCCGTATCGTAAAACGCGATGAATCCTTCTCTCTGATTTTTTTCTCCCCGAACATGAATATATGGAGTTGGAGTTGAGGTCGGTGGAGCTCCAAGGGGCCCACGAGGCAGGGGGCGCGCCTAGGGGGCAGGCGCGCCTCCCACCCTCGTGGACAGGGTGTGGGCCCCCTGTTCTTGATTCTTTCGCCAGTATTTTTTATAAATTCCAAAAATAATCTCCGTGGAGTTTCAGGTCATTCCGAGAACTTTTGTTTCTGCACAAAGATAACACCATGGCAATTCTGCTGAAAACAGCATCAGTTCGGGTTAGTTCCATTCAAATCATGCAAGTTAGAGTCCAAAACAAGGGCAAAAGTGTTTGGAAAAGTAGATACGACGGAGACGTATCAACTCCCCCAAGCTTAAACCTTTGCTTGTCCTCAAGCAATTCAGTTGACAAACTGAAAGTGATAAAGAAAAACTTTTACAAACTCTGTTTGCTCTTGTTGTTGTAAATATGTAAAGCCATCATTCAAGTTTTCAGCAAATATTATGAACTAACCATATTCAGAATAACACTTAGGTCTCATGTTTACTCATATCAATGGCATAATCAACTAGCGAGCAATAATAATAAATCTCAGATGACAACACTTTCTCAAAACAATCATGATATGATATAACAAGATGGTATCTCACTAGCCCTTTCTGAGACCGCAAAACATAAATGCAGAGCACCTTTAAAGATCAAGGATTGACTAGACATTGTAATTCATGGTAAAAGAGATCCAGTCATGGTCATACCCAATATAAATTAATAGTAATGGATGCAAATGACAGCGGTGCTCTCCAACTGGTGCTTTTTAATAAGAGGGTGATGACTCAACATGAAAGTAAATAGATAGGCCCTTCGCAGAGGGAAGCAGGGATTTGTAGAGGTGCCAGAGCTCGATTTTTGAAATAGAGATAAATAATATTTTGAGTGGTATACTTTCATTGTCAACATAACAACTGAGAGATGGCGATATCTTCCATGCTACACACATTATAGGCGGTTCCCAAGCAGAATGGTAAAGTTTATACTCCCCCTCCACCAACAAGCATCAATCCATGGCTTGCTCGAAACAACGAGTGCCTCCAACTAGCAACAGCCCTGGGGGAGTTTTGTTTGCAATTATTTCGATTTAATTTGCTTAAAGCATGGGACTGGGCATCCCGGTGACCAGCCATTTTCTCGTGCGTGAGGAGCGGAGTCCAGTCCTCTTGAGAATAATCCGCCTAACATGGAGGATACAGATAGCCCTAGTTGATACATGAGCTATTCGAGTATACAAAACAAAATTTCATTTGAAGGTTTAGAGTTTGGCACATACAAATTTACTTGGAACGGCAGGTAAATACCACATATAGGAAGGTATGATGGACTCATATGGCATAACTTTGGGGTTTAAGGGATTGGATGCACAAGCAGTATTCCCGCTTAGTACAAGTGAAGGCTAGCAAAAGACTGGGAAGCGACCAGCTAGAGAGCGACAACAGTCATGAACATGCACTAAAATTAATAAACATTGAGTGCAAGCATGAGTAGGATATAATCCACCATGAACATAAATATCGTGGAGGCTATGTTGATTTTGTTTCAACTACATGCATGAACATGTGCCAAGTCAAGCCACTCGAATCATTCAAAGGAGGATACCACCCTACTATACCACATCACAACCATTTTAACAGCATGTTGGCACGCAAGGTAAACCATTATAAACTCCTAGCTAATTAAGCATGGCATAAGCAACTATAATCCCTAATTGCCATTGCAAACATGTTTATTCATAATAGGCTGAATCAGGAACGATGAACTAATCATATTTACAAAAACAAAAGAGGTCAAGTTCATACCAGCTTCTCTCATCTCAATCAGTCCATCATATATCGTCATAATTGCCTTTCACTTGCAAGACCGAACGATGTGAATAATAATAATAGTGCACATGCATTGGACTAAGCTGGAATCAGCAAGCATTCAATAAACAGGAGAAGACAAGGCAAGGCAATATGGGCTCTTTGTTAAATCAACAATAATGCATATAAGAGCCGCTTCAACAATTTCATCATAGTCTTCTCCTATCGACCCCCAAAGAAAAGAAAAGAAATAAAACTATTTACACGGGAAAGCTCCCAACAAGCAAAAGAAGAACGAGAAATCTTTTTGGGTTTTCTTTTAATTACTACTACTACAAGCATGGAAAGTAAACTAGCTAAAAAGCTACAACTAATTTTTTTTCTTAAAGTTTTTCAAACACGCAAGAAGAAAGCATAAAAAGGAAAAATAAACTAGCATGGATAGTACAATGAAAAAGTATGAGCACCGACAACTGGAATGAGTGTGTGAACATGAATGTAATGTCGGTGAGAAATACGAACTCCCTCAAGCTTAGGCTTTTGGCCTAAGCTGGTTTATGCCCATGGGTCAAAGTTGTAGCTGAGGTCGTACTGAGGTGCATCCTCAGAGTGCCACTGGTTGGCAATTTCCTGTGGATCCCACTGATAAACAGACTGACAGTGTGGGTCGAGTGATGGCTCCGGTTCAGGTTCTGGAGCTGGTATCTGGTTCCGGTAGGCATGAATGGCCTCCGGTGGAACAAGGTACTTGTTGTTCGCATTGGTCGTGGAGGAAGTCGGTGAGGCCTCCGCGGTGCGAGGGAGATTATATTTGGGCCTCTTGTCTTCTTCACTTTGCTTATCCTTCGAGCTTCGGCTCGAAGAGCCCCTCAAAAATCTCTTCATCATTTTCTGAAATTTTTTGAAATTTTTAGGAACTTCAAATAAAAGTGAACCAAACTCAACAAAATTGATAGCAACTACTCCCACAAGTGCCTAGAGACTATATCATGCATTAGAACTACTTGGGACCAAATAAATTTGACATGCAAGCTCAAGAACAGCGTCACCTAAGCGGCAAAAATATGCAATGAATAAAGCACTAGAACAAAAACTAATTGGACCATTGGAGGAGTCACATACCAAAGAACAATCCCCCAAAGCAGGTTTGTGAGTGGAGCTTTGAACAAGGAGATCGAAAATCATAGCAAAATGAGCTAGAACTCGTGCTTGAGTTGGTTGGTGATTTTTTTGGGAGGAAGGAGTGTGTGGGTGCAGGAATAAGTGGAGGGGGGCCACCAGGGGCCCACGAGGTAGAGGGGCGCGCCCAGGACCCTCGTGGCCAGGTGCTTGCTCCCCCTGATGTGTTCTCAGTGCCAGATATTCTCAAATATTCTAGAAAAGATCATATTTCATTTTCGGGGCATTTGGAGAACTTTAATTTTCGGGGTATTTTTTATTGCACGGATAATTCAGAAAACAGACAGAAATACTATTTTTACTTTATTTCAACTAAATAATAGAAAGTAAAAGGAGGGTACAGAGAGTTGTGCTTTCTAACTTCATCCATCTCATGCTCATCAAAAGGAATCCACTAAGAAGGTTGATCGGGTCTTGTTAACAAACTCATTCCGAATTGCATGAAACCGGAGAATTTTTGAATAGCACTAGGTTACCTCAATGGGGATATGCACGTCCCCAACAAGAAGAATATCATATTTCTTCTTGACAGTAGGAAGAGGAAATTCAAAGCCTCCAATAGTAATAGTTGGAATTTTTCCAATAGAATTTATACTGTGGACTTGAGGTTGTTTCCTCGGAAAGTGTATCGTATGCTCATTACCATTAACATGAAAAGTGACATTGCCTTTTGTTGCAATCAATAACAGCCCCTGCAGTATTCAAAAAGGGTCTACCAAAGATAATCGACATACTGTCGTCCTCGGGAATATCAAGAATAACAAAGTCTGTTAAGATAGTAACGTTTGCAACCACAACAGGCATATCCTCACAAATACCGACAGGTATAGCAGTTGATTTATCAGCCATTTGCAAAGATATTTCAGTAGGTGTCAACTTATTCAATTCAAGTCTACGATATAAAGAGAGAGGCATAACACTAACACCGGCTCCAAGATCACATAAAGCAGTTTTAACATAGTTTCTTTTAATGGAGCATGGTATAGTTGGTACTCCTGGATCTCCTAGTTTCTTAGGTATTCCACCTTTAAAAGTATAATAGCAAGCATGGTGGAAATTTCAGCTTCCGGTATCTTTCTTTTATTTGTAACAATATATTTCATATACTTAGCATAAGGATTCATTTTAAGCATATCAGTCAAACGCATACGCAAAAAGATAGGTCTAATCATTTCAGCAAAGCGCTCAAAATTCTCATCATCCTTTTTCTTGGATGGTTTAGGAGGAAAAGGCATGGGTTTCTGAACCCATGGTTCTCTTTCTTTACCGTGCTTCCTAGCAACAAAGTCTCTCTTATCATAACGTTGATTCTTTGATTGTGGGTTATCAACATCAACAACAGGTTCAACTTCTACATCATTATCATTGCTAGGTTGAGTATCAACATGAACATCATCATTAACATTATCACTAGGTTCATGTTCATTACCAGATTGTGTTTCAGCATCAGAAATAGAAATATCATTGAGGTTCCCAGGTGTGTCAATAACAGGTTCACTAGGTTCTTGTTCTTTTTCTTAGAAGGACTAGGTGCATTAACATTAATTCTTTGAGAATATTGCTCAATTCTCTTAGGGTGGCCATCAGGATACAAAGGTTCCTGAGTCATTTTACCCGTTCTAGTCGCAGCACTAACAGCATAATCATTGTTCTTACTGAAGGAAATATGTCGTAGAGGCAATAATAAAGTATTATATATTTCCTTATATCATGATAAATGTTTATTATTCATGCTAGAATTGTATTAACCGGAAACATAATACATGTGTGAATACATAGACAAACAGAGTGTCACTAGTATGCCTCTACTTGACTAGCTCGTTAATCAAAGATGGTTATGTTTCCTAGCCATAGACATGAGTTGTCATTTGATTAACGAGATCACCTCATTAGGAGAATGACTTGATTGACTTGACCCATTCCGTTAGCTTAGCACCCGATCGTTTAGTATGTTGCTATTGCTTTCTTCATGACTTATACATGTTCCTCTGACTATGAGATTATGCAACTCCCGTTTACCGGAGGAACACTTTGTGTGCTACCAAACGTCACAACGTAAATGGGTGATTATAAAGGTGCTCCACAGGTGTCTCCAAAGGTACTTGTTGGGTTGGCGTATTTCGAGATTAGGATTTGTCACTCCGATTATCGGAGAGGTATCTCTGGGCCCACTCGGTAATGCACATCACTATAAGCCTTGCAAGCATTGTGACTAATGAGTTAGTTGCGGGATGATGCATTACGGAACGAGTAAAGAGACTTGCCGGTAACGAGATTGAACTAGGTATCGAGATACCGACGATCGAATCTCGGGCAAGTAACATACCGATGAAAAAGGGAACAACGTATGTTGTTATGCGGTCTGACCGATAAAGATCTTCGTAGAATATGTGGGAGCCAATATGGACATCCAGGTCCCGCTATTGGTTATTGACCGGAGAGGTGTCTCGGTCATGTCTACATAGTTCTCGAACCCGTAGGGTCCGCACGCTTAACGTTACGATGACAGTTTTATTGAGTTTTGATGTACCGAAGGAGTTCGGAGTCTCGGATGAGATCGGGGACATGACGAGGAGTCTCGAAATGGCCGAGACGTAAAGATCGATATATTGGACGACTATATTCGGACTTCGGAAAGGTTCCTAGTGATTCAGGTATTTTTCGGAGTACCGGAGAGTTACGGGAATTTGTATTGGGCCTTAATGGGCCATACGGGAAAGGAGGGAAAGACCCCAAAGGGTGGCCGCACCCCTCCCCATGGGCTAGTCCGAATTGGACTAGGGAGGGGGGGCACCCCCTTCCTTCTTTCTCCTTCCCCCTTGCCTTCTCCTACTCCCACAAGGAAAGGAGGAGTCCTACTCCCGGTGGGAGTAGGACTCCCCCCCTTGGGCGCGCCACCTCCCCTTGGCCGGCCCTCTTCCCCTTGCTCCTTTATATACGGGGGCAGGGGGGCACCCCATAGACACAACGATTGATCCTTGAGATCTCTTAGCCGTGTGCGGTGCCCCCCTCCACCAAATTACACCTGAATAATATTGTTGCGGAGCTTAGGCGAAGCCCTGCGTCGGTAGAACATCATCATCGTCACCACGCCGTCGTGCTGACGAAACTCTCCCTCAACACTTGGCTGGATCGGAGTTCGAGGGACGTCATCGAGCTGAACGTGTGTAGAACTCGGAGGTGCCGTGCGTTCGGTACTTGATCGGTCGGATCGTGAAGACGTACGACTACATCAACCGCGTTGTGATAACGCTTCCGCTGTCGGTCTACGAGGGTACGTGGACAACACTCTCCCCTCTCGTTGCTATGCATCACCATGATCTTGCGTGTGCGTAGATTTTTTTTTTGAAATTAGTACGTTCCCCAACAGTGGCATCCGAGTCTGGTTTTATGCGTTGATGCTATGCACGAGTAGAACACAAGTGAGTTGTGGGCGATAAAAGTCATACTGCTTACCAGCATGTCATACTTTGGTTCAGCGGTATTGTGAGATGAAGCGGCCCGGACCGACATTGCGCGTACGCTTACGCGAGACTGGTTTCACCGTTCGGAGCACTCGTTGCTTAAAGGTGACTGGCGGGTGTCTGTCTCTCTCACTTTAGTTGAACTGAGTGTGGCTACACCCAGTCCTTGCGAAGGTTAAAACAGCACCAACTTGACAAACTATCATTGTGGTTTTGATGCGTAGGTAACGGTTCTTGCTAAGCCCGTAGCAGCCACGTAAAACATGCAACAACAAAGTAGAGGACGTCTAACTTGTTTTTGCAGGGCATGTTGTGATGTGATATGGTCAAGACATGATGTGATATAATTTGTTGTATGAGATGATCATGTTTTGTAACCGAGTTATCGGCAACTGGCAGGAGCCATATGGTTGTCGCTTTATTGTATGAAATGCAATTGCCATGTAATAGTTTTACTTTATCACTAAGCGGTAGCAATAGTCGTAAAAGCAATTAGTTGGCAAGACGACAACGATACTACGATGGAGATCAAGGTGTCGCGCCGGTGACGATGGTGATCATGACGGTGCTTCGGAGATGGAGATCACAAGCACGGTGCTTCGGAGATGGAGATCACAAGCACAAGATGATGATGGCCATATCATATCACTTATATTGATTGCATGTGATGTTAATCCTTTATGCATCTTATCTTGCTTTGATTGACGGTAGCATTATAAGATGATCTCTCACTAAAATTTCAAGATAAAAGTGTTCTCCCTGAGTATGCACCGTTGCGAAAGTTCTTCGTGCTGAGACACCACGTGATGATCGGGTGTGATAGGTTCTACGTTCAAATACAACGGGTGCAAAACAGTAGCACACGCGGAATACTCAGGTTAAACTTGACGAGCCTAGCATATGCAGATATGGCCTCGGAACACGGAGACCGAAAGGTCGAGCGTGAATCATATAGTAGATATGATCAACATAGTGATGTTCACCATTGAAACTACTCCATCTCACGTGATGATCGGACATGGTTTAGTTGATTTGGATCACGTAATCACTTAGATGATTAGAGGGATATCTATCTAAGTGGGAGTTCTTAAGTAATATGATTAATTGAACTTAAATTTATCATGAACTTAGTCCTGATAGTATTTTGCAAATTATGTTGTAGATCAATAGCTCGCGTTGTTGCTTCCCTGTGTTTATTTTTGATATGTTCCTAGAGAAAAATTATGTTGAAAGATGTTAGTTGCAAAGATGCGGATTGGATCCGTGATCAGAGGATTATCCTCATTGCTGCACAGAAAAATTATGTCCTTGATGCACCGCTAGGTGACAGACCTATTGCAGGAGCAGATGCAGACGTTATGAACGTTTGGCTAGCTCAATATGATGACTACTTGATAGTTTAGTGCACCATGCTTAACGGCTTAGAATCGGGACTTCAAAGACATTTTGAACGTCATGGACCATATGAGATGTTCCAGGAGTTGAAGTTAATATTTCAAGCAAATACCCGAGTTGAGAGATATGAAGTCTCCAACAAGTTCTATAGCTAAAAGATGGAGGAGAATCGCTCAACTAGTGAGCATGTGCTCAGATTGTCTGGGTACTACAATCGCTTGAATCAAGTGGGAGTTAATCTTCCAGATAAAATAGTGATTGACAGAATTCTCTAGTCACCATCACCAAGTTAGTAGAACTTCGTGATGAACTATAGTATGTAAGGGATGACGAAAGTAACTCCCGAGCTCTTCGCGATGCTGAAATCGACGAAGGTAGAAATCAAGAAAGAGCATCAAGTGTTGATGTTTAACAAGACCACTAGTTTCAAGAAAAGGGCAAAGGGATAGAAGGGGAACTTCAAGAAGAACGGCAAGCAAGTTGCTGCTCAAGTGAAGAAGCCTAAGTCTGGTCCTAAGCCTGAGACTAAGTGCTTCTACTGCAAAGGGACTAGTCACTGGAAGCGGAACTACCCCAACTATTTGGTGGATAAGAAGGATGGCAAAGTGAACAAAGGTATATTGGATATACATGTTATTGATGTGTACTTTACTAGTGTTTATAGCAACCCCTCGGTATTTGATACTGGTTCAGTTGCTAAGAGTAGTAACTCAAAACGGGAGTTGCAGAATAAACAGAGACTAGTAAAAGGAGAGGTGACGATGTGTGTTGGAAGTAGTTCCAAGATTGATATGATCATCATCGCACACTCCCTGTACTTTCGGGATTAGTGTTGAAACTAAATAAGTGTTATTTGGTGTTTGCGTTGAGCATGAATATGATTTAATCATGTTTATTGCAATACGGTTATTCATTTAAGTTAGAGAACAATTGTTGTTCTGTTTACATGAATAAAAACCTTCTATGGTCATACACACCAACTAAAATGGTTTGTTGGATCTCGATCGTAGTGATACACATAATCATAATATTGAAGCCAAAAGATGCAAAGTTAATAATGATAGTGCAAATTATTTGTGGCACTGCCATTTAGGTCATATTGGTGTAAAGCGCATGAAGAAACTCCATACTGATGGGATTTTGGAATCACTTGATTATGAATCACTTGATACTTGCGAACTGTGCCTCTTGGGCAAGATGACTAAAACGCCATTCTCCGGAACTATGGAGAGAGCAACAGATTTGTTGGAAATCATACATACAGATGTATGTGGCCCGATGAATATTGAGGCTCATAGCAGGTATCATTATTTTCTGACCTTCACAGATGATTTGAGCAGATATGGGTATATCTACTTAATGAAACAGAAGTCTGAAACATTTGAAAAGTTCATATAATTTCAGAGTGAAGTGGAAAATCATCGTAACAAGAAAATAAAGTTTCTACGATCTGATCGCGGAGACAAATATTTGAGTTACGAGTTTGGTCTTCAATTAAAACAATGTGAAATAGTTTCACAAATTCGTGCCACCTAGAACACCACAGCATAATGGTGTGTCCGAACGTCATAACCGTACTTTATTGGATATAGTGCAATCTATGATATCTCTTACCAATTTACCACTATCGTTTTGGGGTTATGCATTAGAGACAGCTACATTCACATTAAATAGGGCACCATCAAAATCCGTTGAGACGACGCCTTATGAACTGTGGTTTGGCAAGAACCCAAAGTTGTCGTTTCTTAAAGTTTGGGGTTGCGATGCTTATGTGAAAAAGTTTCATCCTGATAAGCTCAAACCCAAATCGGAGAAATGTGTCTTCATAGGATACCCAAAGGAGACAGTTGGGTACACCTTCTATCACAGATCCGAAGGCAAGACATTCGTTGCTAAGAATGGATCCTTTCTAGACAAGGAGTTTTCTCTCGAAAGAAGTGAGTGGGAGGAAAGTAGAACTTGATGAGGTAACTGTACCTGCTTCCTTATTGGAAAATAGTTCATCACAGAAATCTGTTCCTGTGACTCCTACACAAATTAGTGAGGAAGTTAATGATGATGATCATGTAAACTTCAGATCAAGTTACTACCAAACCTCGTAGGTAAACCAGAGTGAGATCCACACCAGAGTGGTATGGTAATCCTGTTCTGGTGGTCATGTTATTTGATCATGACGAACCTACGAACTATGAGGAAGCGATGATGAGCCCAGATTCCGCAAAATGGCTTCAGGCCATAAAATCTGATATGAGAACCATGTATAAGAACAAAGTATGGACTTTGATTGACTTGCCCAATGATCGGCGAGTCATTAAGAATAAATGGATCTTCAAGAGGAAGACGGACGCTGATAGTAGTGTCACTATCTACAAAGCTAGAATTGTCGCAAAAAGGTTTTCGACAAGTTCAAGATGTTGACTACGACGAGAGTTTCTCACTCGTATCTATGCTTAAGTCTGTCTGAATCATGTTAGAAATTGCCGCATTTTATGAAATATGGCAAATGGATAAACAAAACTGCATTCCTTAATGGATTTATTAAAGAAGAGTTGTATATGATGCAACCAGGAGGTTTTGTCAATCCTAAAAGTGCTAACAAAAATATGCAAGCTCCAGCGATCCATCTATGGACTGGTGCAAGCATCTCAGAGTTGGAATATACGCTTTGATAAGTTGATCAAAGGATATAGTTTTATACAGACTTGCGATGAAGCCTGCATTTACAAGAAAGTGAGTGGGAGCACTACAGCATTTCTGATAAGTATATGTGAATGACATATTGTTGATCGGAAATAATGTAGAATTATTCTGCAAAGCATAAAGGAGTATTTGAAAGGAGTTTTTCAAAGAAAGACCTCGGTGAAGCTGCTTACATATTGAGCATCAAGATCTATAGAGATAGATCAAGACGCTTGATAAGTTTTTTTCAATGAGTACATACCTTAACAAGATTTTGAAGTAGTTCAAAATAGAACAGTCAAAGAAAGAGTTCTTGCCTGTGTTACAAGGTGTGAAATTGAGTAAGACTCAAAGCCCGACCATGGCAGAAGATAGAAAGAGAATGAAAGTCATTCCCTATGCCTTGGCCATAGGTTCTATAAAGTATGCCATGATGTGTACCAGATCTATTGTATACCCTACACTGATTTTGGCAAGGGAGTACAATAGTGATCTAGGAGTAGATCACTGGACAACGGTCAAAATTATCCTTAGTGGAATAAGGATATGTTTCTCGATTATGGAAGTGACAAAAGGTTCGTCGTAAAGGGTTACGTCGATGCAAGTTTTGACACTAAATCTAGATGACTCTAAGTCTCGGTCTAGATACATATTGAAAGTGGGAGCAATTAGCTAGAGTAGCTCCGTGCAAAGCATTGTAGACATAGAAATTTGCAAAATACTTACGGATCTGAATGTGACAGACCCGTTGACTAAAATTATCTCACAATCAAAACATGATCACACCTTAGTACTCTTTGGGTGTTAATCACATAGCGATGTGAACTAGATTATTGACTCTAGTAAACCCTTTGAGTGTTAGTCACATAGAGATGTGAACTATGGGTGTTAATCACATGGTGATGTGAATTGTTGATGTTAAATCACATGGCGATGTGAACTAGATTATTGACTCTAGTGCAAGTGGGAGACTGAAGGAAATATGCCCTAGAGGCAATAATAAAGTATTATATATTTCCTTATATCATGATAAATGTTTATTATTCATGCTAGAATTGTATTAACCGGAAACATAATACATGTGTGAATACATAGACAAACAGAGTGTCACTAGTATGCCTCTACTTGACTAGCTCGTTAATCAAAGATGGTTATGTTTCCTAGCCATAGACATGAGTTGTCATTTGATTAACGAGATCACCTCATTAGGAGAATGACGTGATTGACTTGACCCATTCCGTTAGCTTAGCACCCGATCGTTTAGTATGTTGCTATTGCTTTCTTCATGACTTATACATGTTCCTCTGACTATGAAATTATGCAACTCCCGTTTACCGGAGGAACACTTTGTGTGCTACCAAACGTCACAACGTAAATGGGTGATTATAAAGGTGCTCTACAGGTGTCTCCAAAGGTACTTGTTGGGTTGGCGTATTTCGAGATTAGGATTTGTCACTCCGATTGTCGGAGAGGTATCTCTGGGCCCACTCGGTAATGCACATCACTATAAGCCTTGCAAGCATTGTGACTAATGAGTTAGTTGCGGGATGATGTATTACGGAACGAGTAAAGAGACTTGCCGGTAACGAGATTGAACTAGGTATCGAGATACCGACGATCGAATCTCGGGCAAGTAACATACCGATGAAAAAGGGAACAACGTATGTTGTTATGCGGTCTGACCGATAAAGATCTTCGTAGAATATGTGGGAGCCAATATGGGCATCCAGGTCCCGCTATTGGTTATTGACCGGAGAGGTGTCTCGGTCATGTCTACATAGTTCTCGAACCCGTAGGGTCCGCACGCTTAACGTTACGATGAAAGTTTTATTGAGTTTTGATGTACCGAAGGAGTTTGGAGTCCCGGATGAGATCGGGGACATGACGAGGAGTCTCGAAATGGCCGAGACGTAAAGATCGATATATTGGACGACTCTATTCGGACTTCGGAAAGGTTCCGAGTGATTCGGGTATTTTTCGAAGTACCGGAGAGTTACGGGAATTTGTATTGGGCCTTAATGGGCCATACGGGAAAGGAGGGAAAGACCCCAAAGGGTGGCCGCACCCCTCCCCATGGGCTAGTCCGAATTGGACTAGGGAGGGGGGCGCCCCCTTCCTTCTTTCTCCTTCCCCCTTCCCTTCTCCTACTCCCACAAGGAAAGGAGGAGCCCTACTCCCGGTGGGAGTAGGACTCCCCCCCCTTGGGCGCGCCACCTCCCCTTGGTCGGCCCTCTTCCCCTTGCTCCTTTATATACGGGGGCAGGGGGCACCCCATAGACACAACGATTGATCCTTGAGATCTCTTAGCCGTGTGCGGTGCCCCCCTCCACCAAATTACACCTCGATAATATCGTTGCGGAGCTTAGGCGAAGCCCTGCGTCGGTAGAACATCATCATCGTCACCACGCCGTCGTGCTGACGAAACTCTCCCTCAACACTCGGCTGGATCGGAGTTCGAGGGACGTCATCGAGCTGAACGTGTGTAGAACTCGGAGGTGCCGTGCGTTCGGTACTTGATCGGTCGGATCGTGAAGACGTACGACTACATCAACCGCGTTGTGATAACGCTTCCGCTGTCGGTCTACGAGGGTACGTGGACAACACTCTCCCCTCTCGTTGCTATGCATCACCATGATCTTGCGTGTGCGTAGAATTTTTTTTTTGAAATTACTACGTTCCCCAACACTTACTATTTAGTTCATTGAGCAAATCATTCTGAGCTTTAAGTACTTGTTCTACTTGAGTGGTAACCATAGAAGCATGTTTACTAATGAGTTTAAGTTCACCTTTAACTCTAGACATATAATCACTCAAGTGTTCAATCATATAAGCATTGTGTTTCAATTCTCTACCAAAGTAAGCATTGAAGTTTTCTTGCTTAACCATAAAATTATCAAACTCATCTAAGCATCGGCTAGCAAACTTAGTAGGCGGGATTTCAGCTTTATCATATCTATAGAGAGAATTTACCTTTACTACCTGTGTCGGGTTATCAAGACCATGTGTTTCTTCAACAGGCGGTAAATTAAGACCATGTATTTCTTCAATAGGAGGTAAGTTCTTATAATCTTTAGCTTTAATACCCTTTTCTTTCATAGATTTCTTTGCCTCTTGCATATCTTTGGGACTGAGAAATAGAACACCCCTTTTCTTCGGAGTTGGGTTAGGAGTTGGTTCAGGAAGTGTCCAATTGTTTTCATTTGTCAACATATTATTCAATAGAATCTCAGCTTGATCAACTGTTCTTTCCCTGAAAACACAACCAGCACAACTATCCAGGTGGTCTCTGGAAGCATCGGTTAGTCCATTATAAAAGATATCAAGTATTTCATTTTTCTTGAGAGGATGATCAGGCAAAGAATTAAGTAGTTGGAGAAGCCTCCCCCAAGCTTGTGGGAGACTCTCTTCTTCAATTTGCACAAAATTATATATTTCCCTTAAAGCAGCTTGTTTCTTATGAGCAGGGAAATATTTAGCAGAGAAGTAATAAATCATATCCTGGGGACTACGCACACAACCAGGATCAAGAGAATTAAACCATGTCTTAGCATCACCCTTTAATGAGAACGGAAATAATTTAAGAATATAGTAGTAGCGAGTTTTCTCATCATTAGTGAATAGGGTGGCTATATCATTTAATTTAGTAAGATGTGCCACAACAGTTTCAGATTCATAGCCATAGAAAGGATCAGATTCAACCAAAGTAATTATCTCAGGATGGACAGAGAATTCATAATCCTTATCAGTAACAAAGATAGGTGAAGTAGCATAAGCAGGGTCATATTTCATTCTAGCATTCAAAGACTTTTCTTTAAGCTTAGCTAATAATTTCTTAAGATCAGATCTATCGTTGCAAGCAAGAAAATCTCTAGCAGTTTCTTCATCCATAACATAACCCTTAGGCACAACAGGCAATTCATATTTAGGGGGAGAATCTTCATCATCACTTTCATCAATATTATCAGTCTCAATAATTTCATTCTCTCTAGCCCTAGCAAGTTGTTCATCAAGAAATTCACCAAGTGGTACAGTATTATCAAGCATAGAAGTAGTTTCATCATAAGTATCATGCATAGCAGAAGTGGCATCATCAATAACATGCGACATATCAGAATTAATAGCAGAAGCAGGTTTAGGTGTCGCATGTTTACTCAAAACAGAAGGTGAATCAAGTGCAGAGCTAGATGGCAGTTCCTTACCTCCCCTCGTAGTTGAGGGATAAATCTTGGTTTTATCGTCTTTCAAGTTCCTCATAGTGACCAGCAGATATAAATCCCAAGTGACTCAAAGAATAGAGCTATGCTCCCCGGCAACGGCGCCGGAAAATAGTCTTGATAACCCACAAGTATAGAGGATCGCAACAGTTTTCGAGGGTAGAGTATTCAACCCAAATTTATTGATTCGACACAAGGGGAGCCAAAGAATATTCTCAAGTATTAGCAGTTGAGTTGTCAATTCAACCACACCTGGATAACTTAATATCTGCAGCAAAGTATTTAGTAGCAAAGTAGTATGGAAGTAACGGTAACAGTGGCAAAAGTAACAGTGATAGTTTTGTAGTGATTGTAATAGTGGCAACAGCAAAGTAACTAAGCAAAGATCAATATGTGAAAAGCTCGTAGGCATTGGATCGGTGATGGATAATTATGTCGGATGAGGTTCATCATGTAACAGTCATAACATAGGGTGACACAGAACTAGCTCCAATTCATCAATGTAATGTAGGCATGTATTCTGAATATAGTCATACGTGCTTATGGAAAAGAACTTGCATGACATCTTTTGTCCTACCCTCCCGTGGCAGCGGGGTCCTATTGGAAACTAAGGGATATTAAGGCCTCCTTTTAATAGAGTACCGGACCAAAGCATTAACACATAGTGAATACATGAACTCCTCAAACTACGGTCATCACCGGGAGTGGTCCCGATTATTGTCACTTCGGGGTTGCCGGATCATAACACATAGTAGGTGACTATTAACTTGCAAGATAGGATCAATAACTCACATATATTCATGAAAACATAATAGGTTCAGATCTGAAATCATGGCACTCGGGCCCTAGTGACAAGCATTAAGCATAGCAAAGTCATAGCAACATCAATCTCAGAACATAGTGGATACTAGGGATCAAACCCTAACAAAACTAACTCGATTACATGGTAAATCTCATCCAACCCATCACCGTCCAGCAAGCCTACGATGGAATTACTCACGCACGGCGGTGAGCATCATGAAATTGGTGATGGAGGATGGTTGATGATGACGACGGCGACGGATTCCCCTCTCCGGAGCCCCGAACAGACTCCAGATTAGCCATCCCGAGAGAGTTTAGGGCTTGGCGGCGTCTCCGTATCGTAAAACGCGATGAATCCTTCTCTCTGATTTTTTTCTCCCCAAACATGAATATATGGAGTTGGAGTTGAGGTCGGTGGAGCTCCAGGGGGCCCACGAGGCAGGGGCGCACCCAGGGGGCAGGCGCGCCTCCCACCCTCGTGGACAGGGTGTGGGCCTCTGGTCTTGATTCTTTTGCTAGTATTTTTTATAAATTCCAAAAATAATCTCCGTGGAGTTTAAGGTCATTCCAAGAACTTTTGTTTCTGCACAAAGATAAGACCATGGCAATTCTGCTGAAAACAGCGTCAGTCCGGGTTGGTTCCATTCAAATCATGCAAGTTAGAGTCCAAAACAAGGGCAAAAGTGTTTGGAAAAGTAGATACGACGGAGACGTATCACTTGCATATCACCGATAGAAAAGGAGCTGAGAATCTCGTAGCTAATAACTTGTCTACGTTAGAAAATATTCTTGATGACCCACAACCTATTAATGATAGTTTTCCTGATGAACAACTAGCTGCAATAAATGTTTCTCATAATACTCCTTGGTATTCTGACTATGCTAATTACATGGTTGCTAAATATATACCACTTAGTTTCACTTACCAACAAAAGAAAAAATTCTTCTAATATTTAAGACATTACTTTTGGGATGACCCACATCTTTATAAAAGAAGGAGTAGATGGTATTATTAGACGTTGTGTACCTGAGCATGAACAAGGACAGATTCTACGAAAATGTCACTCCGAAGTTTACGAAGGGCATCATGCGGGAGACAGAACTGCTCACAAGGTATTGCAATCTGGTTTTATTGGCCTACTCTCTTCAAAAATGTCCGTAAGTTTGTTTTATTTGTGATGAATGTCAAAGAATTGGTAATATTGGTAAGCGTCAGGAAATGCCTATGAATTATTCTCTTGTTGTTGAACCATTTGATGTCTGGGGTTTCGATTACATGGGACATTTTCCTTCCTCTAATGGGTATACACATATTTTGGTTGCTGTCGATTATGTTACTAAGTGGGTAGAAGCTATTCCACCTAGTAGTGTTGATCACAACACCTCTATTAAAATGCTTAAGGAAGTTATTTTCCCAAGGTTTGGAGTCCCTAGATATTTAATGACTGATGGTGGTTCACATTTTATTCATGGCGCTTTCGTAAAATGCTTGCTAAGTATGATGTTAACCATAGAAATGCATCCCCATATCATCCTCAGTCTAGTGGTCAAGTTGAACTTAGCAATAGAGAAGTAAAATTAATTTTACAAAAAACTTTCAATAGGTCCCGAAAGAATTGGTCTAAGAAATTAGACGATGCACTTTGGGCTTACCGAACAACATATAAAAATCCCATGGGTATGTCTCCTTACAAAATGGTTTATGGAAAAGCTTGTCATTTGCCTCTTGAGTATGATTTCAAACTTGCTAGTGAAAAGAGGTTATTTGATATTAGCTCACTAGATGAATGGAGAACCCAAGCTTATGAAAATGCTAAGTTATTTAAAGAAAAAGTCAGAAGATGGCATGATAAAAGAATCCAAAACCATGAGTTCAAAGTTGGAGAATATGTTCTTTTGTACAACTCTCGTTTCAGATTCTTTGTAGGAAAACTTCTCTCCAAATGGGAAGGACCTTATCTTATCGAGGAGGTTTATCGATCTGGAGCTATCAAAATAAATAAGGCCGAAGGCACTAACCTGAAGGTTGTCAACGGGCAAAGAATAAAACATTATATCTCAGGTACGCCCATTAATGTTGAAAGCAATATTATCCAAACTATGACACTGGAAGAACACATAAAATAAACCTTCTAGAACACTCTAGGATCGTGAAAAAGGAGGAGGTATGTGATACGGTAAGTAAACGGACTCCGAAAAATCCACAAAAATATTTTTTGCCAGTTTTGGAATATATTAAAAATTAGGAAAATAAGAAACAACCATGAAGGCAACCCTGGTGGGCACAAGACACCAGGGCGCGCCTCGGGTACCTTCCGGACTCCCTTTTTCTCTCGTTTGCTTGTTTCCCAAGATAAAAAAATCTTTATATACCCCCCGAACCTATTGACCACCGTATCGTGGAGAAATCTTCTGTTTTATTTTCTTGCTGTTTTCTGTCAGATCTATCAAGGCCAGCATCATGTTTTCTCCCCCTCCAACAAGGTAGAAGAGAATGCTTGGTTGATGAAGATTGAATTGAAGAGAGAAGAGCCCGAAGAATCTCTCAAGAAGGACAAGAGCAAGGAAGCTGTTGGAGATCAAGCTCCAACAGTAGAACACGCCTTGCCCATGGAGGAAGAAGAAGATATCCTTCAACCATACTATGAATACCTCACTCCCACTGAGATTGAAGCCTTTAGGATCATTGAAATGGTTCGTGTTCAAAACAAATATCTACTCGTGAAAATATTTTATTGCAAGAGCACATCATCACCCTGCGGAGTGTCATCCGATGACTAGAGTATCTTTTGAGCCTGAAAGAGAAGGATAAACCTACTACTTCATCACCACCTTCTTCATCACCAAAGGAGACTTGAGTATCGGGTATGGGCACTCCCCTTGGCTTATGCCAAGCTTGGGGGAGGGACCCGGTATCATATCACCTCCATTATCTTTTGCCTTTACTTATCTTAGTTCGGTCCTTAGTTATCTTTCGATTTAGTTGAATAAAAGTTTAGTTCGATCCTTTCTTTTCAAGTGCTTGCTTAGTGATCTATCCCTGTAATCATGTGCGAGATATATAATAAAGTTTAGTTTTCTTTACTTCCATGTTCAATAAAAAGAATGGAAATAAATGAAAAAGATCATATGCTAATCTTATGGTAAGTAATGACATCACATAAGGAAGAGTATAAGTAGAAAATTTTATTGGTGATTTACAAACATAGCATTGGTCAATGATGCAATTCATGAAAGAATTAATAAGGGAAGAGAAGATTCACATGCAATACACTATCTTGGACATCTTTTATGATTGTGAGCCCCTACCAAAATATTATATGCCAAAATTGTTGACGTTGGACAAAGAAGACAACGTAATGATTTATGTTCGTTCATATTCACATAGAAGTTATATTGTCATAGATCCTTTAACATGTGGTGCTTGCTCCCATCTTTGCTAGCCAAAAATTTCGCACTAGTAGAGATACTACTTGTGCATCCAAAACCCTTAAACCAAATCTTGTTTTGAGAGTCCACTATGCCTACCTATGGATTGAGTAAGATCCTTCAAGAAAGTTGTCATCGGTGCAATAAGGTAATAAAAAATTGCTTATAAATGTGTTAGATCATTTAGTGTAAGAGAAAATTGAGCGTTGTACAAACTTGTGATGACAAAATAATAAAAGCGACAGACTACATAATAAAGGTTGCTATAATAAGGGGCAATATAACGGGAAATACCCAATGGTTCCTGGGTACATATGTACCCTATATGGAGATTTTTATTTAACAATTGAACAAAAGGTCAAAATAGTTAAGACACTATTTTTAGAATAAACTTGACTTACTTGCGCACTAGTATATAAATTTTCACAAAAAAGAAAACTACGTTGACTTCACAGCGAAAAAGACAAAATTTATTTGCTATTATAGGTCACTATTCACGCTATTTTGACTGAAAATTTGTCCTTTTTGAAAAGAAGTCAAAGAGAATTTATTTTTTTTGAAACTTTTCTCACTAGTACAATGGAAGGTCAAGTTTTTTTCAAAAACATTTTCAAATTTTTTTGACTTTTTGTAGAATTACTAAAAAAAATTCATATAGGTTACTTACGTACCCAGGAACCAAACGTTCCCATCCGCAATATAACGTGACGTTCTTTTGCACTAAGAGATTAAGCATACATCCAAAAAGTGCATGTCAACCTCTGCTTCCCTCGGTGAAGGGCCTATCTTTTACTTTTACTTTTTTTTTGTTTCTTTACTAGTTTTCACAGTTTTTCAATTCTTTTTGCATTTTTTTCTTTGGTTTATTTTTTTGTATTCTTTTTTTTCTTTTTTTCATTATGTTTTAGTTTTTCTTTCTTTCTTTTGGTTTTCATTCTACATTTTTTGCATACGTCAAGATTGATTTTTAATACACGTTTATCATTTTTCAAATATAATTTTAACTTTTTTAATACATTGTCAATATTTTTTCTAGACACTATTTTCAAATGCTTGATTAAAAAATTTCTGAATGCGCGGTTAGAATTTTTTCTATACATTTTAAACATTTTCAAATGTTTGATTAATATTTTTTCAATACATTGTCAATATTTTTTCTATACTTATTTAACTTTTTTTCAAATGTTTGATTAATAATTTTTCAGATGCAATATTAACATTTTTAATACATAGTCAACATTTATTCTATATACGGTTAACATTTTTCAAATACTTGAATAAATTTTTTTAAATACATGTTCAACATTTTTTCAAATGCTTGATTAACATTTTTAAAAGGCAAGATTAACATATTTTTCATACATGGTCAACGTTTTTTCTATACATATTTAATTTTTTTCAAATGCTTGATTGATATATATTTTCAAATGCAATATTAACATTTTTTTTGTACGTGGTCAACATTTTTTCTATATACATTTAACAATTTTCTAATGCTTGATTAAAAAATTTCAATCACTTGTTCAACATTTTTTTCAAATGTTTGATTAAGATTTTTTAAGTACATATCAAATTGTTTCCTACACATTCATTTTTTGTATGCATTTTTCATATACGTGATAAACATTTTTCTCTATACACATATAACATTTTTCAAATTTTTCACGTAGAGTGATTTTTGTAATATATTTATTTAGAATATTCAAAAGTATAAGCAAATGTAAAAAAAGAAAGCAAAAAACATGAAAAAAATATTAAAAAACGAGGTTGTTGTCCCCGCACGCCTTGGCTGGCCCAACTCGTGCCACCCTTCAGCTAGGGTTGCCTCTATCTTGCGTGAAGCGAGGCATAGGGGCGCCAAGCCAAAAGGGCATTGACGGCGAGAAGGAGTTATGCATGGACCGTGGAGCAACATGTGCATGAAACTTAGCTCGATTGGCGGTTGCGTAGAGTGCTACCTTGACGAGTATGAGCAGGAGCATCATCGCTAGTGAGGTGTGGAGGTAGAGGTGCCGCCTAATGACGATGCATTCACGCAACAACGCCTTGTTGCGGTAGGCATGGTCGCGCGAGAGCCGGTGGGGTAGCAGATGCTTGTTGTCGGTGATGAAGACAATTGGGAAGAGCAACACGACATGCTTGGCTTTGGCCATGACGACTCACACTCATTCAAGAAGGCAGTCAGGAGAAGCTCAAACTACATACTCCCTCCATTCCTTTATATAAGGCCACTATCAAAAATACATTTTGCATCTATGCAAGGTCACTATCAAAAATACATTTTGCATTTATGCAAGGCCACTAACAGTAATCGAGGCAAAAATTAATGATGTTTCCTCATACTAGCAACTTGTTTAATACTTGCATGCATGTAGTCATAATGATACTATGATACTTCCTTCTCATTCCTTCCTTGCATGCATGCGGGTGTATTAATAAAAGAAAAGTTGGCTTGCAGACCAGTTATTAAATTTTACCTTGGTACCTGTAATTTTAGTTTGTGACCTTGTATAAGGAAATGGAGGGAGTAATTCATAGAAGCTGAAGGCCCTGTTTGGATTCGGTGTAAATTTATACACTTGGATTTAATCCACAGGTGTATATTACTGGCCGCGGCGTTATTTCCATCTAGAATGAAAATGATGGCTGGAGGTTTTGTATTGTTTGCGGCCTCGCGGGGGTATTTAGGAGCAAATCGACAATCCAAGCGGGCCCGAAAGCTCAAAAGTGCTAGTACCACTTCTGAGAGAAGCCCAAAGCTCAAAGGTGCTACCAGTCCTGGGGTCGTGACCTCCTGAGCAGTATACCTGGCCAGAGGAGACCCGTCTACCGCGGGTGGGGCAAGTCATGAACATGTGATGGACGGATATATAGGGCGCTTTAGGCCCAGTTCTTTTGCCAGAATCTGGGGATTCTCCCAGAATCCGACCCCTACTCAGCTTCTCGCAGAATCTTTGAGTCCCATTTGTTTTATAATTCTATCTAGTTAGGGTCTAATTAGATAGGATTGTAAAATAAATAGGGCTCAAAGATTCTGGGAGAAGCTGGGTAGGGGTCGGATTCTGGGAGAATCTTCAGATTCTGGCAAAAGAACCAGGCCTTAGTCAAGCCTGATTACTAGATCTAGCTTAATTAGTCGATGTTTATGGTGCATTGGTGCTACGTCACGCCTCGGTTCTGCTCATGGTGCCCTTAGGGGACTTTGCTTCCAGTTTTTGCTAGAGGCAAGGGTCTTGTTTCTTCATCCGCACCACCATGAGCTGTTATTTGTTTGCGTTTCGGGTTGATGCGTCCTTGTTCAATGTTAAACATTCATTCATTCTATCTACTCTCTCCGATTCATAATAAGTGTCACCGTTTTGAATTAAGAGGGGGTATATGTAGACCACACCCCTGTGCAAGCACACGTGTTGCACATCCCGGGGTCCGCCGTGGATGGTACGAGCTCGTCTGATGCTCCAGACACCTCTACCTCATCAGGTGCGACGCAACTTCCTTGACCGAATCCATGATTTCATTTGCAGAACTCCTCGGTGCGAAAGAATGGAAGTAAGGCCTGGATGCTCAAGCGCAGCTTCCAAGTTCAGACTAGCTAGGACAGGATGTTGATGAGCTCGGTTGCAATTGCCTAGTTGTCTCTGCCACTTCTTTCCTACTGTACTTACCTCCTGATCACCACCGCGCCGAAGGTGCACAATACATGAAAAATTCACTGTTTCTTTCTGGAACACTAGACTTTAGATATATACACTGCCATTTTTATTGCATATCATCTCCGCAGTACATGTTAGACAACCATGTGTGTGTCCATCTGAAACTGATGGGAGTTACGCCTGTACAAACAAAGGATATGCCGCAGGTCACATGAATCGTGTTTCCTTCATGTGCTTCCTCTTGTGGTTATACACATGACTGCTATTTTCTGATGTTCATGGTCTGAATATCTGATATGTGCAGTTTTAGCCATTTGCAATGTAAGAAGGGTAGTGCGAAAGTAGGAATTACAATTACCGACCCTGCTTTCTTATTATCTGGTCGCTCTACAGAACTATGTATTATATGTTTTTTCGGCAATGGTTTTAACAGGTGCTTTAGTCAATGAAGACGACACAAGTATGTTTTAACAGGTGCTTTAGTCAATGAAGACGACACAAGTATACAACATGCTTGAGTAACAGATGGGGTCGAATCCAGAACCACACCTCGGAGCATCTATGGACAATCTATTGAGGCATCTAAGATGTCGACAAAACACTCTTAATCAGAGAATATCTGGTTGAACCACATAAACTCGGTGCGCAATTCCAAAAAGGAAGTGCACCATATGCCCTTGTTTTCATGACATAAATCAAGCTGAATCCACAACAGGGACCTTTTAGATGCAATGCAGGCCGCCATCCTGAAAATGCGACCAAGACACAATCGTTGAACTGATGCATCACTCAGAGAACTTTTAGCAGTCTCTGAGGAGGAGGAGGAGGAGATGAGATGGGCAAGAATTGCCTTGACCTTCTATAACACAATGAACCTGGACAGTTTCAGAATCCACCACCATATAACTCATTGTGATCCACCATCACCGCCATTGGCATACCCACTGTAGTGGCAGAACCATCATAATGAATTGCTTCCTTGGATAAAGGTAAATTTCATTATGCTCGCTCAATGTAATCCCGAACCATCGTCACATCATACCAGCCAAGCATAAGACCAATAAACACCAGATTTATCTGCTTGCAATTGGAGCAAAATAGAACGGTAGCCCAAAACCTGCAGCCAGAAGAAACTGGAGCCGAAATCAATCATTTCCCCATAATATTAATATGGTGCACAATTGACAACTAGATTCTTTGTCTTGCTGATATACATGGGGAAGAATGAAAAATGATGGCACACAATTACAAAAGTCACATAATCATAAGAATACGGATACTGGGATAATGATCTACAGTAAATGATGATGCCAAAGAAATGATACCTTAAGATTGTGCTCGGAATAGATCAGTACAAACCAGACATTTGAAACAAATCTCGGGCCATTTTTAATTGGTAAATTCTGAGAACTCAATGCATCACAGAGAAGCATCACTCTTGCTTTGTGAAGTAACACACTGAAGCTTAACCTCCAATAATCTCAGACAGTTCGGGCATTCTTGGCAAAATGGACAAGTGGAATCATGATATGACCATTGAAACTGTGATTCAAGCATAATCATCTTCTATTAAATTCATCCATGGGCCAACTTCATTAACAAGCCCCTGAGAATGTAAATAACAGACCAACTTCCTGACAGGTTGAAGGCTAGCAGAAGTGGAAAGAGAAGCCATGAGTTCATTCATTATATTCTGGAAAGCAGAGCTGCAGTAACGCCTAAGCCACTTTATGTGCTCAGAAGCCATTTCTATTTCCTCAACATCTGTTAGGCACTTCAACAGAATGACATGTGAATTCGAGCTCTCAATATTGGATGGAAGACTTGACATAACACCCAATGCTGCTTTGAAGCCACCTGAAAATTCCAAGGGCGACATTTACAAGGAGATAACAGAATAACTAAAACAGCAAGTGTACTAATAACGAGGACATGAATACCTTGTTTACAGAGTGCAATGATAAACACAGTTAACACTGAACTAGCTAGTTTAGGATCCTGCGCTACAGATTTGTTGAAGATTTCCTCAGCCTGTTCATATTTGTTTTCTTGGCACAACATAGTAATGACTGATGTGTATGTTGTACTATCTGGTGCTACTCCTTTCTGGATCATGTGATCAAACAGCTGTTGGACTTGTTCACTTTCACCAATTTCTGCAAATTTTGTTATAAGTATATTATAGGTCTGCAGATTTGGACTACACCCACTGGTGAACATCTCATCCCACAGCTTCTTAGCAGGCCTAAGGAGATCATTTCTACATAGTGCTACCATGAGAGAATTATATGATGAAATGCCAGGATCTAGCTTCTTCCTTTTTATCTCCTTTATCACATCATATGCCTCTCTGACCTTCCCTGCCTTGCCCAAGAATGACACCACCAAATGATACTCCCTCTCACTCGTGCAATAGCCCTTATCCAAAAGCACTCTAAACATTTCCCACATCTCATCGCCCTTGTCATTCTTGCAAAGGCTCTCGCAAAGTTGCACGAGCATCTGTGTACTTGGCAATCTCTCCTTCCCTATCATGAACTTGCAGAACATAATTGCAGCATCAGCATCAACCTCAGACACCGAACAAACCAAGAGATTCAACACATCATCATCAATCGGGAAATCGCCTAATACAATCGCCTTGGCCATCTCCTTCGCGTCAGAAATCTGCCTGCCAGACACCAGCGCAAGCAAAACCTCTCTGTAGTCCTCCTTCCTTGGTGCAACACCGAGCTTCCTCTTCTGCTTCAAGATCCTACCTTCCTCCTCCGCCCTTTCAGCTAACCTGAACCCCTCGGACACAATCCTGTATGCTACAAAATCCGGCTTCCATCCACGCAACCTCATATCCTCCAGAGCCCGCCAAGCATCCTCTATCCTCCGCTCCCGACACAGACCGTCGACAACCATCGCCGCAACAACAGACTTGTTGATCAAGCCCTCCCGATGGTGCACCGCGTCCACCAGCCGCAGGACCTCGTCCAGCCCGTCCCTCCTGCCCACACTCTTCGCAAACACCCCGAAGCCGACGGTGTCCAGCTCGGCGTCGCCGGCCAGCATTCTGCCGAACACCTTGCGCGCGGCATCGAGTGACCCGGACGACGCGAGCGCAGCGAGCAGGAAGTTGGCGAGCGGAGCGGGCGGCGCGGCGGAGTCCGGGAGGAGGCTGAAGTGCGCGAGCGCGTCGGGGAGGCGGCCGTGGCGGAGGAGCGCGGAGGCCGCGAGCGCGCGGGTGGCCGGGAGGAGCGGCAGCCGCGCGGCGCGGGCGCGGGCGAGCGCGGCGAGGAGGGACGGGAGCGTGGCCGGGTGGCCCGCGCGGGAGGGCGCCGCGAGCGACGCCAGGTGCGCGTGGAAGGCCTCCGGGGTCGAGGCTGGGGCGGAGGGCGGCGGGTAGGCCCGGCCGGAGACGGCGCGCGCGGCGGCGAGGCGGTGGAGGAGGAGCTGGCGCGGGGCGGGCCACGGCGGGGCCATGCTGGCAGCGACGGCCGGATGGCGCGAGCCACATTAATCGATTGAAGGCGTAAACTAAATTACACTTTCATTACGCAAACACGTAACTTTGGGAATACGTAACCGGCGTCTCGGGGCTCGCCAGTCACTCGCTCCGCCCCGCGGCCGCAGCAAGATCTTCTTCCTCCTCCCCCTCTCGCCCGCTAAATCCTCCAAAACCGATCCATCCCTTTCCCGCGAGGCCCAAAAATTTCAAAAATCCTCTCCCCTCGCCGCAAACCCTAGCGCTCGCCCCTCCCCGCGCTGCCGCCGCGGAGCCGGAGTCTCCCGCCCGCACCCGCCGCCGGCCATGGAGGCGGTGGTCGTCGACGCGGGGTCGAAGCTGCTGAAGGCCGGCATCGCGCTGCCCGACCAGGCCCCGGGGCTGGTGAGTACCCAGATCTCCTTTGCCCGCCCGTGTATTCGCTCGAGATTTCGCGGGATGTTATGCGTGACTCCCCTATTTTCGATTTGTGTGTGGTCAGGTGATGCCCTCGAAGATGAAGACGGAGGTGGAGGAGAACGAGGTGGCCGACGGCGCGGCGGCGGTGGTGGAGGAGGTGGTGCAGCCGGTGGTGCGCGGCTTCGTCAAGGACTGGGACGCCATGGAGGACCTGCTCACCTACGTCCTCTACAGGAACATCGGCTGGGAGATGGGGGACGAGGGCCAGATCCTCTTCACCCAGCCGCTCTTCACGCCCAAGGTCAGTGCGACTGCCCTCTCAAGCTCGTTTAAATGTGGTGGTGCCTATTACACATGTTGGAATTTAATAATATTGAATCACAGAAAAGTTCTGGGTTCGATTTTACTAGGTTTCAGGTTAATTGTGTCTGAGTTAGCTTTAAAAAATATGTCTGAGTTATGTGGTCTTGGGTGTTGTTGACACACCAACTTAATCCGCATGTTGGCTTATGTGATTCCGCATCGCCACCAGCCTAAATGACATTAGCCATTCCTTTTGTGGATGAGCTCAGTTCCTCTGGATTATAGTTCCATGTGATATACTCCTTCCGTTCGGAAATAGGTGTTTTAGTTCAAATTTGAACTAAAACAGTGTCAGCGTCACTTATTTCCGAACCGAGGTAATACATTCCAAAGGAAGTAGTCCACATTTAACCACTGAGCTCTTGCGGAAGTCTATATCTTCAGACAAGGGACGATGATTGCAAACTTGAGACTGTCTGACAAAAAACAAAGCGAAAATACATTACAAACAGAGCACCTTGCTCTAACCATGAAGTCCATTTTTCAACCATGAGGGCCAGATCCTCTTCACCCAGCCGCTCTTCACGCCCAAGGTGTGTCATTGCTATTGCCCTCTTAAGCTCTTTTAAATGAGGTGGTGCCTATTAGACATGTTGGAATTTAATAATATTGAATCATGGAATAGTTCAGGGTTCGAGTTTACTAGGTTTCAGGTTAATTGTGTCTGAGTTAGCTTAAAAAAATATGTCTGAGATATGTGGTCTTGGGTGTTGACACACCAACTTAATCCGCATGTTGGCTTATGTGATTCCGCATTTCTACCAGCCTAAAATGACATTAGCTATTCCTTCTGTGGATGGACTCACTTCCTCTGGATTATAGGTCCATGTGATATACATTCCAAAGAAAACAGTCCACATTTAACCACTGAGCTCTTGGAAAGTCCACTT
The DNA here is from genome assembly GCF_002575655.3 of Aegilops tauschii subsp. strangulata. Taxonomy (NCBI): domain Eukaryota; kingdom Viridiplantae; phylum Streptophyta; class Magnoliopsida; order Poales; family Poaceae; genus Aegilops; species Aegilops tauschii. The sequence continues at coordinate 502,134,612 of NC_053039.3, forward strand.
CTTCAATAAAATCATCTGCTACATCCTCAAGTGGTTTCACATGTGTTTTGTGACCACGTGGATGCCCCATCATCAAACAGTTTAGTTCATGTTGACTTGATGGAAAGGTCATCCTATGCCATAATTCTCCTTATGCTATATCTCTACTGATTTATTTGATTACGTGTCAAGTTCTTTTGTTATTTGGTAGTGCGTTTGTGTAGTGGTTTACACACATTACACAATTGGGCATGGTTAGTTTTCTCTTATCTGAGTGGAGATGATGGACTCCCAAAAAGTTTACTGTGAGCCACATATCCATTTTGTGCTTTTTAGTTCAAAATCTTTGTGCTATTTTGGTTAACTTTCGGATCTTACTACATAATTCTAGCTTTGGGTTTTGATCTGCATTTTATATTCTTCTGTATGTTATGTTTGTGGCTAACCTTGCCATAAAAAGTTTGTCAAAATGGCCACTGCAAGTTCAGTAAAGTTACCCATGGAACTGAGTCTTTAATAAGTGGGCCAAGAAACTAAGAAAAGGGTAGTAAGTCACATTCTGATTTGCGGCAATGAAGCAAACTCATACCTAAACAACTGTTTCGTGACTAGAGTTAGGCATGGCATGGTTAGGTATCAAACAGGACACCCCCCTGGGCTAGAGTTTGTAACAGGTTATCTGCATTGGAAATTACCAACATATGGTGCCCATTAGTCTTCCTGGTACAGTGCTTTCCATATATTGATATCATTGGAATTGAATGAAGTTCTAACAGTGGCAGATATTGCATGATGTAGCACTCAAACTGTAGTCTGAAGGCTAGCACGCACCATTCCCCGCTATGAGATAAGGCCAAAAGAAGAAAAGACTCAGGCCATAATAATACCTACCCCTTTTTCCTCGATCGTTAAGGTCGTGGATTTGTTTCGATTTTGGTCTTACGGTCTTCATGCATTTTTAAGGGCCAGCTTTTGGTTGTTGTGCTGTGCTATATAATCCACTTATTTGTGCAAGTCCTTACCAGTTCTACTTCTGCTATGAAAAGGGAATGCTCTCAAATGGTTAGTTTAGTAAAAAGTAGAAAACGTATATGCTTTTTCAAAAGCATTTGCAATGCCACTTAAATAAGTTTTCATTATTCTGAATCTATAATACAATCTCTCTCTTGCTTGTTTGCTAAGCCTTTTCCATTTGACATTATCCATATTTTAGTGCAGCTAATGCGTTTTACCAATCGTGTTGGTCTTGCATTTGGTTCTGATTCTCCAATTCTGTCATGTTCTCTGCAGGCTCTCCGGGAGCAATTAGTGCAACTTATGTTCGAAAAATTCAACGTATCAGGATTTTATGATTCTGAACAGGCTGTATTGTCCCTTTATGCTGTTGGTCGCATTTCGGGTTGTACGGTTGACATTGGACATGGGAAAATAGGTAATATCACCAAATCCAGCTGTATCTTGAACTTGAATTGCGACACTGTTGATTCCATATGTGGGCCTTTGTGTTATGTCTGTATGATATGGTATTTGTTCTGAAGCTATTGACTTTATGCTTCCTTGGTTTGGCGATTTTATGTTTAATACTTCTTTCAGTATCTTTTATTTACTCACTCTAGAATAACCTTGGTGAAAACTAGCACATATCGAAGGCTTGCAGGGAAAATATGCATTCCCTTTTGAGCTCAAACTTTGTGCAACACAATTTTCACCCAGTGATTGATGATCTTTAAGCACATTGCAAGAACATCATACAGGGATGACAGAAATTCTTCTAAATGGTATTGCAATGATGCTTATGTTAACCCTCTCCAGTCAGTAATATAGTATACACACCATCATTTGTATTTCAAATGTTTCTGTCTTCTCTTGTCTTCTGGTATGTGTAATTTGTACATACTGTGTCACATTTCCTTCATCCGAAGATCATTTCTCTCTGCAGCTTTATTTTTTTTAAGTAATCCTTGTTTACTCGAGTGGTTTATTCATCTTCTTCTGTACTTTTAACCCAAATAGGGTTCCTCCCTCTTGGTCACAAGGTGTGGAGGAAATGCAACATTTTTTGTGTGTGCTTTGTCATCAGTAATATATTTTTTGTATTAACTCTATAATCCAGTATATCTGTACAGTTAACACAAGAAATCAGTAGATATTGTTCATGGGCTTGTGAAGGAATACTAGGAGTCTGAATCCGCAAACAAATTCTATTATAGTTTATTTGTTCAGTAGTTCAGATGTAAGTCGTAATTGTGCTTCGCAACTGCTTTATATTTGTATTAGTTCACAATTTGCATTGTGGTGGCTTTTCTTCCCCAGGAGTTTTTTTATTACTATTTTTGGATATGTTAATAAGTTGGGGTACTTGGCTACCCCTTTGTCAAAATCAGAACATAAATATTTGAGTTGGGCTAGTATAGATTCTTTCAGTTAACTAGATTCTGCAGCACGATACTGTAAAACCAAGCGTAACTAGATTCTGCAGCACGATGCAGCAATACCAAGCGAGCCACTGTACAGATATATTAAGACCAGTCCTCAAAGATAAATAATGTTGTTTAGCATTGGTTGTCCACTGTGTGCTTACTAAATTACATGGGATAAATTTTGATAAGTGCCCTTCTTTTGTATTGGCTGTCCAGATATTGCTCCGGTTTGTGAAGGTGCTGTTCAGCACGTAGCATCGAAGAGATTTGAGATTGGAGGAACTGACTTGACAAACCTATTTGCACAAGAACTAAAGAAGTCCAACCCATCAGTAAACATTGATATTTCTGACGTTGAGAGGCTGAAAGAGCAGTATGCATGCTGCACAGAAGATCAGTCAGCCTTTGAAGCTATAGCAAGTACATGCCAGCCAGAAACTCACACTCTTCCAGATGGACAGGTTCGTTATTAATTATGTTGCACTGCTTTGGTGTAAATGCTGTGCCAAACATCCACCTGTTCATTTACATGTATAGAGAGCACTTAGTGTGCAATTTTTCTCATTATAAAATGCATGATAATTATGTGAATTATCATCCTTAGGTTGATCAGATGCTTTGATGTTTATTTATCACCCTGAATGTATGGAATAGCTGTTCACAAAACACTTTTTCCTCCAGGTTATAACAATTGAAAAAGAGCGCTATATCGTTGGCGAAGCTTTGTTTCAACCAAGCATCTTGGGCTTAGAAGATTATGGTATTGTCCACCAGCTAATTACTAGTGTTTCAAACGTCGCATCGGAGTACCAAAAGCAACTGCTTGAGAACACTATGTTATGTGGTGGCACTGTATCTATGACTGGTTAGTTATTGCTCTCTTCTGCAAGATGCCTTTTCCTTGGTTAGAACTCTTGGTTTTGTCAATCTTATATTCTACATGGAAAATGCATGCCAACTACTCCCTCCGTTCCTAAATATAAGTCTTTTTAGAGAATTCAATAAGGACTGCATACGGATGTATATAGACATATTTTAGAGTGTAGATTCACTCATTTTGCTCCGTATGTAGTCCGTATTGAAATCTCTACAAAGACTTACATTTAGGAACGGAGGGACTATTAATACTAGTAGCCTGCTAGGCTTTACTGTTTATGGATGATAATGTATGCTTCCCTGCGGCACACGGCATCATTAAAAAAAAGAGTAAAAGACTACATTCTGCATGACACAGTTATGAAAAGTGGATGCTGTATGAATTGATTGTCTGAATGCTAGTGGCGTATGACCTATGCAGCAACGGTCTAGTTTGTTTCTATGCATGTCCCAGAACTGAGGAAACGGGGCCAGTTTGGAAGTTCTCTCATTTGAGTACCCGTGGTGTTGGGACCTGGGGATTTCATTTCGTTGGAAAGAAATCAGAATCTTATGTAGGACTCAGGAATATCTTGGACTCCTGTTAGTACCCCTGTGGACACCCAGAGAACACAATACTGAATGTGCGGCAGAGCATTTAGGAAAAGCTGTTTGCTTGTAATGCTGGTTATAGCCAGTGTTTTAAGGTGTCCTGCCTTGGATGCTTAGGCGGCAAGGCGCCTAGTCAGTGCCTTAGAATTTTGCCCGCGTTAGGTGCTTAGTCGTCCCTTAGGCATCAAGGCGGTGGGTGCTCACCTTAGGATGGCTTATCGACATCTATAAGCAGATATTGTATTTCGGGCAGTTCAGACAATCATTACATGCAGGCTGCTTCAAGCACTTGCAATTTATTTCCATTGCTTCCTTGCTTATGCTCATATTGATTTTCCCATTTTGCACATCCTAACCCATCTTTCAAGCACTTGTAATTACCTGATAACTGACCGCTTTTTTGCTCACTTTTCTCAAAGGTTTCGAAGACAGGTTTCAGAGGGAAGCAAATCTGTCTGCTTCAGCAATCCGCCCAACTCTTGTGAAGGTACCCCCCTCCTCTCCTCTCCCTAAACTGTGGCGCACTTGCTAACCCGACCTGCATTCCTCCGTCCAGGCCCCGGAGTACATGCCGGAGGACCTGGCGCGGCACTCGGCGTGGCTGGGCGGCGCGATCCTGGCCAAGGTGGTCTTCCCCCAGAACCAGCACGTCACCAAGGGAGACTACGACGAGACGGGCCCGTCCATCGTCCACAAGAAGTGCTTCTGACCGACTGAGAACCAGCCCTTTACTCGAGTCACAGGATGGATGCTCGTGCGTCACACCGTACGCGTACGTGTTGGCAACTGATAAATGATGTGTGTAGGGGCCAGCGGCACTGGTACTGGACTGGTGTGGTGCCCTTCCTCCTCTGATGCTGGGCGCCTCTGAGAGCCATTCATGGCCTCTGGTCTGGATGTGTCATTGTTGCTAGCTTGGCTAGCTAGATGATAACTAGCTAGCTATTCAGATTGCCGTAGGATCGGATCTAAGATTGCCGTCTGTCTTTTTATTAGGAGTGCTAGCCCATTGTACCTGTGCCGTACCATTGGAAATTTGTTCGCGGGAGGTGCATCGCGTTGTTCTCTCTCTCTCTCACGCCGCGTTGTGCTGTTTTAGCCCGTTCGACGAAGCCTACGAAAATGTCACCAACGTTCTCTGTGTAGCAGTAGCACGGGTCTATCGTGCGCACGCTCTGCGCAAGCTGTGGACGCCGGCGGCAAGAAGAGCAGGGCATCTCTGGCGGTTCATGGCCTCGACGCACGTACGGTCCAGCCTCCACTCTGTCCCTGCGTCGTGCAGAAGTTGGTGGAAATTGATGTCGACGACCGATCCACAATACACTGATGCACATCCGGTCTTTGCGTCGTTGTACGACTTCTGGTAGGAATTGATGATCTACATACCGTCCGGCCCCCGGACATCCCCTGCCATCGCCAATCTCTAGTTAATGGTTCCTACAGTGCCCTGCTCGGGCAGGCCCTTCCTGCGACATCCATCCAACGGGAAGCCGCCAAGCTTCCTCCACAGTGCGTGCCGTCACCGGCCCGCTTCGTGTCAGCGCGCGATTCACTCGATTCATTCACTCGCTCATTCATTCAGTCGATTCCCGGTTCATTTCATCAACGAAAAAAGAGGAGAGGAGTCACTCATCAGTTTTACCGCCACGGCCACGAGCCAGCACAGCACCGCGCCATCGATCGCTTCATTCAATCAGCCGGAGCCCCACCTGTCCGACCATAGAAAGGAAAAAGCTAACACTGTGCTGACCTCCATAATGAGCAGCTAGCTCCTGATGCCGTGCCGTCCGCCCGTCCGACGATGAAGCTCCGACAGCGACATGACACGCCGCCATGTCTGTCCAGCAGGATCTTGGTCGAGAGGGTCGCATTGCATGCACCAACAGTGGGGTGCCCGATCTGGCGCCCAACAAAAGCTGCCCGCGGTCGTCTAAACCGAATAATTGGCTTTCAGGCTGTATAATGCGCTTGCGGATTATGGCCCCTGTGGTGTGTGTGGCCAATGGAAGTTGTCCATCTTGTCTCTGGTGGTGGTGGTGGGAGCCGTATGTTTATTAGTAGAGGGCTCTGGCTAAGCATGCCCGTCATGTGGGTTTCGCCCTGTCAAACAGACCCGTCTTAGTCACTGTCGGGCTAAGTAACAGGACGGCCCTGCCGCCAGCATACATTACGCCATGGATCTTTGCTAAGAAACGCTTGATACGACGAACACACAGCTACACAGCACCACAATGGCACGATTAGCCTCTACTCCCTCCCTCCATCCGAAAATAAATGTCGCTGTTACTCTAGATGAAACTTGAGTGGGCCCGTGGTCCGTGGAGTTTAAAGATTATTTTTCGAAACAAAGGCAAATGATTTACTTCATCTCATTAATAAAGAAGAAGGACAATGAGAGCATCTACAACAGGGCGCCCCAAACCGGCCTCAAACGCCTGGGCGGCCCGCCCGGTCACTGACCGGTCACGATTTTTCGACCCAGACGGCCCCCTCAAACGCCTGGCTGACTAGCACCCCTTATATCCAGCCTAAATATGGGGCGGATATGGGGGCGCCGGGGCGCGCCGGCCACGTCGGACTGATGACGGGGTCCCACGCGGAAACACCCGAAAACCCGGCGGTCCGAAGCTCGTCTCCTCCGTCGGACCGGTGTCAGCGCGCTCCGACGGGCCGCGTAGTGCCTTGCCCGACTATTTAAGTCGACCAGTGGCACCGAAACCCTACCATCCACATTTTCCTCCACCTGTCCGCCGCCGCCACTTTCCACTCCCCCTGTCTGCCTAGTAGCCATGCCCCCACGGCGCCAGGTGAGGAGCGAGCCATTTCAAGTTATTTACCCAAAACCACCACACTTGGGGCTAGGGTAACAACTTAGTACCACTTTTCGGCCAGGGCACACAAAACCACCAACTCTGTGCCTAATGACTAATGAAGGGCACTGATTGTCTGATAAGCACGCGAAAACAGCAAAACTGACAAGCTGGGTCCACCTGTCAGGCTGACGTGGCTTGCTTGTGTGGACAATATGCTGAGTTGGGCAAGGGTCCCACCTGTAAATGACTCAAGTGTTTATCTCTTTTCCATTTTTTTTCTTTTTCGCATAGGGATTTTCTTCCTAGGCGTTTCAACAAACAGGTAATGGGCATTTCTTCCTGCATGCCGCCGGCACATCTCGCCGCCCTTGCTGGTCATCCGAGACCTAGCCGCCGTGGCCAGCCGCTGGAGTTCCCCTCGCCGCTCCTTTCTTTTCCTTCCTCCTCCTTCTTCCATGACCTCTCTATCAAACGAGAGCCAGCTGCCATGCCGACCGCCATGGATGAACTCCACCTCACCGCGCCACCCCAGCCCTCTACCACGCCTGGATCCGGCAAGTTTCTGTCGGTAGCTCGCACGCACCGTGGTGGAGCACCATGGCTGCGCCCGTGCTTCCGTGCTCGCGACGACCACCAGAGGCCCTGGCCGCGCCTGTGCTCGCGGCGCCTGCGAGGAGGCCTTGGCCGAGCGTGCCGTCGTGGAGCACCATGGCCACGCCCGTGCTCGCACGGGCCGAGGTGTGGCGTGCCTAGGTGTGGCGGCGCCGGCGCCGCCATGCACAGCAGCACAGCAGCTCCAGCACTCGGTCACCGGCGCTCCCGTGTAGGCCGCGGACGCCACTTCCTGCGCCGTACCTGGACGCCAGAGCAAAAGAAGAAAGGCGCGGCAACTGACTAGTTGGGAAGATCCGTGGGGTCCAGCAAAGGGAGGCGAGGATCTGAAGGGGAAGAAGGCAGACGATGGGATTTGGCGACCGGAGCTATGGGGACGCGCCTCGATGGCTCCCTCGCTGGATCGGGCGGCGCCAGAGCCGAGTGCAGGAAGTCATGCTCGCCGTTGATCCTACAATTTGTACAGAGAAAAGGGCAGAGATGGGAGGAGGAAGAAGTGTGTGGGGGCTGACAGTTGGACCCGCATCCACCTCAACAATTTGTACATGTAGACATGCCACATCGGCCTGACAGGTGGGCCCTAAAGGAAATATGCCCTAGAGGCAATAATAATGTTGTTATTTATATTTCCTGATATCATGATAAATGCTTATTATTCATGCTAGAATTGTATTAACCGGAAACTTAGTACATGTGTGAATACATAGACAAACATAGTGTCACTAGTATGCCTCTACTTGACTAGCTCGTTGAATCAAAGATGGTTAAGTTTCCTAGCCATAGACATGAGTTCTCATTTGATTAACGGGATCACATCATTAGAGAATGATGTGATTGACTTGACCCATTCCGTTAGCTTAGCACTTGATCGTTTAGTATGTTGCTATTGCTTTCTTCATGACTTATACATGTTCCTATGACTATGAGATTATGCAACTCCCGAATATCGGAGGAACACTTTGTGTGCTACCAAACGTCACAACGTAACTGGGTGATTATAAAGGTGCTCTACAGGTGTCTCCGATGGTACATGTTGAGTTGGCATAGATCGAGATTAGGATTTGTCACTCCGATTGTCGAGGTATCTCTGGGCCCTTTCGGTAAAGCACATCACTATAAGCCTTGCAAGCAATGCAACTAATGAGTTAGTTGCGGGATGATGTATTACGGAACGAGTAAAGAGACTTGCCGGTAACGAGATTGAACTAGGTATTGAGATACCGACGATCGAATCTCGGGCAAGTAACATACCGATGACAAAGGGAACAACGTATGTTGTTATGCGGTTTGACCGATAAAGATCTTCGTAGAATATGTAGGAGCTGAAGGAAATATGCCCTAGAGGCAATAATAAACTTATTATTTATTTCCTTATTTCATGATAAATGTTTATTATTCATGCTAGAATTGTATTAACTGGAAACTTGATACATGTGTGAATATATAGACAAACTAAGTGTCACTAGTATGCCTCTACTTGACTAGCTCGTTGAATCAAAGATGGTTAAGTTTCCTAGTCATAGACATCAGTTGTCATTTGATTAACGGGATCACATCATTAGAGAATGATGTGATTGACCTGACCCATTCCGTTAGCTTAGCACTTGATCGTTTAGTATGTTGCTATTGCTTTCTTCATGACTTATACATGTTCCTATGACTATGAGATTATGCAACGTTTACCGGAGGAACACTTTGTGTGCTACCAAACGTCACAACGTAACTGGGTGATTATAAAGGTACTCTACAGGTGTCTCCGAAGGTACTTGTTGAGTTGGCGTATTTCGAGATTAGGATTTGTCACTCCGATTGTCGGAGAGGTATCTCTGGGCCCACTCGGTAATACACATCACTATAAGCCTTGCAAGCATTGTAACCAATGAGTTAGTTGCGGGATGATGTATTACGGAACGAGTAAAGAGACTTGTCGGTAACGAGATTGAACTAGGTATTGAGATACCGACGATCGAATCTCGGGCAAGTAACATACCGATGACAAAGGGAACAACATATGTTGTTATGTGGTTTGACCATTAAAGATCTTCGTAGAATATGTAGGACCCACTATGAGCATCAAGGTTCCGCTATTGGTTATTGACCGGAGACGTGTCTCGGTCATGTCTACATTGTTCTCGAACCCGTAGGGTCCGCACGCTTAAAGTTCGGTGACGATCGGTATTATGAGTTTATGTGTTTTGATGTACCGAAGGTAGTTCGGAGTCCCGGATGAGATTGGGGACATGACGAGGAGTCTGGAAATGGTCGAGACGTAAAGATCGATATATTGGACGACTATATTCGGACATCGGAAAGGTTCCGAGTGATTCGGGTATTTTTCGGAGTACCGGAGAGTTACGGGAATTCGCCGGGGAGTATATGGGCCTTATTGGGCTTTAGGGGAAAGAGAGAGAGGAGGCTGCGCGCCCCCCAATGACTTAGTCCGAATTGGACTAGGGGGAGGGGCGACGCCCCCTCCTTCTTTCTCTTCTCTTTTCCCTTTCCTTCTCTCCTACTCCTACTACTTGGAAGGGCTCCTAGTTCTACTAGGAAAAGGGGAATCCTACTCCCGGTGGGAGTAGGACTCCCCTAGGGCGCGCCATAGAGAGGGCCGGCCCTCCCCCTCCTCCACTCCTTTATATACGGGGGAGGGGGGCACCCCATAGACACAACAATTGATCATTGATCTCTTAGCCGTGTGCGGTGCCCCCCTCCACCATAATCCACCTCGATAATATCGTAGCGGTGCTTAGGCGAAGCCCTGCGTCGGGAGCATCATCACCACCGTCATCACGCCGTCGTGCTGACGAAACTCTCCGGCGAAGCTCTGCTGGATCGGAGCTCGCAGGACGTCATCGAGGTGAACGTGTGCTGAACTCGGAGGTGCCGTACGTTCGGTACTTGGATCGGTCGGATCGTGAAGACGTACGACTACATCAACCACGTTGTGCTAACGCTTCTGCTTTCGGCCTATGAGGGTACGTGGACACACTCTCCCCTCTCGTTGCTATGCATCACCATGATCCTGTGTGTGCGTAGGAAATTTTTGAAATTACTACGTTCCCCAACAGTGGCATCCGAGCCAGGTTTATGCATAGATGTTATATGCACGAGTAGAACACAAGTGAGTTGTGGGCGGTACAAGTCATATTGCTTACCAGCATGTCATACTTTGGTTCGGCAGTATTGTTGGATGAAGCGGCCCGGACCGACATTACGCGTACGCTTACGCGAGACTGGTTCTACCGACATGCTTTGCACATAGGTGGCTGGCGGGAGTCAGTTTTCCAACTTTAGTTGAACCGAGTGTGGATACGCCCGGTCCTTGTGAAGGTTAAAATAGCACTAACTTGACGAAATATCATTGTGGTTTTGATGCGTAGGTAAGAACGGTTCTTGCTCAGCCCGTAGCAGCCACATAAAATTTGCAACAACAAATTAGAGGACGTCTAACTTGTTTTTGCAGGGCATGTTGTGATGTGATATGGTCAAGACGTGATGAGATATAAATTGGTGTATGAGATGATCATGTTTTGTTAAAGTTATCCGCAACTGGCAGGAGCCTTATGGTTGTCTCTTTATTGCATAAGATGCAAGTGCCATGTAATTGCTTTACTTTATCGCTATGCGATAGCAATAGTTGCAAAAAGCAATAGCTGGTGAGACGACCATGTGACGACACGTTGATAAAAGATCAAGATGATGGAGATCATGGTGTCATGCCGGTAACAATGGAGATCATGATAGTACTTTGGAGATGGAGATCAAAAGCACAAGATGATGATGGCCATATCATGTCACATATTTTGATTGCATTTGATGTTTATCTTTTATACATCTTATTTTGCTTAGTTCGGCGGTAGCTTTATAAGATGATCCCTTACTAAATTTTCAAGGTATAAGTGTTCTCCCTGAGTATGCACCGTTGCGACAGTTCTTCGTGCCGAGACACCACGTGATGATCGGGTGTGATAAGCTCTACGTTCACATACAACGGGTGCAAGCCAGTTTTGCACACGCAGAATACTCGGGTTAAACTTGCCGAGCCTAGCATATGCAGATATGGCCTTGGAACACTGAGACCGAAAGGTTGAGCGTGAATCATATAGTAGATATGATCAACATAGTGATGTTCTGCATTCAAAACTACACCATCTCACGTGATGATCGGACATGGTTTAGTTGATTTGGATCACGCGATCATTTAGATGACTAGAGGGGTGTCTATCTAAGTGGGAGTTCTTAAGTAATATGATTAAATTGAACTTTAATTTATCATGAACTTAGTCCTGATAGTATTTGCATAACTATGTTGTAGATCAATAGCTCGCGATGTTGCTCCCTGTTTATTTTGATATGTTCCTAGAGAAAAAACTATGTTGAAAGATGTTAGTAGCAATGATGCGGACTTGGTCCGTGATCTGAGGATTATCCTCATTGCTTCACAGAAGAATTAAGTCCTTAATGCATCGCTAGGTGACGGACCTATTGCAGGAGCATATGCAGATGTTATGAACGTTTGGCAAAGCTCGGTATGATGACTACTTGATAGTTTAGTGCACCATACTTTATGGCTTAGACCCGGGACTTCAAAAATGTTTTGAACGCCACGGAACATATGAGATGTTCCAAGAGTTGAAATTAGTATTTCAGACTCATGCCCATGTCGTAAGGTATGAGACCTTTGACAAACACTTTGCCTACAAGATGGAGGAGAATTGCTCAGCTAGTGAGCATGTGCTCAGAATGTCTGAGTACTACAATCACTTGAATCAAGTGGGAGTTAATCTTCCAGATAAGATAGTGATTGACAGAAGTTCTCTAGTCACTATCACCAAGTTACTCGAACTTCATGATGAACTATAATATGCATGGGATAACAGAAATGATTCCCAAGCTCTTCGTGATGCTGAAATCGACGAAGGTAAATCAAGAAAAAGCATCAAGTGTTGATGGTTGACAAGACCACTAGTTTCAAGAAAAGGGCAAAGGAAAGAAGGGGAACTTCAAGATGAATGGCAAGCAAGTTGCTACTCAAGTGAAGAAGCCCAAGTCTGGACCTAAGCCTGAGACTAAGTGCTTCTACTACAAAGGGACTGGTCACTGGAAGCGGAACTGCCCCAAGTATTTAGCGGATAAGAAGGATGGCAAAGTGAACAAAGGTATATTTGATATACAGATTATTGATGTGTATTTTACTAGTGTTCGTAGCAACCCCTCGGTATTTGATACTGGTTCAGTTGCTAAGAGTAGTAACTCGAAACGGGAGTTGCAGAATGAACAGAAACCAGTTAAGGGCAAGGTGACGATGTGTGTTGGAAGTAGTTCCAAGATTGATATGATCATCATCGCACACTCCCTATACTTTCGGGATTAGTGTTGAACCTAAATAAGTGTTATTTGGTGTTTGCGTTGAGCATGAATATGATTTGATCATTTTTATTGCAATACGGTTATTCATTTAAGTTGGAGAATAATTGTTGTTCTGTTTACATGAATAAAACCTTCTATGGTCATACACCCAATGAAAATGGTTTGTTGGATCTCGATAGTAGTGATACACATATTCATAATGTTGAAGCCAAAAGATGCAAAGTTGATAATGATAGTGCAACTTATTTGTGGCACTGTCGTTTGGGTCATATTGGTGTAAAGCGCATGAAGAAACTCCATGCTGATTGGCTTTTGGAATCACTTGATTATGAATCAGTTGATGCTTGCGAACCATGCCTCATGGGTAAGATGACTAAGACTCCGTTCTCCGGAACAATGGAGCGAGCAACAGACTTGTTGGAAATAATACATACTGATGTATGCAGTCCGATGAGTGTTGAGGCTCGCGGCAGGTATCATTATTTTCTGACCTTCACAGATGATTTGAGCAGATATGGGTATATCTACTTGATGAAACATAAGTCTGAAACATTTAAAAAGTTCATATAATTTCAGAGTGAAGTGGAAAATCATCGTAACAAGAAAATAAAGTTTCTACGATCTGATCGTGGAGGAGAATATTTGAGTTACGAGTTTGGTCTTCATTTGAAACAATGCAGAATAGTTTCGCAACTCATGCCACCTGGAACACCACAGCGTAATGGTGTGTCCGAACATCATAACCGTGCTTTATTAGATATGGTGCAATCTATGATGTCTCTTACCAATTTACCACTATCGTTTTGGGGTTATGCATTAGAGACAGCTGCATTCATGTTAAATAGGGCACCATCTAAATCCGTTGAGACGACACCATATGAACTGTGGTTTGGCAAGAAACCAAAGTTGTCGTTTCTTAAAGTTTGGGGTTGCGATGCTTATGTGAAAAAGTTTCATCCTGATAAGCTCAAACCCAAATCGGAGAAATGTTTCTTCATAGGATACCCAAAGGAGACAGTTGGGTACACCTTCTATCACAGATCCGAAGGCAAGACATTCGTTGCTAAGAATGGATCCTTTCTAGAGAAGGAGTTTCTCTCGAAAGAAGTGAGTGGGAGGAAAGTAGAACTTGATGAGGTAACTGTACCTACTCCCTTATTGGAAAGTAGTTCATCACAGAAATCTGTTCCTGTGACTCCTACACCAATTAGTGAGGAAGCTAATGATGATGATCATGTAACTTCAGATCAAGTTACTACCGAACCTCGTAGGTAAACCAGAGTGACATCCGCACCAGAGTGGTACGGTAATCCTGTTCTAGAGGTCATGTTATATGACCATGGCGAACCTACGAACTATGAGGAAGCGATGATGAGCCCAGATTCCGCAAAATGGCTTGAGGCCATGAAATCTGAGATGGGATCCATGTATGAGAACAAAGTGTGGACTTTGGTTGACTTGCCCGATGATCGGCTAGCCATAGAAAATAAATGGATCTTCAAGAGTAAGACGGACGCTGATAGTAGTGTTACTATCTACAAAGCTAGACTTGTCAAAAAAGGTTTTGACAAAGTTCAAGGTGTTGACTACGATGAGATTTTCTCACTCGTAGCGATGCTTAAAGTCTGTCTGAATCATGTTAGCAAATTGCCACATTTTATGAAATCTGGCAAATGGATGTCAAAACTACAATCCTTAATGGATTTCTTAAAGAAGAGTTGTATATGATGCAACCAGAAGGTTTTGTCAATCCTAAAGGTGCTAACAAAATATGCAAGCTCCAGCGATCCATCTATGGGCTGGTGCAAGCATCTCGGAGTTGGAATATACGCTTTGATAAGTTGATCAAAGCATATGGTTTTATACAGACTTGCGGTGAAGCCTGTATTTACAAGAAAGTGAGTGGGAGCACTACAACCTTTCTGATAAGTGTATGTGAATGACATATGGTTGATCGGAAATGATGTAGAATTTTCCGGAAAGCATAAAGGAGTGTTTGAAAGGAGTTTTTCAAATGAAAGACCTCGGTGAAGCTGTTTACATATTGAGCATCAAGATCTATAGAGATAGATCTAGACGCTTGATAAGTTTTTTCCATGAGTACATACCTTGACAAGATTTTGAAGTAGTTCAAAATGGAACAGTTAAAGAAAGAGTTCTTGCCTGTGTTACAAGGTGTGAAATTGAGTAAGACTCAAAACCCGACCACAGCAGAAGATAGAAAGAGAATGAAAGTCATTCCCTATGCCTCAGCCATAGGTTCTATAAAGTATGCTATGCTGTGTACCAGACCTATTGTATACCCTGCCCTGAGTTTGGCAAGGGAGTACAATAGTGATCTAGGAGTAGATCACTGGACATTGGTCAAAATTATCCTTAGTGGAATAAGGATATATTTCTCGGTAATGGAGGTGACAAAAAGGTTCATCGTAAAGGGTTACGTCGATGCAATTTTTGGCACTGATCCGGATGACTCTAAATCTCAATCTGGATACATATTGAAAGTGGGAGCAATTAGCTAGAGTAGCTCCGTGCAGAGCATTGTTGACATAGAAATTTGCAAAATACATACGGATCTGAATTTGGCAGACCCGTTGACTAAAAGCTTCTCTCACAAGCAAAACATGATCACACCTGAGTATTCTTTGGGTGTTAATCACATAGTGATGTTAACTAGATTTTTGACTCTAGTAAACCCTTTTGGGTGTTGGTCACATGGCGATGTGAACTATGGGTGTTAATCACATGGTGACGTGAAATATTGGTGTTAAATCACATGGCGATGTGAACTAGATTATTGACTCTAGTGCAAGTGGGAGTCTGAAGGAAATATGCCC
Source organism: Aegilops tauschii subsp. strangulata (assembly GCF_002575655.3). Lineage (NCBI taxonomy): Eukaryota > Viridiplantae > Streptophyta > Magnoliopsida > Poales > Poaceae > Aegilops > Aegilops tauschii. The sequence goes on from NC_053039.3 coordinate 502,150,110, forward strand.
TAGAGGCAATAATAAAGTTATTATTTATTTCCTTATTTCATGATAAATGTTTATTATTCATGCTAGAATTGTATTAACCAGAAACTTGATACATGTGTGAACATATAGACAAACTAAGTGTCACTAGTATGCCTCTACTTGACTAGCTCGTTGAATCAAAGATGGTTAAGTTTCCTAGCCATAGACATGAGTTGTCATTTGATTAACGGGATCACATCATTAGACAATGATGTGATGGACTTGACCCATTCCGTTAGCTTAGCACTTGATCGTTTAGTACGTTGCTATTGCTTTCTTCATGACTTATACATGTTCCTATGACTATGAGATTATGCAACTCCTGTTTACCGGAGGAACACTTTGTGTGCTACCAAACGTCACAACGTAACTGGGTGATTATAAAGGTACTCTACAGGTGTCTCCGAAGGTACTTGTTGAGTTGGCGTATTTCGAGATTAGGATTTGTCACTCCGATTGTCGGAGAGGTATCTCTGGGCCCACTCGGTAATACACATCACTATAAGCCTTGCAAGCATCGTAACTAATGAGTTAGTTGCGGGATGATGTATTACAGAACAAGTAAAGAGACTTGTCAGTAACGAGATTGAACTAGGTATTGAGATACCGACGATCGAATCTCGGGCAAGTAACATACCGATGACAAAGGGAACAACGTATGTTGTTATGTGGTTTGACCGATAAAGATCTTCGTAGAATATGTAGGACCCAATATGAGCATCCAGGTTCCGCTATTGGTTATTGACCGGAGACGTGTCTCGGTCATGTCTACATTGTTCTCGAACCCGTAGGGTCCGCACGCTTAAAGTTCGGTGACGATCGGTATTATGAGTTTATGTGTTTTGATGTACCGAAGGTAGTTCGGAGTCCCGGATGAGATCGGGGACATGATGAGGAGTCTCTGAATGGTTGAGACGTAAAGATCGATATATTGGACGACTATATTCGGACATCGGAAAGGTTCCGAGTGATTTGGGTATTTTTCGGAGTACACGAGAGTTACGGGAATTCGCCGGGGAGTATATGGGCCTTATTGGGCTTTAGGGGAAAGAGAGAGGGGAGGCTGCGCGCCCCCCAAGGCTTAGTCCGAATTGGACTAGGGGGAGGGGCGACGCCCCCTCCTTCCTTCTCTTCTCTTTTCCCTTTCCTTCTCTCCTACTCCTACTACTTGGAAGGGCTCCTAGTTCTACTAGGAAAAGGGGAATCCTACTCCCGGTGGGAGTAGGACTCCCCTAGGGCGCGCCATAGAGAGGGCCGGCCCTCCCCCTCCTCCACTCCTTTATATACGGGGGAGGGGGCACCCCATAGACACAACAATTGATCATTGATCTCTTAGCCGTGTGCGGTGCCCCCCTCCACCATAATCCACCTCGATAATATCGTAGCGGTGCTTAGGCGAAGCCCTGCGTCGGTAGCATTATCATCACCGTCATCACGCCGTCGTGCTAACAAAACTCTCCGGCGAAGCTCTGCTGGATTGGAGCTCGCGGGACGTCATTGAGTTGAACGTGTGCTGAACTCGGAGGTGCCGTACGTTCGGTACTTGGATCGGTCGGATCGTGAAGACGTACGACTACATCAACCGCGTTGTGCTAACGCTTCCGCTTTCGGTCTACGAGGGTACGTGGACACACTCTCCCCTCTCGTTGCTATGCATCACCATGATCCTGTGTGTGCGTAGGAAATTTTTGAAATTACTACGTTCCCCAACAAGAGCCAATATGAGCATCCAGGTTCCGCTATTGGTTATTGACCGGAGACGAGTCTCGGTCATGTCTACATAGTTCTCGAACCCGTAGGGTCCGCGCGCTTAACGTTCAGTGACGATCAGTAATAAGAGTTTATGTGTTTTGATGTACCGAAGGTAGTTCAGAGTCCCAGATATGATCACGGACATGACGAGAGGCTCGAAATGGTCGATACATAAATATTGATATATTGGGTGGCTATATTCGGACACTGGAAGTGTTTCGAGTGATTTCGGAGAAAACCGAAGTGCCGGAGGGACCGGAACCCCCCGGGGAAGTGTTGGGCCTTAGTGGGCTTTAGGGGAGAGAGAGGGCAGCAGCCCAGGAGGTGGCGCGCCCCCTCCCATGGGGAGTCCGAATTGGACTAGGGGAGGGGGGCGCGGCCCCTCTTTCCCTCTCCCTCTCCCTCTCTTTCCTTCCCCCTTCCCCCTTCCTAGTAGGACTAGGAAAGGATGAATCCTACTCCTACTAGGAGGAGGATTCCTCCTGTCCTTGGGGCGCACCAAGGCCGGCCGGCCTCCCCCCTTGCTCCTTTATATACGGGGGCGGGAGGGCACCCATAGACACACAAGTTGATTGTTCCAAGCCGTGTGCTATGCCCCCCTCCACCATAATCCACCTCGGTCATATCGTAGCGATGCTTAGGTGAAGCCCTGCGTTGGTAGCATCATCATCAGCGTCATCATGCCGTCGTGCTGACGGAACTCTCCCTCGAAGCTCTGCTGGATCGTGAGTTTGAGGGACATCATCGAGCTGAACGTGTGCTGAACTCGGAGGTGCCGTGCGTTCGGTACTTGGATCGGTTGGATCGTGAAGACGTACGACTACATCAACCGCGTTGTTATAACGCTTCCGCTTCCGGTCTACGAGGGTACGTGGACAACACTCTCCCCTCTTGTCGGTGAGAAACGACACCTATGGAATCACAAGAATCCCTACTACGGTTACCGGGGTGCAGGGTTGTGAGAAGGGCAGGATTAGCAGTCAACACAAGGATCGTTTACCCAGGTTCGGGCCGCGAGGATGCGTAATACCCTAGTCCTGCTTTGGTGACTGTATTTCAGAGATTTCTTGAGCTCTTGAACTAGCTATGGTGGCCACGTGGTCCAAAAGAGCCGAATCCCTCTCCAGTACGCCATGGGCCTCCTTTTATAGTCGAAAGGGGCGGCCACAGTGGCACACAGGAGGTGGAAAGGCCTACAGTACTACGAGCTTATCGCCCGTATTACAGGACAAGACACATTTAATGCGCCGCTGAGGTGTCCCCTAGATTTATCGGGGACGGGAGCGAGGCCCGTCCCGTCCGTCGCCGCTCCTCCTCGCTTCGACACGCGCCCTGGCCAGCGATGTGTGCGGCGCCATGTAGGCAGGCAGGCAGCTGAGGCGGCACGGTGGTAGGGTCTTCACGAAGATCTGCATGTCGCCACGCAGGCGCTTGCCGATCTGGCCTGGAAGCAGCATGTCGCCACGCAGGTGCCAGCCCAGCTGGTTGGGCTGGCAGCTGCATGCGAACGGCGGTGGAAAACTTTGGCTGGCGCGGGCCTGGCAGTGGCCCTGCTGATGTCCTCGGCAAGGGCCTTGCCGGGGGCCCGGCAAGGGTCTTGCCGTGGCGCGCAGTCATTCCCGGCAAGGATCTTGCCGGTGGTCTTGTGGCTTTCCTCGGCAAGGATTCCGCCGAGGATCGCCGTCTTCTGGTCCTCATCTGATCTCATACGTCCGTGGTCTTAACAAAGATCTGCATGTCACCACAGAGGTGCCTCCCGAGCCCTGGTCCAACCATAGTTAGTCGGGTTGGAACCCGCAGGCTCAAGGGTGGCTCGCTCTGGTGGTGTTTGGGCGAGTTGCCCCGGCAAGGATCTTGCCGGGGCCACGGAGGCCTGCCCCGGCAAGGGCCTTGCCGGGGGACTCCACCTTGCCCCTTTACTGTCTTGCGTTTCTGGTCTTGGCGTTGTCATGGTTGTATTGGGCTTCGGCTTCTCTCCGGCTCCCCTCCTCTGCCCTGCTTAGTGTGGTTGTGGCGCGTGGCTCCGACTGCCCGCGCACAAGTAAAGGGGTACAAAGGTGTGCCCTACTTTTGTACACCGACAGGAGCCCCCGGGCCTGGGCCACACATAAGCGCGACACGTTGTTGGGCCAGGCCTAGAACGGTGCGCGGGCAGGCGGGGCGGATTTTACCGCAGTAACTCCTCGTCCTCTGCGCTTCCCACGACCCGCGTGCAACGTGGAGGGTCGTGCATGACGTGGGGGTCATGCGCGATGCGGTTTCCGCATGCATGCGTCATGCTGCAGTTAATGGGAAAGGAGGAGGCCCGTGCCTTCCCCGTAAAAAGGAATAACCGCGGGCGCACTGCTCACTTTACCCCTTCCGCGCCTTCTTTCAATCTCAGAGCCGCCGCCCCCTCCTCCTTCCTCCCTAAGCTTCGTTCTTGCTCGCCGCCGCTACGTCTCCGCCGCCTTCTGTCTCTTGCTCCCCCTAGCCGCCATGGCGCCCAAATCCACCAAGGTAAAGGGAGTGGCCAAGGACGCCGGAGCGGCGGAGCCGCCGGAGAGCGCGCTAGCGGTGCAGAGGATGCAGCTCGCCTACTTCCCTTCGACGGTTGATGTGTTCGAGCTCCGGGAGGCCTTCAAACCCCTGTGGGGGGTGAAGACGGGGGGAGAGAAGATGGGGCATCCAGCCACGCGCGTCATCCCCGCCAATTGCGCCGAGACCGCTCCAAATCGCTACCCTTTCTTCGTCGACTACTTCTCCTGCGGGCTCTGTCCCCCCTTCTCCGATTTCTTCAGTGACGTCATGCACACCTACGGCTTCCACCTTTTGGATTTTACTCCAAACGCCGTGGCGTGCATGGCTCTTTTCGCGCACCTTTGCGAGGGCTTCGCCGGGGTGCACCCCAACACGACGCTCTTCCGCCACTACTTCCCCCCTCGGATCCAACCGGGGGCGCCATCTCTGGCTGCATCACCTGGATCCCACGGTCCAAGGGGGCATACCCGGAGGGCGCCATGAAGGAGAGGTGGGAAGAATGGTGGGGCCGGTGGTGCTGGATCGAGGAGAAGGACCCGCCGGCGTTCTGTGAGGTTCGCCAGGCGCCGCCGGTCCGCAGGAGCGACTGGAGCAACGTCGACGCCAATGACGAGAAGCTCACGATCGCCACCACCAGGATCCTTCGGCTTACTGACGCCGGGCTCACCCTCGAGATGATCGGGGCGGATTTCATCCACCGCCAGATCGCTCCACCGCACAACAAGGGAAGGCCGGCCTGGCTCTTCATGAACGCCGCCGACATCATGAGGCTTCGCCCCGGCCTCGACCACAACTTCACGGTGATGGGGCATGCTCACTTCTGCCAACGGCTCTTCCAGCTCGACGTGAACCGCGACGGCGAGGTCGAGTGGACCGGCAGGCCGCGAGGGCCGCCGCGAAGGCCGGCAAGGTCGCCAAGGGGCCCTTGTTCAAGTTGCCGGCAGGAGTGGTCCTGCTGAGCAACAACTCGCACCGGACCGAGATCATTGCCATGATGCCGGATTTCAACGCGCATGGCCTTGATCCGAGCTGGGTCGAGCCGGAGGAGATTAAGGTGCAGGAGTTCTTCGATACCTTGCATGAGGGGTACGTCACCGCCGAGCCGCGGCTTGTCCAGGACACCACCCAGGCGGAGCTAGACTACATCGCCGCCAGGGCGATGGAGGCGAAGCTTGCCGAGGAGGCCGGCAGTGCCGGTGGCGTGGAGGACAGGGCCGCGAGGCCGCAGAGGAGGAGGAGCTCGCCCGGTGGGCGGAGGCCGCTGGGGAAGCCAGCAGCGCCGGCACCGAGGCTCCTCTTGTTGAGGATGCGGCCAACGAGTCGTCGGAGGAGGAGGCTGGGGCTGTTGACCCTCCGGCCACGGGGAGAGGGTGAGTTATGCGGTGGGCCACTTTTGGTGAGCCGGTACGGCCCGTCAAGGCCGCACGGTGGCCAAAGTCTCCGGAGGAGTCCGCACGTCAGACGAGGGCCGCGGCGGCGAAGAAGGTGGTGAAGGCCGCTGTGGCGAAGAAGAAAGCATCTGCCTCCTCTTCGTCCAAGCGCGCCCAGACTCCGCCCTCCTCCCCTCCTCCAGCAGACGCCGACACGGGGGTCACCTTCGACTTCGGATCAGTCAGCCCCAGAAGAAAGAGGAAGGCAACAGAGGAGGAGGTGGACGACGAGTGAGTATCCTATTCCTCTCTGTCATCTCCGTCTCCTCAATCTATGCCGCTTGTGTTGATTTGTTTCTGCCTTCGTAGGGACGCGGAGACGCTGGCCCAAAGGGTGAAGAGGGCCAAGGCCTCGACGGGCGGCCAGCCCCCGGCGGGTACTTCGAGGGCGCCATTGGTGGTGCTAAGCAGCCTGGACAGCAGCCCCCGGCACAGCCCCCAGCGTAAGTTCATCACTCCCCCCTCATCGACATGTGTCGGGGGTATGACGCTTTGGTACTGACCTCGTCGCGTGCGCAGGAGGAGAGCAGCGGCAGGAGGAGCCACTGGAGGAGGAGGAGGAGAACTCGGGCGCCGGTGGCTTCGCCTCGGCGCCAAACGTTGGCGGGGAAGGGACTTCTGCTTCCCAGCCCGGCACTGGTAAGTTGTTCGCCTTTCGTCGCTGTTCCTTTTTCTTTCTGACCCTTGGTCTTGGCCTTGCCTCACTCCCTCCTTTGGGGCCCAGATCCCTCCTCGGCGGACCCAGGGGACGTGGACGCCATCATCGAGGACGTCGCCAAGGCCGCCACAGCGGAGGCCGAGGAGGCCGCCAACGGCGCTGCTGAGGACGCTGCCAAGGACGCCGCGACAGAAGCCGAGAAGGCCGCTGCCGAGGAGTCCGCCAAGGGCGCTGCCGAAGACGCCGCCGAGGGGCCTGCCGGAGATGCCGGCAAGGCCGCCACCAAGGAGGAGGTGGTCGATGACCAGCCTTCCTCCTCTGCTGCCTCCGGCTCCGACAGGTATCTGAGGGTGACCGACGACCTCTTCGTCCACCTCCCAGGGGCGTCCAGCTCCAGGGCGTCCGTCGAGGGAGAGGTGTTTGACGAAGAGGTGCTTGCCGCCGCCGGGCTCGAGGTTGTCGACGAGCCGAGCGCTGGTGGCGATGACTCTCAGGAGGAGCGGCTTCTCCAGGCCATGGGCGCCCACTTCCGGAAGCTCCAAGCGCTCCACCGCGCCCGCCTGGATAAGTCCAAGTCCAGGATGGCAACGATGGACCAAGCGGAGGCGGACCTCAAGGTGCGCATCGCCGAGGCGCAGGCTTGGTTCCGCCAAGCTAGCGAAGAGCTGAAGACCGCCCAGGGCGAGCTGGCCAAGCGCGACGTGGAGCTCACCATGAAGCTGGCCGACATCGAGAAGGCCCAGGAGACGGCGGAGGGCTTGGCCGCGGCAGCCGAGGCTGCCCGGACCCAGCACCAGGCCGCGCTGAACTCCCAGGAGGAGGACCTCCCCAGGCGCGAGGCGGACCTCGACGCCAAACTCCACGCCAAAGACAAGGAGGTGGAGAAGATTGCCGCGCAGCAGACTCAAGAGCTGGAGCAGAGGCACAAAGAGACACTCGATGCCCAGGCTCTGGTTCACGCCGGCAAGGTGAAGGAGCTGGAGGTGGAGCGGGACGGGCTGAAGGAGCAGGCCCTGAAGCTGTCCCAGGAGAAGGATACGCTCAACAGTGCCTTGACGGAGGCATAGAGCGCGTCCGTCAGCAGGGCCGAGGAGCTCTCCGAGGCCAACAACTCCATCAAAGACCTCAAGCTGAAGCTGGAGGGTCTCGAGAAGATGCTGTCGGAGGCCAGGGCCCGGGAAGGGACCCTGACCAAAAACCTGGAGACCGAGAAGCAGCTGCGGAAGAATGAGGCCCTCAACTTCAAGGAGCACGTGGAGGGCGAGAACCGCTGGCTCGATCGCCTTGCCACTGTCGCCAACCAGGCCGCCGCGTAGCTGGCCACCATGGGGATGCCGGACGTGAGGTACGCCCCGGAGCGGAGTGTGAGCGCCAACTGCAGCCTGACCCTGTTCTTTGAGAAGGTCGTCGGCACTTTGGAGCGGCTTCATGCCAACCGGGCGGCCTCGCTGGCCGACGAGGCCCGGAGGTTTTGCCAGGGCGCCTTGACCAAGGTTCTCACCAAGGTGGCGTACTGGTACCCCAACCTCGACTTCGACGCCGCGCTGGAGAGCTTGCCAGAGGATACTGACCTCGCGCCGCTCAGGGAGTGCATCAAGCCTGTCATCAGCGGTGTCGGCGGAATTCTGAGGGTGGAGGGCCAGCGCCGGGATTAGGCACCCCGTTTCTTTTCGTTGCTGCAAGTTCACAACCAAGACAATTTTTATCTTTAGTTAGAACTGCGGCAACAAGTGATGTAATATAACTTCTGCAGTACTTTTGATATTATGCATGTTATTTTCCTGTTTGATTTTCCTTTGTATGTCCACCCTACGTTGAACTGGGTAGGCTTGCCGGCGCGTAAACCCAGGGCAGCGTCTTGAGGACGGATCCCCATTGGCCTGCTGGGTGCGCTTGCTGCCGGGCAAACCACCTCACCGCCCCCGACGCGGCCGCTCGCACCGTCGAGCTTGACTCGAGTCAGAATTGAGAGCGTTGCCAAGTTGCGGAAGGCTACCCCACCACTCTCGACGCGGCCACTTGAGCTGTTGAGCGGACTCGAAACAGAACAAGGGCGTTGCCAATCGCGGGAGGGCCCCTTTGCGTGCAGGTTTCCCATACATAGGCAGAATCTCCGAGGACGATAACCTTATATATAAAAGGAAATAGCTCAAGGCTCTGAATTACTTAGCATTTCTTTCGCCGCCACGCTAGCGTCCTTCGCGCTCGTAGGCGGCATCGTTTTCTCCTTTAGGAGCCATGGCGATGAAGAACCGCTAGGCTAACTACTAGACCAGATTCTCACAATTGCGCCCCCTACCTGGCGCGCCAAAGATGTCGGTGAGAAACGACACCTATGGGATCACAAGAATCCCTACTACGGTTACCGGGGCGCAGGGTTGTGAGAAGAGCAGGATTAGCAGTCAACACAAGGATCGTTTTCCCAGGTTCGGGCCGCGAGGATGCGTAATACCCTAGTCCTGCTTTGGTGGCTGTATTTCAGAGAGTTCTTGAGCTCTCGAACTAGCTATGGTGGCCGCGTGGTCCAAAAGAGCCGAATCCCTCTCCAGTACGCCATGGGCTGCCACAGTGGCACACAGGAGGGGGAAAGACCTACAGTACTATGAGCTTATCGCCCGTATTACAGGACAAGACGCATTTAATGCGCCGCTGAGGTGTCCCCTAGCTTTATCGGGGACGGGAGCGAGGCCCGTCCCGTCCGTCGCCGCTCCTCCTCGCTTCAACACGCGCCCTGGCCAGCGATGCGTGCGGCGCCATGTAGGCAGGCAGGCAGCTGAGGTGGCGCGGTGGTAGGGTCTTCACGAAGATCTGCATGCCGCCACGCAGGCGCTTGCCGATCTGGCCTGGAAGCAGCATGTCGCCATGCAGGTGCTAGCCCAGCTGGTTGGGCTGGCAGCTGCATTCGAACGGCAGTGGAAAACTTTGGCTGGCGCGGGCCTGGCAGTGGCCCCGCTGATGTCCTCGGCAAGGGCCTTGCCGGGGGCCCGGCAAGGGTCTTGCCGTGGCGTGCAGTCGTCCCCGGCAAGGATCGTGCCGGGGGTCTTGTGGCTTTCCTCGGCAAGGATTCCGCCGAGGGTCGCCGTCTTCTATTCCTCATTTGATCTCATACATCCGTTGTCTTGACAAAGATCTACATGTCACCACAGAGGTGCCTCCCGAGCCCTGGTCCAACCATAGTTAGTCGGGTTGGAACCCGCGGGCTCAAGGGTGGCTCGCTCTACTGGTGTTTGGGCGAGTTGCCCCGGCAAGGATCTTGCCGGGGCCGCGGAGGCCTGCCCGGGCAAGGGCCTTGCCGGGGGACTCCACCTTGCCCCAATGCTGTCTTGCGTTTCTGGTCTTGGCGTTGTCGTGGTTGTCTTGGGCTTCGGCTCCCCTCCTCTGCCCTGCTTAATGTGGTTGTGGCACGTGGCTCTGACTGCCCGCACACAAGTAAAGGGGTACAAAGGTGTGCCCTTACTTTTGTACACCAACACCTCTCGTTGCTATGCATCACCATGATCTTGCGTGTGCGTAGGAAATTTTTGAAATTACTATGTTCCCCAACTGTGGCATCCGAGCCAGGTTTATGCGTAGATGTTATATGCACGAGTAGAACACAAGTGAGTTGTGGGCGATACAAGTCATACTACTGCTTACCAACATGTCACACTTTGATTCGGCGGTATTGTTGGATGAAGCGGCCCGGACCGACATTACGCGTACGCTTACGCGAGACTGGTTCTACCGACGTGCTTAGCACACAGGTGGCTAGCGGGTGTCAGTTTCTCCAACTTTAGTTGAATCGAGTGTGGCTACGCCCGGTCCTTGTGAAGGTTAAAACAACACATACTTGATGAAATATCGTGGTGGTTTTGATGCGTAGGTAAGAACGGTTCTTGTTCATCCCGTAGCAGCCACGTAAAACTTGCAACAACAAAGTAAAGGACGTCTAACTTGTTTTTGTAGGGCATGTTGTGATGTGATATGGTCAAGACATGATGCTAAATTTTATTGTATGAGATGATCATGTTTTGTAACAGAGTTATCGACAACTGGTAGGAGCCATATGGTTGTCGCTTTATTGTATGAAATACAATTGCCATGTAATTGCTTTACTTTATCACTAAGCGGTTGCGATAGTCGTAGAAGCAATAGTTGGCAAGACGACAACGATGCCACGATGAAGATCAAGGTGTCGCGCTGGTGATGATGGTGATCATGATGATGGCCATATCATATCACTTATATTGATTGCATGTGATGTTTATCTTTTATGCATCTTATTTTGCTTAGATCGACGGTAGCATTATAAGATGATCTCTCACTAAATTTCAAGGTATAAGTGTTCTCCCTGAGTATGCACCATTGCAAAAGTTCGTCGTGCCGAGACACCACGTGATGATCGGGTGTGATAAGCTCTACGTTCACATACAACGGGTGCAAGCCAGTTTTGCACACGCAGAATACTCGGGTTAAACTTGACGAGCCTAGCATATGCAGATATGGCCTCGGAACACTGAGACCGAAAGGTCGAGCGTGAATCATATAGTAGATATGATCAACATAGTGATGTTCACCATTGAAAACTACCCCATCTCACGTGATGATCGGACATGGTTTAGTTGATATGGATCACGTGATCACTTAGATGATTAGAGGGATGCCTGTCTAAGTGGGAGTTCTTAAGTAATATGATTAAATTGAACTTTAATTTATCATGAACTTAGTACCTGATAGTATTTTGCATGTCTATGTTGTTGTA